>NC_044982.1:76029791-77233541 GCF_008728515.1 Papio anubis
ACTGCCAGTGGAGAAAAGGAGTAATTCTTCACTTAACAGCCTAAGACTTGGCTTTCCATACCACCCTGTTCCCAGACTCCCCACACTGTAGTGGCTTCCTTTCCTAAGGATGGAGCAATACAGCAATACCATCCTCATGAAACTTACAGTTGAGTGGGAGAAGACAGGCATTGAATAAGTCATTATAAGTGTGAGAAAACTTATAAAAGGAAGTCCAGGATTCACTAATTGCATATGTTTACTTGAAAGTTGCTGTGGATGGAGTATTTGGCACTACTAAGATGATTCCAAAATAGCTTTATCTCTCATCTCAGCCTCTTCTCAGAGGTATAGACCTATATCCCCAATTACATGCTTGCATTTTCAACCTAAATGGAATTGGCTCCTATAACTCAACTTATCCAAATCCAAATTCATCATCTCCTTACCAAAACAGCATCTCTTTCTAACTCTCCCACTTATTTTAGTGGCCCTATCCTTTTCCCAGTCACAGAAGACCTGAGATCCATCTTTCATTCCTTTGTTTTCCATGTATTAAAGATTCGATTTTGATAATGTCTCTTCTGTCTGGTCATTTTTTTTCAATTCCTGCACTCACCAGGCATTGGGCTTTCAAGCAAATTAAACATGGTCATTTGCTTCTTTATTCAACAAATATTTCAATGCCTGTCGCAGACTATGTCCTGTGCTGCAGATATAGTAGTAAGCAAAATGGCCATTATCCTGCTTTTACAGAGTTTATGGGGTCATAGATGAGGCAGGTATTAAATGAATAACCTTATTCATTTAATAAATGAATATACATGCTATGAAGGGAAAGTATAGGTGCTATAGAGTGCCACGCAGAAAGATAATATAGATACCTGATGTATTTTGGGGATGAAAGTGGGGCAGTCTTGTCTGAGGCCTATGGAATAAGTAGGAGTTAGAGGAGGAGTAGGAAGAAAACATTCCAACTAGAGGGAAGAAGTCTTACAAAGTTTCCATTTCTAGAGAGAGTGTAGAGCCTTTGAAGCTGGAGAGGAAGGCAGAAGTCAGATTGTGTAAGGCATCATCAACCTTTTTAAGGAGTTCAGATTTTATTTCAAATGGGATGGGAAGCCATTGATGGATTTTCAGCAAGGGAATGGAGCTAAGATGTGTTTGAGATACATATAGAAAGCAGAATGAGCAGAACTAGTTGAAATAATGTATATGAAGAAATAGAGGGGATACTAGATTTCTGACAAGAGCAACGAGGTAGATAGATGTACCATTTGGTGAGACAGAGAACACAGATTGGGAAGGCAGAATAATGAGTTCAGTTTGGGACATGTTTGAGGAAAGTATGATAGCCAAGTGATTGTTCAGAAGGTAACTGGTTATATATGAACATGTTCCTGCTGTCAAGGAGAGAGCCAACCACTTAACAGATGTTAAGATATTTATAATAACTACACAACAAGGTAGATTATAGTTAATGCCACACTAAATTGATGACTCAGGAAAAACCTCATGGAGAAGGTGACATTTGAGAGGGCCTTGAGAGAATGATAGAATTTTGACAAATGCTCCTTGGTTTTCTACATTTAAGAATGATGCACTAAAATGCCGATAGGATGCTCTAACTTTTGAAGTTAGTGTTTACTGACTGGTGTAGGATTGTAGGGGCTGCATTGGCCTTTTTGTGAGGTGTCTTACATTCCAGTATCTATAGATTTTTCTTTTGGGCTTGTCTTACTTCCAATTTCTTCCCTTGAGGGAAGGTATAAACTTGGCTGCCAGTGTTTTGGGAGTCATACGAGAGAAGGGAGCTCTGGGCTTTACCATCCAATATGTAGATTGTTAGTCATTTTTTGTTTTAATTATAGCACCTCTGCCCTTTGCTGTAGTTGATGATCCAAGACCAGAGTTCTTTAGATTTTATCTCACCAGAGAATAATTTCTGTCAGGGTGGGAAAAGTGAACTCACTTGCTGGTTGGAAGAGGGGGTCTGGGACTCTCATTGCTATTTACAGTTTCTTTCGACAAATTCTTCAGTCTATAGCCTTGCCCTCTACCATTCCAAGGTGCTTCTAATTCCCAGGCTCTAGAGCATATGAACCAGCTTGCCTCCTATTGGCTTCATTCTCCAGACTTAAGTTTATGCTTTCTCTGGCCTGCCAAATCAGTACCATTATCCATCTATATATGCTTTTCAGCTTCCAAATTTGTGTCTAGTGGTGTGTTCTGTTCTGTTTGTCTTTGCAGGCTTTCTTCACTGTCATTCAGGAGGGAGTAGAAATAAACTTGTGTTTAATCTGTCATGTATAATAGTAATGCAATTTTTAAAAAGTGCCTGACTATAATGATTTTAAGTACTGGAAGATAATAGCTTAATAAAGTACATAATCTAATTTCCTCCTATAATTTCATAATTCTTATTGTAAAGAAATACTCCATAAACTCAGACAGTATTTTGAACTTCAATTATTTTACAATTGTTTTAGTGCTGTTAGTGCCTCATGTTTCTTTGGGTGTCCTTTTTCTAAGTCCATTTGCATCAGATAATTGCTAAATTAATAAAAATATATTTACATAAAACTTTCTAGAGAACGGGCTTACTATGTTAAAAAGAAAACGTAAAGCTATTAGAAACAAAAGGCACAAGGACAAAAATGGCTATAGTTAATTAATACTAAAGTTGTGAAATCAACTGGCAAAAAGTAATGAAATTGAGAATTTATGTTGGTACTATGGATTTAAGTATAACCTGAGCCTGAGGACTTAAGATGATGGCATCAGGTAATATAGCTGATGGGATAGTCCAAGAATGACTTCTCAAAATCTCAAGTTAATGACAGCTTTCAGTAAATAATAGAAGATTCTGTCTTTTTATTTTCTTCTCTCCATTGCTTCTTCTATATTACCAAATCTACAGATCATTTCTTCATAGCTTTGTAATTAAATTTTATGAAAAACAGAGCAAACTAAGACCTTCATAAAATTTCCCTTTAAAAAAAATATTTTATAGTCACAAACTCCCATTAGTAAAGATGGGCTCATTCATTCGTCCATTCGTTCAAGAAATATTTTTTGAGCACTATTCTTTTTCTGCGGGGGGGTGGGGTGGGAGGACAGAGTCTCGCTCTGTTGCCTAGGCTGGAGTGCAGTGGCACAATCTCGGCTCACTGCAACTTCCGCCTCCTGGGTTCAACTGATTCTCCTTGCCTCAGCCTCCTGAGTAGCTGGGATTATAGGCACCCACCATCATGCCTGGCTAATTTTTGTATTTTTGTAGAGATGGGGTTTCGCCATGGTGGTCAGGCTGGTCTTGAACTCCTGACCTCAGGTGATCCACCTGCCTTGGCCTCCCAAAGTGCTGGGATTATAGGTGTGAGCCACTGTGCCCGGCCTTGAGCACTATTCTGTTTGGCACATTAGGAGGTTCCCACCGATATACTGGTGAGCAAAGGGAAATATGGTCCATGTTGTCAGGTAGCTTTTAGTCAAGGGGAGGAGACAGACATTAATTAACTAAGCCTACTAATCAAATAAACTGAGATAAATGTCCTCCTGGATAGATACAAGTTTTATTGGCAGGTGTGTAATGCAAGAGTCTTACCTGCACTGGAGGGATGGGGAAAAAGAAATGACAGTTGAGTTCTTAATGCCAATTTAACTAAACTGAAGGGATGCCAACTTAACAGTGGGATGGTGGGAACAGTATGTACTCATGTAGCAGGAAAGAGTACTAAATATTCAAGGAGCAGTTTTGAGACAAGGTCAGTGTGGGCAGGAATTAGGACCATGACTGGGCTGGAGAAGTAAAAAGAATCAGATTGCAGAATAATGGGAAGCCTGCAATACTGGGAGTGGGAATTTAAATGTGAGTGAAAATTTTTTTCCAAACAGTATTACTTGCATGAGAAATATTAAAACTGACTGCTGTGTTTCATCACAGATGATTCCACCAGGTCAAGCGAATAAAGGACCATGAATTTGTGTGACTGGGGGGCCCATAGGATATCAGATCCTTATTAGATCTAACTGAAGACTCCTTCATGACCAATGAACAATGGAACTCACTTGTTTTAACCAACTATGTAGAGAACAATGGAATCTTTAGCCAATGCAGAGTGCTAGTTTTCAATGCTTAATAACACAAACACCATAACTCTCCCTTTCTGACACTTAAACATTTCTGGGTTTCCCCTGCTCAGTGAACTACCTGTGAATTTTTCACTTGCAGGTGTTTCCTTGCTTGGCAATAAATATTTACCTCTTAATGTGTTTAACTTAAATGTTTTCTTTTTTTTTGACAGCATAGTATGGGGATATGGATCTTATCACATTTGAATCAAGAAAACCCTGTCTGGCTGTAGTTTGGAGAATGGCTTGAAGAATGAATCAGTGGATTCCAGGAGACAAATTAGATTACTTCTGTAGTCCGGGCCAGCATGATAGTGGCTTGCTCCAGAATGATAGTGGTGGAAACAGACAGTGGTGGACAGATTTGAGAGATATCCAGGAGACGAATTCACAGGACTTGGTAGTGGATTGGATATAGGAGTTGAGAGGTATCACAAATGACTTGTGGGCTTGAAGGGATGTTGATGTCAGTCACTAAAGTAGGGAATCCTAAAAGAGGTCCAGACAGAGAGTGGGGAAAGGGAAGATTAGGAGTTCAATGTTGCTTTGTTTATTACCTTCTACATTGTTTGTATGGGAATCAGAAGCTTTAAAAAGAAGAATTCTAAACAGAAATAGTTTTTATGTGTATCATATTTCAGAGTCATTAGAGCTACAGTTTTTCTCATATATAAATACTCTTGGTTTATTTATTGTGTATCTCACTAGATTTTCTTTGGGCAATCCTATTGGCATTTTCCATTTATAACAATTGCAGTCATTTCAAACTGCATTTTAAAGGAAGTTATGTGTAAAGGTGCTGTGCAGTTTGCTATAGATCATTTATGCAGAGTGGACCATAGAGAGTTCAATTAAAAAATAAGGCCAAAAAGCTAAGTCTTCCTTACACAGGTGCATTGCAATGTGTGAATTTGGTATGGATGAATGTAACTGTCAAAATCAAATACAGGCATGGGGAAATATTACCTATTGCTCACTTAGCATTGATTTTTAGTAGCAGCAGGTTTAGCTAAATATCTGTGATCAATGGACTGTTACAACTAAACAGTTTCTTTCATTTCCAAGGGAGGAGAAGAAACCCTGAATATTTTCTGGAAATAGTTTTCTTTTATTATTAAAGGCTTTCAATATAGAAAAACATAGAAAACAAAATTTTTGATTCTGGAATATCTGTTTTTTTTTTTTTTTTTCAGATATATGCCAGCAAACCTTTTTTCTTTTTTTTTTTTTTTTTTTTTTTTTTTTTTTAAAGATATACAGGGAATAGGAAACAAAAAGAATTTAAACAGAATCTCTAGTCCTAGCTGTGACCCACAATTCCAGTTGTTTTAAAAAAATTTAATTCTCAACTAGATTATCTACACCACCAGAATATAACTAGATTAAGAGTAAAATAACATGCTTAAATATGTTATATCCCTCCCTCAATATATCACTGATTGTTTAGAGATAGGATCTTGCTGTGTTGCGCAGGCTCGAGTGCAGGGCTGTGATCATAGCTCACTGCAACCTTGAACTCTTTGGCTCAAGTTATCCCCACTGCCTCAGCCCCCCAAGTAGCTAGGACTACAAGTGCATGCCACCATACCCAGCTGATGTTTTTTTTTTTTCTTTTTTAAATTTTTTGTACAGACAAGGTCTCACTATGTTACCAAGGCTGGTCTTGAACACCTGGCTTCAAGTGATCCTCCTGCCTCAGCCTCCCAAAGCACTGGGATTCCAGGTATGAACCACTGTGTCTGGCCCCTGCCACTGATTTTTAAGTAGCTAAAGGTGGTCAGATATTTTTGTAAACCTCTAATGTATTCTTTTGTGAGATTGGCCCCACTCTTTAAAAAAAAAAACTTCTTGTTCCTGTTTTATATCATTTGTCACCTTATCTGTTTAAGTATATTTATTGTGTTTATTTTATATTCTTGTCATGTCTACTTCAATATTTTCACTTCATTTGGTGTGTGTCATTCATGTTGTTGACTTTTATTATAATAGGTCATCTCCTTAGGTGTCTAGATAATGTGGCCTTTGAGTTCATGTTCTTTTTTCTTTTTTTTTTGAGTTGGAGTCACGCTTTGTCACCAGGCTGGAGTGCAGTGTCACGATCTTGGCTCGCTGCAACCTCTGCCAGGTTCAATCAATTCTCCTGCCTCAGGCTCCTGAGTAGCTGGGACTACAGGTGTGTGCCACCAGAACTGGCTAATTTTTGTATTTTTAGTAGAGACGGGGTTTCACCATGCTGGCCAGGCTGGTCTCGAAATCCTGACTGCACGTGATCCACTTGCCTTGGCCTCCCAAAGTGCTGGGATTACAGGTGTGAGCCACTTTTTTTTTTTTTTTTTTTTTTTTTTGAGACAGAGTCTTGCTCTGTTGCACAGGCTGGAATGCAGTGGTGTGATCTCGGCTTACTGCAACCTCTGCCTCCCGGATTCAAGCAATTCTCCTGCCTCAGCCTCCAGAGAAGCTGGAATTACAGGCATGCACCACAATGCTGGGCTATTTTTTGTATTTTTAGTAGATACAGGGTTTCATGATGTTGGTCAGTCTTGTCTCGAACTCCTGACCTCAAGTGATCAGCCCACCTCAGCCTCCGAAAGTGCTGGGATTACAGGTGTGAGCCACTTCGACTGGCCTTGAGCTCATGTTCTTTTGAGGGAGAGTGAGCTACCTTGTCTGTGGAAGGACCAAAGGTCATTCTGTGATCTTTCAGCAAAGTTTGGGGAGAGACGTGATGAGCCTTATGGTGGAAAGCCCTGGGAACTACAGGCCTCTTTTTGACCACACCCCTGCATTCCAGCCTGGGCAACAGAGCAAGACACTGTCTCCAAAAAAAAAAAAAAAAAAAAAAAAATGTTTCATGCCTGTAATCTTAAATTACCTTCTAGTTGGCACTCCATATCTGCAGGTTTCACATCTGTAGATACGACCAATTGTGGATAAAAAATATTTGGAAAAATCCAATAAAAATAACACAACAATAAAAAATAATATAAAATTTAAAAACAATAAGTAAAAGCAACTATTTGCTTAGCATTTTCATTGCCTCAGGTATCGTAAGTAACCTAGAGATGATTTAAAGTATATGAGAGGATGCGTATAGGTCATATGAAAATAGTATGAATTTCATGTGAGGCACTTGAGCATTTGAGGATTTTGGTGTCCATGGGGTTTCTGGAACCAATTCCCTAGAATACCAAGTATGACTGTAATCCCTTTTTCCTGAGAAGGGGAAACTGATGGCTCGAAATGACCCTGGAACTATCCCGAAGTCAGGCATTAGTTTATTGAAGTAACTAGGCCCTGTCCAATTTGCAACTAGTAGTCAATTGACTTTTATGTAGCAAATCCAATACCACTTGTTGGGGGCCACAGTTAATATGTTTTTTGCCCTAAACACCCATATGGTGCTTTAAATAATATTGTAACATTTTGGTGCCACTTGTCAAGAATGGTCTGGCTCCAGGCAATAAATCTGTGTATCAAAACCATTAGGCCTATCTAAAGCAAAATAATTTTTGGTGCAGTCTGTAGTGTGTCTTACTTGAGAGTAAAAGTGAGATTACTTTAAAAGTGAGATTACTTCCAAATACACAGCTTTAGTTTCCTAGTTTTCTTTAATGTTTTACATCTGTGCAATTTGGCTATAAAATCTAGCTATCACAATAGGTCCTCAAGTATTTGGTGGAGACAGGAACCTCCCTTTCCTAATACAATGTAATAGGGCATTTTAGATTTCTGGGTTTCTGGCCTGTTGTGGTATTTGCCATCTAAAGTTCCTTAATTATTAGTTGAGTTCAATTACCCACTAAACCAATGCTTTATTACAAAGAACTGGTACCAAGGGAAGCTGGGTGGCTTCCAAAGGAAAATGTCTACAAATCCAATAGTCAGAGTGGTTTTGGCTTAGCCAGTTCATACATAAATTGGAACTGGGTGACTAGAAATGTAAAAAAACGACATTGAATAAAGCTTTGTAGGTAACATAGTTAAAGATAGCCTTAAGACCAGCAAAAGAAGAAATTACTAGGAAAATAGAACCAAAGAATGTGTGTTAAAGTGGGCAGTCGCTCGTCTTGTTCAATGGCTTTTGGGTGGAGGCTATTGACATATCAGGTAGACATTTATTTGGTTCAAAGATTTTGGGCGAAGCCGTCTCCTGAAGACTGTCTACTTCTGTAGGGCTTCTGAGAATCTTTAGCTTGAGAGTTCTGGTTGGGAGAGTCTTTTAGTGATTCAAGGATGATTATTCCCTTTTTCATTGAGAGACATGAATCTAAGAATCAGTCCTTTGACGTTTTACTGCTATGTTAGAACATAATGGAGTCTTTACTTTAGAGTTTAAGGGCTGTCTTTCTCTCATGTTTCTTCTAGGAATTAGGTCTTTAAGTATTATGTTATGCAAGGATTGTCTAGGAAAATATTGAAGAAGGGTTGCTCACAAATGATGATAAGACTGAGTATATTGCATAAATCTCTTTCAGTATTTAGTTATGACTGTTTGCAATAGTGTGTAGAGTTAGAGATGGCATTCTTAGATTCACGGGACAATACATCAATAATTTGTAAGGAAAGAGTCAGTGAATCCAAGGAGTTGATTTCATTGTCGTTAAAGCCAATAAAAATACTTTAGACCATGGAAGTTCAAATGTCTTAAGAACTATCCTAATTTGAATTGCAGAATTCCATTTATGCTTTCTGCCTTTCTAAAAGATTGAGAGTAATATGGACTGTGAAGGTTATAAATAAGTAACAGAGCTTTGCAAAATTCTTTAATATTAGTCCTAGTAAAATGGGCTCTCCTATCATTTGAGATAAATGTTAGCATCCCCCAAGTTGGGAACACAAAATCAAGTAATTTTTTGCTACTCTAAGAGTCACAACTCTCTGGTAAGGATTATGTCAATCCATCCCTAATATGTAAGGAATAACCAGCATATATTAAAAAACCCATTTCAGGAAGTTGTATCAAAATCATTCAGGGATGTCCATAGAGAATAGGGGTTTTGGGCTCTTGCATGTTCTATTTTTTTAGAACTATACCAGGATTGTGATGGTGACAAATAACTTATGCATCACTGGTGTACTCAAAACTTTATTGATGTTTTTCCCACTACTGTTAATTGTGTATAGCAGGCAATTTTGTCCTAATCATGCTGGGCAATTTAATATAAAAATTTTATAAAGTTTAGTTTTAGAACTTCTGGTGCCACCAGGGGATCATCCTGAGAGTTATCCTTGAACTCCTCAATGGATTCATCTTTTTTTTTGTTTGTAGGGTTGAATTAGAGTCCAACATATTTATTTTTTAATTTTATTTTTAAAGAGCAGTTTTAGGTTCACAGTAAAATTGAGAGGAAGTAGACCAATTTTCCATATACTCCTGCCTGCACATATGCATAGCCTCCCCCATTATCAACATCCAGCACCAAAGAGTACATTTGTTGCAATTGATGAACTTACATTGTCACATCATAATCATTCAAAGTCCATATTTTATCTTAGAGTTCGCATTCTATGGGTTTGAACAAATGTATAGTGACATATAGTCATCATTAAAGTATCATACAGACTATTTTCACTGCCCTAAAAAGACTCTGTGCCTCACCTACTCATCCCTTGGCCCCACCCCGGCAGTAACTGATTGTTACTGTTGCCATAGGTTTGCCTCTTCTAGAATGTCATATAATTGGAATCATGCACTATGTAGTCTTTTCAGATTGACTTCTTTTACTTAGTAATATGCATGCCTTTTGTAAGAAACTCCCTGCATATCTTTTGTAGTTTGATACCTCATTTATTTTAATTGTTGAATAGTATTTTATCTACTGGATGTACCACAGTTTGTTTACCCATTTACCTATTTGAAAGACATCTTCATTGCTTCCAAGTTTTGACAATTATGAATACATCTGACATAAAGATTCAAGTGCAAGTTTTTGTACAAACGTAAGTTTTCAACTCCTTTGGGCAAATATCAAGGAGTGCAATTGCTGCATGGTATGGTAAGAGTATGTTTAGTTTTATAAGAAACTGCCAAATTGTCTTCCAAAGTAGGCTGTACCATTTTGCATTCCTACTGGCAATGGATGAGCATTCCTGTTGCTCCATATCCCCACTAGCATTTGGTGGTTCAGTATCCTGGATGTTGGCCATTCTAAAAGGTGTGTAGTGGTATCTCATTGTTGCTTTAATTTGCATTTCCCTAATGAAATATAATGTGAAGCCTCTTTTCGTATGCTTATTTGACATCTATACTTTTTTTTTTTTTTTTTTTTTTAAGATGGAGTTTCATTCTGTCTCCTGGGCTGGAGTGCGGTGGTGTGATCTCAGCTCACTGCAACCTCCGACTCCCTGGTTCAAGCTATTCTCCTGCCTCAGCCTCCCGAGTAGCTGGGATTACAGGCATGCACCACAACGCCCAGCTAATTTTTTTTGTATTTTTAGTAGAGACAGAGTTTCACCATGTTGGCCAGGATGGTCTTGATCTCCTGACCTTGTGATCTGCCCGCCTCAGCCTCCCAAAGTGTTGGGATTATAGGCATGAGCCACCGTGCCCGGCTTGATATCTATACATCTTTTTTGGTGATATGTCTGTTTGGGTATTTGGTTGATTTCTAAATTGAGTTATTTATTTTCTTATTGTTGAGTTTTAAGAGTTATTTTTACATTTTAGATAACAATTCTTTAATATATGTGTCTCTTGCAAATATTTTCTCCTAGTCTGTGGCTTGTCTTTTCACTCTCTTGACCTTGTCTTTTGCATAATAGAAGTTTTTAATTTTAATGAATTAATGTATCAATGCTTTCTTTTATGGATCTTGCCTTTGGTGTTGTATCTAAAAAGTCATCACTATACCCAAGGTCATCTAGATGTTGTAGACATTCAGTTTTTCACATGTGGATGTCCAGTTGTTTCAGCATCATTTGTTGAGAAAATTGTCTTTTCTCTATTTTGTTGCCTTTGCTCTTTGTCAAAAATCAATAGACTATATTTATGTGGGTCCATTTCTGGGCTCTCTATTATGTATCACTGTGTGCCTATATCAACAACATAAATTGCTGGGATTTTGATTGGGATTGCCTTGAATCTATAGATCAAGTTGGGAAGAACTGACATCTTGACAATGATAAGTTTTCCTACCCATGAACGTGGACTATCTCTCAATTTATTTAGTTCTTCTTTGATTCTCGTTCATCAGAGTTTTATAGTTTTCCTCATATAGATCTGTACATATTTTGTTAGGTTTATGCCTAATTGTTTCATTTTGGGGGGATGATAATGTAAATAGTATTGTGTTTTTTTATTTCAAATTCCATTTGCTCATTGGTGGTATACAAGGGTATACCAAAGTTGCTGGATAGCAAAGTTGCTGGATACTTTTGTATAGTACCCTTTCAGGAACTGGAAGCTTGAGTCAAATCTATTTTTACATGAAGTGCTTTTGGGTGAGTCTCCAAAAAACCTTCTCCAACATCTACTGCTTTTATCAACAACTTGGGTTACCTATGAAATTTAGGATCCTTAAGTTATGCTTAGGGTCTTCCCATTTTATTATTTGCATAAATTTTTTTTGCATATAAGGTTCTCACAAAATGTGAACCAATTGCTACAGATTTGGGCGCTCTGGAGTTTACATTCCTAAAATCATACTAAATTCTTCTATAAATTTCTATTTGTATTAGTCCATTTTCACACTGCCATAAAGATACTGCCTGAGATTGGGTAATTTATAAACAAAAGAGGTTTAATTGACTCACAGTTCTGCATGGCTTGGGAGGCCTCAGGAAACTTACAATTGTGGTGGAAGGCAAAAGGGAAGCAAGGCACATCTTACATGGTGGCAGGCGAAAGAGAAGAGCAAAGTGGGAACTACCAAACACTTTTAAAACCATCAGCTCTAATGAGAACTCACTCAGTAAATCAAGAACAGCATGGAGGAAACCATCCCCATGATCCAATTGCCTCCCACCAGGTCCCTCCCTCCACACCTGGGGATTACAATTCGAGAAGAGATTTGAGTGAGGATACAGAGCCAAACCATATCACTCCTTCTCTTATCTAGACTCTGGGAATTCTTTAACAATGACTCTTCACTTAAATGATACTAGAACTTATATTCAGCCATTAGGGTTTTTTTCTGTTCCACAGGATGTTTAATTTTAAGAGTTAATTTAGCTTTGGGTGCTACTGGGTGGCTAGAAAGGAAGGGAGGCAGATCAGGAGGAGTTATAGGAACAGAAGGAAATGTAGAAGCATAGGATGGATAAGAATAGTAAAGGTCATTCACTTCAAATCAAGATTTGGGGTATCTTGAAGAGAGCTAGTTCTAATTTTTTCAAATTTTTATTTTCAAATTTTCAAAATTGTATTTTCTCTTGGCCAAAGAATCTCTTAATAAAGCAATTTTGCCATGTGGATTTCTTTGGCATACTTCTTCATGTCAATAAAACCATGCAGACCATTGGTACTGTTTTTTTGTGTTCTATGATACCCTTCAAATGAATAATTTTGTTCATATCTAAGCTCACCAACATGACTACTATAAATTCTATATTGTGATACTATGTTACTTAGAAAGATAAGTAGAAGAATTTGAGATGTGGCACAAATACATGTGAGAAGGAGGAGTCCAGCTCAGGGTAGGTAGGGACATAGATTTAGACAGAGACTAAGCTATGGGGGTCTGGGAACAGTCTGCTCATGCACTTTGTGAATTGGATCTCTAGCCTAATAGTTGTGCCATCTCCAGCTGCAAACTCAACTTATTTGTAGTTCCCAGTGGATGAAAAGACTTAGAGAGGAAACATCTCTCAGAGTCAGAATCTCAGGGACAACTCAGGACAGAGGAAAGGTCTCACGATTCACGATGTTTTGATAATTGACCCAGGACAGAGTTTGTCCAAAAGACACTAGTCTGAGAAGAAACCTTTGGAAAATCTCCATTTCCAGAATAGCTCAATGGTCTTATCATGGGCCTATCATTGGGAAGTTCTCTTCCCAATGAACTTCCTCTCACAGATGCACAACAACAATAAAAAATAAGGGCAGATAGAATTAAATAGTAATATCATTAGTAATTGTCAGGTTTTCACTAAGGATAAAAGTTTTGTAAATCTTATCAGATAATAAAATAATTCCTAAAAAAGAATTTTGTATTGTAGGAGTCAAAATAAACTCATTGTGTGGGGAGGTTAATAAAATAAAATAAAATAAAATAAAATAAATTGAAGCTCAAACCTAAAGTAGACTTACTTCACTACTACTGTCATGGAGATATCCGAGGAAGAGTTCCAAGAGGCCTTTGAGGAACACTCTGTTCTTTGTGGAGAGCCTTAAGCCACTGCAGTGAGCAGGTCTTGGTCACATACTGGTGGAAACTCCAAGACTGCTAAATGCTAGCTTCCTGAAAATACCATCAAAATACCCTGCTGATAAAACAAAGCCAAGCTTATTGTTTATCGCAGTATGAGCGATCACTACCTTAACAGTCTTAGTGACATCTCTGAGAAGGAAGAGTAATAGTAGTATATTTATGAAGTTTTGAGAATTTGAGTTAAAATTCATCTTATAATGCTTAAGATTAGGCAGAATTCATGATATGATAGTTTGGAATGTGAGGGTTTCAAATCAAATCTTAAAGAGTAAACTGTCATTTGAGGAGCTTAATTAAACTATTGATTATCTTGAGAAATGGGTATTTACTCTAATAATGGTAAGCTGGGTAGCCTAGTGGTCAGATAAATGAAATTTTGCAAAGTTCCTGAAACAAGAAATGGTTATTGCAATTTTAATCTTTCTTGGCAAGAACTTCCTACAATAGTAAATGTATGTTAATGCACAGTTGAATAGTAACATCATGTTGTAGACAGTAAGTTGTGGAGATGGTTTCAGTTGTCAATACTTCCCCCCAACATAACACACATTTTATTTCCTGTTGAAACTTTGGAAATTTAGGTTCAGGAGCCATATGAAATGTTGCATCAGTTTGCAAAGTTCTTTCTGTTTGCGGTGACACTTTTTCGCTTAGTTGACTTAGAATTTGCTTTATTCTGTTGTCAGTTGGGATTTATTTTGTAAAATGAAATTAAAATGCCAACAGAGAATTTAAAGTGCATAATGGCCTCTAAAAACGAGAACATTTAGCCACAATCAACATAACTTTTTCCATTTTAAGTCATGGTCAAAATTGGAAAGAAAAATTTACAAGTATGATTTCTTTTTTTTCCTCCCAGCAGGCATTATTAAATATAGAAAGCTTAAAATTTCAGAAACAGTCTATGTTAACATGATTTAAATAAAATCTTCTGTTAAGATCATTTAAAAAAATAGAAATCTGGGGTAATCTTAGTGCTATATTTTCATTGTACACTTTTAAAAAATATTCTTTTGCCACATTCAAAATCAGTTAAAAAATTGCAGAGCATACTTATTTTTTGCTTCCAGATGATTTGTTGAAAATAACATCTTTTGATTTTAAAAGCAAAGAAATTCTTATTATAACATTTTAGAAAATTTAGAAAAGTACAAATAAGAAAGGAAAATTTGTACAAATTACTACTTTCTAGAGACAGTCACTGTATTCATTTTCTAGGCTGTGTGATAAATCAACACAAACTTAGCAGCTTAAAACAACAGCACACGTTGATTATTTCACAGTTTCTGTAGGTCAGAATTCCTGGGACGGTGTAACTGAATAATTCCGTGCTTCTAGATCTCACCAGGCTGCAGTCAAAGTGTTGACTGTGTTGTGTTCTTATCTGGAGGCTTGTCTAGGAAAAAATATGCTTCCAAACTCATTCAGGTTGTTGGCAGAAATTATTTCTCTGCAGCTGTGTGACTGAGGGCTCTGTTTTCTTATTGACCACAGGTGCGAGGGCCAGTTTCTTGCCACACGACAGCTTGAATTTTCAAGCCAGTATGATAATCTCTCTCTCCAGTCTGCATCCATCACCTTGCCATATTCTATTGGTTAGAAGCAAGTCATCAGTTCTGTCTTCACTCAAGGGTAGGGGATTATACAAGGGCCTGACTCGTTGAAGGTCAGTTTCTGGTGTTCACCACAGCCACTTTATTTTTATTTTTCATGGAGAGGTCTACCCTTCCACGGTTTTTCCGTGATTGCATAAATACAGTATATTATAAATATAGTACAATTTTTTTATTTTGTCAACATTCTTTAGAAATGTGTTTTTAAATTTAATATATATATGTAGTACATATATAGCACATGCATATATACTGTAATTATAATAGTGCTATAATTTGTAATAAAATGTGTACTAATTTATAGTAGTAAAATTTATAATAGAAAAACTGCATCAAATCTGAATGCCCAATAAGAGGAGATTCTTATATAACTTTTAATTTTAAATTTTCTCTTACTGTAGATTAAGATTATTAGTAGTTTTTAACTATTATACATAATTCTTCATAAAAATTTGCATATAAATCTTTGTGTATTTTTTTTTAAAAAGCCTTTAGGATAAAAACCTGTAGTAACAAAATTACTAGGTCAAATGGCAAGACGTCATAAAGGATTTGAATTTATAGTCCCAAATTAACTACTGGAATGGCGGTACCAATTTAAATTCCTCCCACTCTTCAACATTTTATCAGTTGGATTAGAGGAGAAATAGTATCTAGTTTTAATTTTTCTTTCTTTCCCTATAAATGAGCAAGACATTTTCCATATGATTTAGTCCTTATTTATATTTATTCTTTAAAGAATACTGTTCATTTGCTAATCTTTCTCCTGGTATGTAGTAATTTTTAAATGAAGAAAATAAATTAAGAGATATGAGAAGCATTTAAGTTTTTTGTGTTGCAAGTGACAAATCCTTCAAAATAAGTGTGAAAATATATAGATAATATCAGTGAATACTAACACCATATAACATTGCCCACTGAAACACTAAAAAGTACAAAAGTTCACAACATATTGTAAGGGAAATTCATCAAGAATCTGCTCTGTTATCTTGGAGGTACCAGACATACCATATGCTGTGTCTAGGAGTTGCTATGGTAACTACTTTTAAAATTTAAGAACAGAGTAAATTGTTGCCTAAAATCTCCATAACTTAGTGAGTCAATTAAGATCTTGTCAGAGCACTGCATTCCTTTCACTACCTGGTAATGCTTTATTTCTTGCAGTTCTATAGCATGTAATGTCTCTGGGTCAGAGAAGAATGTGTTTATTTCTAGCTATTTAAGATCCTGGAGAAGATGCTGTTCATTTAGTATTTTTTATGATTAGTTAATGGATCATTGTTAAGGGAGATCTCAAGAAATAGCCACACGGAAGATGGGTAGATTTGAGCATGAAAGTGTAAAGTTGAGAGAAATTTTTAGAGCCCTGACCTCATATAAAGACATGGAAGTAGAGAGACGTGGCCACAATCTTTTGGAGTTAGAAGGATTGGGATGAGAAGCTACATTTCTTGCCCCCCATTGTATCACCACACTGTAGTATTTTCACAGTTTTGTCCTTTTTTAGAAAATTAAGTTACATTTTTATCAAGGTGATACATTAACCCATCAATGCCCCCAAAGTGAACTCAAAGTTTTATAATAAAATGATCAGTTTCTGACCCTTCCTCACCTCCTGCCAACCTTAATTTATCAAATTTTGACATTTACCATTTTATCATAATGGTAATGTAACCACACAATGGGTTCTCCTTGCCTGCCGCCTAGACTGACAGGGGAATTGCAATACAGAAAGAGTTTAATTCACGCAAGCTGGCAGTATGGGAGACTGGAGTTTTATTATTACTCAAATCAGTCTTCCTGAAAACTTGGGATGGGGGATTTTAAGGATAATTTGGTGGGCAGGGGCCAGTGAGATGGGAGTGGTGCTTGGTTGGATCAGAGATGAAATCATAGGGAGTCAAAGCTCTCCTCTTGCACTGAGTTGGTTCCTGGGTGGGGACCGTAAGACCAGATGAGCCAGTTTATTGATCTGGGTGGTGCCAGCTGATCCATCAAGTACAGGGGCTGCAAAATAGCTCAATCACTGATCTTAGACTTTACAATAGTGATGTTATCCCCCAGGAACATTTTGGGACGTCAGAGTCTTGCAGCCTTCAGCTGTGTGACTTCTAAGCCATAATTTCTAATCTTGTGGTTCATTTGTTAGTTCTACAAAGGCAGTCTAGTCCCCAGGAAGGAAGGGGGTTTGTTTTGGGAAAGGGTTGTTAATCGTTTTTGTTTCGAGGTTAAACTATAAGCTAAGTTCCTCCCCAAATTAGTTCGGCCTGTGCCCAGGAATGAACAAAGGCAGCTTAGAGGTTAGAAGCAGGATAAAGTTGGTCAGGTCAGGTCTCTTTCACTGTAATAATTTCCTCAGTTATAATTATGCAACAGTGATTTCAGTAATAGAGGTTTTAACTATTTTATACTCTCCTCTGCCCTCTTCTCTCTCATATTCTGAAAAAAATATATATATTAGTGTTTAATTCAATAATCAAATTTGTGAAATCATGATCTTGTAAAATATTATTGACTGCAGAAGCAAGTAGATTCCTTTCTCATGTAACTTTTTGTTTTCCTTGGAATTAATACTTGTCTCCTTTAATTTTCTAATTTCTATGTCCTCTTCACTATATTTTTTGGTCATATACTATCATTTTTTAAAAAAAATAGTCAAACACAATTTTAAGCACTACGACATTTAAAGCTCTTACCCTGAGACATTCCTTCTGAAGCCATTGTTCTTCCTCTTGCTTCCAGTTGGACTAGTTGCTTTCCAGGCTGCTACGTAGCTGTCAATCTGGATTTCCCTTCATTGTCCTCATGTGTTGAAGTTCCTGCTTTTTGAAATCCATCTCTTGCTCTTTCTCCCTCATGTTGTGAAGAAGATCCTCTAGTAGCTTCCTAGAAAACAGCACATGAGAGACCAAAAAAATCTGTAACTTCTTCCATATTTGAATGGATTTAATCTTACATTTGACTGATAGTTTGAATAAGTATACAATTATAAGTTAAAAATAATTTTCCCTCAGAATTTTGAAGGCCTTGCTGCACTATTTCCTAGCATTCATATGCTACTGAAGAGCATTCTCTTCACCCCGGTGTTCTGAAATTTCACGATGATACCTTAGTGTGGCTCTTCTTCATTCATTATGGGGACCCTCTTCTCTAGATATTTATGTTTTTCAGTTCTGAGAACATTTCTTGTGTGATATCTTTGAGAATTTCCTCCCTTTGGTTTTCTTTGTTCCCCCTGTAATACTTTATTGAAGATTTACCCAAATTGATTTTCCTACCCTACGATTAAAAATTTAAAATTTGGCTTAATTCCTAAGAAATCCTTCTCTGAATATTCTCTGACTTCCCTCTTTTCATACCCTTCTATTTTTCTATTCTTATTTCATGAATAGACAACCTTCTTTTATTTTTAAAAGATAATCATTGTAAGTTTTTAAAGGAGTTATTTTTTCTTTGGCTATATGTTATGTGCATTGTCTCTCTTTGCCTCAAATTATTTTTTTATCATTAGAAACTTCAAGTATACTTCTTAAAGATAGACATACAATTATGAGATTTAAGTTCATCTATTCTACCTTATTTAATATTATGACAGACAAATTCTAAGCTATTGAAATACATTCAAGAAACTTCTTTATAAAGTTACTAAATGGCAGTGATTCTACATTTTGCTTTTTTATTTCCCACAATACATATATGCAAATAAAACTTTTAGAGTGCTTATAGATGGTAGAAAAACTATTGTATCAGAAATTGCTTAGTCAATTTTCTAGTAACTTGTAAACGGTACTCTCCATGTATCATCTAGTTTTTTTAAATCTTTCTTCTCTAGGTCTCTTACTAAAGCTTCCTGTTCAAAGTCTGGCTGAGAATTTTTGCTGCTTCTTTCCCTACCTCCTCGTTTCCGAAGGTAATTCCCTGGTCAGTCTCTGTTTCTAATAAATTATATATATAATATCTAATGAAAAGGTCAAGGCAAGCCAGGTAACAAATCTTCATATAATTGAATATGAAAAGGAATATTTTTTATAGGAGTCACTGTAATAAAACATTGCTAGGGTACTTACGAGGTCAGGAGATCGAGACCATCCTGGCTAACACGGTGAAACCCCGTCTCTACTAAAAATACAAAAAACTAGCCGGGCGAGGTGGCGGGCGCCTGTAGTCCCAGCTACTCCGGACGCTGAGGCAGGAGAATGGCGTGAACCCGGGAGGCGGAGCTTGCAGTGAGCTGAGATCCGGCCACTGCACTCCAGCCCGGGCTACAGAGCAAGACTCCGTCTCAAAAAAAACAAAAAAAACAAAAAACAAAAAACGTGTCTTCAGTAAGTCTTGGGAATGAACAGATTGATTGTGGCTTTTATCACACAAAACAGGGGAAAACTTATAGTGCAAATTTTATTTTTTTACTTTTGGGTCAGTGAAATTCTAATAAAAAACCAAAGTATTGTAAAATAATATGTTCCTACACTGGTAATCAAAGAAAGAATAGTTTATAGTAGTGGCCATCCCTTCTGATTTGTTTTTCTAGCACTTGAAATTAACAGTTTGAATCTTATCTTTAAGAGAATTAAATTTAACAACAAATATTTTGAAACTGGTTATTTAGTCCTTTGATTGTTATTTTAAAACTTTACAGAGGCCAGGCGCAGTGGCTCACGCCTGTAATCCCAGTACTTTGGGAGGCTGAGGCAGGCAGATCTCGAGGTCAGGAGATTGAGACCATCCTGGCTAACACGGTGAAACCCAGTCTCTACTAAAAATACAAAAAATTAGCCGGGCGTGGCAGGGGGCACCTGTAGTCCCAGCTACTGGGGAGGCTGAGGCAGGAGAATGGCGTGAACCTGGGAGGTGGAGCTGGCAGTGAGCCAAGATTGTGCTACTGCACTCCAGCCTGGGCGACATTGCAAGACTCTGTCTCAAAAAAAAAAGCAGACGCCGGGTGCGGTGACTCACACCTGTAATCCCAGCACTTTGGGAGCCTGAGGCGGGCGGATCACGAGGTCAGGAGATCGAGACCATCCTGGCAAACACGGTGAAACCCCGTCTCTATTAAGAATACAAAAAAAAATTAGCCGGACATGGTGGCGGACACCTGTAGTCCCAGCTTCTCGGGAGGCTGAGGCAGGAGAATGGCGTGAACCCGGGAGGTGGCAGAGCTTGCAGTGAGCCGAGATCGCGCCACTGCACTACAGCCTGGGCGACAGAGCGAGACTCCGTCTCAAAAAAAAAAAAAGAAAAAAAAAAGAAAGCAGAGACCCATTTCCCTTTTCTGTCATTAGTTGTTTTTGTATGTTTACAATTGACTCCTTTGTAAATGTGTGGTGTTAAGGGTTTGGCTTTATTTTGAACTCTATTTAAAAATGGAACTGCATTAGTCTTTACTGCTTTTTTTTTTTTTTTTTTTTTTTTGGTAATGATCAATGCAAAAGATGCACCTTTCCCAATTGTAGCTGATCTCTGTCGTTCACTGTTTCTCACCTTTCCTAGGAGGTACCTTTCTGGCTTCTCTGTTGAACATTTCCTAAATAAAGTGTGGATGAAGAGCAATAGAGGAGGGAAATACAGAAAATTATAAGGCTGAAATAGAAACTGGCCACAGCAGAGATTAAACGTAGGTAAGCATGTATTCAGTATATGCTCATATACTCAGATACACTGTGGCCCTTCCGGATCTTGGAAAATCTTGAGCAGAGCATATTTATACCAGGATTCAAGTATATTTGCTTTTCTAAGCAAGTAATCTTAGGCTATGGACTATTCATAGTGTAGTTAGTTGGGTTATTTTAAGCAAATGTTTTCACCTTCTCCATGCACCCTTCACTTGTCATTTGTCAAATGGGGGTAATGTCTACCTTAGCACACTGTTTTGAAGATCGCAATTAGCTAATGGATTTGAAAGTACTGTAGCAAGTTAAAAATGTTCTACAAAGGCAAGGCATTTAACATATTCTTCAAAGGCTCTGTGCTGTTCTAATGCGTGGAAGGGGAGTTTCTTGGGCACCCTGCAAGGCCAAGATCAGTGGCAGTTTCCCAGGGATCACTGGGTGTGGTTGGCTAGGTAATGTGAAATTGCATATGCCTTCACCCAGGACCTGGGACCCCTAAGGCTATAGGCAAGTATATTATTTCTTTGTCTTGTTTTTTCTTGATTTCAGAGATGTACTGATATGGTTCTCAAAATGTGGGGAAAAGAGGATACTGTATGATTAAGTATAAGAATCATCCTTCATTCCTGAACCCACCACTTACTATTCCTTTTCCCTAGTACCATCTTCTTTTGAAATGATATTTCTTCTATATGATCAAACCTATGAAAATGCTCTTAGTCTAGGATGGAATGCCTGGGTTCAACAATCACAGAAAAGCATTGTGTTAAGATCTTTCTGCAGCAAGTTATAAAAACAAAACAAAACAAAAACCCCAAACAAACAAACAAACAAAAATCTTTGATTCATTGTATGATCAGCAGCTCACAAAAATCATTGAGGACCCAGGTCCCTTTTTCTTCCTGCTTTGCTGTCCTCAAACATGGTTTCTTACAGAGGCTGATGTCAAAGAAAACCACAGGTGGGCAGTTAAGTAGTTAAAGAAGTAAAGGCAGATTTTACTCAGAAATTATTATAATAGGGGAAAGAGACCTCAGAATAGAAATGGGCTCAATTCTGAATTCAACAAGGAAAGGTGGGGATTATAGCTAAGGAACAGGGCTGGGTGGATGGAAAATTATTTAGAGAAGAGGCCAATTCTTTGCTAAACTGGCCTAATAGGATTCTTGCTGAAGGCAGGCCAGGGTGTTCAGATATTACCTGAGGGAAGGTGGGTGATGAATAATTTGGTTGGATATTGAGGATGATCAGATATTGGGGGTTGGGGGAGGATTCTGGCTAAACTGACTTCTCAGGATTCCTGCTAAAACTGGACTCTCCAAGGACAGAGACAGAAGCCCAAGGTTGTACCTAGTAGAGGGTTCAAAGGAGCCTGACTAAAGTTTGGTCAAGGAGAGAATCTTTGTCATTGGCTTCATTTTTACAAGATATACAGTATATATAGCTGCAATAGTTCCAAGTTTCCTATCCAGACCCAATAACTTCCAAGGGAAAGTGAAAGTGTCTCTTTCTTGAAACTATTTTTTTTTTTAAAGGAAAAAGGGCTTTTCCAGAAGCTCCCACTTGACTTCTCTCATATTTAATGGCTGTACTGCGTGATGTGCCAATTTTAAACCAGTAATTGAAAGGAGAAATGGGTTACCATGATTAACTTAGACATATCATCTTGCTAAGTCAATCACAATGAGCACCACTAGAAGGATACTTTTTGTTTAACTTTGAATTACATATCTTATAACTTTTCTGTACTGGATTCAAAATTCTCTTTTGATTGCTAGATCTAGTAAAACTCTGCAATTACACTCACAATGATAATGTGCCTTCAGATGTAACACAATAGGCAATTGATTTTCCCTATACCCCTCATTCACAAATTGGGTGGGCTAAATTCTTGTCTTTTGAGCATGGACGAACGTAAGGTGTGAGAAAGAACAATATTGGGTAGAGATATCCAGGCAACTCTTGGAAAGTGGAGGCAAAAACAGACCCCTACATTCTCAGTGTTCTTTCTACTTAATCTCTTTAGATCAGGTTGATAAACTGTATACCAACCAATCAGGTATTCCTGGAATCACTGTCACTCTTTTGTCATTCTAGCTAGCTACAGGGCTCCAAATTATCTCCACTTAAATTTAAGGTAGAGTAGAAAACCACAACAATTTGATGACAAAATACAGCTAGAACCAAGTAGGCTTGGAATGCAGAGCCAGACTCGTGGGAATTTCTGTTTGGCTTGGTAGACAGTAGCCACTTCTGGTCTATTTATTTATTTCACAATAATGCATGTGCATTTTACATAATTATATTTTCAGATTTTATTTATTGAGTCTTATTAGAATTTTACTGCATTTGTTCTCTGGTCTTCATACAGGCAGTATGGCACAGTGGGGAGAAACCATGCTGAAGCATAGTTTCCCTAACTTGAGGATATTACTGATTTCTCCTATTTGTCTCAGAAATTCTGAACTAGGTGAGAGAAGAGGAGGTAGTAGGACAGAAGAAAGAGAACGAATAGCAAGACAGAAATGCATAGAAGTTAAGGGGCATTGTTCTGGGGAGATTTTCACAGAGAGAAAAAGACTTTCTTTTAAATATTCTTTCCAAATAATCACAGTTAGTAATAAAGAAACCATAACTGACCATGGCTAAAATACTGAGAGTAAGAAAACTTTTACCAAGTGATGAAATACAGTTTATGTATTGTATTAGTCAGAACCAATAGGACATATATAGACATATAGGAAGAGATTTACTATGAGGGATTGGCTCACACAGTTATGGAGGCTAAGTCCTACAATCTGTTGTCTGGAAGCTGGAGAACAAGAAAAGCTGGTGGTGTCATTCTAACTCCAAACTAAAGGCCTAAGAACCAGAAGAATCAATGGTATACATCTCAGTCTGCATGTAAAGGCCTGAGAACCAGGAGGGCCAATGTCTGAGGGCAGGAGAAAGTGGGTGTTCCAGCTCAAGAAGAGAGGTCAAATTCACTCTTCCTCTGCCTTTTTATTCTATTCAGGTCCTTCCTGGGTTAGCTGATGCTCGCGTACATTGATGAGGACAATCTTTGTTTAGTTTGCTGATTCAAATTCTCATCTCTTCTGGAAACACCTTCACAGACTCACCAGAAATAATGTTTTACCAGCCATCTGGGCATCTGTTAGCCCAGTCAAGTTGACACTTAAAATTAACCATCACAGGTATGATATGAATAAACTAGCTGGCCTAAGCAATTAAATAGAAAAGTAACTGAGTAACAATGGCATTAACTAACGTGCCGTCATGGGTTGACATAACAAAATGTTCTTAATTTTCTTCATACTTATTTTCAACCTTAGCGAAATATGTGGTTTTTACACTGCTGCAGAACAAATAGAACAGAACTTATGGTACATAATTTATGTAAGTGATTTTATGTGTGTTTTTTAAAGAGTTTTAAAATAATTCTTTAAAAATAGTCCCATTGAGACATAATTTACATACCATGAAATTCACCCATTGTAAGTGTACAATTCAATGATTTTCTAGCAACTTTATAGAGTTTTGGGTAAATTTCACTGTGATTCAATTTTAGAACATTTTTCTCACCCCAAAAAGTTTTCTTATGCTCATTTGCAGTCAGTAACCACCCCCCCACCGAGCTCTAGGCAGCCATTTATCTGCTCTCAGTCTCTATAAATTTGCCTTTCCTGGAAATTTCATATAAATGGAGCTGTACAATATGTAGTTTTTTTATTTTTGACTTCTTTCACTTACCATACTGTTTTAGGGGTTCAACCAAGTTGTAGTGTGTATCAATAGCTCATTCCTTTTCATTGTGCAATAGCATTTCATTGTATGGATATGCTTATCACATTGGTTTTTTCCATTCATGTCAATGGACATTTGTATTGCTTCCAATTTTTGGCTACTATAAATAATGCTATGGACATTTCTATACAAGTTTTGTGTCAATGTATGTTTTCATTTCTTTTGGGTACATACCTAGGAGTAGCATTGCTAGGTCATATGATAGCTCTAGGTTTAACTTTTTAAAAACTGCCAAACTATTTTTCAAATGGCTGTGACATTTCACATTCTTTCCAGCAATGTATGAGGGTTCCAATTTCTTCATATTATCACCAATATCTAGTATTGTCACTCTTTTTGATTGGTCATTTTAATGTGTGGGTATGGCATTTTGCTGTGATTTTAATTTGTATTTCCCTAATGACTAACAACATTGAGAATGTTGTCATTTGCCTATTATTCATTGTTTTCAGACATATGATTGGCATACATTTTCTCCTAGTCTGTAATTTGTCATTTTATATTTTTATTGGTAACTTTTGAGAGTAAAAGATTTTAATTTTGCTGAAGCCCAATTTGTCATTTTTTTTTTCTTTTCTGATCATGCTTTTAGTGTCATATCTAAGCATTTTCCCCTTTAATCCAGGAGTTTCTCCTATGGTTTCTTTTAGAAGTTTTATAACTTTTGCACTTACAATTAGGTCTTATAACTTTTGCACTTACAATGAGGTTTCTAATCTGTTTCAAGGTAATTTTTGTGTAAGGTGAGGGTCTAAATTCATTTTTGTGGTATTTATTTGCCCTAGTAACATTTTTTGAAAAAATCATAGTACTCATAATGACTCAATTGACCATAAATGTCAGGATTTATTTCTAGACTCTGAATTCTTTTCCACTGTGTTATATGTCTGCCTTTATACCTATCACACTGTTGTCATTATTGTAGTTTTATATTAAGTTTTGAAGTTGAGTAGTATACATTCTCTAAATTTGTTATTTTTAAAAATTATTTTGGCTATTCCAGGCCCTTTGAATTTGTATATGAATTTTAGGATCAGCTTGTCAATTTCTACAAAAATGACTGTTGGGATCTTGACTAGGATTGCATTGAATCCACAGGACAATTTGGGATATATTGCTATATTAACAATATTGAGGCTTCCAGTTTATGAACATGGAATGTAACTTTATTTATTTAGATCTTTAATTTCATTCAGTCTGTTTTACAATTTTCAGAGTGTAAGTTTTCCACTTCTTTTGTTAAACTTATTCCTAAATATTTTATTTTTATTGATTTTATTGGGAATGAAATCATTTCTTAATTTTACTTTTGGTGTTTGTTGCTATTACATAGAACTAAAATAGTTAATTTTTGCATATTGATCTTGTATCCTGTGGCCTTTTAAATTTATTAGTTTTAATAGACATTTATGTGGCCAAAAAACATATGAAAAAAGCTCAACATAACTGATCATTAGAGAAACGTGACTCAAAACCACAATGAGATACCATCTCACACCAGTCAGAATGATAATTATTAAAAAGTCAAGAAACAGCAAATGCTGGCGAGGCTGTAGAGAAATAGGAACGCTTTTACCCTATTGGTGGGAACATAAATTAGTTCAACCACTGTGGAAGACAGTGTGGTGATTCCTCGAAGTGCTAGAACCAGAAATATCATTTGACCCAGCAATCTCATTACTGGGTATATACTCAAAGGAATAGAAATCATTCTGTTATAAATATACATGTATGTGTATGTTCATTGCAGCACTATTCACAAGATCAAAGACATGGAATTAATCCAAATGCTCATCAATGATAAAGTGGATAGAGAAAATGTGGTACGTATACATCATGGAATACTATGCAGTCATAAAAAGGAATGAGATCATGTCCTTTGCAGGGACATGGATACAGCTGAAAGTCATTATCCTCAGCAAACTAACGCAGGAACAGAAAACCAAACACTGCATGTTCTCACTTGTAAGTGGGTGCTGAAAAATGAGAACACATGGACACAGGGAGGAGAACAACACACACTGAGGCCTGTTGGGAATGGGGGGTAGGGAGAGGGAGAGCATCAGGAAAAACAGCTAATGCTTACCAAGCTTAATACCTAGGTAATGGGTTGAGAGGTGCAGCAAACCACCATGGCACACATTTACCTATGTAACAAACCTGCACAGGTATCTTGGAATGTAAAATAAAATAAAAAAATAAAAAATAAGAAAATAGATCCCTTAGGATCATATCATTCGTACATAAAAACACTTTTACTTCTTTCTTTTCAATTTGTGTTTTTTTTTCTTTCTTTTTAAAATCAAATCTCTATTCTTTACTTGCTTTTTCTTGCCTGACTGCACTGGCTAGAACCTACTGTATCATGTTGCATAAGAGTGGGAAGAGTGGCTATCTCATCTATTTCCTGATCTTGGGGGAAAAGCATTCAGTTTTTACCATTAAGTGTGATGTTTGTAGGTTTCTCATAGATGTCTTTTTTTGTCAAGATAAGGAAGTTCCCTTCTATTTCTAACTTGTTGAGTGTTTTACATTCAGATGTCATAATGAGGAGTTTGGCTTTTATTTGACAATAAAGAGTCAAATGTTTCTATCACGGAAGTGGCATGATCAGAGTTATTCTTTAGAAAAGTAACTCTTAGAGTGGCGTGGGAAAGAAGAGACTGGAGACAGGAAGGCCAGATAAAAGTCATCTGCAATAATCTAGGTTCTCAAATTTTAGTGCATATCAGAGTTATCGGAGTCTAGTTAAAATATAGATTGCTGGTCTCACCCCCAGAGTTTCAGACTAAATGGGTATGAGGTGGGGTTTGAGGATTTGTATTTCTTACAAGTTTCCAGGTAATTCTGATGCTGTTAGTTCGCTTTGCTGACCGCTGGTCCAGGTAGAGAAAAGGAATACTTGAACTAGAATGGTGGCAATAGGATAGAAAGATACCAGAGTGAAAGAGTCCATGTCTCAGGAACTTATAGGATATGGAGAATGAAGTTGGGAGTTCATGATGACATGAATCAGACTTATATAATTGGTGGTAGTGTTAATAGAGGTAGTTGTGGAAGATTACTCGAAGAGGTAGATTGATAATGCATTTATTTATGAAGTAATGCCTACTGGATTTGAGATGCAAGAAAGATACTTAGGTGGAGATTCTCAGCAAACACTTGGAAATGGGACTTCTTATTTATGAGAGGTTGGGGTCAGAAATGGAAGTTTTGAAGCCATCAAGCCATCATCACTCATTTCCACCCACTATATGGAAATATAGCGGGACTGAAAGGCCTGAGCCAAAAGCAGAACTGTGGAGATTCTTACCTTCTCAAAGTGGGATAAGTAGGAAACAAGAGTGGTCAGGAAAGAACAGTGTTTTCAGTGCAAAAAGGAAGAGAAAGGTTCAACAAAGAGCCAAGAGGGTCCAATCCTGCAGAAAAAGATGAGTAGCCTCCAGTGTCATTAGATTCTGTGATGAAGAAGTAATTGGTGACCTCTAAGAGAGAAATTTCTGCAAAGTAGGAGGGCAGAGATAAGATTCTAAAAGCTTAAGGAGTAAGCAAATGGCTACAAAGTGAAGACCACTAGGGCAACCAAATACGAAGTTGAAACTGTTGGGGCTCAGAAAATGATACCCCAAATTACAGCGCTTTGGCCTGCTGAGTACTTTGAACTAAAGGAGCCTGGAAGGCCTCAGAAGCAGCCCCAGAAGCACAGCCTCTCTCTGCCCTTCTTCTGCCCTCCTGCCTCCTGCCCCTCCTTCTCCCCTGAAGCGAGTCATAGAGACCAGAATTCCATTTCCCTAAGGCGAGTCATAGAAACTAGAATCCCTGTCCCCCAAAGCAAGCCATCAAACCTAGAAAGACTGCTCTTTCCCTTTTCCATTCTCTCTTGAAGGCCCTCATTCCATAAGGATCCTGGCCCAAATCTGGCAGGAAGAATGCTGCACAGAGAGGCCAAGAAGAATCTCAACAGGCAGGCTTTGCTGGGTCTCCCCGCTCAGTCTGTTACCTTTAGATCATACCCTTTTGTCTAATCACATTTCTACACAGGTGTCTATTCTTCATTGAACCTAAGTATAAAAATAAATTATTTTCCCTGGGTTTTTAGGTTTTCATTTCTGAAACCTCCTATATCATGTAAAACTTTGATTAAATAAATTTGTTATTTTTTTTCTTGTTAACCTGGTTTTTGTTATAGGAGTGTTGGCTGTGATCATTATGATATGTGAGGAAGGATATCACACCTTTCAGCCTTTACAAAACTAAATGGGAATTCAGAAAACAATATTTAAAAAAATCTAGGAAAACTCAATGGGAAGTTTCAACATGACGCTCTTGGACAGAGAGAATGACCTCCATGTTTTTAGAGATTTGAAAAGCTAGTGTCTGGGAGTTTGGTGAAACCAGGAAGGAATTGTGATTAGTAGCAAGATGAGGATCAATGAATATTAAGCAAGAAAAGGAGTGGTGGCTTAGTAAATGGAAACACCACTGAGGCACAGGAAGAAGAGAGATGTGGATAGAAAAATAGAAAAGGGGGAACGCAAAAGGGACCAAAATGTGTCCATGAGAATGTAAAGGAGAAAAGATTTCTTTTTTTCACGCATTGCTAGGTTCATAACTGAATCCCTTATAACAAAAGATAGATTAACAAGAGAAAAGCATAACAAATTTATTTAATATAGGTTATAGGTGACATGGAATCTTTAGAAATGGAGACCCAAAGAAAGAGAGAAAATTGTGTATTTTTATGCTAAGTTTGGTAAAGGAGTTATGGGGAAATATGATTAGACAAAAGGGGGTATCATCTAATGGTAATAAACTGGGAGGAACTTAGCCAGAATCTGTTTGCTCAAATTCTTCTCTGTGTCCCTCCCTTTCTTCTGTGTATAGGGCATACAAGGGTCTTATGACCTACTTTAAAATTTTTTTATTTTTAAAAATGGAGATGAGGTGTCATTATGTTGCTCAAACTCCAAAGCTCAAGCAATTTTCTTGCCTCAACTTCCTGAAGTGTTGGAATTACAGGTGTGAGCCACCGCATCTGGCCTTATGACCTACTTTAGAGGAAGGTCAGAGCATTTGTGGTGTACTTCAGACAAGCGTAGGGAAAAATCAGAGAGACTTTTTTTTTTTTTCTTTGAGATAGAGTCTGGCTCTGTTGCCCAGGCTGGAGTGCAGTGGCACGATCTCAGCTCACTGCAACCTCTGCCTCCCGGGTTCAAGCGATCCTCGTGCCTCAGGCTCCCAAGTAACTGGGACTACAGACACCCACCACCACGCTGGGCTGATTTTTTTATTTTTACTAGATACGGTGTTTCACCATGTTGGCCAGACTGGTCTCGGGCTCCCAACCTCAGGTCATCCTCCCGCCTTGGCCTCAGAGAGGCTTTTGCTTCTGCTATTTCCTCAAATGCCAAGGTGCCATATTTTGGGAGAGCATATATCCATCAAGGGATATATTTACGAATGTTCTAGTACAGACAACATTATCTTATTTGGTTACTCAATCCTCTCATGACAAAAAGGAATGTTAATGTTGCCTGAATTTACTCTTACATACACCTGTTTCTTTCTTAACACCGAAAATTAATGGCAGTCTCTCTCACCTTCAAGTGCAGTCCATAGAAGTCTAAAGTGTGCAACAAGATACTTATTACTGAGACAGTCTGTATTTTCCCAGTGCCACAGTATAGTGATGTGATAGGACTTTACAGGTGTCCCTGAAGGACCCGTGGGTTGGGACTGATGAGAACTGAGAGAAACATTCACATAACCCTATGAAAGAGGAGTCCAAATGCAGTTCTTATACAATTAAACAACACAGAAAAGTACTTTTGTCATCTTTTGTATCCCTTCCCCCTCTTTTAGGTCATTTGAAACAATAGTTAGAATCGTATGTGATTCCACACCAGACCTTGTACCTTGTGATTTTAGTTTTTTCAGGCCAGAGGAGAAATTTCTTTAGCTGAACTGCTTGCTCAGCGTACATTAAAGAACTGGTGTTCACAGTATAGCTGATAGCTGGTGGAAATGAAATAATCTGTATTGACACATTTGGAAGTTTCACATCTTTTTCCACTTCACGTGCTAACGTGATAATTGCTAGACTGATGATTTTTCCAGTGACAAATCTCCCTTTGTCAATATTTAGACCTGTGTATAGAAAGCTTATCTAACACACCTGGCTAATTTTCACTTCATTTAAAAATAAATGGAAGATGTTTAGCTTGCCGGGTTAAAACAAAAAAAAAAAAAAAAAGGAGTTTCATAAATAATTTTCTCAAAACACCTTTATGATAATAAGATAATTGCTATAAAAAGTAATTTTCTTCATTAAATGTATTTGATCAGATTTAAAATCTTAGCTGAAGTATGTATGAAGATCATCTTAAGGATTTTGAGGCTTTTCTTTTTTTCTTGAGGAAAATTCTTTGGAAACTCAACAAATCACTTGGAATATTCAGGGGAAACTGATTTGGATTTTGCAGCTTTGAAAGCCTATCCCAGAGTTTGATTTACTTGTTATTGTTTTGAGATGCTCCACTTGTAATCAGTCCCTGGTGCATCATGAGTTCCACAAACTCAGAAGAATCTTGATCTTAATTTAGTGTCTTGAAAGATTAAAACTTATTCTAGAAAAACTGTCCTAGATAAATTGAAGGTGACCCATTCTCTAAGACTCCTGGGGAGTCACCTAAGAAGAGAAGGCTACAAAAGAGCCTTTACTCACTTCATTGCTTCCTCACTGGGTGGACGGCCTTTGTTTTACTTCATTTTGGAAAGCAGGAATTTCTGTTTCACATATGAATCCCTTTGGCAGCCACTGGTGCTACCCAGCCTGCCCCACCACCCTCCACGTCCTTGCAAGACTGATAGAGTGCCAAGAACTAGAAATGCTCATTTCAAAAAGCTGAGGTGAATGGAGATCTAAGTTGTTTTCTGATTGTTTTGTCATCATCATGCTTTTCTGGGGTTTTGATGTTCCTTTCACTCCCTCTTCTTCCCTTTTCATAAAATATAATTGCTGTTTAAAATGTTAGCCTGAGCTTCTTTTGAAAGTAGAACCACACTGACAGTAACTGGGTTAACTGTATTGTTAAGTTTTTTTGGTTTCCAAAGGATGCTTCAAAAGTATGGAAATAAAGCTCCTTTGCTTTTCTTGTTCTTCTTCTTTTTTTAATGGCTAACAACTTCCCAGCCTTCTAATTTGCTGTCCTGTTGCATTGGAGTTCATTATCTTTGTATTACCATGTAGTCATTCTGTTCGAGTTTCTATCCTTTCTCTTCCGAGTTCCTGCTGAAAACGGCAATAAAAGTAACACAGCTGAAGCTAGCAGGCAAACCAAAGACATAATGAGAACAGCACTTCCATAGGAATTCCATTCTACATCACGGATTTCATTTGCAAATATTCAGAATGAAAAGCATACTTAAAGTATACTGAGTTCTTTCCCTCTCTTCTTTTTCCGTCTAGAATCAATTATAAAATAAAGCCATCGTTTTTGTCTTCACTTGCCTGTAGAGGGAATCAGGTCATTTAGCCTCTGAAGATTTGAGTAATGGCCCGAGAAAACATTAAATATTATCCTTTTTGTTGAGCCAAAGTGCAAGGTATTGCAACACCAATGTTTTAAGTTGTAGAATAAATTAAGTTAAAGCTGAGTGGCTAGACCTTGCTAGTTATTCTGGAAAGTCAACTAAAAATATTGACCATTAATTATAAACTTGCAAGCAGATGCAATAACTAACTAAGGGCAGCCCATAGAACATAGACCATGTAGAAAACTGTCACTTAATGATGAGGACACATTCCAAGAATTGCATCATTAGGCAGTTTTGTCACTGTGGGAACATCATAGCGTGCACACACACAAACATAGATGATATAGCCTACTACATACCTAGACTACATGGGATAGCCTATTGCTCCTAGGCTTGCATATTACTGTACTGAATACTGCAGGCCATTGTAACATAATGACAAGTATTAGTCTATCTAAGCATAGAAAAGGTACAGTAAAAATACAGTATTATAATCTTATGGGACCACCAGGGTATATGTGATCTGTGATTGGATGAAACTTTGTTATGTGGTGCATGACTATATCCCACGAGAAGAAATACTCTTAAAAGATAGCTTATATTTTTTTTCTGTCACCCCATCACAATGATATCAAATAATTAAAAATAATGTCCATTTTAAAGCAATAATTCTAACAACTCAGTGAACTTCATGGGCTTGCATTCTTTAATAGGAATAGAAATCTCAGCATTTGTAATTAACAAGACTTGGTTTTCTATTCATTATTTTGGCAAAACAAGATTCACAATAAAGCTATACGCAGGTACTTCCTAGAATTTAGTTTTGATTAGAACATAAGCAGTCAGACAATTAAAGGATAATGAAACTGAAATAAATATAAGCACTTCTAGAAATGGATAGTGAGTTAAAAGAATAGCATAATTTGAATGAATTCAGTTACGTGTAAAATACAGTGTTTTTCATGCCCTTATCAGATATCACAGAGTATTTTTTCTTTAGAAACTATCAATCTCTTCCTATAGGCAGAACTATATGGGAAGCCTAAATTATTTTTACAAAGTTGCTTGGAGGACAGGGAATCAAATAAATGGGGTGAGGTTTAATTTGATGTTTAATGGAAGCAAGAAGATAGCCTGAGCTATCCTTCTTAGGGAAGAATTGGTTTTATAAATGGAACGAGAATACTGGAGGTCCTTTGAGTATTGCTCCCTCTGTCCTGAAAGAAGCTTAGAAAAGTTATGTTTGGTTGCTTGATCCTTCTTTCTAGATTTTTTGTTTTGTTTTGCTTTCCCCCATCCCACATATTCTTTGTTTAGGATGAGCTGCATAATTTAATCAATGTGTAAGTATGATGGCCATTTGGTTCCTTCAGTTCACTTTACATGTTTATATTTTGGTCCAGTTCATGCTCATCTTATAGTTTAACCCTCTGGTCCTTTAACTATGTATTTCAGTATTCTCTTGGGACCTTTGAATGAAGATTCCTGGACCCCCAAGAGTTACACCTGTTCAGTGGATCAGGAGTGAATCCCAGGAGAGGACTTAGTTGCAGGAGACCCTGGGATAGATAACACTGTGAAAAACACTGCTAGAGAGTATTTTATTTTATTTATCTTATTTTTTGAGACACAGTCTCGCTCTGTCTCCCAGGCTGGAGTGCAGTGGCACGATCTCGGCTCACTGAAACCTCTGCCTCCCGAGTTCAAGCAATTCTTCTGCCTCAGCCTCCTGAGTAGCTGGGATTACAGGAGTCCACCATCATGCCTGGCTAATTTTTGAATTTTAGTACAGATAGGGGTTTCACCATGTTGACCAGGCTGGTCTTGAACTCCTGACCTCAAGTGATCTGCCCGCCTCGATCTCCCAAAGTGCTGGGATTACAGGTGTGAGCCACCACGCCCAGCCCTAGAGAGTATTTTAAATTAAATTTTTGACTATATAATATATGGCTCAAAAATAATAATGCCAGTCTCAAAGCTGCCTCATCTCTCACCCCTGTGGCCCACTGAGAAGCAGCCACCAAAATGGGATTAGATGTGTATGTTTGTAACCTGTGGAAGGAGAGAGAAGGAAATAGGATTGGATAGAAGTGTCAGACTGCAGCCTAGCTCCAAGAAAGGTCAGCTGAGCTAATAATGGGAAGTATCTTGTAAGAGGAGCTTCCTGGCTTGCTGGAATGGTTTGTCTTAGTGCCCTAATCTTAGTGCTCCTACACTTAGTCATTGTGTGGGAGCAGCCTGTGGGACGTTGGCCTTGGCACAAATATAATGGTAGAGATCCCTAGGGATGGTGGCTGGGGCCATAAGCCAATGATGCTCCCTGCAATAACATATCTGAAAGACACAGTTCATGGCCATTATGCATTGTTATTAGTTTCTTGTGAATCCCTTCAAAGTATCTTTTTGGGCCGGTTGCGGTGGCTCACGCCTGTAATCCCAGCACTTTGGGAGGCCAAGGTGGGCAGATCATGAGGTCAGGAGATCAAGACCATCCTGGCTAACACGGTGAAACCCTGTATCTACTAAAAATACAAAGTATCTTTTTGTATATAAAAAAAAGTAAGGATATTCTCTGTTTTTCTTCTTTTTTCACAAAATTAGGAACATTCCACTTGCCTTTTTCATCTAAATCTCAGACACCTTTCTATATTAATACATGTAAAACTTCCTCATTCTTTTACAGTTCGCTAGTGTTCTATTGTTTGGCTATACCATGATCTTTATTTTTTTGAACAGTCTTTCCTGATGGGCATTTAGGTTGTTTCTATTCTAAAAATGCTGTTGTTTCAAAACTTTTCCAGATACTATTTTGCATTTTTGTAAATATATCTGTAGGATAGATTGAAAGATTCCAGAAAAGAACTGCTGGGTCAAAGGATACATAGGTAATTGTGACAGGTGTTGTCAAATTACTCTCCATAGAACATGAAACCTATACAAAGGGGTTATACCTAGTTATACTCCTGATGTGTAAAAGTGCCTTTTGTTCACATAGCCAACTGAATGTTATCAAATGTCTGGATTTTTGCCAATATAAGAAGTGAAAAGTGCTATTCAGCTTAGTTTCGTTTTGCATTTAACTTTTATAAAGAGTAGATTTGAATATAGATATTTGAGGCATTTTATTTTTCTTTTCTGTTAACTGGCTGTTCTTATACTATGCGTATTTTTCTATTGAGTTGTTTCTTTCTTATTGATTTACGGGAGTTTAAAAAATATAAGGGACATTACCCATTTATCTATGATAATGAGGTGAAACTTCCAAGTTTCTTGGTTGTCTTTCTACCTATGCATGGTATTTGACATGTGGAAGGAATACACACACACACACACACACACACACACACACACACACAGAGTATGCATATACTTTAAAAACTTTTCTTCTACTTAAATTTGCCAAATATTTTGGGGAGGAGCTTCTGGATTTTGCGTCACACTTATCAAAGTCTTTGCTATTCCAAGAACATGAAGGGATTCTCCTAGGTTTTCTTCTAGTATGTTGATATGGTTTGATTGTGTCTCCACCCAAATCGCATCTTGAATTGTAGTTTCCATAATCCCTAGGTGTTGTGGGAGGGAACCGGTGGGAGATAATTGAATCATGGGAGCAGTTGCCCTCATGCTGGTCTCGTGATAGTGAGTGAGTTCTCACGAGCTCTAATGGTTTTATAAGGGGCCTTGTTCCCTTTTGCTCAGCACTTTTCTCTCGTGCTGCCATGTGAAAAAGGATGTGTTTGCTTCTGCTTCTGCCATGACTGTAAATTCCCTGAGGCCTCCCCAGCCCTGCAGAACTGTGAGTCAATTGAACCTCTTTCCTTTATAAATTACCCAGTCTCAGGTATTTCTTCATAGCAGCATGAGAATGGACTAATACATATATATATATGATTTAATCTTTTACAGTGAAATCTTGAATCTATTTGGTTTAAAGTGTAAGATAAGAATCCAGCATAGTTTTTCCCCAAGAATTTACTCCAGCTCTATTCATTCAATAGGCCATCTTTTTTTTTTTTTTTTGAGACAGAGTCTCGCTCTGTCGCCCAGGCTGGAGTGCAGTGGCCGGATCTCAGCTCACTGCAAGCTCCGCCTCCCGGGTTCCCGCCATTCTCCTGCCTCAGCCTCCTGAGTAGCTGGGACTACAGGCGCCCGCCACCTCGCCCGGCTAGTTTTTTGTATTTTTTAGTAGAGACGGGGTTTCACCGTGTTAGCCAGGATGGTCTCGATCTCCTGACCTCGTGATCCGCCCGTCTCGGCCTCCCAAAGTGCTGGGATTACAGGCTTGAGCCACCGCGCCCGGCCAATAGGCCATCTTTTACCCACAGTCTTGAGGTACCACTTTTGCTATATTTTAACTTATGCTAAATTCCCTTATGTATCTGGATCTATTTCCATTAGTCCCATTGGCATATCTATTTATTCATGTATTGGTATCATATCTTCTAATTTGAGGCTTTTAAATATGTTTTAATATTTTGTAAGATTAATCCTCCCTCAGCTCTCCTCTTTCATTGATTTCCTATTATTCTTTATTTTTTCCAAATAAACTTTAGAATTGTTTCAAAAATCAAACAAACAAAAATAAAAAACTTGATTGGGGCTTTATTAGGATTCTGATAAATTTATGAATTAACTTACGAAGAATGATGACTTTAGCGCATTGAGTCTTTGTGTTAATGAACACAACATAGTTGAATTTTATGTTTTAAGAATCTTACTTCTTTCATTTTTAAAATATTGAGATATTTCACTATAGTTCCCAAGTACTAAAAATATTAACTGCTCATTGAATATGTTAAAATATAATTTTCAAAGAGGGTAAATCATGACTCTTATGAATATGTAGAATAAGCAGATGTCAAAGATTTTATTTATCTCATAAGTAATGAGGAAACCAGTAAGATGTTATTTTAGTCCAAAGAGCTTTGAGAAGATAGGTGCCTATAAGAAATTTAATGGATTGCTGGGTTGGATACAGAATTAATGTCCAACAACATTGTAAGTCTTTGTGGTCATTTGTTCTACCGGCCAGAAATGATTTGTGTATTTTTGAACAAAACACTGTACCTTAACTCTTGCCCCTACAGAATTGGAAAATAATCCAGTCAATAACATTAAGCACAACCTTGCACTGAAATAATACCTATTTCTTTTTACAGTTTCCAAGTTTCAGAAATTTTTTTCTAGCAAGCATATCATTAAATAAAATTGTTAGTATTTTCAAATTTAAAACTTTATTTGATTGGATTTCTTCTTATTATGTATTATTATTATTTTGTGGTGACCATAGGTGGTTCCTTCTCTTTGATGATTTGTTTTTCTTATAATGAAGCCCTAGTGATACTTCTTGGACAAAGAAATCTTTAAGAAGGCATTGCATTAATTTAACAAATATTTACTATGTGTTGAGCACTGTTCTAGGTTCTTAGGATACAGCAGTGAACAAAACAGAGAAAGCTCTCTGCCTTCATGGACCTTGCAGTCTGCCTGGGTGAGCTAGACAATAAACAATAAATGTAATAATGAAGTGTATAATGGGTAGGAGGTGATAAAAGAGAAAACAGAGGAGTAAAGAACAGCAGGAATGTAAGAAGAGGTTTTGTGGGTTGCAATTTCAGGCAGGGTGGTTAGGTAAGGCCTCACTCAGACAGTGATCCTTGAGCAAAGGCTTGCAGGAGATGGGGGAGTCAGCCACATAGGGATCTAAGGTGAGAGAATTTTTGGCAAAAGTCACAGTCGGGCCAATGCCTTAATGAAGGAACTTGCCAGGCCTGATTAAAGAACAGCAAATAGACCAATATGATCAGAATAGTGTGAGGCAGAGAGGAGGTTCAAGGTCTTATCATGTAGAGTCTTGAAGACCATAATGGAATTTTGTGTTTTATTCAGAGTGAGATGAGAAGCAGATGAGTGATATGATATATTTAAATGGATTCCTTTGGCTGTTGTGGTGAAAACAGAAAGGGCGGTCAAAACTGGAAACAGGAAAGCCAGTTGAAAGGCTATTGAAATAGTTCAAGAAAGGGATTTTAGTGGCTTGGACCAGGGTAGTACTAGTAGAGAAGAAAATGTTGGATTCCACATATCTTGTGAAGGTAAAACCAATATGATTTGCTAGTGGATTTGATGTGGTAGGTGAAAAAAGGAGTAAAAACTCACAGATTTTTGGTTTGAGCCACTGGAAGGATGGAACTACCATTGACTGGGGTGGGGAATGCTATGGGTAGGACAGATTTGATGGAATAAAATCAGGAAGCTCAGTTTTGAAGCTGTTGACCTTGACATAATTAATAGATGTCCAAGTGGGGATATCAAGCAGACAGTTGGATACATGAGTCCTAAGTTCAGGACTGAAGACTGTGTTGAAGATGTAAATTTGAGAGTCATTGAACCACAGCTGGGATTTAAAGCCAAGACTGGATGAAAACCTGTAGATATAGTTATTGAACCTTGGGACCCTCTAACGTTACAGAAGTCATTTCTTGATATGACCAAGCAACCTGTGTTCGATTAGTATCAACTGAGGTTTGATCCATATCAATAGCAAAACATAGCAGAGATTTTTATACCATTCATTACTGACTAAAAGTTAAGCCAATTATATGTTGCATGAAATCCTTCCGTAATTTCAATAAGTAAAATTGCAAGTAAACAATACAAATTCTTTGAAAATAGTATTTTGGCATTTGATAATAGCTAAAGAAATGAACATCTCATATAGAAACACATGTTCTGTGCTTAGCTTCATTTCACATCGTATTAAACATTTTAGGTTCATCAGAGAAATATATTAGATGTGTATTATGTACCTTGACCTTTAGAACTCATTGTCCAAATGTTACACTGGTTCATAGATGCAATTACAGCATTATACGGTCTCTGATATTTGATAGGTTTTGCAAAAAGAGCTGGTAGTTAACAAAACCGTAATTACTTGTACCATATAATGGTACTGAAGGTATGGACTATCTTTTTTAGGGGGAGCAGGAGGGAAGTGTGTGTGATCTATATACAGCTCCCTGATTTGGTCACGTTGAGCATGTTTGAAGGAGAGCTCAGCATATTCTGGAGAAAGCAGCCAGACCTCGAAAACAGCTTAACAATTAAACTTTTTCTTCTTCTAAAAGTTCTCTGAAGCCCATCAGTACTTGGCATAGCAGCTTCGAAGACCCCTCTGCTCTCCTGTGGATTGGTTTAGGGTTTCCACACCATGGTTTTACTCATTCCTTCTGCTTAGGAACATTCCGTTAAAGATTTAAAATTAGCTGCTTCTACCATCAACTGAAGACTTTAATACAAGTAACTTTATCATGTAGATCATAGCAACATGAGAAAGGTAAACAATAGAGATAGAAATGGAGGGGAAGGCATTTTCATTCATAAAATTCCTTTGGAGTAATAATTAAAAATTTTATCCTGTTAAAATTCAGACCAAAGACAGTAGTCAACTACTGCCCAGCCACATGTGTTCCAGGCAGATATTGAATAAATGTTAGAGCTGAATTCCTCACTGGTTTGAAGATTATAAGCTTAATTTCTATGGTTACTTTTGCCTTTACCCTGTCTTATGAACTGAATTGTGTGATCCCCAAATTCATATAAGGAAACTCTAACCCATAGTGTGACTGTATTTAGAGACAGGGCCTGAAGGAAGTAATAAAGGTTGAATGAGGTCACAAAGGTGGGGGCCTACTTCAATAGGACTAGTGTAATTAGAAGAAGAATAGACACCAGAGAGGTCTCTCTCTTTACAGAGAAGAGGCCATGCGATGACACAGTGAGCAGGCGGCCACCTACAAGTCAGGAAGAGAGGTCTCACCAGAAACCAACTCTGGTGGCAGCTTGATCTTGGACTTCTAGCTTCTAGAACTGTGAGAAAACAAACAAACAAACGAATAAACAAACAAACTTTGTTGCTTAAACCACGCACTCTGTGTTATCTTATTATGGTGGCCCAACCAGGCGAATACACCTGCTTAATTTTTCTTTGCAACACTTACTACCATATGACCTGTGAATTTATACATATATATGTCATGTAAATTGGGACTTTTTGGTTTGTTGCTATGCTATTGCCTTGCAGGTAGTAGGCATGCAATGAATATTTGTTGAATAAACAAATTATGTGGGCTTGTCCAGAGATAGAGATAATAAACAAAGAAAACACCACATTTCTTGGGGTGTGGTGTCTCTGACCCACATCATTATATTTACCATACAATTGATGCAGCTATTTCATCTCCTGTCCTTTTCTAATCTCATCTTCCTTATCAGATGGTGTGGTCTTTGAGGGATAATACCTATCTTTATTTGGGGTCTCCCAGAAGTAGATCCTGAGACAAAGATTCCAGATGCAGGGAATATCTGTAGAGGAATAGGGAGGTGATTAAAGGAAGGAAAGGAAGCCAATAAAAATTGCGGTATTAAGCCAGCTACTGCCATGGGAAACTGGAGCTTAATCCCGTGGTGACACTCTGGGAAAGGATAAAAGTCAAATGTGCAAATGATCTTTTCTAACGGGTGAGGGAGCTGGGGTAGTCATTCACTGACTCCTGAGAGGGTCATTGTCCCGTTACTATAGGCAACAGGGTCTGCCACAGCTCCAGAAAGTCGCCAGGTACAGAGATACTGACCCTGGCAGCTGGAAACCTGCTGCTGAAATGCAAGCATCCCAGGAACATGGGTGGGGCTTAAGGTCCCTGCTGTAGCACTCATCCATCTGTCTGCATGACTTAGCAGCACCCAAAAGTTTATTGACACAATATGAAGTATCAGGTCTTTCCTGCTGGTGGGGCTCAGAAAACAATACCTCAAACTAAGGGCCTCAGAAGCAGTTTCAGAAACAGAAGTTTTTCTTGGACCTTCTGCTCCTGCCTGCCTCTCAGTCCTATTCTTCCCCAAGGCTAGCTATAGAAACTAGAAGCCCTCTTCCCCAACGCAGGCATAGAAACCAGAACCCCCTTTTCCCAAAGCCAGCCATAAAACCTGAAAATATTACGCTAACTTTTCCTCTGCCTTTCTGTGTAAAAACTGGCCATAAAGAAATGATCTGACCTATCTTGTTTGACTGTAGGTGATAAGACCCTCACTCTAGAGAGGGTCCTGTCCCACACCCAAAGGAAGGAATGCGGCTCAGAGAGGCCAAGATGAATCCGGACAGGCTTTGCTGCATTTTCCCTCTCAGTCTGTTAGCTTTAGACCATACCCCTTTTGTCCAATCATATTTCTACATGGCTGTCTATACTTTGTTGAACTTAACTGTAAAAATGGACGATTTCCCGTGTATCTTTGGGTCTTCATTCTGAAGTTTCCTGTGTATACACATTAAATCAATTTGTATGCCTTTTTTCCAATTAATTTGTCTTTTCTTTCGAGATGGAGTCTCACTCTGTCACCCAGGTTGGAGTGCAGTGGCATGATCTGGGCTCACTGCAACCTCCGCCTCCTGGGTTCAAGCGATTCTCTTGCCTCAGTCTCCTGAGTAGCTGGGATTACAGGTACGCAGCACCACGCCTGGCTAATTTTTTTGTATTTTTAGTAGAGACGGGGTTTCACTGTATTAGCCAGGATGGTCTCAATCTCCTGACCTTGTGGTCCACCTGCCTCGGCCTCCCAAAGTGCTAGGATTACAGGCATGAGCCACTGTGCCCAGCCTCGTTTGTCTTTTCAGGCTGATTTTTCAGTGATGCTTCAGAGAGCAAAGGGGCAATTTTCCCTTGGCCCCTACACTGGAGCTTTAGCATTAAAATGCAATGAAAACAGACTTAAGAAATTCACAAAACCACTTCATCTTATATTTTTATCCACACACAGAAAATGTATTCCAATTATCTACAAATATCCATGAGATAGATGGGGTGTGCTGATGTCCAAGTTAATGGTGATGGGATCAAACTTCTGGGCCACATGGCCTTGATTTGATCTCCTGTTTAGGTATTGATGTTTTCTCTTAAGCTCAGTTCTGGCATTGTTTCAACCCTGGATGTTATTCAATATGAGGTTTTACAAAAAAACTCCACCTCCTTTTATTTATTTTTTCTTGGCTGAAGCTTTTAAAAAATGTTAATCTATACATCCTCCTCCACGATTACATTTGCCAGAGGAGTAGGAGCCAAACAATTAAATTCCCCATAGGTCCTGAGTGTAATAATTCCTTATGAATCAGAAGATTAAGCATGGCAACAACAAATGGAACAAGATGGTCTAAGCTCTGTTTTTCCTACAGAACAGCAAATAGTTGCAAATCAAAAGGCAGTTCTCCTTAATTACCACCGTATGAGGCAGTAGGCTAAAAGCAGGCTCATTTGGTAATGTTTTCTGTGTGGCTACGGTATGTACACACAGTGCAGGCCTTTATGCGCTGTCTAATAGACAATATTATATACTAGGGCATTGCCGACATTCATTTTATGTGGAGATACAACTAGTATGCCCAGGACACTGGCCTCCAAGCTGTGTGTGCACTGAACTAAAGGAACAGTTTTGCTTGCTCAAGCCGGGCAAGACTATTTATACTTAAACACATTCTTCACTGCTTATAACATGCTGTACTAGGTGACAGTCCGTGAGCAGGACAGGCTGCAATCATGGGCTGTGATCTCAGGGAGTCCTGCAAGCTGTAGCTTGTGGTGAGCTTCACCAAGTTGACACATTTTCTCTTTCTCTTTACCCTAGAATCAGCTACCCTGCTGATCTGGAGGCCTTTGGGGACATGAACTCTTGTAGCAGGAATCAGAGAACCGATGTAAGAAAACAAATAGCAGAGCCATAGTGTTTTATCCCCTCTCTGCGCTCCCCAAATTAGACTGCTTGTTTATTGAAATTGGTCAAACAGTTTAATTAGCATTCCATGTTTGTTATTTCTTTAATCAAGGTTTCAAACAGAACAAGGCAACAAGCCAGGCCAGTAATGAGTCTCCTCCACCTACTCTTAAGTTAAATACTTGCTGAGATTCCCATTGGTTTCCCAGAGACATCTCATCACTGATGTACTTTCACTTATCATCAGGGTTATTGGGCACTGTTCATAAATGCATACTAATTGGCAGTAGGCGATGTATATATTTATGTAAACTTACAGTTATATATAGGTACCCGTAAAACATGCGTTTTTTTAAGTGAGAGAAGTTGAGTATTTTTCTGATGGAATTTGAGAGATTGTGAGGGCCATCTATGAGGAAAAATGATTCTTAAGATCTACTGACTCATGGTTGAAAAACCATAAATTAACCTTTGTCCTTTTATAAAGTTCACATGAGATGTAAGAAATTTTTTTAATTAATAAAAATTCTCTGAAGAAGGGCTTAAATGTTTAATTACTTGGGTTCCTATAACAAGTTGAGGTATTTTTAAAAGAAATGTCAAAGGTCAGGCAAATGGCTTTCACCATTTTGTTTCATCCAAAATACTGCCCTGCTTTTAGCTGCAAATGTAGATGACTTAGGCAGTGTTAAAGAAATTATGCAAATCTTAATTGCAAACAGTTTTTCTTTTAGCTTTTTTACATTTAGACTAACTGTAGTAATTATTTGAAAACCTTTTCAAATCTTACACTTAATAAAAGGAAATTTTATGCAAACAATGAAAGAGAATTTCAAAGCAGTAAGTGAGGGTGATGCTGGTTTGCCTTCAGGGGCTAGTTAAGCTAGAGGAGTTTATTTTTGATCTCCATACGTTCAGTATCATGATCTACCGAGGTCTTGGCAGCTCTACAGAGAATAGCAAAGGGAGCGAAGACCAGTTCCTACTAACATATTTGAGGTACAGGTGTGAAGCAGGATGGGTCACATTCCACTGAGTGGCTTATGTGGCCATTTCCCCAGCTTTGTAGGTGTACTAGGCAAAATAGAATAGTGGCTAAGAAGGATTGCAGAAACTGGAGTCAGACTTCTTGCATCCAGATCCCAGGTCTGCACTTTGCTGCTGTGTGACCTCACCTCTCTAAACCTCAGTTTCCTCATCTGTACAATGTGGATAATATTAATACCGGCCTCATATGCTTAGAGGATTTAGTGTGTTAATACATATGAAGGGAAGCTCTTATAGCAGTGCCTGTCATAAAGCAAGGGCTATGCACCCATTGTTATTGCAAGGGTTATTACTTTTAAAATGTGAACTAGGCCAAGTGCAGTGGCTCACACCTGTAAGCCAATGCGGGAGGCTTTGGGAAGTAGAAGCAGGAGGATTGGCTGAGGTCAGGCCAGGAGTTCAAGACCAGCATGGGCAACATAGCAAGACCCTGTCTCCACAAATACATTTTAAAATGTTAGAGGGGCAGTAATGTGTGGCTTCACAGCCAGGTTGTTCTGGGTATAGTGACAGGCTCCCTATCATGGGCTGTGTGACTTTGGTACAAGTTACTTAAACTCTGTAAGCCTCTATTGTCTTCATCTGTAAAATGAAGATAATAAGAAAATTCACTTCAAAACTTCTTGTGAGGCCTCAATCATCCTGTGAAGATTAAATGAGATTAAGCATGTGAAAAGTATTTGGCATTAGCATCTGACACACAGTACCAGGTAATGGAGAACAGGGTCTCTCAACCTCATCACTATGAACATTTTGGGTCAGATAATTCATTGTTTTGGGGCTACTGTTGTCCTGTGCACTGTAGGATGTTTAGTAACATCCCTGTCCTCAATCTACTAGATGCCAGTAGCATTCCTCCTCCTCCCCACGGCCACCCCAGCTGTCACAACCAAACATATCTCCAGGCATTGCCAAGTATCTCCTAGGAATAGGGGAAATTTGCCCTTGGTTGAGAATGAACACTATAGTAAGGGTAAGGCTGAGGGAGAGGAAGTCTATGGGGAAACAGGACCAGCCACGTGTGCTTTTCCTCTTTGATGAGGCTAGCCTGTTGTCAATGAGAAGATGGAAAGGAAGGGATAAAGTCGGAGGGAGTAACTGTTTTGTCCAGTTCCTCCTAAATCCTGGGGGTGGGGCGGGGGCTCTTTAGAGGTCTGCAGTTACAGAGTCTAGAGATTCTTAGGTGCTTCAGACTCTATGTCTTTCACTAGCTTTCCTCCCAACTGATAGGAACCTCCTGAGTCCTGCTCCCTTGGTCTCAGAGAGCATCCCTTGTTAGAGGAAGGCCTGTGAAATAAGACCTGTATCTTTTGTTTCAATTAACAAAGCGCATTGCAGGAGTGAAATTGCTAGCCTCAGTCTTAACTCTTGGAAGCAGGTAAGGAAATCAGGGCTATGCCTTACATTTCAGCCTGTTTTTATTTGGTCTTGTTTCCTCTTATTAATGGGCCTTTCTGGTTATTCCAACTGAAATGAAGATAAAATGATTTAAAGATTACAATGGCAGGAAACAGAGTAAAATGGTTTTGCCATATATTCAACTAATATTAATCAGGAGTTTATCATAGGCCAGGCACTCTTCAGAAGGTTTGGGATACATCTGGGGGCAAATTAGGTAAAAATACCCCCCTTCATAAAAATTAGCTAATCAAATGTTTAGAGTAGTAATAGTCCTATTGAACAAGGATGTGCATATGGGCTAAGATTGATCTCAAGCCCTATTGACTCCAATTTCCTCTTTCACATCCATTCTGCTACCAATTTTCCTTCTCCTCCAGACTTCCTGCCCTTAATTTGCTGTACTATGGAACAGAAATGCAATAGGTGAGCTGAATATAGCTTTTTGAATGTAACTCTTAATCTTCTTTCTGTCAGTTGCGGGCTTGAAAGATGAAAAAGAGCCATCCTATCTTGATCAAAAGAGATGTTTGCTCCCAGGTTAAAAGCCTGGTCTTTATGCCATAGGCTCCAAGGTGCTTGAATCTCTATGCTTCTCACAATCACAGTTTTGGGGATGACAAATACTAGTGAACCCTCCCCCTTTCCCACCTTTGTTGCACAGCACATATAGGCGAGCCACCCCTTGGATTGTTTTCTGCCCAAACTTTCTCTGCTACAGTGTCTCTGTGGGCATATAAAGCTTTGACAGAACCAAATGCAACTCCAGTTAACAGGCCAAACTCTGAGGCTAGGATTCTAGATATATTGGCACATTAGTCTCCAAGGAATAGCACATATTGTCGTGGAGAACGCTCCATTATTTCGGATCAAAAGGTTTTCTCCTTCTCTGTGGGCTAGGTATTGAATATAAGTGGGAGCTGGATTGAAAAAGAAAAAGATGATTATGAAACAGAACTTAGTGCCATCACTAGACCTCCTGTTTGTAGGAACAGTTCCTGGGGATTCATCATCAGTGTGCCAAGCAGTTACGGGTTGCATTTCAAAAGAAACTTAAGGCAGGAGATATACTTGGACCCCAAGTTTAGGGGTGGAAAGAAACGAGAGACTAACAGGTGTTTGATTTTGTGTTGCTTTCCAGCTTCTCGGCTTTTTACTTTGGCATTTATTTTATCACAATATTTACCTACCATAATGTGTAACCTACTATGGAGAGAAGTTTTCCTTTGTAAACTCATATAGAACACTGAATTAAAAGGTATTAATGAAATTTTTCATTCCATATTGCCCCTGACATACAAAACACAGTTTCTCCCAACAAAAGGGTTATTAGCTGGCTTGGAAAGATTTGAAAATCATACTGAGACATAGATTTATAGTTCTGTAAGTCAGTTTAAAAATATTATGTGGTCCTTGCATGTTCTCACTCATAGGTGGGACTTGAACAATGGGAACACATGGACACAGGGAGGGGAACGTCACACACTGGGGCCTGTCCTGAGGTGGGGGGATGTGGGAGGGATAGCATTAGGAGATATACCCAATGTAAATGATGAGTTAATGGGTGCAGCAAACCAACATGGCACATGTATACATATGTAACAAACCTGCACATTGTGCACATGTACCCTAGAACTTAAAGTACTAAAAAAATTTCACCATCTAAAAAAAAATTATGTGGTCTTGCAGTCTTAGCATCTAGTAATTAACCACATATGGCCATTCAAGCAATCATTGAACTTGGTCCACAAATGTGCAATACTTGGGATTATTTCCTGCAAACTTAATTAAGGGAAAGCAAGTTTAGACAGTCTGTAGAGGAGGAAAATGTGTATCTTCTGAGCTTTTTTTTGTTCTGTGACTCATCTAATATTTCTTCTCCTGAATCTTTAAGATGTCAAGCTTTACTTAGCTGTTTGCAGCAAAGCCAAGTGGTCTAGGTAAAGCTTATACAAGATGATAGGCCGTGGTGAGTAGAGAGGGTATAAAGGGTTGTGCTCCCTGTGGGGAAGGGCCAAGTCAGATTTTCAAGCGAAACAGAAATTTGCTGCAGTAATTACCCTTTATCATTAATGACAGGCAATTGCCATAGCAACTGGCTGCCACCTGTCTCTCACATACCAGCTCTGCATGCCCTGAAACAAAATAGGAGCACACACACTGCCTAGTCAGTTGTGGAGCCACAAGTCTGAAGGAAGGATGGAACTCTATGTCTCTATATCGATATTAAGATTTAGCTAGTGCCATGCATGGTTCTTTGTGCTCGTGGAATAGTAAATAACAGCACAACTTAGAAAAATGATTTTTTAAAAGAAAACAAGTGAACAGTGACCCAGCATAGTGTGACGGTTAAAAGCACAGCTCTGGAGTCAGAAGAAAGCAGAGTTTGAACCCTAGCTTCTCCGCTTACTGGCTGAGTGACCCTGGACAAATGGTTTAACCTCCCTAAGCATCATGAGGTCAAACTCATAGGCTGTTGAAAGGATTAAGCTGGATAATGGTTGTTAAGCACTTAGCCCAAAGTGAGCACTCCATCAGTGGTAGCCGAAAATGTGTGCTGCCTGGCAGCACGGTGCACTGGGCACATGGCAAGGGCATGATACATAGTTCTTGTTGACTTAGTGAATTAGATCACTAGTAACCATTACTCAGGGAATTCAGGTCTCCAAGTTACATGCTGTACAAGTTCTCTCTCTACTTCACTTTTTGGGTATGTAGGTGCACAGAGGCACGTAGAGACAGCCTTTGAGTGATGTAATTTTGATTTTCTCCACATTTTAGAAATGTGTTCTCAATACCAAAGAGTTCAGCAGGTCATTTACTCTTTCTAATGACACTCTATATAGACGAATCTCAGTGACAGCTGAAATTAGTTTTTCTTTTGAATCTCCTTGATTATGTCTCCAACCTCTTTAGCACTCTTCTTACCCCCTGAGTCTTGGCACTGTGCTAAGGCCAATTAGAGATGTTAACCACTCGGTGCCTACAGTAGAGGCATTTTTTTTTTTTTGTCATTGGGGTGGTGAGAACATGCCAAATTTTCTTTTTCTTTGACCTCTATGCCAAAGAAAACATTTAGTAACTAGGGCTGGTGTTATAAGTTGTTCACACCCCTTTCCCTAATACTTATCATATGGTGGTAAAATAAATTAGGATTTGTCCAATCCTAAACTGTATTGCAGCACATGATCTAAAAATCATAAACATCTAGCTAATAATTGTCTGAATGCTATTCTAGACATCAGTCCCCTACAACAGAACTAGGGTCATCTTTGATACCTCCTTCTCCATCATCCAGCATATTTGAATCGTGTGGATTATCCCCTCTTAAACAGCCTCTGCTCTCTGGTCTTCTGTTTGAATTCACTGCGTTTTCTTAGTTCAGGCCTTGCTGTCTCCCTCTGAATTGCTACAACAGCCCACTAGCTGGTCTTTTCCTCTGCTGTTCATTTTCCACACTTCAGTCAGCATGATTTTATAAAATGCTAATGTAATCATGTTACTGAAAAAGAAGTTTTAGTGGGTTTTCATAACCTCCATGATAAAGATCTTCAGCCATCTGCTTCTGCTCACCTTTCTAGTCACATCTTCTGAAGTGATGACTTTTCTCCAGGGATACCAGCCTACCAAGGCCATTCCATGCTTCTTGTTTTTGTCTAGGCTTTCTTCTATGTGAAACACCCTTCATTCTTACTCACTCTTCGAAGTCCTACACAGCCATTATCTTCTGTTTGAAGATTTTCCATTTACCTGTTCTCTAAATACCTCCCTCCTTTGTTATAGTCCACAGGTTGATCATAATTTCATTGTTTTAAACAATATTTCATTCTTCCCTATTAGACTACTTGTGTCTTATGGTAAGGTCTGGGTCTCACTCATTTACGATACCCTTAGTGTCTGATAACATAGTAAGTCCTTAAAATTTTGTTGATGTAAAACACATTTTTAACATTTCTATAAATAACATGGTCTTTTTGTGTATTGTGCTAATAAAAGAACCTTATTGGAACCATGTTTTTCTATCATTCATGGATTGCCATATAGGATTCACAAAATTGTAGGCTGCTTGTACCCTACTTTGAAAAATAAGTGATGATATAGTTCTCTGCCTCTTATAAGTAAGATTATTTTCATTACCTGATAAATATAAAAACTGCTCACATAATGTTAAAAAAATTAGGATATAAAATTATATATTTATAATAACCAAACTTAGTAAAAACCAACACCAGCAAGAATATATTATAAAGCTTAGAAGAAAAGACATACAATATCACTGGTGTTTACTTGTGGGTGGAAGGATTATGGATAATTTTTATTTTCTTGTATGTTTTTGCATATTCCAAATTCTTTACAAAGACCATGTATTTTATAATTAGAACAAATTTGTCCACAGTAATTGAGGTAGATGTTATTTTTCTTCGGGAGGCTTAACTAAATTCACTCACTCTTGTTACTTAGCAAAGAAGGTAGGGAATTGATTATTTAGCCATCTTCTAAACACTTTCCCTTTGCTATAGGATTTAAAGTTAACTCAGGAAGGTAGGCTGAAGTCACTATTTCCACTAGATGTCACCAAACTACCGGCAATAGTAGCTCAAACGCTCTGCACATATTCAGTTTTTAGAACCATTTAAACCCCATTATTCAGGATTCCTCGTTATCACACAAAGCATTTAAAATTTGAAGAATTAGTAAGAAAATGCATATTACATAAGGTTCTGGCCCTTTATATAACAAGTGAAGGCTTGTATGGATCCTCTGACTTTATGTAATCTATATTTTATTAGCTTCTTAATATAAATGTGAGAAGAAAATTGATATAAGGGGCTCTGCTTAAAATGTTTAAAAATTATTTCCAGATGATTTTCAGCTCTCCTTTTATATAATACGTGGAGCAAAAAAGGGACAGAATCCTGCAACTCCTTTCTGAACAATATTTTTTAGCCTAATATAGCTTTCATCATTGAATGTCTTTTAGTCATGGTTAATTAGTAAAAATCTCTTATAGTATTGGGATGATTTTCAGGATATTTTATTTTATTATAGCAAAGCTGTTTATAGTTCATTTTATATGTCAGAAAGCAAAGCAAATAACTTTTCCTTGAGGAATGAAATAGGTTTTTTTAATCTAACAAAGGGCAGCTAAGAGAGCCATGTTTCTTTAAATGTATGAATCTGTTTACCGTGTAGATTAAAAACCGGTCTTTTTTTTTTTCTGATTGGCTCAGTTAATAACTAGAGTGAGGGGTTAGAGGAAGCTTGTTTCCAATCATTTTGGCATACCAATGAAAATGATTGGCCAGTCAAAAGACATTTAAATTAGGCAGTGGGCTCTTGGAAAGAAATCTTTGTACTATATTCTACATTATTGCTCTCTACTGTGGTGTTTGGTGTTTTAAGATGTGTGGTACTATTTTTCTTAAACTTCACACGGGACAAGCCATAACACAACAGTTTGTAAACAAAAATCTGACTACATTTTTTAGATTGTTTCTTTTTCTAAAATTTTTTTTTTCAATTGCTACCCTTTCAAAATAGCAGATGCTATTAAATAATTCCTGTTCACAGTGTTAAGGATTCCTGATTAATGCCTAATTTTAAATTTCTTCTGTCCTTTTAGATGGCTGTTATAACATATTCTCAGTGTAAAAACTCAAAAATAATAGAGAGCATTACAGATGATAACCTTGGGTTTACTTATGAGAAAAGAGCCATTCCTCGTTCAGAAACAATGAAGACCAAACCAAATCAGCAAGCTCCCATCAGCATCCACATATCTGAGGTAATTTCTGCAACATTTTTAAACAGGGGAAGATAAATGACACTGATCATCACATTTCAAATGTTATCAACCCAAAACAAATCAATCTGCATTGCATCATGTATCTTAACTTCCATGAACTAGAGAATATTTAGGGTTGCCATTACAAATCTCATCTTACTTTGCTTGGTGGAAAAACCATGAATTATAAGCACTATATAGATGCCATGGAAGGCAGAATAACTCCAGTGTTATGGGATTCTAGCTTCTGCAAGTATTCATCAGTTACAACCTGAAATTTCTGTGGTTTGGGTCCTAAACACTGTTTTGCTTGTACAATTCCATGATGCAAAGAAATAAGATCTGTGTTTGATCCTTTTGCAATATTGTAGTATGTAATTGCAATTGAGTTCTGCTGCCCCAAGCATCTCCTTCAAATTTCTTTACCTGAACCTTTCATATGAAATATTCATCTGAGTCACTCTGATATGGTGACAAGCCTCAATTGTGAAGTGGAAAAGCCATTTTTGGATGTTCCTTTTCAGATATCTGGATTTGCTTCTCCATAGTACTTGAAAGATGAATAGCCTACATCAGCTATATACAAGGCCTGATCAGCTCACCCCCTCGACACGTTTTAAAGTGTTATTATTCAATGCCTTCCTTTTCTGTGGCCATGAAAACTCCTCTATTTTAACTCCAAAGCATAGTGCATTTATTCCAATTATGTTATTTTTGTATTCACCATCTCTTTGCTGCAAATGATTATTGCAACTGTAGGTGGAGACAGGATTTTTACTGGTCGGCTCTCATCCATGAAATTACTTAGGCCCCTCAGAGTCTAAAACTGCAGCTTCACATCTTTTGAAATAAAAGTTCATTTTGAGGTGGGTTAATTTCTTTAAAGTTATCTGTGGTAATTTGCTGCAGTTGTTTAACTTCCTGTATTTCAATGAATGCTCCAGGGCAGACTTGATGTGAGGGGTTAGTTTTTAGAAATAAAAGGTATTATTATCCACTCAATTTGGTTAAAAAAGAAGTCCGGCACTAAATTTTATATTATTCTTTGCTTTGGGAATCAGCCATGAAAATTTGCTCAGCTCATTGCTAAAGGATATTGAAACACATTTCCCGCCGACATGGTGTCATCTGTAGTGTGGACAGAGCCTTCACGCTGACAAATACTGCATGAATGGCTGTTGGAGCCAGTAGGCACTCCTGATGATTAACTATAAAAATGCTTTTGACTCTGGTTGCTGACAGGAATGACAATGCTTTGGCCAGACTGGCCTCCTTCTGGACACCAAAGGATGTTCCAGTCTTGGTTTTACCATCTGGTTTCAAAACAAGCCAGGAGCAATGAATAGATGTCTTTTAAAGAGGCAGCAATATACTAATTATTCTGGCTGTATAATCTTTCTTTGATAGTGAAAAAAGTGTACTTAGGCCTGGAGAACAACACAATGGCTTCTGAAATTCTAATTTTTAGGACAGATAAAGGTATTTTGAGCATCTCATAAGGCAAGGGGATCTGATGGTATGAGTCCCAAATAAGCCTTATGCGGAAAGGACAGTTAAATGCATGAGCTTGTATTATGGTGTTGGTTTAGTGTCTGAAGGAAGACCAAGCATGCGTTTTATAGGAAACATGTCCTTCTAAGCAAATCTAAATCTATCTAGTCAGTGGGTACAAGAATTCTTAGCCTTGTAAATCATAGCGAAAGCAGCAACAGTGATATTTATTGATGCTTCATAATTTCCAAAAGGCATTTAACTGGATTGTTTCCTTTGATCTTCACAAAAATCTTGAACAATAGGATAAATAGATATTTTTATACCTTCAATTTACATACAAGGATAAAGTCAGAGAGATGAAATAACTTATTCAAGGTCACGCAGCAAGTGTCAGGGAACAGGGATCGCGTGGGGGGAGTGAAGGAACACTAACTCTGGGGACTTGTCGCCAAAGCCAGTGTACTTTCTACTACCTCACACTGCCACATTTCCGTCCAGCAGCATTCTCATGGTACAGGAACAGTTAGAGTGATTCCATGACTACAAATTCAAGAATATAGTCTTGCCTTACTCTTCATGTTACTTGCCATCATTTTATATAGAATGGTTTTTATATCTGAGTCTCAGATACCATGGACTATTTGCTTTATCAATACAATGACGAGAACTTGAATTGTGTAGGTATATGGCATAGACTAGAATTGATTTGGGTGTGAAAGTGTGGAGAATGCCTGGTGTATTGGGGTCTTGAAAGAGGGCTTATTTGTAGAGTAGTGTTGCCTGAATAATGCTTGGGACAAATCTCAACATTTCTCTGTCCCAGAGTTGCGTCTTTTCTTATTCCTGTTGGTTATATCTTACATCTTTAATGTAAACTGAACGGTACTTTCATAAAAAGGAGAGAGTAATGATAAAGGCAAAGCTATCTGAGCAAAAATGTTTTCTTTGACGAGACATTTGGCTAATATCTGATTTCCTGATTATTACTATAAAATAAAGCAGGGACATAGTGAAAACACTGGAATCCCAGCCAACAGTGAACTGAAACTGACATATACTGCCCTAATTTGTTGAAGCATAATTAGACCTCTCTAGAATATTCTTTTAAAACTTAGCTATGGTAGGGGTTAAGAGTAATATCTTTTTCCTCACCCATCACAAGGCTTATGGTTGAGAGGCCTCTATAACAAAAGATGGATTAATGAGAGAAAAGCATACACATTTATTTAATATAAGCTTCATGTGATACAAGCGCCTTCAGAAATGAAGACCCAAAGAAACAGGAAACGCTGTGTGTTTTTTTGGATAGTCATGCAAAAGTGTGATTGGAGGATGAAGGATAAGACCTAATAATAATAAACTGGGGGGAATTATCAAGGCCTGTTCAGGTTCTTTTCTGTGTCTCTGTGTCTTCAGGCATTTATTTCCTCTCGGTATAGGGAGGACCCCTTTGGAATGGGGGTCTCATTACCTACTTCAGGAGAAGATCAGCTAGGTTTTATGGCTTGCATTGGGGGAGAAGCGAGGAGAGGGATTCCAGTTTCTATGCCCCATTTCATGGGAGGGCAGACAGGAGGTCAGAGAGACTGTCCTGCTTCTGCTGTTTTCCCAAACACCAAGGTGCTAGATTTTGGAGTACCCTATCCTGAACCCTGTCACTACACAGAGAATCAAAATTTCTCAAAGCCTGTTTGAATGTTGTCAAGTATAGATTTACATGTATACATCATAATATAATATACACACAGATATACATACATATTTACTTACATTTATATGTTTTTAGATTGCAAAGCAAAGCAAATCTGGGGTAAGCATTGAAGTGTTTTTTTGAGCAAGTTGAATCAAAATACAGTTTTCTTTTAACTCAAGTCTCTGCAGTTTAAAATGGGCATTTTTATTTGCCAATGTTTAAGATGTTGCATCTGAAGAAAGCCTCATTTCCTCTGGAGGTCACAGTAATAACTGGCCCCCTGTGATATGGAGGAGTTTAGCCTCTCAAGCAACTACCTTTATAGTCAAAAACAAGTTGAGTGTCTGAAACAAAAAGGGTCATTTTTAAGAGATTCTTCTAAACTTGTTGGGAAGTCTTGATACAGAGCAACATTTACTCCTCTCTTGGGGAGCAGAGAGGGAGGATGGGGACCTGTCTCACAGCTGAATCACCTGGACAGAGCCGGGAGACCTATCTGGTGACAGACACCAAAGCCTGGTCTCCCTTACATCTGCATTTCTCTAACCAGATCAGGGAACTCATTGAATCTCTTCTTGTGGCTGACAGTCTGTAAAATTTGATCTCTTCATCTGTGGCACTAGGCTAACAGCTGGGCTCCTTGGGCTTCCCTCTCACTATGAAATCTCACCTTTAGCCACCTTCACCATACCATGGTTTCCTGAGTATGCCAGTCGTTCCTGATCTGATCACCAGTCCTGATCACTTGGTGATACTGTTCTGTTCTCTTGTAACACTCACTGCATTTTCTCTTTATGCAAATCCTTCCCATCTTTTAGAGAACAGGTTTTGCTGTTCTTAGAGAACAGACCTTGGTTGGAGTCCCACTTATTTTGCTTATCAGCTATGACCTTGGGAAAAACACCCTCTATGTCAGTAAATGAGAATAATAATACGTAACTATTGGGTTGTTTTGCAGATTGAATAAAAATAATTCTTGTAAAGTATTTTTAGTATAATTAACACATAGTAAATAATCAGTGAATGTTTTTATTTCAGAACTAAGGTTAAACCATGACCACTCCTCGAGGCCTTCCCTAGAGATTTGGGCTCATAGATTCCTTCTGTCTCTGAATTCCAAAGTACTTATGGAAGATTCAGCAGCTAATTTTTAATGAATTAAATTTTGATCCATCAAATTACTTAATAACAAAATTTAATAAAAATTTCAGTGTTCTCCAGAGTTGTTACATGTGTGTTAGTTTTCTTTCCCTGATTATACGTGTGTGTTAGTTTTATTTCCCTGATTACACTATAAATTCATTGAGATTATGAATCATTATTTGTTTAGGTTTCGGAGACAGAGTTTTGCTCTATCACCCAGGCTGGAGTGCAGTGGCGTGATCATGACTCACTGCAGCCTTGACCTCCCAGGCTCAAGCCATTTTCCTGCCTCAATCTCCAGGGTAGCTGGGACTATAGGTGTGTGCAATCATACCTGGCCAATTTTTTAAATTTTTGGTAGAGATGGGGTCTCCCTATGTTGCTCAGGCTGGTCTCAAACTCTCAGGATCAACGAATCCTCCCTCCTCAGCTTCCCAAAGTGCTGGGATTACAGGCGTGAGCCACCACACCCAGGTGAATCATGATTTATATTTTCACTATACACTCCGTAATAATCATGTTTTCAAACAATTATTGTTGGTGATTTAAAAAGACATAGGAATGTGCCATAGGAATATGTCATAGGAATATGTGAACTAGCAGGCCAATTCAGATGCACAGAGATAGAGACTGGGGGTAAAGATGCGGTGAGGGTAGAGAGGGAAAGAGAAGTAAAATGATTTACCACTTGTATTTTGTAACAGGCACTCTGCTAAGTCATCTAATATATTACTCCCAACAACTCTACCCTATTTTATATAAGACAAAAGTGATGTGATAGCATCTCTGCTTTCTCATCTGAGGCTCAGGGTAGTTGGGTAATTGGAAACCATTCTGAGAAAAGCTGGATATAGATGTACCAAGAACTATACAAGCCAAAACTACATGAACTGGCAGTCAAGCTTAAGAGCTTCTCTTTACTAGCATCATTTGTCTTTTAGCTCTGCATGCTCCTTTCTTGGGCTTGGCTTCTGGGTCTCAGTTGCAAAATGAGCAGATGGTTCTTGAATTTTCCCTGCTGACCTTGAAGAACTTTCTGAGGGCTGCCTTCTTCAAACCTTCGCCTGAGTCTTTTAGTTTTGGAATGCCCCTTAAAGGACAGCAGGTGACAGGGAAGCTGATTATTTCTGCCTTCATGGACTTTGATGCTGGTGGCCTTCATGGAGGCCACTCCCAGCCCTTGTCTTTGGAAAATCTGGATCAAACAAAATGAGACCCATGGTAGCATAGTTTCTATTTTCTGTGAAAATCAAGCAGATCAACTCACTTCTTATCATACCATGAACAAGTACCAGGATGAAATTTGGCTGTGTGTGGACAGGTATCAGGATGAATTTTCATCCTTATTTCATCTGTTTTCCCCCCATATAAACAGAAAGCTTATCTAGTTTAGCAACAATGCACCTTCTACTAATGAGTCAATATTATGTATAAATTACAAGCATTCTGAGTTTATTCTGATTAGTCATGTTTTTAGAAAATGCGTTATAGAAACACAGGGAGAATTTGAAAATAACTCAGAATTCTGGTATTTTGAGGCAAAGATTCCAGAGACAGTGCCTATAAAAATTGGATACATACACTACCTGTATCAGGAATGATGGTGGTTGGAAGTTAATAATTAAATATTCAGATGCTTGGGACCCTATTGAGACCTTCTCAATCAGAATCTCTGCAAGTAGAACATGGGAATTCGCATTTTAAAATAAGCTCCTTAGGTGAGAACTGCTGCCATTTCCTATGTCACCCACCTGATTCTGTTTACCAATAGTGGCCACCAGAAGGAATGAGAAGCAGGGCCTTTGCCGAAACTCAGAAAAGGTGGTGCTGTTCGAAAAAGGATGTGCTGGCTGGGCACAGTGGCTCATGCCTGTAATCCCAGCACTTTAGAAGGGCAGACTACCTGAGGTCAGGAGTTCGAGACCAGCCTGGCCAACATGGTGAGACCCCCGTCTCTACTAAAAATACAAAAATTAGCCGGCTGTGGTGGTGGGCACCTGTAATCCCAGCTACTTGGGAGACTGAGGTAGGAGAATTGCTTGAACCTGGGAGCTGGAGGTTGCAGTAAGCTGAGACTGCACCATTGTACTCCAGTGTGGGCAACAAGAACAAAACTCCATCTCCAAAAAAAAAAAAAAAAAAAGGATGTGCTTATTTATGTTAGAAGGGAAAATATAGATATTTGCTAAACAAACACTGATTGAGCATCTGTTGTATATCTGTCCCTGTGGTAGGCGGAGGACAGAGATGAAGTAAGACCTAGAACTTCTTTTAAGTACTTCTCAGATTAGTTAAAGGTACAAGCCAATTCACAAATAATTGCAATACAATGGGATATTACTATTGGGAACTGTGTATACTGAGGACAATTAGACAACATGCATCAGGAGCCTTAAAAATGTACATGGGTAAAGTAATTTCACTTCTATGAATTTATCCTAAGGAAATAAATATAGTCAACTAGATGTTTAAGAGAAAACTAAAACTTATTTACTATAATTTTACATGTACTTTCTCACTGGAGTCTCACAAGACCCCAAAGAATTAGGAGCAATTATATTCCTTTTACAGACGCAGGAGCTAAAGCTTTGAGATGATAAGTGGTTTGCCCATGAAAACACCATTAGAAAGTGACAGCGTTAATGTCTGAACTTCAGTCTGTTGCGCACCCATGATTATACTCTTAACTCCTGAGCTTTATCCTCTAAAGAATACAGCTGTGTGGATAGTTGTTGCGGAGCTACTATTTTAACACACAAATGGGAAACACTAGAAATGGCCAGCACTGGGAGATTGGTTAAACACATTATGCCAATGCCATGTATGGGGTAATATAGTCAAACATCAAAAATTATATGGAGATGAGTAATGTGTCCCAGTCAGGAATTTAAGCCAAGATAGAATATCTTTTCAAATGGTCCATTGTATTTTATGTGAGGCTGTTTCCATGTGGTTGTATTAAGATAGAACTCCAAGGTTAGAAAGCTGAGTATTTGTTCCTGGGTTGCACCAGATCCTTCCAGTTCTCTGCAACATAGGACTTGCAGATCCCTGGATTCCAGCTGTGTCCATTGAAGGTCTCGAAATCCCATGGTTATCTCTGGTGGTACAGAGGTAACCATAAATAAAGAGTTGTGTTCCCGTCAGTCTAACCTAACTGTGGATGCCCAGTATCCATCAAGGAGCTTAGCAGGATGGCTCTGACTTTGAACCGCTATTTAACTGAATAGAGAATGATGGAGGGCAGCTCCACAGCTCAGGACCTTGTTGGTGGTCACTTTCACCACCAGAGTGCAAGCTGTTTCTGCAGACAGGAGCTGATGGGGCGGTGGGTTGTCAGGCCAGCATACATCTTGCCTTGCTGTTTTAATTTGTACCTGATTTTGACATAAATGGTAAAATACCTTGAGTTCTCAGTGGACCAGGAATAAGACAATAACATTAAAAAACACAAAATGCTGCACTTGTAAAACGTAAGATTAACTGAACAGCTGTGTACTTATAGTATATTCTCAGTTTGCTGGAGTTTAACTACTTAGCGTCCTCTATTAACTGATGTGGATGTTATGCCCATGGGCAGTCTCACCAATATTATGAGAAAGGAGTAATTTACAATCAGCAAACTTGTTTCAGGACTATAATTTTTCTTTTAATAGCAAGACTAAGATATTAACATATACTAAGTTCAATTCATCTTCACTGAGGATGGAAGTTATTCTGCACGTTTAATTGAATTGCTCATATTTTTAATTTCATGGCCTAAAATAGGAAGTATATATTGGTTAATGCTGAATTGATCAGACTAGTGTGTCAGCTAGAAGATTTCAATTCCGTAAACATTCTAAATAATTGAAGTTTTATTATCCTAGCCAAATTTATTGCCCTATCAACTATCTGTTTTTGAGAAATAAAAGATGAATATTAGGGATTTACGTCTCAGGTATGATCAATGCCCACTAATTCTACCAGACAATGCCTCAGAGTTTTATTTTCCTTTGCCTGTGAAGAATGTGTGTGTGTGTAAATACAAACATGTATCTCCTTGTTTTCAAGACACAAACATAAATACAGACATAGAGGGTTTTCTTTCTAGTTGTAACTGTAACAGCACTGAACTTTCTGTGACTTAAGATGAAGCACTTCATTATCCAAGTCACATTATCATCTGTGTTTAAACTGTACTTAACTGTACCTAAAATGAAATACAACATATTTACATTTCTCCCCTAGTTTATTATAAAGTTTACACTTCAGAATTTTTAAATAGAAAACGTTTCCCAGAACTAGGATTTGTATGTGTTCCTTTGACTTAGCTGCAAGAATCAATCAGATCATGTTAAGGTGCACAATAAGGCTCTTTTTGAAGCCTGTTATTAAATATACATAAGAATAGACTTTTTTTATGTGTTCAGAAATAAAGAGAAAGAAAGTGTTCTGTGTTTTTGAAGATTGAAATCCTTCAAAGCTTTTTTCATTTGCAAGAAAACAAAGGGCTATTGTAAATTGAAGTGCTGAAACAGCGACAGCAGTGAAGTAATTAATTGCTCATTCATGAAAGAAAAAGTATAAGTGAGAGGCAAAAGTTAACCCCTCAAAATAAAGTGTGTGGCTAACTAAACATCTATCAGCTCCTCTGTGTTTAAACACAGTGGTCCTCTTTGTGCTGCAGGTTGTTATGTTTTGAGGCCTGGTCGCAATTGCTGATGTCACTACACATATTTTGGAAAAAAGACGCAAGCATGCATCTACAGATTTAACCTTTTTCTCAGAGGAAGAACTTACTGGCTATGGTACTATATTGTGAAAGCCAAGGTAAGGAATGTTCTATAACTAGTGTCTAACACTTTAATACATTGTATTTATTATCAACTCTGTGCTTAGATGATCTAACTAAAATACATGTGCAGATATGTACACATCTATGGTGGAAGTGATTAAGCTTCCAAGGGGCTGTGCACAAATGTCAGAAATGGAAGACTACATAGGATGTTCTCTAAAACAGTCAAATTAAGTGATCAATCCTATTTAGAAAGGTTTTTGATTATATTTTATGCCCCAGGGAATCTTGCTCCAACCAAGAGCTGTGGCTGGTAGCTGCCATATCTGCATTTACAACAGCTTGAGCTATGTCATCTCACAGGGTTTAGGGAAATTGCTGCCAGCATAAAGCAAATAATTCCCTCCCTCTGGTCCTCAAGAATTGCAGAAAACTGTAATTTCTCATTATTAAACCTTCTGCTCTGTCCCATCCTGCTGTATCTTTGAACTGTGGGTCTTAACAATCACCTTTCCATCTTAAGCATAGGTGTATATGTATTTTGATGTGACAAAAATCACACTTCGTCATCAGCAGTATAACATCTTCCTAAGGTGATGGGAGAAATCCAAAGTAGATAGAAAAGTGGCTAAAAAGTTCTTATCATTTTAATATTAAAACCTTGACTGACTTTACCTACAAAGGTTCACAAAATCGAGTTAGCTGGAAAATCAAATTTTCATTTGTGTTTCATCCAAAATATTTGTTCACTTTTCCTGAAAGAGTCTGAGGCACAGTCTCCTGAATTTCAACTCTAAAAGTTAACTTAATTGGGGAGGTCTTTCTTGGATTGCATTGATTTAATCTCTTGAGCTACCAATAGCAACAAAACGTAGACAGGAATTTAGAATCAAGTATAATAATAATATAGATATTAATAATTATATGCCAGGGTAAATACAGTTCCGAATATATGAACATTTTTTGTGCAATTAATTTCATTTGTAAATTCACATTTAAAAATCAGAAGTCGTTTTTTTTCCCCACAAAAACCCTGTGATAGATGGTTATTGAGTTTCTTGGCCAGTAGGTGAAATGTATTTGAAATGCAGAAGGTAATTATTATTTTAAATATTATTAAAGAATATTAATATAGTATCAATTAAGTAATATTAATATTAAATAATTATTAAATAACATTTAAGTATTATAATATAAGAAAATGTATTCTGAATGCCATTGAATATCAGGGCAGGTCATTTTCCCCATCCCCATCTCCACGTGGAACAGGAGAACTCCCTCTCCCATCTGTGGGCAATAGGACGCGGAGTGCTGTGGCTCAAAGGCACTGGTGGTGGCTCCTGTGATGGAGAGGAATTTTTGGCAGAGAGAGGTTGAAGGAGGATGGCCTGAGGGATTAAAATGGGAGCCAGATAAGTGAGATGTGCAGGCTGACGAGAAGGAAGGGGATGGCTGGGGAGAGATAAGGATCACCAGGGGTCTAAAGTTCTGACCTTATCCTGACCAATGTCCTGTCTGTTGCAGTAAAGGGAGAGGAACTTTTCCCTCTAGAGGGAAAAGAACTTTGTGATAATGGTAATGGTAAAGGTAATAGCTGAGAGGGAAGGAGACTTTCTATCTTAGTCTAGATAAGGAGCTAGTTGCATAAGATATAAGTAAGTTGGGGGCCTGTGATGAGTATTCTCTTTTTTTTTTAATATTTAAAATTCTGGCAGCAATGCTTCGGAGAGAAATTCTTGTAAAACAAATTAAGATCACATTAATATTTTGTTCATTAACAGACAGCTATTGAGGGCTTCTTGTATATAAGGCGCTAGCTAGTTTAAATTCCTTTAGGAACCAGTTGAGTAAAAAGCGATGCAGTAGAAATTTTAAATTGGAAAATATATTCTAGTGATTATGTTTCTTGACTCCAGGGTTTCCAGTAGTAGGGAAGATAGCTTTCACTGCCTTATTTTGTGGAAACAGTGAGGCTGAGAAGGCCTTTTGGTATGTTCCAGTGGGCAGGTGTAGCCAGCAGTAGAAAATGAGCAACTGGAGTGGTGGTGAGAGGCTGGGGCAAAGAGTTTCAAGACCTCCAGAAATCATGAGTTAGATAAAATCACCCAGGGTTCTAGCAGATAAAAAAGGTACAGAGGGCCAGGTGCGGGAGCTCATGCCTGTAATCCCAGCACTTTAGGAGGCCCAGATGGGCAGATGACTTGTGGCCAGGAGTTTGAGACCAGCCTGGGTAACAAGGTGAAACCCCATTTCTGCAAAAAATAAAAAAGTTAGCCAGGCTTGGTGGTGCATGCCTGTAGTCCCAGCTATTCTGGAGGCTGAGGTGGGAGCGTCGCTGGAGCCTTGGAGGTCGAGGCTGCAGTGAGCCGAGATCGTGTCACTGGACTCCATCTTGGGCCACAGAGTGAGACCCTGTCTCAAAAAATTTAAAAAAGGTCAAGAACACGTCTTTGTGGGGATATCTATCACTTAGGCATCAGGAGGAGGAAAACAGGTGTTCAAAGAGGTGAGGAGCAGAAAATAACAAGAAAAAGAGTCGTCGTGATCACCACATAAAAAGTTTTATTTACTTGGGCACGAACAAACAAACATCCACCCACTAGATCTGTATCAAGGAAACTTTGGGTAACTTTTGAGAGAAGCATTTTAGTGTAATAAAGCTGGGTACCAGATGGCAAGGAGTATGTGGCCGGTCATCAAGCGGGCTTGGAGAGAAGAAAGGAGACAAAGATCGTTGAGGGAGTGATGGGATCTTAGATAAGAGGAACTTAAGCAGGATGAGAGGCCAGCATTTCCTAATGTGTGATTTCTGTGGAACACTGTGTTCTTGAGAGAGAAGCGGATGCTCTATGGTCAAGTGAGTCTGAGAAAATACTCCTTGAGCAAAGTTAAATAGGTTTCTTTATTGCAGGACTGCTTAGAGCAATTATTGCATTAATATGAATAAGAAATATTTGAGAGATATATCATACAGTTTTCCAGCTTTTTGACTCTGGAGAGCTTTTTTTGCTAGAGCATTTCATGGCATTAAACTATTCTAGGCACACACTGTGAGACATGCTGTTAAGGCTAAGGGAAGGTAAAGAAATGCATTAAGGCTGGGCGTGGTGGCTCACACCTGTAATCCCAGCACTTTGGGAGGACGAGGCAGGTGGATCACCTGAGGTCAGAAGTTCGAGACCAGCCTGGCCAATATGGTGAAACCCCATCTCTACTAAAAATACAAAAATTAGCTGGATGTGGTGGAACACACCTGTAATCTCAGCTACTTGGGAGGCTGAGGCAGGAGAATTGCTTGAACCTGGGAGACAGAGGTTGCAATGAGCTGAGATCATGCCACTGCACTTTAGCTTGGGCAACAGAGCAAGACTCTGCTTGGGAAAAAAAAAAAAAAGAGATGCATCAAAATGCAAAGGTGAACACGTCACTCTCCTACCCCAAAATCTTCAGTAGCTATGTAGGGCCTAAAAGATATATTAATAGTTCATATTTCTTTCTTTTATTGTATTTTTTTCTTATCATTTTAAAGTGTATGATTCCATGGTTTTTAGTGTATTTATACAGTTGTGCAACCATTATTACTATCTAGTTCCAGAACATTTCTTTTTCTCTCTCTTTTTTTTTTTTTTCTTTTGAGACAGGGTCTCAGTCTGTCACCCAGGCTGGAATACAGTGGCACAGTCATAGCTCACTGTTACCTTAAATTCCTGGGCTCAAGTGATCCTCCCACTTCAGCCTCCCAAGTAGCTGGGACTATAGGCATGCACCACCAGACCTGGCTAATTTTTTTTTTTTTAAATGTGATTAGTAGAGACAGGGTCTGTCTTTGTGGTACAATAGGTCTTGACTCCTAGGCTCAAGTGATCCTCCCACTTTGACCTCCTAAAATGTTGGGATTCCAGGCATGAGCCACCATGCTCAGCCTAATTCCAGAACATTTTCATCACCCCCTACCAAAAAAAGTAATAATAATCCATACCTGCTAACAGTCACTCCCCATTTCTCTCTCCTCCCAGCCACTAGGAACCATGAATCTATCTTATATCTCCATGCATTTGCCTATCCTGGACATTTCATATATAAATGGAATCTTACAATAAATGCCGTTGTGTCTGGCTTCTTTCACTTAGCATAATGTTTGCCAGGTTTACACATGTTGTAGCATGTATCCATACTTCATTTTTTTTTTTTTGAGATGGAGTCTTGCTCTGTTGCCCTGGCTGGAGTGCGGTGACACGATCTTGGCTCACTGCAAACTTTGTCTCCCAGATTCAAGCAATTCTCCTGCCTCAGCCTCCTGAGTAGCTGGGATTATAGGCATGAGCCACCACGCCCAGCTAATTTTTGTATTTTTAGTAGAGATGGGGTTTCACCATGTTGGCCAGGGTGGTCTCAAACTCCTGACCTCAGGTGATTTACCCACCTCGGCCTCCCAAGAGCTGGGATTACAGGTATGAGTCACCGAGCCCGGCCTCATTCCTTTTTATGGACAAATAATATTCCATGGTATAGATACACCACATTTTCTTTATTTACTGTTCACTTTGTGGACACTTGGGTTGTTTCTGCCTTTTGACTATTAAGAATAATGCTTCTATGCACATTTGTATACAAGTTGTTTTGTGTGAACATTTGTTTTTATTTTTCTTGGGCATATACCTAGGTATGGAATTACTGAGTTGTCTGGTAACATAAATGTAAGTTCATGAGGCCCTTTTATTTTGAGTTTTTGAGGACTGCCAAAATGTTTTCCAGATTGGAATATCATTTTACATTTTACAGCAATGTATGATGGTTCTGATTTCTCCACATCTTTGCCAACACTTGTTATTATCTGCCTTTTTCATCATAGCCATCCTAGTAGGTGTAAAGTTTCATTGTGGCTTTGTTTTGCATTTCCCTGACAACTAATGATACTGCACATCTTTTCATGTGCCTATTGGTCCTTTGTATTTATTATTTGGGGAAATGTCTATTCAAATACTTCTTCCTCCCAATTTATTTGGGCTATTTCCCTTATTACTGATTTTTTTAGTGTTCTCTATATATTCTTGATATCAGACCCTTATCAGATATATGATTTGCAAATATTTTCTTCTATTCTGTGGGTTTTCTTTTCACTTTCTGGGTAGTATCCTTGAAAGTTCACATTTTTTGGCCATCTAAGGTCCTCCAGGTCTGCTCTCATTCTGTCTTCTAGTATGATCTTTTGTGATTGCTTATGTTATCAATTCTAACTAGATGAATTTGCCTTTTATTTTTCACAACCATCTCAGTATGCTCACTATGCTAATGTCACTCTTCCCATTGAAAAATGCCTCCCAGTTCCTCTACAGTTATCTAAATCTTACCTGTCCTAAAGACCCACCTCAAATTCTGCCTCCTTCTTGAAAAATTTGTGGATAATCTTAGCCCAGAATGATCTCTTCTTTAAAACTCTTGTAATCTACACTTTTTAATGTTGCTCCCAAACATTTGGCACCTAACATAGGATATCTCTTATTCTCAATACTTTTTCAGCATCCATTTTTACCCAGAAGAAGGTGGATCCCTTGGTTTGCATATTTATGTTTAAATATTTGTCTATGAGCTACAAAGAGAGAGAGAGAGAAGAAGTTTTTACTTTATGTAAATTTGTTTTGGATAAAGCTCTCTAGTTGACCTTTGAAACAATGATACATGATTGGCACTAAATCAGTTCTCTCTCTCACAAATTCATATTTATTCCTGATATTAAATATGTTTAGCAAGCTACCTTTCTTCAATAAAAATAAACATTTGCAGTTTGTAAGTTCTGAATGTAATTCTTATAGAAGAATATTAGCAGGAAAAGTGATTCAACTAATTTTAATACCCAAAATGGATATACTGCAGTTTCTTCTTTTTATAATTATATTTATTATTATGTGTAAGACAATTAGAGAAACATCTGAAAACATAGTTATTTTCAGTATTATGATGAGGCTGTCTTTTTGAAAGGAATGTTATAGAAACCAACTGCAATGTAGAGATTGCAAAAGCTATCTGAATATGTGATAGCTCCCAGCAGGATTACTGAGAAAGGAGTGAAGATTAAAACTAGGCTATAGTTCTGGAGAAACAGGTTACCTATGGTTACAGTCATGACATTTTCTAAAACCAAGGGGATATATCACTAATAAACGACACTTAACCCATGGACAAGTATAGAGAAGAGAAGAGAGAACATGAAGATTCTGACAGGATCAAGAATCATGTTAGAGAAAGATCGGAGAAAATAGCCTTCCTTTCATATTTTTATATTTTAACTAGAAAGAAAAACTTTTATGTTATATTTTGACACTGGTGATGGATGAATCAAGTGAGAAGTTGTACAGTTGCTTGATTTGCTAGAGAAGGAATAGAGATAAATTACAGCTGGGGAGGCCACATGGAAGCCAAATTAACTCACAACCAAACCACTGTATAAATGATGGATATGAAAGATATTTATGAAGCCAGACTCTGTGCTTCCCCACTCACCCATACTCCCATGACAAAGGGGGAAAATAAAGGCTTTCTTTGGGCTGGGGAAGAGGGAGTGGGGAGCTAGAAAGAAAACCAGAGCCCTAGGTCACTGAGAAGGGACCCCACACCATGCCACCTCCTCAGGCAGAGTCCCAGACTGGGGAATCAAAGGCAGAGTCCCAGGCCGGGGAATCAAACCCCGAGAAATAGTTGGCAATCTGAGTGATGGAGATGCATACTTTATCTTCTGGCAGTGAACCTTTACTTTTTGAGAGATTGTCTGCCATTGGTTGCCAGTTTATGATATTCTAGCCTTTTGACTGGATCCCATTAGGGAAGGGATACCACCTATGTCCCAGAAGTTCCTTCTTTGCTGAATAGCCATATGACTCTTCAGACATTTAATAGAGCATTTCAAAAGTTTCCAAGAGCTAAAATGGGCTGCCATAACCCTTCAGTTTTTTACGATACCAAGATATTTAGCTAATAATAAGGTTCCTTAAAGAGTGAGTCTCTCCATCCATGGTGAGGTTTTCCCATTGACACGTTGGAAATGGGAAAGCTAGGAACAGAAGATGCCAAGTTATGTAATGAAAGAGAGTGGTGAATTTTATACATACTCTCTAAAAAGTAGCATTATTTCCCTGCCATATTTCACAGTATTAACAGGAATAAAAAACTAATATGTGATAATAAAAGGGGAATAAAAGACAATTGTGTATTTATCAGGAAATTAGTTGGGATGATTCATTTATTTTCTTGGCTCTGGTATTAAAAATACATCCAGTATTCCTTACGAGAGTACCATAAAAGCTGAATGAGTTAAATTTCTCTAGGCAGTTTTCAGCACTGAGAAAAGAGATGTCTTTTCAAACTAATGACTATTTCATGGATGCAATGGAGAGAGATTCAGCATCTGTAATTCTCTTTGGCCCAAGAGTGAAGAGATAAGTAGTAATCATGCCTTCAAGGTAGAATTCATAATCAAATCCTTAATTAAACTCAATATGGAAAGTCTTTAATAAATATCAAAATCTGACTATCAGATTTTCTGGCAAATATTTAATGCTGTGTTCAGTATCTGCTATCTGAACAGCACTGTGGAAAAGATTAAGCCTTTCTTTTTATTTACTGGGTACACAGGACCCTCAATGTCATATTTAAATGGAGAAGAATCCTATATTTTAATAACACAACTTCATATTATTCTACTTTTACTTTACACATACTTAACAGTTTCTGGAGGAATTTCAATTCATTTTACTATTTTAAAATTGATATTCATTATGTATTAAGCGAACACATGTGGCTGATTCTCTCTCCAAGGAGTTTTTAATCAACCCTCTTCTATTTGTTCAGACCAAAAATCTCATTGTCTTTCTTGACTCCACTTTTTCTTCCATATCCCACATCTGTCAGCAAATTCTATCAGTTCTATCTTCAAAATAGAATTCTATCAATTCTTATCTCCCCTATTGCTACCACCTAGCCCAGGTTACCCCCATCTAGGTTACCCCCATCTTTCACCTGAATCATTGTGCTAATCTCCTCCCCTGGCCCCTTTTCTCCTTCTCCTGCTCTGCTGCTGTCTGTTTTCAACATCGGTCAGAGGATCCTGTTCAAGCGTAAGTCAGATCTTGCCACTCCCAGACTCAAAACCCTCCAGTAGCTTCCCAGCCCACTCTTGAAAGCCAAACTCTTTAGAATGGCCTAAAAGATTCTTCATGTTCTAGATCCCCCTCCCTATTTTCTCCCTAGCCTTTATGTTTTATTTTCTGTTTCCATCCTTCTCGCCTTCATCTCCATCCCCACCCTGCCTCATTTTCTCTTCTCTGCCCACACTGACTTCCTGGTGTTTGTGGAATGTGCCAGGCCCATTCCAAACGCAGGCTGTCCCTTCTGCCTTGAATGCTCCTCTCCTCCACAGCTTCATGGCCAGGCCCTCCCTCCTACAGGTCTCACTCAAAAGTCATGTTCTCTGCGATGCTGTCCCTGGATTTGGCATCTAAAATTTCAGTCCCTCTCTGGCATTGCATCTCTTCTTTCTTTGCTTTATATTCTCATTCGCATGTGTCATCACTTAACATACTGTATCATTTATATATTTATCTTGCTTATTATGTCTTCCCTACCAGAATGCCAGCTCCGTGAGGGTAGAGATTTTTGTCCTCTCAGTGCCCAGAACAGTTTGGTAAATACTTGTTAAATGAATGACTGACTGACTGAGATATTTTATTCATGCGAATTAACCATGTGAATAAAACAAGTAAAATATTTAAATGGTACAAGATTACCTGCTGCATTTTTATTGTTCTGAAAGCAAGGAGAACAAATAAGGGACAAGTATTTTTATCCTTGGAAGGCAGTTGTTGGAATTTCTTAGGAAAAAAATGTCATCTTTCGTGTACCAAATACATGTAGGCTTCTAGAAAGAGATAGAGTTTCAGATACTGCTTGAAACATGGGAATATTCCATTATAACCATATTCTTTGAGTTTGAGAACACTTTAATTTTGGCAAAAAGTTTACAAATTAGAGTAGACTGACCGGATAGGCAGTATAATATAGTGGCTAAGAGAGAAGCTCCAAAGTGAGAAAACCAGAATTTGTACTGGAGGTCTGGGCTGCTATGAGAATTTGGGTAAGTTATCAAATACCTTGCCTCAATTTCCATGTATGCAAAACGGGCATGTTAACAGTACCTGCTTGTAGGAGAGTTGTGAAGATTAAATGAGTTAATTCATGTCGACCACTTACAGCAATGTTTGAATGTAATGTAGTGCTCATTAAGTTGGAATTACTATTTTCATCATATTGTTTTGACTGTGGGCATCATGAAGGCATGGGCCATCAGGCATATCAAAGGAGATGGTGCCTTGGAAACTGAGGTGAGAGAGGATATGGAATTGGAAATGAATCACTGGTATTTAAGATGGAAACACAGAGTGAGGGCCAACGTGGTGAGGGGTTGAGGAACATCCAAAGCCAGATTGGAGAGTCATGTTGGACTTTCTGACAGTCAACATGGCCTGTAAGAGGAGGCTGCAAGAGGGGAGGATCCCCAAAGCCCCTGTCTTGATTCTTCCTGCATTTCTGGTATTCCTGTAGAATAGTAAAGTGAAGGGGGGGTGGGATCAGAGTAGGGGGAGCTGGCAGAGGAAGAGAAGCAGTGTTTTATCTGTGACTGGATAATGCTATTCAGTAGGAGGAGTGTATAAAATATTCCCATTAAAAAATAGAGAAGCTGAGACTCTAAGAAGTAATTTGAAATAAAGCTGAAGATAGAGTTGAATATCCAGATGAAATGCCAAAATTCTATCAGCCATTTGATGTTTCTGAATATCTTGGTGTCTAGCATTGTGTAGGTAAAATATCCAGCTGCTTGTCTAAATTTTCCATTTTTCATCCAGATGTTTCCATTTCTTATTGTACATGGATATATTTAATAATATTTATAGTTTAATTAGGCATTTATGAAAGCAATTATGAAGTTTGATTGGATATTCATAGTTTTGAAACTATAAAGAATAGCATAAAATGTTTGTACTGCTATAATAAAATTCTATTTTTATTTTGCAAAGATGTACTTGATTTTTCAATAGAGGAAAGAACTTTAAAAATTCAGTGTAATAACAAATTTGACACATCTGTTCTTCCTGTACAGAATCTTGAGACTTGTGGGGCTGACATGGGCCTTAGGTCACAGGGTGCTTATAAAAGAGGGCCACTTCCATGAGACAAAGAGATTGGTAGGAGACGTCTAAGATTCATATTGAGCTGAAAGCTGCCTTCCTGAAGGTTTTGTCAATGAAGACTTTCTCAGATTTTTGAGATTGCCGCTCAGAATCTAATTTCATCCCTCTCCGTCAGACCAATGCTATAACTATTTAGAGACAACTCTCGTGTCTCTCCTGACTTCTCCCTTGCTCATGCAATGTGTCTTCTTTTTCTCCCATCATTCTTCATATAATCTGGTGTTGAAACTCTTCTCTACCCTAATCTCAGCCCCCTGTATATCCAGTTCTGCATTTTCATTTCCTTTGTAAACAATAACACTGGTAACTAAATCTGATACTCTCCCTGGAGTCTGACCAGGTCAGAAGACAATGAGACTATTACATTTCTTATTTTGGGCGCTATTGATATGCATTTAGCCCACGTATTCAACAGTGCTTTTGAAGTTACATTTCCCTGCTGATTTCTATTATTTGATGTTAACTGAAACAGCTAGATTTTTTTTTTTAATGTGAGTGGCTCTCTTTTTATCTCCTGCATCCTGTTTGGAGGCTTTGACTTTGCAACACTACTGAAAACATGGCATTACTTTTCTCCCTATTGAGTTTTATCTTGTAAGCGTCTGTGTATCATTCTGCCTGTTCCGAAGTTTAAGTCTGTGTCTAATATGCTACCCATCCTTTCTATCTTGGAGCCAGCTGAAAACTCAGAAAGCCTGGTTTCAGTGTGTTTATTTAAGTATTTGATTAAAATTGGAATAAAACAGATAGACCTGTAGTATGTCCTTGGAGATATCTCTCCTGGCTGATGGCAGTGAGAACCTTGGACCCATCCCTTGAATGCAACCCCTGGAAGACATCTGTGTTCATTCAGAATCTGAGGCACATCTTTGAGAATAAACAGATTTTATTGTGGGGTTTACAATTTGAGCACCTTAAGGGTTTCATTTATTGCTAAGAATTAGCATCTAATTAATTTGTTAAAATGTTTCAACAACAGCAAACAAAGTAGGTAAAGAAAAAAAAGCAAAAAAAAAAAAAAAAAATTTGGTTGTTCCCACATGCAAGAAGTTGAATTGTGCCCTGATTAATTGATTAAGGATGGTTCCTGTGGTGAATAATTATGTTCAATAACTGTCAATATAATTTGCAATCAATTATCACTTATAAAACCAGCCTATAGCAAACTCAGTTTTACACGCATCCTAATGCAACTGCCACATTAGGAAGCATGACTTTCTGTTTCTTTCATAATGTCTTTTATTCAACAAATCATAATTGAAAGCTTTCACTTTATATGCAATAGGTATCTCCCTTCCACTTTCAGAAATTGCCTTAAAACTTGTTTCTTCTTTTTTCTAGAAAGTCCATTATGATTAGTGGCTGTAGTCAGAAGTTAGCCAGCCTGCGATAGATTGAATTTCTCACTATTCTTCACTCTCCTGTAGGGAGATTATACATCCATACCTTTGCCATGGCCTCATGGTGGGTGAAGAATACTTTCCTATCCTTTGACTTTGGGATTTTGGCATGTGACTTGCTTTCGCCAATGGGATGTTAGCAGACATGCCTTAGTGGAGGACTGAAATGTGCTTAAGTAGATGGGCTTGCACATTAAGAAATGTGCTTAAGTAGTGGACATCACCATGAGAAGAGCTTCTCCAGGTACCTGTTACCCTTTCCACCTGGATCTCAGAATGAACACACATGGAACAGACCTGAGCCCAGTCTGCAGCAGAGTCATGCCCAGTCAGACCCTCAGTCTGAAGCAAAGTTGCCTACTAAGCCTAGCTTAGATGAGTTGAATCCTAGCTGACTTGCAGATCTATGAGCATTGGACTAGATGTTTATTGTTGCATGCCACTGAGTTTTGGGGCTGATTATTTTTTCAGAGCCTTTTCCTATTAAGTAGTATTTCTTAATTCAAGTGGGAAATTTGTTGTTTATACTATTGCTTAAATTCAGTAATAATTCATCGAGTCAAAATTTAGCTGCCAGGAACCTTACTAATCTGTAGTGTAGCCAAGAATACAGAAGAGAGGACTATAGCTATAACGAGCGGCCCAAATAGATATGATGTTCGCACACTAGCTGTTGTATTTATTCCTAGGAGAATTCTTCAGACACTCAGGTATACTTATTCTAACACTTACGTTCAATATAACGTAATCAGCTAGGCTGATAGCGTATTATAATCAGCTAGGCTGATTTCCTCATCATAAAAATGTAAAAGTGAGATAAAATCTGTTCCAGCATGCACATGAAAGGAAATACAGACAGCCTATGACTTGATGGCCAGTGGGAAAACCTGCCAAGTATCACGGTTTGGGATTTTCAGTGTAGAGCCGGGAACCCACCTACTTCTGGAGGTCCTGAGAGCAAACCCCAAAGCTCAGGTTCATAAAGATGCATACTCTTGGGACATAAGGCAGCATGCTAGGGGTATAGAAAATGTGGGACTCATGTGAACACCTTTCTGAAATGTCTTTTTTTTCCCAGCTTTATTATAAACTGGAATAGCAGGTCCTGGTTTTTTCTTTCTTTTAAGTACTAGTAAACCAAAAGGGGAGGAACTCTTTTTTTTTTTCCCCAATTAAGGGCATCTGTTAACATCATTTGATAAAGGAAGGCTTTTAAAAATACTAACTAAATAGGAGGGATGTAAACCTCCTAAAAGAGGTCATGTGGCAAAGTTTCACTTTGAACCAATATTAAGGAACCATTGATTTAAATTATTGACTTCACTCTTCAACAAACAAAGATCTAGTATTAAATACAAAATTTAGATGATATTTTAAGATAAAAGTGGGGCATTTTGTGACTATTCTCTTGGAGACAGATGTTTACCATTTTCTGCTGGTAGGAGAGGTTGTCTAGAAAAATTTGAGAGCTTTTGTTCTGTTATTAAATCAAACTGATGTTAGCCTGTTTAAGAAAACAGGGAAATATATTGCACATTTTAGAATGTAGCACACATTTCCTCAAATGGTTAAAACACAAAAGATGATGATGCTTTAAATTTAGGAGTAAATTGTTGTTTACCTGGAAATGTAACTATGCAGTCTCATTTGTTACCCATGTATTCTAGATAGCTGAGTCTCTATTGTATATCAATCAAGCTAATCTTACCTCTTCCAGGGAACTTCTAGTGAGACGTAGCAGTGAGTTAACTCATAGTGATTCTTAGAGCCAAAAAATGTGAACTTGTGTCCAGGTCTGATCTCTATGTGGAAAGAAGGGAACATAGCATGCATGGAGAATGCTGAGGGCCGACTCATCTGTCCCCCAAGCATTCTTCCTGGCTTGCAATTTCCTCCACTGGTGTGGTTACCATGACCTTTACAATGAAATACCAGGCAAGGTAAGCCACACACAACACCAACATTTTCTACCATGTGCTAGGAAGGATGAGAGACACAAACATGGATTACTCCTGTCTTAAAGGGTTTAAAATGTAAATGGAGAAAGAGGGCAGATAAGAGACACTAAAACAAAACAATAAAGATAAGGCAGTAGTTAATTAATAACTAAACTATGTGTTCTCATTTCCAAGAGTTGTAGAAAGTTGGGGGAGGAGAGGTCTGGCAGGCCTGGAGTAGGAGGAAGGTTTCAGAGTCTGAGGATTAGGCCTTGAGGGAGGGAATGATTTTAGGGAGTGGATAGAAGCAGAGAGATCATCCCAGGACCTTGTCACATTGGTAGTTGAAGACTTGAATGGCAGGAACCCAACAGGAGCAGTGGAAAATAACTGAATGATTAGGATTGTGCCAGGATCTCAAGGGCAATATAATTAGAATTAGAATTAAAACAGGAGGAAATGGAAGGCTTTTGAGTAGATAAGGATAACGATGAGGAAGGTTGATCTGAAGATAGGAATGATAAGAGGTCAGTAGTGAAATGTATACGTGAACCACTTTTTAACCCACAGGTTCTTCATTAATTTAGACAACTTAAGGGTACCCTGAGGAGATGAGATCAGGACCTTCAGATTATGAGACTCATGCCCTGCCAGCTGTGCTAAGAGGGCTCCTGAGGAGATGAGATGAAACATAGGTAAGCTTTCCTGTGTGTATGTGTTGGGAAAAGGAGGTGGCGATTTGAAGTTGGATAAATGTCCTAAGGATGATGGGACACTTGAGCGACCAATGCCACTTCACAATTTGACTTCAGGCACATGGCGGGGTGCATTTGGTAAACAGTTTTAGAGGTCCTGGACAAGCCCTGGGCTCTTAGGAAAGCCAACCCCTTGCCTCATCCAGAAAATTAGGAAGGGACAATGCTAGGTATTTTGTCTTTTAAAAGAAAGAGAATTAGCCGGGCGTGGTGGCGGGCACCTGTAATCCCAGCTACTCAGGAGGCTGAGGCGAAGAATGGCTGGAACCTGGGAGGCAGAGGCTGCAGTGAGCTGAGATCACGCCACTGCACTCCAGCCTGTGTGACACAGCGAGATTCCATCTCAAAAAAGAAGAAAAAAAAAGAAAGAAAGAGAATCAGTCCATGGTGGTAAAAACAATGGCTGTTAGGGATTGTCTTGCGTCTTTTATATCTGCAGCAAAAGCCAACTCTAAGATCACTGTGGACAGCAGAAATGGACTTCTATATAGCCCTTTCTATGTTATTTCATTTAATCAGATACAAATGTCAACTCTGTGAGGTAAATATTGCTAGTTTCATTTAACACACCAGGAGGTGAATGTTCAGTAAAGGTCACCTGGTGATAAAAGCAAAACCAGGACTGCCATGCCGGTCTTCTGACCACAGAAATCTTTGCCCTGCTCTGTTCTTTTCTTCTCATAACGTGGAAAGGGGAGCAAGCATTTCAGAAGACCCATACTGCTGGAGAGAGTGAAACTACTCATCAGGGAAAATAGCATTTTGTTTAAGAACTCAAATAATGGAAAATAAAAGCAATACATCCTTGAATGTGTCCATTTATGCATTCCTCTTTGTCTCTATACAAGAAGTGCTGTTTGAGATGAAAGTTCTCTGTACTCAAATATAGAGAACCAAAACTGGAATGCTTCAATTCTCAATCAAGAACTTACAGACATGAGGCAGGAGAATTGCTTGAACTTACAGACATTCAAGCAGGAGAATTGCTTGAACCTGGGAGGTGGAGGTTGCAGTGAGCCAAGATCGTGCCACCGCACTCCAGCCTGGGCAACAGAGTGAGACTCTGTCACAAAAACAAAAACAAGAAAAGAACTTACAGACAATAGGACAGTGTTTTTCATACTGTGTTCAGAGGAGGTCAAGCAGCAGGCGAGGGAATGAGGTGGGATCATCATGGTATCTGGTGCCTCTTGACTTCTTCTCCCATCACAGATGCTCTGCTTTTTAAGACAAATATTTGTTTTCACGTACGTCTAAGATTTCCTTTGATAAGGGATTATACAACTTAAAAACAGAGGGACAATTTTCAAGTCTAGTTTTTTTCTTTTCCCCCAGATGCCATCAGCTGAACAACTCAATTGGATTTGTTCTGAAATCAAACCCGGTTTTGTGTTTGCTGCTACAAATGATCCAAAGCAGAATATGTTATTCTATAAATGCAAGAAAATATGACCAAGATATTCAAATAATGACTAATATTCTTGCATAACCACTCAAGTGAGAGAAAAACTGACTCCAGTAGAAAAGCAGCCATGACAACCTCATAAATAATAGGCACTGCTTTGAGATCTTTTGGGTAAATAGAAGATGAACTTGCTCTCAGAAAACAAATGGCACAAAGAAATAAGTGTTAAACACAGCAAGGACTCAGAGAGCACCTAGAAACATCACCATTGAGATCCTTTTATTTTTTATTTGTCTCTGATTATAGATAACTTCTCAATCTGTTACCCAGGCTGGAGTGCAGTGGTGTGATCATTGCTCACTGTAGCCTCAAATTCCTGAACTCAAGTGATCTTCTCACATCAGCCTCCTGAGTAGCTGGGACTACAGGTGCGTGCCATCATGCTTGGGTAATTAAATTTTTGTTTGTTTGTTTTTGGTAGAGACGAGGTCTCATTATGTTGACCAGGCTGGTCTCACACTCCCGGCCTCAAGCAATCCTCTTGCCTCATCCTTCCAAAATACTGGGATTACAGGCATGAACCACCGCGTCTGGCATCATTGAGATCTTTATGGGAGAGTTTTAGGGATACAATTCAGTAGAAAGCATCTGAACATTTAAAAAGTCCTTGATATATATATTCTTGGTGCGGCTCTCCAAACTAGTTTTATTCCTGTGATCTACCAAAACTCATCAAAATGTTATGAGAATGCTAATTTCTCCATAATGTCACTAGCTGGGTATTAAAATTTTAAAAATCTTTGCAGCCACAGGTGTTTAAAAAACCCCAATTGGAGGAGATACACCTCTTTTCATTAACTGGTGCCCTGAGTTGCTGGCCATCATTACGAGAGCATGAAATTGTACAGAGAGGGCCTAGGAAAATTGTCCTAATCTGTGCCATTTTGTGGAAGTCAACAGCTAATCCTTTGGAATCAGGGCTTTCCATAGAGGATAGGTTCATTTAAATAAGTGTTATAGTTAGGAATCTATGACTGTGGAACAATTTGTGATAATTTGAACTTTTGAATAACCAACCACAGTATAATGTTTGAAAAGCTGTAAAAAAGACTTCATCACAACTCACAATTGAAGATGGAGACTTTTCTAATTCTGCCCCAAAGTGTTCCATTTTAAACATCCTATAGGTAAATAGAAGTAAATGGCATGTATTTAAATTGGATTTGTTCTCAAACCTGTTTCAACTTGAGCAATTGCTGCAATAAGATTTCCTTTAATATCTTCGTTTAACTGCTATTGGTTAAAAAAACCCCTAACTGAAGCTATTTCTGAAATTGAAGATTGAACATAATTGATATTAAGTACCATTAAGCTCATTATTGGTCTTGTAAAGATATCTCTATATTCTCTGGGACAGATATCATCTCGGGGAAAAGAAAGTTCATTTATTATACATTTCCTCTATTCAATTCTATTCACCAAACTATGTCATGTAATGTGCTGGCTTCTGGGTACTGGAAGAATGAGGAATAAAGTTTCCTGAAGAAGCTAGGCCTAGAGGCGGATGGCATATGTACATGTTCACAAGTAAGAATGCGTTGTGATAGTTGCTGTAATAGAAGCACACGTAATATAAGTGCTTGGAAACACAAACGCTAAGTTAATAATTCTGCAGTCACAGTAGGGGAAAAGGTGGAAAAAAGGTCAGGGAAACCAATAAGAAGTGGCATGTCAGCTGGGCCTTAATTGATAAATGGGAGTTTGTCAGGTTGATAAGGGGGAAGTGTCTCTCCGAAGGACTGAAGGTCAGAAAATTCAGGACATGGTAGGAAATCTGCTGTGCTTAGAGATATGACCACACACATCGGGGAGAGGCTGCACACGAGCCTGGAAATCTCAACCAGGCAGACTGCAAACTGCATCTTTATTTGTTCATCATGAATATTGTGCTACAGTGTAGTCTTACTCAAAATCCTAGACTCATTAGACAGGCTCTCACTTCACTGCCTCTGTAAAGGATTGCATTTCATTTCTTCTAAGATGTATACAAAAGGAAAAGAAAGATTTTGAAAAGGAATTCCAATACATTTCTTTCCAACAACATTGATTTGTATTTGATTTTCTAAAAGAAACAGACATTCAGTGTATGGATCTGTAAAAATGTGTGTGATTTTACTAAAATATTTATTTCTACAGAACCATATCATTTCTATCAGCTCTTTCCTAGTCTACAATAAAAAGTCCTTAAAATGAATGACAAGCCAATAGTATAGCATTATCTCCACTAGGGATTCTTAGATATTGTTTGTCAGTGTTTGAATAGTGCATTTTTGCATGGGAAAAAGCAAATTGTGGGCTCTTAACAAAAAGCATCTCACAGAATTCTTTTGATGATGATGAATTTTATCTTTGTATATGAGGTTATGCTGGGTGGTTTCTAATGCATCTTTCTCTCTCTCTAACTCTCTGTCTCCTCTCCCACCCCACCTCACTACCTCTCTGCTTGTGTACAGGGTAACAATAAAGTCTGGAAACACAATAACATTATTTTATATATATATTTTGCTATTAATCAGTCATTTCTTAACCTATGTCCCCAGACTTAGTGGCTAGCCTATAGTTCTAAACTGACTGATGTTGAGATTAGTCAAATATATTTTGATAAAATGAGAAGCTTAAAAATGATTGGCTTTATGTAAGTAGGGTTTACTTTGGTGGATCCCCTTGTCACTTTTGGGGCTGATTTTAGATAAGCTGCTGTTTCCTCTCAGAAAGCAGCTATATTTGGTGCTCTATCTGTATTAATTTGTAAACAGACCATTGAATTTAAATGAACAGTTCATGGTAGACCTGGCCAAAATGGATATAGAATGGGATGATAGAAGCTAAGGTGTAGGCCATGAAAGACTGATGTCTACATATGGAGACTGTGAGCTTGACTCTGCACAGAATATTTCAGCTATGTATCTAGGGATAGGAGTTATATATCACTGTTGGCTACTCCATACTCTTCTGGCCATGAACTAGAATACTTTGGAAAGTGTATGTTGAGCCTCTCTTAGGGTCCTGAAGATGGTTAACTGTGTGTCCCAGTAAGGAGCTGCTAAGGGTGTTTATTCCTTCTTACTTAATGTCCTCCAAGTCAGGCCACCAATAGCTTATATGAAAGCTTTGTGAAAACCAGGAAAATGGTTCTCCATCTGATATGGTTTGGCTCTGTGCCCCACCCAAATCTCATCTTGTAGCTCCCAGAATTCTCATGTGTTGTGGGAGAGACCCAGTGGGAGGTCACTGTATCATGGGGGCAGGTCTTTCCCATGCTGTTCTCATGATAGCAATTAAGTCTCTCAAGATCTGATAGTATTATTAGGGGGAGTTTCCCTGCACAAGCTCTCTCTTTGCCTGCTGCCATCCATGTAAGACATGACTTGCTCCTCCTTGCTTTCTGCCATGATTGTGAGGATTCCCCAGCCATGTGGAACTGCAAGTCCAATTAAACCTCTTTTTCTTTAATTGCCCAGTCTCAGGTATGTCTTTATCAGCAGCATGAAAACGGACTAATACGTCGTCTTCTCTATGGTCCTGAGGGCATGGATTAGGGATGAAACAGAAGAGGGATTTTAGGCATTTTGTGCAGAAAACAACCTACATAATTACATATGATGGTTCTGTCTACATTGTCTAGTGCCAGGTATCTCTGGGGTATTAATACTTAAAGGAGAATCCCACTGTCTACTTTTGGTTGAACATCTATTACATACTTATATAGGTAATTAGCATACTTTCTATGAATACTTGATATATTTATAGTGTATATACTAAAACTTAATCTGGAGGTAGCATTTCAAGTTTTCTAGATTTTTCTAAGTTCTTTTGTTTCACTTATGACAAACTTTAGTTATGATAACTTTAGTTATGAAAAAATTCAGAAGATTTCACCCCATCTGTTTCTGATATTGATTATTCTAAACCAGAAAAGAGAGTGTGAATTCATAAAATATCTTGGTCAGTAAAGCAGATGGTCATGAGAGTCTATAGAAATTCACTTAGCATCCACAAGTCCAGAGGATGCAGAGTTACCATGCTGCTCAGTTGAGATGAGAGAGAGAAAATGTGTTCAGAAAGTCATATAACAACACCAATTCCAGGTTTACTTATGCTTCATATTTTTTTTACTCTTAGTGACAGAAAGAAAAAGGGAGTCTCCAAGATATCCACATTTGAATCTCTGGAACCTGTGAATATGTTGCTTTATATGGCAAAAGGAACTTTGCAGATGTGAGAAAGGTTGAGGACCTGGAGATGGGGAGATCATCCTGGACTATTTGAGTAAGCCCAACTTCATCAAATGAGTTCTTAAAAGAAGCTTTCCTCTGAGGTGAGAGTCATAGGGAGGTGTGGCTGTGGAAGAATGGTCAGAGAGCAATGCAAAGTTGCTGGCTTTGAAGATGGAAGAAGGGGCCATGAGCCAAGAAATATGGCTGGTTTCTAGGAGCTGGAATAGGCAAGAAAACATATTCTCCTCTAGACCCTCCAGAAGAAATGCAGCCTCACGACACCTTAATTTTAACCCTGAAGGACACATTTCAGAACTCTGACCTACAGAACTGTAAGATCATAAGTTTGTAGTGTTTTAAGCCACTAAATTTGTGGTAATTTATTACAGCAGTGACAGAAAATCAATACATGCTTTATGCAGGTAGTACTAAATTACACATTGAAGGTTTGTGTTTGTTTGAGGACAGCTCTTTCTGTATTTTTAGAGATAGCACCTTGCTTTGTCACCAGGCTGGAGTGCAGCAGTGTGATGATAGCTTACTGGAACGTCAAATTCCTGGGCTTATTTCATCTTCCCCCCTATGTCTCCCATGTAGCTAGGACTAGATGCATGCGCCAGCACACCTGGGTAATTTTTTTTGGCTTTTTTTTTGTAGAGATGGGGTCTTACTATTTTTCCCAAACTGATCTCAAACTCCTGTGCTCAAGCAATCTTCCTGCGTTGGCCCCACCAAAGTTCTAGGATTACAGGTATAAGCCGCCACACCTGGCCGGACAGCTCTTTCAAGGACTTTCTGTTTTTAATTTAAAATCTAATTTTAATTTTAATTTAGTTTTTTAAATTAAAACAGTATACTTTGAACATCTGTGCATCAAAAGACCCTATCAACAGAGTGAAGAGGTAATTGATGGCATGGGAGAAAATATTTGCCGATTATATACCTTATAAGGGATTAATATTCCAAATACATAAATAACTCATACAAATCAACAACAAAAAACCAAGCAACTTGACTAAAAAATAGGCAAAGAGTTGAATAGAGATGTCTCTAAAGAAGATATACAAATGGCCAATATGCACATAGAAAGATGCTCAAAGTCACTAATCATTAGGGAAAGGCAAATCAAAATAACTTCATACCCATTAGGATGGCTATTATTAAAAAACAGAAAATAAAACTGTCAGTGAGAATGGCTATGAAGTTACTTGAAGTTATTCCAATGCATTGCTAGTGGGAATGTAAAATAGCGCAGCTGCTGTGGAAAACAGTATGATGATTCAGCAAAAAATTAAACAGAATTACTTTATGATCTAGCAGTTTCACGTCTGGGTATATATCTAAGAGAATTGAAAGCAGAGGCACAAACAGATATTTGTACACTCATGTTTATAGCAGCATTATCACAATAGCCAAAGTTGGAAATTAAACAAATATCCATTGACAGATGAATTGTAAACAATACATGCTTTATACATACAATGGAATATTATTCAGCCTTAAAAAGGAATGAAATTGGCCAGGCACAGTGGCTCACGCCTGTAATCCCAGCACTTTGGGAGGCCAAGTAAGGTGTATCACAAGGTCAGGAGTTCAAGACCAGTCTGGCCAAGATGGTGAAGCCTCGTCTCTACTAAAAATACAAAAATTAGCTGGGTGTGGTGGCAGACACCTGTAATCCCTGCTGCTCAGGAGGCTGAGGCAGAGAATTGCTTGAACCCAGGAGGTGGAGGTTGCAATGAGCTGAGATCGTGCCACTGCACTCCAGCCTGGGTGACAGAACGAGACTCTGTCTCAAAAAAAAAAAAAAAAAAAAGGAATGAAACTGGGATCCTGGATTGAAGATAGCCGAATGGAAACAGCTCCAGTCTGCAGCTCCCAGAGAGATCAATGCAAGAGGTGGGTGACTTCTGCATTTCTAACTGAGGTACCCGGCTCATCTCATTGGCACTGGTTAGACAGTGGGTACAGCTCATGGAGGGCTGGCCAAAGCAGGGTGGTGCATCGTCTCACCCAGGAACTGCAAGGCATTGGGGAACTCCCTCCCCTAGCCAAGGGAAGCCATAAAGGACTGTGCCATGAGGGATGTAGCTATTACACAGATACCACACTTTTCCCATGATCTTTGCAACCCACAGACCAGGAGATTCCCTTGAGTGCCTACGCCTCCAGGGCCCTGGATTTCAAGCACAAAACTGGGCGGCCATTTGGGCAGACACTGAGCTAGCTGTAGGAGTTTTTTGTTTTTGCTTTTGTTTTCATAACCCAGTGATGCCAGCGAGACAGATCTGTTCACTCTACTGGAAAGGGGACTGAAGCCCATGGAGGCCAGCAAGCTAAGATCCACTGGCTTGAAATTCTCACTGCCAGCACAGTAGTCTGAAGTCAATCTGGGACACTTGAGCTTGGTTGGGGGAGGGGTGTCTGCCATTACTGAGGTTTGAGTAGGCGGTTTTCCACTCACTGTGTAGACAAACCACCTGGAAGTTTGAACTGGGCGGAGCCCACCGCAGCTTGGCAAAGCCACTGTAGCCAGATTGCCTCTCTAGATTCCTCCTCTCTGGGCAGGGCATCTCTGAAAGAAAGGCAGCAGCCCCAGTCAGGGGCTTATAGATAAAACTTTCATCTGCCTGGCACAGAGCACCTGGGGGAAGGGGTGGCTGTGGACGCAGCTTCAGCAGACTTAAAAGTTCCTGCCTGGTGACTCTGAAGACAGCAGCAGATCTCCCAGCACAGCGCTCGAGTTCTGCTAAGGGACAGATTGCATCCTCAGGTGGGTCCCTGACTGCTGTGCCTCCTGACTGGGAGATACCTCCAAGCCAGGGTCAACAGACACCTCATACAGGAGAGTTCCAGCTGGCATTTGGCAAATGCTCCTCTGAGACAAAACTTCAGAGGAAGGAACAGGCAGCAGCCTTTGCTGTTCAGCAGCCTCCACTGGTGATACCCCAGGCAAACAGGTTGTGGAGTGGACCCCCAGCAGGCCTGCAGCAGAGAGGCCTGACTTATAGAAGGAAAACTAACAAACAGAAAGGAGTAGCATTGACATCAACAAACAGGATGTCCACACAGAAACCCCATCCGAAGGTCACCAACATCAAAGACCAAAAGTAGATAAATCCACAAAGATGAAGAAAAACCAGTGCAAAAAGGCTGAAAACTCCAAAAACCAGAAGGCCTCTTCTCCTTCAACGGATCACAACTCCTCGCCAGCAAGGGATGGAAAATGAGTTTGACAAATTGACAGAAGTAGGCTTCAGAAGGTGGGTAATAACAAATTCCTCTGAGCTGATGGAGCATGTTCTAACCCAACTCAAGGAAGCTAAGAACCTTGAAAAAAGGTTAGAGGAATTGCTAACTAGAGTAACCAGTTTAGAGAAGACCATACATGACCTGATGGAACTGAAGATCACAGCATGAGAACTTCGTGAAGCATACACAAGTATCAGTAGCCAAATTGATCAAGCAGAAGAAAGGACATCAGAGATTGAAGATCAACTTAATGAAATAAAGCGTGAAGACAGTATTAGAGAAAAAAGAATGAAAAGGAACAAAAAGAGCCTCCAAGAAATATGGGACTATGTGAAAAGACCAAACCTATGTTTGATTGGTGTACCTGAAAGTGACGGGGAGAATGGAACCAAGTTGGAAAACACTCTTCAGGATGTTATCCAGGAGAACTGCCCCAACCTAGCAAGACAGGCCAACATTCAAATTCAGGAAATACAGAGAACACCACAAAGATACCTCTCGAGAAAAGCAACCCCAAGACACATAATCATCAGATTCACCAAGGCTGAAATGAAGGAAAAAATTTTAAGGGCACCCAGAGAAAAAGGTCAGGTTACCTACAAAGGGAAACCCATCAGACTAACAGTGCTCTCTGCAGAAACCCTACATTCCAGAAGAGAGTAGGGGCCAATATTCAACATTCTTTAAAAAAAAGGAATTTTCAACCCAGAATTTCACATCCAGCCAAACTAAGCTTTGTAAGTGAAGGAGAAATAAAATCCTTTACAGACAAGCAAATGCTGAGAGATTTTTGTCACCACCAGGGCTGCCTTACAAGAGCTCCCAAAGGAAGCACTAAATATGGAAAGGAAAAACTGGTACCAGCCACTGCAAAAACATACCAAATAAAGACCATCAACACTATGAAGAAACTGCATCAACTAACAGGCAAAATAACCAGCTAGCATTATAATGACAGGAACAAATTCACACGTAACAATATTAACCTTAAATGTAAATGGACTAAATGCCCCAATTAAAAGACACAGACTGGCAGATTGGGTAAAGAGTCAAGACCCATCAGTGTGCTGTATTCAGGAGACCTATCCATGTGCAAAGACACACATAGGTTCGAAATAAAGGGATGGAGGAATATTTACCAAGCAAATGAAAAAAAAAAAAAAAAGAAAGAAAAAGGAGGAATTGCAATCCTAGTCTTTGATGAAACAGACTTTAAACCAACAAAAATAAAGACAAAGAAGGGCATTACATAATGGTAAAGGGAATAATGCAACAAAAAGAGCTAACTATTGTACATAATATATGCACCCAATACAGGAGCACCCAGATTCATAGAGCAAGTTCTTAGAGACCTACGTAGAGACTTAGACTCCCACACAATAATAGTGTGAGACTTTAACACCCTACTGTCAGTATTAGGTCAATGAGACAGAAAATTAACAAGGATATTCAGGACTTGAACTCAGCTCTGGACCAAGCAGATGTAATACGCTTCTACAGAACTCTCCACCCCAAATCAAGAGAATATACATTCCTCTCAGCAGTACATTGCACTTTTTCTAAAACTGACCACATAATTGGAAGTAAAACACTCCTCAGCAAATGCAAAAGAATGGAAATCTTAACAAACAATTTCTTAGACCACAGTGCAATCAAATTAGAACTCAGGATTAAGAAACTCACTCAAAACTGCACAACTACATAGAAATTGAACAACCTGCTCCTGAATGACTACTGGGTAAATAATGAAATTAAGACAGAAATAAATAAGTTCTTTGCAACCAATAAGAGCCAAGACACAACATACTAGAATCTCTGGGACACAGCTAAAGCAGTGTTTAGAGGGAAATTTATAGCAATAAATGCCCACAGGAGAAAGCAGGAAAGATCTAAAATCAACACCCTAACATCAAAATTAGAAGAACTAGAGAAGCAAGAGCAAACAAATGCAAAAGCTAGCAGAAGACAAGAAATAACTAAGATCAGAGCAGAACTGAAGGAGATAGAGACACAAAATCCCTTCAAAAACATCCATGAATCCAGGAGCTGGTTTTTTGAAAAGATTAACAAAATAGATAGACCACTAGCCAGACTAATGAAGAAGAAAAGAGAGAAGAATCAAATAGACACAATAAAAAAAGATAAAGGGGATATCACCACTGATCCCACAGAAATGCAAACTACCATCAGAGAATACTATAAACACCTCTATGCAAATAAACTAGAAAATCTAGAAGAAATGGATAAATTCCTGGACACATACACCCTCCCAAGACTAAATCAGGAAGAAGTCGAATCTCTGAATAGACCAATAACAAGTTCTGAAATTGAGGCAGTAATTAATGGCCTACCAACCAAAAAAAGCCCAGGACCAGACAGATTCACAGTCGAATTCTACCAGAGGTACAAAGAGGAGCTGGCACCATTCCTTCTGAAACTATTCCAAACAATACAAAAAGAGGGCCTCCTCCCTAACTCATTTTATGAGGCGAGCATCATCCTGATACCAAAACCTGGCAGAGACACAACAAAAAAAGAAAATTTCAGGCCAATATCTCTGCTGAACATCTATGTGAAAATCCTCAAAAAAATACTGGCAAACTGAATCCAGCAGCACATCAAAAAGCTTACCTACCACCATCAAGTCAGCTTCATCCCTGGGATGCAAGCTGGTTCAACATACTTAAATCAATAAACACAATCAATCATATAAACAGAACCAAAGACAATAACCACATGATTATCTCAATAGATGCAGAAAAGGCCTTTGATAAAATTCAATACCTCTTCATGCTAAAAACTCTCAATAAACTAGGTATTGTTGGAACATATCTCAAAATAATAAGAGCTATTTGTGACAAACCCACAGCCAATATCACACTGAATGGGCAAAAGCTGGAAGCATTCCCTTTGAAAACCAGCACAAGACAAGGATGCCATCTCTCACCACTCCTATTCAACATAGTATTAGAACTTCTGGCCAGGGCAATCAGGCAAAAGAAAGAAAGGAAAGGTATCCAAATAGGAAGAGAGGAAGTCAAGTTGTCTCTGTTTGCAGAGGACATAATTGTATATTTCAAAAATCCCATCATCTCAGCCCAAAATCTCCTTAAGCTGATAAGCAACTTCAGCAAAATCTCGGGTTACAAAATCGATGTGCAAAAACCACAAGCATTCCTACACATCAATAATAGACAAACAGAGAGCCAAATCATGAGTGAGCTCCCATTCACAACTGCTACAAAGAGAATAAAATACCTAGGAATACAACTTACAAGGGAGGCGAAGGACCTCTTCAAGGAGAACTACAAACCACTGCTCAAGGAAATAAGAGAGGACACAAACAGATGGAAAAACATTGCAGGCTCATGGATAGGATGAATCAATATTGTGAAAATGGCCATACTTCCCAAAGTAATTTATAGATTCAGTGCTATTCCCATCGAGCTACCATTGGCTTTTTTCACAGAATTAGAAAAAACTACTTTAAGTTTCATATGGAACCAAAAAAGAGCCCATATAGCCAAGACAATCCTAAGCAAAAGAACAAAGATGGAGGCATCACGCTACCTGACTTTAAACTGTACTACAAGGCTACAACCAAAACAGCATGGTACTGGTACCAAAACAGACATATAAACCAGTGGAACAGAACAGAGCCCTCAGAAATAATGCCAGACATCTACAGTCATCTGATCTTTGACAAACCTGACAAAAACAAGCAATGAGGAAAGGGTTCCCTATTTAATAAACGGTGTTGGGAAAACTGGATAGCCATATGCAGAAAACTGAAACTGGACCCCTTCCTTACACCTTATACAAAAGTTAACTCAAGATGGATTAAATACTTAAACGTAAGTCCTAAAACCATAAAAACCCTAGAAGAAAACCTAGGCAATACCATTCAGGACATAGGCGTGAGCAAAGCCTTCATGACTAAAACACCAAAAGCAACGGCAACAAAAGCCAAAATTGACAAATGGGATTTAATTAAACTAAAGAGCTTCTGCACAGTGAAAGAAACTATCATCAGAGTGAACAGGCAACCTACAGAATGGGGAAAATTTTTGCAATCTATCCATCTGACAAAGGGCTAATATCCAGAATCTACGAAGAACTTAAAGAAATTTACAAGACAAAAGTGGGCGAAGGATATGAACAGACACTTCTCAAAAGAAGACATTTACGTGGCCAAAAAACATATTAAAAAAAGCTCATCATCACTGGTCATTAGAGAAATGCAAATCAAAACCACAATGAGATACCGTCTCATGCCAGTTAGAATGACGATCATTAAAAAGTCAGCAACCCACAGATGCTGGAGAGGATGTGGAGATATTTCTGGAGAAACGCTTTTACACTGTTGGTGGGAGTATAAATTAGTTCAACCATTGTGGAAGACAATATGGCGATTCTTCAAGGATCTAGAACCAGAAATACCATTTGACCCAGCCATCCCATTACTGGGTATATACCCAAAGGATTATAAATCATTCTACTGTAAAGACACATGCACACTTATGTTTATTGCAGCACTGTTCCCAATAGCAAAGACTTGGAACCAACCCAAATGCACATCAATGATATACTGAATTAAGAAAATATGGCACATATACACCATGAGATATTATGCAACTGTAGAAAAGGATGAGCTCATGTCCTTTACAGGGACATGGATGAAGCTGGAAACCATCATTCTCAGCAAACTAACACAGGGAACAGAAAACCAAACACCACGTGTTCTCACTCATAAGTGGGAGTTGAACAATGAGAATACATGGACACAGAGAAGGAACATCACACACTGGGGCCTGTCGGGGTGTGGGGGATAGTGGAAGGATAGCATTAGGAGAAATACTTAATGTAGATGACAGGTTGATGGTTGCAGCAAACCACCATGGAACGTGTATACCTATGTAACAAACCTGCACATTCTGCCCATGTATCCCAGAACTTAAAATATAATAAAATATAAATAAATAACAGAAAAACAAAAAAAGAATGAAATTTTGACCCCTTCTGTAATACACATAAGCCTTGCAGATATTATTCTAGGTGAAATAAAGCAGACATGAAAAGACAAATATCCTATGATGCTTATTTCTGAGAGATACCTAAAGTAGTCAAATACATAGAGACAAAAAGCAGCATGGTGGTTGCCAGGGGCTGGAAGAAGGGGGAATGGGAGTTATTGTTTAATGAGTAAGGAGTTCAGTTTAGAAAGATGAAAAAGTTCTGAAGATAGATGGTGGTGATGATTTCATAGCAATGTGAATGTACTTAATGCCGCTGAGCTGTACACTTAAAATGGTAAATTTTATGTTATGTATATTATGCCAAATTTAAAAAAGTAACATATTCTTTGAGGAAAGGAAGCTAAATGAGATCGGTCCAGGCACATTTCAGAAATGGTAAGGAAAGCATAGCAATAGAGAAGGGTCGTTGTAGAGCAGTGATTCTCAGCTAGGGGGAGAATTTTATTTCCTAGAGGACATTGTGTAATATCTGGAAACTTATTTGGTTGTCACAGTTGAAGGTTGCTCCTGGCATCTAGTGGGTAGAGGTAGGGATGCTGCTAAACATGCCTGAGGAGATGTACAGAACAACCCCTCCACAACAAAGAATTATCTAGCCCCAAATTTCAATAGTACGGAGGGTCAGAAACTGTTGTAGAGATATTGGGGTAATGTGGTCGAATAGAGTTAAAGGGACTGATGAGAAGAGTAAATGGCTTAAATGGTAAGCAAGGGAGTTTGTAGTGCATGCAGTGGGTAATACATTCTTTACGTTAGGGGAAGGAGGTCTTAACAGCGACCGAGAAAGGTTCATCATAGGAGGATAGATGACATGCAAAGAAAGATTAAAGGTGGGAGACCAGATAGGCAGTTGCTGTGGTAATCTAGTACGGTATAGAAAAATCTATGATGCTGCTTGTCATTTCCTATGGCCGACATTGCTCTAAGGGCTTCACATGTATTAACTTACATTGTTCTCATAATACTTCTGTGTTATAATCATCATTCTCATTTTAAAGAATAGGAAATCAGGAACAGAGTAAGTGCCAAAGGTCATTAAAGGATGGATGGAGCTAGGCTTTGAACCCAGGAAATCTGTGCTGCCTTCTTTTTTATAGGTGGTACTTCTTTTCAATGCCTGGATACATCACCTTTTTTCTCGGTTGGAAAATTAGGTTTCTGGTTAAGTAGGATGAGGGAATTATCTAAGCTTTCCTACCTCCTTTCTACATTAAGCTGAGTTTGAGGAAGATGGAGACAGTTGAGAAGACAGCAACCAGCTTTTTGAAATTTAGAAAATTGCTTGCAGGGAAGATTAGATTGAGAGTGGGTGAATTAAACATATAGATTGGAGGAGGTGAATAATCAGGGAGAGATTGCAATTTCTCACCCACAAGCTCTCAAATTCTGACTCTCCAAAAGCTTCAGCAGGCTGTGGATGCCATTTCACTGACATGCATCAAACTTGAAAAACACAATCTAGGCCAGGATTGTCACTCCACCTCCTACTCCCCAGTAACACTCACTCATCCTGAGCACTTCCCACTCAATAATCCTTTCCCATGAAAAGGAAGATGGCCATGCCCTGCTGTGATGGTCTGTGAGCTTGTTTAGGGAATGAAGTGGTCTGTGCCACTGAGGAAGAAGAGAGGAGAGAAAAGGGATTCTTTATTTCATTGAAAGCACGTCACACTCGACTCCTTGCCTGCTCTTTGTAATTAGTATTGCAGTTTGCTATAGCTCTGAAGATCTAGAAAAGGCTGAAAAGCTTCTGGCCCAATTAGTGTTTGCTGTTGAAGAGATTTAAGACCAGAAAAATCAGCTGTTTTAGTCTTTATTCTCTTACTAATATATTCTTTAACCTTGGACAATATTACTGTATTCATCATTATTACACTGCCTGCTTTTCCATGCAACATCTCTTGATATTCATATCAGGCTGCCAGAGAAGGCAAGGCAGATATTATTGGCAGTTTTTTTTTTCCAATAAGAAAAACTGAACTTCTGAAGGGATACGTGATCTACTTAGGGTCACCCAGCTAGGAGGTGGCAAGGCTGGACCATAAGTGTGATTTCACTCACTTCCAATTCATTCATTCTGGTATCACTGCTTCTCTAACCCCAGGGTGCATAAGAGTCACCTAAAGAGTTTATTAATGCATGGATTCCTGGTACCTATTCCTAGGCATGGCATCTGTATTACTATGGAATGATACTATGGTGTCTATTTCTGTAACATCTCTATTATTATAGTAATAACATAGTATGGAGATAGTATCTCTATACTAACTTAGTAAGCCTGGGGTGGGATCTGAGAATTTTCATATTAATGGTGCTGGAGTGCAGTCCATTTTCAAAGTGACACTGCTTTATACTGTACTGATGTACCTCTCTGTACCTCAGTTTCCTCATCTGTTAGAGACAAATGGTAATAACCAGCTGTCTTCATTTTTGGGATTACTGTTGGAACTGTGGTGAATTAAAGATGGGTACAAGTACTCTGCAGCTCCTCCCGGCAGGAGGAATAACTCCTCTCCTTGCCTCTTGAATCTGGGCTGGCCTGGTGACTTGTTCTAATGAATTGATGTGACATTTGACTTCGAAGCAAGACCTCAAGTAGCCTGGCAGCTTCCACGCTTGCCCTCGTGGAACCCTGAAACCACCATGCAGAGAGCCCTAGGCAAGAGCCTGTGCTGACAGAGACCCAGCTAACCAGCCAGGCATGTGAGTGAGACCCTCCAGGATCTTCCTACAGTTAACTGAGGCTGCATGAGTGAGATTGTGAGAAATAATAAATTGTTGTTGTGTTAAGCCACTAGATTTTGGAAGGGTTTGTTATGTAGCAATAGACAGTTCAAATGAAGATAAAATGAATAATGATTATGAAAATATTTTGAAATTACAGTAGCACAAATTCTCAAAGAAGAAAGCTTTTTTTATCATAATAAAATCAACTGTGCTAAAAGTTAACAAAGCAGACCAAAGATTTAAAATCAATTTTAAGAATAGAATAAACAATGAATAAAAAAGAAATCTACGAATACATAGTGATAAAAATAGATAAGTGAGTGAATGAATGGAAGGTTAGAGGACTCTTCTGTCCACTAAGTGCAGAGGGAGAAGTGGAATTGGAAAATCAGCATTTTGCAACCATATGGTAAAGACTGGTTAGAGCAAGTCACCCATGGATGCTAAATCTATGGGGAAAGTATGATGAAGATGATATTTGCTTGGTCTCAATTTATCTTCCCATGGCTTGTTACTAATTACAAAAGAAAAATTCTTAATTACACAGAAGAAAGACCTTACAATACCATGACTGGAAAATCAAAATTAAAATCACCAATGAGGGTAGATGAATATTGTGTGCTTCTAGATGTGATACCATGAGAAGGATGAAAACATTACTGGGGATGTGTAACCTGAATCTACTCTTGAGGAAACAGATACACTCAAATTGAGGATATCCTATGAAATAACTCACTGCGTTATTCAAAAATTAAAATACCACGAAAGATACAGAAAAGCTGAGAAATTGCTCCAAATGAAGGGAGACCAAAGAGACATGGCAACTAAATACAATACATGATCTCAACTGGATCCTGTACCTGAGGGGTAAAAATGACATAAGGGACATTATGAGAACATTTGAAAAGATTGGAATATAGACTGCAGATAAGGTAAAAATATGATCTCAACATTAAATTCTCTGAATTTGATAACTGTTCTGTGGTATGTAAACCAAATATTCTTGGTCTTAGAAAATGTACATTCATTTATCAAGGAGCAAAGGGTCATGGTGTAGCAATTTACTCTCAAATAGTTTAGAAAAATACATTACATGCACATACATGAGACAGAGTGAGAGATGACAAAGCAAATGTGGCAAAATGTTAAAAATTAATGCATCTTGGTAAAGAATAGATGAGTGATTCAAGCTATTCTTGCAACTTTTCTGAGTTAGAAAATGTTTTGAAACAATGCTACAGAATGTATATAGGTGGATATATTTTTGACCTTCAAGTGAAGATGAACTTTGCAAGCTTAGTAAAAGGAAGAAACAAATTATTGGTAGATTTGATTACTTTAAAAAGCAGTAAAATCATTAACAAAATTAAAAGAAAAAATATAGGTTAGGAAAATATTTGCAAGAAAAATAACACAAGAAGAATATAATTAAATTTGTAAATATGAAGAGCTCATACAAATTGTAGTATGTAAACAAAGAAAGATATTCAAAAAAAATCAAAGAAAAAATACTAACCAGTGTTAGAAAATTTGTTCTTACAAGCAACACAAAAATGCAAATGAAAAAGATACATGCCTTTTCACTCATGGAATTAGCAAAGATGGAAAATGATAATACTCAATGCTGTCAATGATGTAGCATGGTGAACACTTACAGTAGTAACTGAATCTGTACAATTTGGAAAGCAATTTGGCAGTACATATAAAGAATTTTAAATGTGTTTTTACTCTTGATCCAGTATTAAATTCTAGAAATTCATCTTATGGAAAGAATCAAAAATTCAAACAACAATTTATACACAAAAATGTTCTTTGTAGCATTGTTTATGTTATTTCAAATTTTCATAGTCCAGGAGACAGTTAAGTAAATTAGGTTCACATAATATTTGTAAAAAGTTTTCAATAATATGGGGGCTATGATGGTTAATATTGAGTGTCAACTTGATTGGATTGAAGGATGCAAAGTATTGTTCCTGGGTGTGTCTGTGAGGGTGCTGCCAAAGGAGATTAACATTTGAGTCAGTGGACTGGGAGGGGCAGATCCACCCTCAATCTGGGTGGGCACCGTCTAATCAGCTGCCAGCCTGACTAGAATAAAGCAGGCAGAAGGTGGAAAGAACAGACTTGCTGAGTCTTCTGGCCTCCATCTTTCTCCCATGCTGGATACTTCCTGCCCTTGAACATCGGACTCCAAGTTCTTCAGCTTTTGGACTCTTGGACTTACCCCAGTGGTTTGCCAGGGGTTCTCGGGTCTTTGGCCACAGACTGAAGGCTGCACTGTTGGCTTCCCTGCTTTTGAGTTTTTGGGACTCAGACTGGTTTCCTTTCTCCTCAGCTTGCAGACAGCCTATTGAGGGACTTAACCTTGTGATTGTGAGAGTCAACACTCCTTAATAAACTCCCTTTCATATATACATCTATCTTGTTAGTCCTGTCCCTCTAGAGAACCCTGACTAATACAGGGGCTTACTATATAATACATTATTCAAAATGGAAGTATACTCTTAAAAGACTAAATGGGATTAAAACAGAATATTAGCGGTGATCCAAAGAAAAGGATCCTAGCAGGTAACAGTTGACATACTCCGTAAGGTTTAGCTGAAGAAAGTTTAAAGAAGGGATGATTTATAGAGATGTGGGCAGAGTTATGGGAGTCAAAAGAGCAGAGGATAGGGCTACCACCCCTAGTCTTGAAGGGACCAAAAGCAGGGATGATTACCAGAGACTGGAAAGAGCTGAAGCTGTGACAGATCGTAAACCAGCTCTTTTCCTACACTCTGATGTTCTGAGCTCCTGGTTGGGCACATGATATGAAAAGCCTGGGTAATGCAGTCCTTAGGGATCAGCCTTCCGGTGTACAGAGCAGGGCAGAGAAGAATGGTGAATGGATCTAGCAATCCAAACAGAAATTAACCAGCACAAGTACTGTCTCTGGCTGGAATATTGTGAATGCTTAGTATTTTCTTTTTATCTACTAACCTATAAAACTCCTGGCCCTGGCGCAAACACCCTTTGCCTATGAGAAGTTGTATAACAAAAGGCATGTAGGTTACATATTATTTTTTCTCTCTCAAGCTATCATTACAAACAATTTTAAATGTAAAATTTATATTAAGAAAGACATGCTTATATTTTCTAACCTATTCGTTATGATGTTCTTCACCATTTAACTTTCCCCTTGTAACACCTCTTTCTTGACTTCTGTATTGTGTGTCTTTTTCTTATAATATCTGTATATTTTGTAAGGAAGCTTCTGACGACAACAACAAAAATCCCATAGGAATGTCTGCTTTATGAGTGGTTGTCACTGCCTAAAGCATTCCACTGTTGTAGAAACAATAGAAGTAATAGCTTTGATTTGGTCAAAGCCAATTAGGACGAGGGCAGGCTACTTCCTGTCTTCCCCACACCTGGGGAAATGCAGTTCTTAGAATTCCCATGGTGATTATTGAGTTGGAGAAAGGTTCAATGCAGATGATAACACTGCTTTCCTATTTTTAGGACCACTGTGACTATGATGAATGTTTTGTCTAGGACCAGCCTTCAAACTGGCCAAATGTTCATATATCTATAATTTGGAAGCACAGCTATAATATCAAAATCCAAATTCATTTTGGTTGAGCTTAGAAACATAATAATTGAATACTTTTGTTTGAAATGTGTTGATTTTATAGAAGGCATCTGGAGTGAAGCAAGAGACTATATTTTAAAATATGTCTTTTATTAAAAATTTTTTCTCTACAAAAAGCCTCATATTAATTTAATCAGGCAAATCTGAAATTTGTAATAGACATTTTGAGTTTGAAAAGCAGTCATATTGAAGGTCTGTAATGATATATCATTTTGGCCTTGACAAGCTAATTTAAAAAAAAAGATTTTGAAAGAAAAAAGTGTTTTATTCACTCTGCATTTTGAATAACTTCTTTAAGTACAATTTGAAATGATTAAGACAACTTGTTACCTACTAAAAGGCTTGGGTCATGTGTATTTTGACTTAAATTATTTTGCATATTGACATTGATTTTGATCATTTGCTCACTATCAAGGCATCTTTGTGGATATTATGCAGTAAAACCATTAACAACACAGATTTCCATTCAAAATGTTGAAATCCATTTAGTTGTTGTATGTGCTTTTGGTTCATTGAGAAGCTCAGTCACGATAAACCTGTCATGGCTTATCTCCTTGGAGAAGCCCTCATTTTCTCCAATGCTTTAAATGTTTGAGTGTCAAGAGACTGGACCCTGAGCTCTATTTGAAGTCACAGTTTCAGGCTGTAGTTCCATTTACTCAGGTACAGTTTTAAAAATATCATTTTGAAATAAATTAGATTTTATAAATACTTATTTCTCCCCTTTTCATTTGTTTCATGTTATCACATATATTAGTTCTGACATTGCTATTCCTCTAACTCTAATGATTAACTTAAGTAAATGGACTGGCATGGTATGTTTATCAATTAACTCAATCAATTGACAAAATACATTTATACATAAAATATGTAATTAATCATAACTTATGTATTAATGAACATTCAAACAAAATCAGAATAGATTAAATGACTCATTTGATGGCTTAGTTATCAACATATTTAGAAAGTAACAACATCAATTTTTTAAATAAGTAAGTGAAAATAGAGACCTACAGTGAGAATTCAGCTGATGAAACAACAATAATTTGAGCTAAGGATGAACTAGATGAAGAATGAAGAGAATTAATTATATATATATATATATATTTTTTTATATATATATGAAATCACTGTCATTTTCCCTTGCAGAAATTAAAATTAACATAAAAACAATGCCATTTATAACTTCAAAAATACGAAATACTTAGGGATAAATTTGACAAAATTTACACAAGACATATACACTGAAAACTACAAAACGTTGAAAGCAGCTAAAAAAAGCCGAAGTCAATGGAGAGATGTATTGTTTTCATGGATCAGACATCTTACTATTAAGATGTCATTTATCCCTAAATTAATGCATAGATGTAATATAATCATAATTCCAGTTGGCTTTTGTACAAATTATCCAGCTTAGAATAGACAACTCTAAAATTTATTTGAAAATGCAAAACATTTAGAATAATACACACACACACACACACACACACACACACAGCAGAATAACACTGAAAAAGAAGAGCAAAGTAGAAGTACAAACTGTATGATTCGAGAGTTATTATAAAGCTATAATAATCAAGGTGGTGTGGTATTGGTACAAAGTTAGAAGTACAGCTCAATGAATCAGGAGTCCATGAATAGATCTGAATAGGTTTGGTCAAGTGATTTTTGATAAATATGCTAAGGAAATTCAATGAAGAAAATATAATCTTTGTAACATATGGTGCTAGAACAATTGGATAACCCTATGCAAAAGAATGAACTGCCACCCTAATTTCACACCACATAAAAATTTGACTCAAAATGAATCATAGTCTTAAAAATAATGGCTAAAATTTTTAAAATCCTAAACTAAAACATAGGAAAATATATTAGTGTCTTTGGGTTTGGCAAAGATTTTAAAAGTACTATACAAAAATCACAAGCTCCAAAATCAGTTAAGTGGGGCCTCATCAAAATCAAGAACTTTTGCTTTTGAAATGCAATGTTTAGGAAACTGAAAAGACAAGTGAGACAATGGGAGAAAATATTTGAAAACACTCATCTGACAAAGGACTTTTATGTAGGATATATAAAGAAATCTCACAACTTAATTATAGGTAGACAAACAATCCAATTAAAAGTGGGTACATGATTCTAACAGATGCTTCATCAAAGAAGAGATACGAATGGTAATTAAACACACAAAAGATGCTCAACATCAGTCATTAGGGAAATGCAAATTAAAACTATAATAAGCACCCAATAAAATGGCTAAAATTAATAAGACTGACCATATTAAGTGCCGAGAATTTGGAGTTACTGAAACTCTCATAGACTGCTCATGTTATGGCCATTTGGAAATGGTATGGCCGTTTAGGAACACAATTTGGCAATTACTTAGAAAGTAAAATATATACCTACCATTTGACCTAGCCATTCTACTTCCAGGTATTTACCCAAAAGAAATGAAAACATATGCCTGCCCATAGATTTGCCCATGGATGTCTGTAGGCACTTTATTTGAAATAGCTCCAAACTGGAAACAATCCAAATATCCATCAACAGATAAATAGACAACTGAAATATGCTACATCTATACAATGAAATGCTATCAAGAAATAAAAATGAGTGAACTATTGATACATGCAACAACATGGATTAATCTCGAAATTATTATGCTGAATAAAAGAAGCTAGACAAAAAATACATGCTAAATGATTCCATTTGTTAAAATTTCTGGAAAATGCATATTAATCTATATGAGCAATAAACAGATCTGTGATTGACTATAAATAGGGGAGTATGAAGCGGGTGGAATGGATTACAAAGGTTGTGAAGAAATTTTGGATGTAGTGGATAAATTCATGATTTTCATGGTAATGTCATAGGTGTATAAAATAGTTCCCCCTCATCTGTGGTTTTGCTTTCCATGGTTTCAGTTGTGGTTTGAAAATGTTAGAGTATTTTGAGAGACAGACAAACCACACTTATATAACTTTTATTACAGTATAGTGTTGTAATTGCTCTATTTTATTATTCATTATTATTGATCTCTTATTGTACCTAATTTGTAAATTAAACTTTATTGTATATACATATATATTCAATACAGGAAAAAACAGTATACCTCTAGGGTTTGATACCATTCCACAGTTTCAAGCATCCACTGAGAGATTTGGAACATGTTCTTTGCAGATAACAGGAGACTACTCTTATCAACAGTAAGTTATACAATAAAACTTGTCAAACAATACACCTCAAATATGTGCAGTTTATTGCATTACCAATTTTAATAAAGCTGAAGAAAAATTACAAAGACCAAAAGGAAAAGCATCTTAAAAGGACTGAAAGAATAGTTCAACTTTTATGGTAAACATGAGAGCTGGGATGATGTTTGCATTCATAATTTCATACCTGGGAAGTACTTACAATAGTGTAACTTAGAAAGCATTCAATAAACATAGTTATTATTTTAATTATTAAAAAACTTCAGCCACTTTTAATCTAGGATGCAGACCATCTGAGCAAGATGTCAATTCAGAAATGAGCAACAAAACAAAATAGCTTCCATTCTGTTAGCCTGTGTTAGAGGTATTCAGCTTTTGGGGGACATAAGTAGTTGCAAGGATGAACTCTTGACAAGGAAGTGGCACTAGGGATATTGATGGTGTAGTGGCAGTTTTCTTCTCAGACCACTTTACTGGCATGATTTCACTTTAGACTACTAGCCTCTGGTCCATTTGTTCAGCCTTCCCAACAATTCTGTAAGTTACTTAATATACTTTAATATATCCATTTCTTGCTTAACGTAATGGAAGTGGATTATGTTGATTGCAACCAAGTGACTTGACCAATATAATCCCTAAGGGGAAGAATATAAAAATTAACATATTTTAAAGAAAAATTTCAAATTCGTTTTCTATTTTTAGTTTTTTTGGAGGGGGTGTGGAAAGATTCTTAATTTACTTAGCTAAACAATTGATCAGCAGCCTAAAATGTATTTATATATTCTGCATCTTCCAACTTTTTGCCTCCAGTTTTTCATTATTGCTTTACATGAAAATCTTTATTGGGATTAAAATGGAGTCCTATGGGTAGAACACTCACTGGATTTTCCATGAAAAGATTTTGGAATTTTAGGTTCTTACAGTGTAGTGATTTGGGGAGTGGTGGGAAGGTAGTAGAGATATATGTATGTAAGTCCAAATAATATCAATGATGATATAAATACAATAAACGAACATAAATGATGACAAACTTTGACACTTTTTCATTGCTGTTTTAGATCATGTTTGATGTGATAGGTCTGTTGAATATCACGTATTAAGTTTTGGGCAAATGAGTTTTCTTCTGATTGGACATTTTTCCTTAAAGAGGTAACATGATTTTCAGATCAAATTGTCATTTTAAGGATGATGCCTCTTGGGAACAGGTACTCTTAGTGAAAAGTAGAGCTGTGTGTACTGACACAGAAAAGTATCTCTGACAAGTTGTTAAAAGAAAGAAGCAAGATAAAGAGTAATGTGGATGGTATAATCCCATTTGTGTGTGTATATGTATATGTAACGTGACTATATTATTTATTTATTAGATATGTTGAATCAAAGAGCCTTTGGATTTTGGTGCACCAGGCACAGTGGAAGACAGGAGTAAGGGCCTCACTAGAAACAGAGAGGTTGAATGAAAGTTCTTACAGTGGAAAATAAGTAGCTCCTCTCAGCCTCCTTCTGCTACTAAGCTCCATTAATGCTAACTGACAGAAGATTAGAGACCAGCTCCTAGAAAAGACCTATGGAAACTGACGTCTGGAGTGCTTCCTAAAGAAAAGTCTGGATTTCTGCTTAATTGCCGATGAGAAAAGTATACTGGTCAACAAGGGCTTCCAGTCAGCTTTTTATTGTCCCACTCTTAAATGTCTGTAGACAGACAGATTGCCAGACATTTAAGGAAAGCCTCCAACAGAGACCAAAATAACAGAATTAACTAGCTAACTCACTAAGGAATTCAGAGGAAAAAAGAATCAAGGATTAAGACAATGTAAACAACAAAATAAAACACTTTGTAATATCTTTTGATGGAACCAGAACAGGATACTTAAAAAAAAAAAAAAAAAAAAAGAGTGTGGCTTCGTGTGGTGGCTTATGCCTGTAATCCCAGCACTTTGGGAGGGTGAGGTGAGTGGATCACTGAGGTCAGGACTTTGAGATAAGCCGGGACAACATGGCAAAACCCTGTCTCTACCAAAAATACAGAAAACTAGTTGGGCATTTTTGCAGGTGCCTGTGATCCCATCTACTCAGGAGGCTGAGGCAAGAGAATCGCTTGAACCCAGGAGACAGAGGTTGCAATGAGGCAAGATCGTGCCATTGCACTCCAACCTGGGTGACAGAGCAAGACTCCATCTCCAAAAAAAAAAAAAAAAAAAAAAGAAACCAAAACAAACAAATGTGATAGAAATGTTTTTTGATTAAAGGCTGAGAAGACAAAATTTAAGAAAGCCCCAAGAAAACAGAATGAGACAAAAAAACGTAAAGTAGGAGATAAATTTAAAAAAAAAACCCTGGAGGTTCAATCCAAGAGGTCAACATCTAAGTTTGAAAAGAAAGAACATAGAAAATAATAAGGCAGAAATTACAAAAGAAAAAGACAGTTTTTTTCAAATTGAACATCATGAGTCTAAAGATTGGAAATCACCTTTTTAAGTATCCAGCAAAATGAAAAAAAGAAAAAAAGACTCACATGTTAGAGCATCATCCTGAAATTTCAGAACACTGGGAATAAAGAATAAACACTAAATGCTTCCAAGAAGAACAAAACCAGATCATATCAAAGGGTTGAGTGAGAATGACATCTGAGGTTTGAACAGCAACACTGGAAGTCTACCTTCCAGTGGACTGGAATACTGTGGAAACATGAATTCAAAGTTCTGAGGAATTATTATTTCAACCTAAAATTATTCACCCAGCAGCCGTACTATCATTGTAGTGCCAAAGGGGAATAAATAATTTTTTTAGTATACAAATTTTCAAAAAGCTTACATTCAATGCACTCTTTCCTAAGAAGCTATTTGTGACTGTGCTTAAGTAAAGGAGAGGAATGAACCAGAGAGAAATATAGGTGACACAACAAATAAAGAATCCAATGTGGGAGAGAGATAAGAAGTCCCTTAGGTGATAGTTAGGAACAAATTTCAGTATGAATGCTGACAGCCAATAGTACAGATCAGAGCAGGAGGATGGAAAGTTCCAGCAAGTCTGTCTTCAGTTAAATGAAATGAATTTGATCACTTGATTATGTGGAAAATTTTGATAAAAGGGATTTTATGTTTCTTTTAAAGAGTTTGGAAAGGTTTAGAGAAAGGAACATAGAAAATCAAGCAAACAAAGAAACAAACAAATGAACAACAATAAAAAGATGTGAATATTAACTCCAGGACAAACAAATTGCAACTTTATTAGAAAAGAAGCATAATTAGGTCAGGTGCGGTGGCTCACACCTGTAATCCCAGCACTTTGGGAAGCCAAGGCAGGTGGATCACATGGTCAGAAGTTTGAGACCAGCCTGGCCAACATGGTGAAACCTCATCTCTACTAAAAATACAAAAATTAGCCGGCCATGGTGGTGTGTGCCTGTAGTCCCATCTACTCGGGAGGCTGAGGCAGGAGAGTTGCTTAAACCCAGGAGACGGAGGTTGCAGTGAGCTGAGATTGTGCCACTGTACTTCAGCCTTGGCGACAGAGGGATACTCCGTCTCAAAACAAAAACAAAAACAAAGCAAGCAAACAACAACAACAAAAAACAACCGTAATTATGATTTTCTACAATATAGCTGATCATGACTGAAGAGATATCACAAATCTGCCAGAAAGTTTGCTTTGCATTAGTCCCAAGGTTAATACTGCCAGAGATTCCCACGCATGAAACCTCCTGTTCTCTCTCAGTAGCTGGTAGTCAAGTGCCTTGATTAACTAGACGCTACTGTGAGTCAACTGACATTTGAAAGTCTCAATTCAGTATTTTAGGGGTATCAATGTGTCATGTATGAAAACATGGGTCATATGCAAGACGCTTGTTGCATGAAAGTTGAGGATGGTCCATAATAATAATACTAACACTTATTGAGCTCTTACTGCATGTCAAATGCTTTCCTTGGTTTACATCCACTGACCCTTATCTGTTATCAGCTCCTTTTTACGGATGATAACATTGAGATATAAAGAGGCTAGGTAACTTTCCCAGGGTTATGGGGCTTGGATTAGACTGGGGACAGTGTAGTTCCAGAACTTGTGGTCCTGACTGCTACCCTTCTGCCTCAATACATAATTAGATACATGCTTTAGGGGATTGAAAACTTAGAAAATCAATGAGGATAGAAGCCTCTTGTGGTGGAAGTAGTGGTAGAATGAAGTGGACTAAAGCCAGGCATCAGGAGTCAGAAGGGACAGGAGTCTGACCTGTTAGTCCACTCACAGGAAATGAGAATTGATGGGATTTTGTTAACAGTTCATTTAACTTAGAGACATTGATGATAAACTCCTTTACCCTACTGAAGAAGTCAAGAACACCGGCATCAAGATGGACCTTTCTCCTGAGACTTTCTCACTTCATCTCTTTCATATCTTTTTGATACCGTTGCTTTCACTTCTCATTTCCTTTCATCACCTGTCAGGCTTCATATTACAAGCAGAGAAACCTAGGCCTGGCTTCTCTTGTTCGAACGTTCCTTCACTTAATATTTGCCCCGGGAGTCTTGGCAACTAGGCTCGGTAATGGCAACCTGGAGGGAAAGAAGACCTGGTTCCCCCTTCCACCCCCAACCTCATTAAATATGATGCAGTTCCTACCAAGAGGCTTGGGGGCGGAGGCTGTGTGGGCAGAAGACACAGCTTCCAAATGTTCTTGTAAATATTCATAAAAACATGTTAGTGTTGCTAAACCCACAGCAAACGATAATCATCCATCCCCCTACACCGTGCATCTTTTTGCTGTTAATCCTTTTGTCTGCCTTGAATTCCTTCCCACAATTGCTTCTCCCCCATCCTGTGTTTTTGAATGGCTGCCAGATACCCTACCCCTAGCCTTTGCAGCCCTTCATGTGGGTCTACGGTACCCTTTTCAAAGCAATGACCCTCTGCTGCCAGCTAGGGACACGAATGACACACACCATCCCAGGGATGTTGCTTCTGATCATCTTGGTTCCTTGCTCTTGGAGAACACAACAATTATTCTGCCCAGGAACTGATGGGGATTTCTGAGCAACCTGGCACATCTGAAACATTTTTCTGACTCATTGAGCTGGCATATACTGCTAGATCAGCACTGGCCCTGTTCCACACAGCCTGTCACCAACAGTGGGTGTTGTTGTAAGCTCTAGTTTTGATTGTGGCAAGATGGGCTCTGTGACTCTCCTCTTGTTCTGTTGAGTTCAGAAAAGGCATCTGGTCTCCATTCACATTACATTTGACAAGAGTCCAAAACCTAAATGAATGTTGCTAATAAAGAACTGTAAGGAAAAAACATGTTGAGAACTACTGAGTGTATTCAACACACATCAAGCTTTGGAGCAGGGGGAGGGGAAGGGAATGAATGTGCTGGGTTAGGATCGCCCGTTGGAGGGCAAGAGCTCCAGGCTCTGCCTGGCTCTGTCCATGAACTGTGCCTCAGTTTGCCTTCTTGACATTGAGGATGTTCAAAAAGTGCTTTATAATTCAGAAGAGACTGCGTGCGACCTTGTAAATGTTTAACTTTGCTGTTGCTCAATGAAGTTTCAAATGAGCTAGGATTGATTGAACAGCCACTCTGTGTCTAAGTCAAAGGTGGCCAAGGAGAGAATTTAGCCCCTGCATAATCTTCACTGGCTCACTGCCTCCAAATCCTTTGACATGGGTAATTGGCATGTTCTCCACCTTTTGTATAGTACATGCAAATACGGCCTAAGCCCATCTCCCTTTTATCTTTCTCAGGCATATCTCTTGCATGATAGACTGCATCATGGTGTCTGCTTCCCAGAGGAACTAACCAGCACAGCAGGAGAGTTTACTTTCTAAATGGAATTAGCTGGAGGAGGCTAAAAAATGTTAAGATGTGAAACTAAATTAAGCTAAATGTCAATGAAGCCCCTATTGAACAATGATTATTTTCTGAGGCATCCTCTAAATATATGAGGCAACTGAATGAGGAAACTTTTAAAAGAATATCTTACATTTTAGAATCACTACATTATTACAGCTAAAATTCTTATTTCAGGTCATGTTTAGCTAACACAAAATGGCCAAATCTAGATTATCTTAGGTTATTCTGATAAAATCTTATTGTTTATGTATGAAATATTGTTTGTCTTTGTGTTAACAAATATATAAGGCATATGCCTTGCTCATTAAAAAGTGGTGTCACAAAAATAAGAAGGAAATATTCCCCCTGGATTTTTAAAAGTGCTTTGTCCAGAGAAAATTCCTACTGTCTTAATTTTTTGCAGAAATACTATGATGCAGGGAGTCTCTATGTTAACAGTGTTTACCTTTAGCCTATGACCTTAAGACCTTAACCAGTCTAGAGTAATGAAGACTGGGAAAGTAAATAAAAATACAAGTAATGAATATAAAGTGAGTAAATATGCAAATAATCAAATATGGTTCTTGGTAAATTATTTTGTGGTAGATAATCATATCTAAAACACGTCTCTTCATCAGGTAAAATGCTGGATCAAGAATTCAGAGTCGTAATTTGTCAAGCAAACATCTGGTATACAGTGTTGATGGAATATATAATAAAGCAATAACTTATTATTCAGGAAAAGCAGAAGCCTGCCTTTTTGGAATATGGAAAGATCTATGTTCAAGTCTAGCCATATCTATGACCACATCTGAACAAGCAAGGATTGGAACACAATATTCAGAACAGTCCTCAAATACCTCTGAGTATAAAAAGTCTTAGAGAAGTTGGAAAAGTAGACTGGCTGACTTACGGGGGAGAACAGTGATGGGAGCAATTGCACAAGTGTTAAGTTCCAGGGGTTGGTGTACAGAAGGAGTGTACACAGGTCAGAACAGGAGTCCAAGAACCCACAACTTGTGTAACCTTTGGGGCTGCTAGTCAGGAAGGGCAGACAAGAGGAAAAATAGAGACAAGTCAAGGATGATGGCAATTGAAGAATGAGTTTCAAATTTGGATTACAGCAGATTGCTAATATATTCAGCCTTTAAACCGATTTTTATGGAGTATTTATTTGTACCTGAACTTGCGCTAAGAGTTGCAGATACAAAGATGAAATAATGTGTTTCCTGCCTTTTAGTGCTGGAACAGAAAGCCAAATATTACATAATACAAGACAATAATCATATTATTAAGAAGGCACTAAAAATTGCATGGGTCCTTCTGGGGAGGCTCCCTCAACCCTAAATTCCCTTCCAGCTACCAAATCTCTCTCCATCACAGCTGAATTTCTATATTTGCTATCCCCCTTTCTTTATCTCTCATTCATTCCTCAACTCACTTCATGCTGGCTTTGGGCGACACCACTCCACCAAAATTGTTTTCAATTGTCTTTGCAAAATTCCAAGATTATCTTCAGTTCTTATTTTCTTGACCTTTTGGCAGGATTTGATACTCTTAATTATTCTTTTGTTTTCAGAAATACTCTCTTTCTTCGACATTCCAGGGCAGCATATTCTCTCCCACCTTACTTTCCATTCCTCTGGAGACCTTTCTTCCTCTACCCACACCTTAAATATTTGGGGTCTCCAGAGCTCTTTATAAATTGTTTCTACCAAAGTTAGTTCCTCACAATATTAATCACACTTTGTTATTTCTTTTCTTTTTCTTTTGTTTTTTTGAAACGGCCTCTCGCTCTGTCGCCCAGGCTGGAGTGCAGTGGCGTGATCTTGGCTCACTGCGAGCTCCGCCTCCCGGGTTCACGCCATTCTCCTGCCTCAGCCTCCTGAGTAGCTGGGATTACAGGCGCCCTCTACCACGCCTGGCTATTTTTTTTTTTTTTTTGTATATTTAGTAGAGTCGGAGTTTCACCGTGTTAGCCAGGATGTTCTCGATCTCCTGACCTCATAATCCGCCCGCCTCGGCCTCCCAAAGTTCTCGGATTACAAGCGTGAGCCACCGCGCGGCCACATTTTGTTATTTCATTTACTTTCTTGCCACTGCAAATTTTGTGAGACCAGGACTATATCATCACTGTCTTTCCAGTGCCTAGCACTGTGTGTAACATGAAGTTTGTGCTTAATCAATATTTATTGAGTGAATGAATAGTTGAATGATCTGAGAACCTTAAAAGATGAGTAGGAATGGCACAAAAGAAAAGGTAGAGAGTTTTGACTGGAAGGCAGTTGAGCAGACGAGCGATATACTGAGACTTGAAGGTTAAATCACTCTAGCAACAATGTGAAGGATACATTGGAAGAGGAGGGTTCAGAGCAATTGATGTTACAATATTCTTAGTGAAAAGGGTGATGGCTATAGAAATGAAGCAAAAGGCAATGGTTCAGGGGATCATTAAGAGGTCGAGCCAATAAACTTTAAAGATGTATTGGTAACTGGGGTAATGGAGAGAAAGAAATCTTGGATACCATGGATTCCTTCACTAGCTCAGAAAGCACAGGAGAAAAAGCAATTTGGGAGAAAAGTTTAGTTTGGGACCCAATGAGTTTTAGATTCTTAAATGTTCCATTAGGAGCACAGAAGTTAAATTACATTGTAGAAGCTCAGGGACCATGTCATTTTAATCACATAGTTCATTCTACATGTTGGTGCTTGGTAAATTCTTTTGATGATTGATGCAATATCACACTGCCAATCCTGAACTCCTGTTCTCTTTAGGGAAACCCCTCTATACAAAGCCTGTGTGTTTATTTACTCACACCAATGAGGCTTTATGACTAGGTTGCCCTTTACATGAACGTTATCTATTTTTGCAGATGCTGTTTCAAAATTGATTAGTTCTGTGACTCGCCCACTGAAATCATCCAACCTATTGAAAAAGCAGAATGGGATGTGGATTATAGGGTTTCAGATAACACCAAGTCCCTAGTGAAAGGTATGTTATTTCATTGCTTTGTTCTGCTTTTGGAAACGTGTAGCTGTGTTTTCTTTTCACCAACTGTATAGGTCACAGCAATTTTTTTTTCCACTGGGAGTTACAAGCTATACGGAAGATTTCCAGAGTAGAGTCACAGTCTCACATAAATGCTAAATACAACTAATCAGGGTCGGAAGGTACATGGAGGGTAATTAGTAGGTTATATTTGGGTCAGTTTTAAGGTCATTTATGGATACTACAAGAAAAACAGACCTTTTGACTTTCTGTGGTGAAAAACGGAAATATGTTTATTTTGTGTATTATAATACATGCACTGAAATGGATTAAAAGCATTTTTGATAATTTCATGTCTGTGTATATAAGATTGCTTAAAGAGCAAAACAATACATTGTACTGTATTCATAATAAGAGTATCAGCCTCAGTAACCAGATATTGCATAAATTTGTCCAATATGCCATAACTAGTGTCAGAGTTGACAAAAGGGGATTCGGACTCTTAGCTTACTAGGCTTGCTTTATACTTCTAAGGAGATAGTCATTTGGTAATCTTAAGCCTTCACGGTACCACTATTAACAAATAAATTCATTATAATAGGACATGTTTATCATGGATCTTACTTCCCATGGCTTGTGTGGGTTTTTGGAGGCTCCCTTGACCAATAGGAGCACCAAATGAAAGGAAATAATATTGACTCCAAGTGTGAAAGTGAAGTAGATATTTAGGAATCATTGAATATAGAGAAGGTGAATGAAGTGATGAATTACAGGAATGGATTAAAAACAAAGGCTGTAAAACCCCTTTCTTCACAAACTCCTACAGGCTGATCTCACCTACATCCCCATTGTTTCAACCACCATTCTGGTGGGAACAGATTTCTCCACACTTTCTCCAGCTAAAACCTTCTCTCTTGAACTCTAGAGCCACAAATCCAATTGCCTGTATCTACATCTAAATCAATTTCTGTCTAAATCTATAATTCATCAATATCTTTATCAAAATCTCAATGTGTTCAAAGTTAAGCTCATTATTTTCTCCCTAAAACTTCTTCTTGTTCCTGCTCAGATTTCTGATAAACTAAATATGTCCCAGGTATCCTCCTCCTTTTCTCTCTCTCCTTCATTCCTGATAGCTAAACAATCACTTCTTAGCATGATTTTGGCTTAGAAATACCTGTGGATTCCCTCTTCTTCCCTTCCACTGACACTGTCTTAATTCAGGTCTTCATGATTTTTTTTTCACTGAATGACTCCAATAATCTCTTAATAAGTCTGTCACCTTTTAGTCTTTTCTCAGCTTCTCTCATAAATTCATTCCTTGACTCTCTACCAGAGTGTTTTATTTTTTTATGTATTATATTATATTTTTATTTTATTTTTTAATTATACTTTAAGTTCTAGGGTACATGTGCACAATGTGCAGGTTTGTTACATATGTATACATGTGCCATGTTGGTGTGCTACACCCATTAACTCATCATTTACATTAGGTATATCTCCTAATGCTATCCCTCCCCCCTCCCCCCTCCCCACAATAGGACCTGGTGTGTGATGTTTAAAATACAAATCTGTCCACATAGCTCCCCACCTTAAAATCCTGCATACTTCCACTTCTCACATAAAATAGAGGCCATCTAGAATGAACTCTCTTATCTTCCTGTCAACTCTCAAGGTGTGTACAATGTATTTACAGTGTTCCATCTGTGCCTTTTCTCAGCTTCCTTATTCGGGCCAAAGCCAACCTCTGAGCCTGTGATCTGTGTCCCTTTGCTCTCTGCCTCCTCAGAGGTCTCGGGACATAACTTCCAGCCACTCTCTTCATCTTCCACTTCTCTACTGCCTCATTCCCCTGAACAGGTAGAAACTCCCAAGTTTCCCTGGTCGTAAACAATAAAAACCATTCCTCAGATGCAACAAGACCCAAACAGAACTCTGCATTTCCCCACACCATCTATGGTTAACTGCTTTTTGCCCTTCAAAACCTAGCTCAAGTTGCAACCCCTAACCCCCACTTTGTACTCTGCCATCTTGCATATTTATCTATCAAACACTTCATGTGTCATGGTTGACTGTTTTCTTGCCTGTCTTTTCTATTAAACTGTGAGCTTTTTGAGTGTAGGAACTGGCATTCTATCATTATTACCAGCAGTTAATTAATTGATTAGTGAGTATAAATGTCAAACCATAAGCTCTGGTCTGAACACTCTTCTTATTTTTGAAAAATTTCTATTTTAAATTCTCAAATTTAATCAATTCAGATTTCCTATACTGCTGTCTCCAGCCCCCACTTCCCTAAGGGTTGTGTAGGTTTCAGGCAGGTTATGAAGTACTGATGTAAATGAGGGTGGGGGATGGGATATGTTTGGTCCCTAATTGTCCAGTCTGGCATCCCCGAGCCTCCTCACTCCTGCATGGTCTCCATTTACTGATCATTCAAATGGCTACACCTTCCTGATCCAGATCACAAGCTATGCTGGCCTGTTCTCTCTGGACTCCTTCTGTCTCCTCTCTGTGCACATGTAACTGGAATTTCTCTTATTTCCTCTTCTCCCTGAGATTAGGACAGGGATTTAGCAAGGAGCAGGACTTCTTCTCAGGAAATACTAATGTCTTAGGTTTCTTAGTTTCTTCTCTCTCTCTCTTTCTTTGCCCCAAGGAATTAGCTTTTAGATCAGATTGGCTTGACCTTAGCTTCCAAATCTCTTGGCATAAATATTATGCTCTGAGTCTTTCAGGGATTAGGATTTTGAAACCTCAAACCCTACTTTTTAAATTCTGATGCTTTCTTCTGCAAGAAACAGAATGCCTAACTAAAATGTAGCCTCCATAATAAAAAGATTTAATGATATTATATGAGAGGAGGTGGGGACAGGGGACAATTCTTGGGTTGGTTTATAGCACAGCCATGTCAATTATGATTCACGCTTTTTCCTTCTCTCCACTCCTCCATCCTTGGTATATTGGTTTGGTTTGCAAACTGTTTTCTCATGGTCTCAAGATGGCTCCCTGTCTCTTTCTGTATTCTCATTAGGGAGGCACATATAATATATCATATTACACTTTTAGAAGAAGAAAATAAGATAGTATAAGATCAAATTGTAGATGATATGGTAGTATGTAAAGTATTTCCAACCACAATAAACAAGGAGATTAAATGATCAGGGCAACTTCAATGTAACAAGTGAGATTAGCATAAACAATGTATCTACATTTGTCCAGCATTCGGAGCCATGTATGAAGGATTTTATTTAGTTGGCATATATAAAGCTTCTCTACAAAATGCACATATTACTTAACTGCTATGTAGGCTACATGTATATATTACTAATACATAGTAGTCAACAAAATCACCAAAGAAAAATTTAAAAAAAAAAAAAAAGAGAAAGAACTTGTCCAAGATGTAATCCCAAAACCAAATGCATTGGAAACTCATACTCCTATGTGAAGATTCAAATGTCGGCCGGGCGCGGTGGCTCAAGCCTGTAATCCCAGCACTTTGGGAGGCCGAGACGGGCGGATCACGAGGTCAGGAGATCGAGACCATCCTGGCTAACACGGTGAAACCCCGTCTCTATTAAGAAATACAAAAAACTAGCCGGGCGAGGTGGCGGGCACCTGTAGTCCCAGCTACTCGGGAGGCTGAGGCCGGAGAATGGCGTGAACCCGGGAGGCGGAGCTTGCAGTGAGCTGAGATCCGGCCACTGCACTCCAGCCTGGGCAGCAGAGCGAGACTCCGTCTCAAAAAAAAAAAAAAAAAAAAGATTCAAATGTCATGCTTTGGCATAAAAGATACTACACAGGTTTTCTGATGAAGTTTTACCTGCACCTTCATCAGCTTACTCTGCTTATGATAAGCCTGTTCCTACTTTTGCTTACTTATAAAGCATTTTATTTCCATTTTTTAAGTAGTCCTCTTAGACTCATCTTTACCTCTCTGAGATCAACCTATAGGCTGCCAAGCCAAGTCCTGTAGCAGCCAAGATTCAAGGCATCTGGTCTCTTTTCATAATCACGTCGAATCCCTGGATAGCTATATATTTTACTCCAGAAGGAGGAAATTGTTTATATCTGGCTCTCGTCCTTCCTTAGTTTGCATTAGAACCAGAAAATTATGCATTCTTGAGTTGAACCAACTCACAAAATAACAAATGAGTAATGATACTTGGCTCCTGTTTTTCTTTTTTAATTTTAAAGGACATAATGTGTGTTATCTTAGAGAATGTCAGTTTGCTGATTCAAATTTGGCCATGTGGTTGAATCCAGCTGCCCTTTATAACTCTACCTTCTACGTATTTTGGATTTCTTTCACATTCCAAATAACATCAGTGAATGCATTTTCAAGGCCAAAATTGGGAGGATTCCTGCCTGGATTCTTGTTGAGAACTATTGTAACCTCCGAACTATCTTCTGTAGGCCATGACCTTTTTTCCTCCCCGTCATATTCCAGAACTAATGTCTTAGGTTTCTGGGGCATGTAGGATCCCTTACACATTACCTGCCAAGGAGATTGTCTAGCTGAGAATTAACCCAAATGCATGTATTTTTATAAAGTTTCAGAAATGAGCTCCTAATATTATCCTTTGTCAATCATCTACTTATTATTTATTAGATTTCTACAGCACCTTTTCTGCAAAGAGCTCAATGTATCTTAAACACATGCTACAATGCACTTTAAGTAGGTGTTACCGAATTTGGCATTATATGTGAGAAATACTGCTAAAATTATGAATTCCAACTGCAAATTATTGAAGGAATAAAAGCAAATTTCAGCATCATTTTAAAATGATATATATATGCCTATATATACATATATATATATATATATATTTTTTAAACAGGTCTGTTAGCCCTGTCAGAACCTCTCTCCAAAAGAATTGCAGGGTTATATTTGAAACAGTGAACACTATCTATAAATATAGGCGCTTAACCGGTATTTGAAATGTTATGCAGCTTTCCTGTTTGCAAAGGTTCTGATGTTTCCTTTGATTTCTAGAAATACAACAACAGCCATTTCCATCAAAATGTCAAGTGACAGGCCCAATAGTCCTTGGATGTTTATTAGGCTGGACTTACAGGGGCTCCCCATTCTTTCACAGGTAATATGCTATTTATTTTCCTTCCTTTTGCCATCGGTGTTGACTGAGCAAAAGAGAGCTGTCATCAATGAACTGTCCCCTCAACAGCAGAAGGAGGAGAGCATGAGGGTGATGGAGGAAATTACTATGCCCTCCCTTCTTGGAAGAGAAAAATAAATACTTTATAATCTTTAAGTTAGAGGTAATTCAAAAAGTCAGAGGAAGGCAATGGTGTCCAATTTAGAGACATTTTCTCTTTCTTTGCCATAAAATACCACTCCCTCCCCAAACTACAACAATAATAAAAGAAACCCCACAAAGAACCAACTCTGACCTCCCCATCCTAGATATCCCAAATTGTGGGCTTCAGTTGCATTCTGCCCTTTTCTTTTCTTCCTTCTCCTTTTTACTTGGGTGGATTGCTTTCAGTTGGGGCAGGCTTCATTCCACATGAGCTTTGAAATCATATCCCTGGATCTGTATAGAACGGCAGTAGTTGAAGGTATTAGTAGCAGCCTTCCATGGTAATGCTGTCATTAGATCATTATGACTATTCTAAGGTTCTGCCTGTGAGCATGGCATGGATTTTATATTTGGAAATAAAATCCTCCCGGGATACCACAAAGCTGCACGCCGGCCTTGCCCCTTCTCGCAGGCCGTTAGGATTGGCTGCCCTGCCTTGGTCTTGTGTTACGCAGGAATAAGTCCCGCCGTGTTTGTTTCACATAAGAACCCCTTCAATTTGTTTATAATGATCTGAATGATATTATTAGGTGAACAAAGCCGCTCAATGGTGACATTTATTAACCAGTCATATCATCTGTGTTTAAATCTCATATTACATTTCAGGGATATTGTGTGAACCTAACTCCAGCATAACTTTTCTTTGGGGACCATTGCTTTGTATTGAGTTTAAAATAAAATAGTACGTAGACAGCAGATTTTATTTCCAGGACAGCATTTCACTTAAGAGGTTTAGACTGAGCCAGATTATGTATAGAGGCCCACAGGAAGGTGGATGTTGGCACTCTTCAAAGTAGCACTCGCTCTGTCTCTGTCTGCATGAGTTAGGAAGCATGTCCCTTTTAAAAGAGATACGGGAATTGGAATGAGCAGTGCCATGGGTGTAGAGCAGAGGTGTCAGAGAATGAATGGAAGAAAACCACGTGTATGAAAATGAATTTTGTGTGTGGTCTGGGAGAATGGTGGATATGCTATGACCACCTCCATGGGAATGAGTGTGCACATGTGGGACAATGCTCATTGTCTGGGAAGAAGGCAGGCAGATTGCAGTGATGGTGGCTAGGCATGCAGGTGAAATAGAGCATGGTTAAATTAGAATGTGATTGAAGAATGGCAGCCTGTTTATGTAAAAACAAGGAAGGTTGGCATATGTGTATGATTTTGAATGATAATAGAATGATATACTTAAACGATTTTTATTATGGCAAATTTCAACTATTGCATAAGAGGAGAGATAATAGTCTAATAAACTCTCATATACCCATCATTCATCTTCAACAATTAACTCATGGCCAATCTTGTTTAATCTTTACTACTCCTCTCCCCCATTCCTGAAGTATTATTTTGAAGCAAACCCAAGACACCATACGTTTGCATCCATAACTACTTTTGTATGAGTCTATAAAATATGAAGAATCCTTAAAAAATCATCACCATCCAATAAAAATAATCATTAGTATTAATTGAAATTAATACTAATTCCTTAATATGTCATCAAATAGCTAGTCAGCCTCCAAATGTCTCTGATTGTTGTATTTTTTAAATGGTTGGTTTGTTCAAATCCAAATATCAGGAAGGTCCTCCTATTACCTTGGGTTGTTATGTCTCTTATAAATCTTTTAATCCATAAGTTCTTCCTCCATTTCTTTTTGTTTCTTGCAATTTATTTATTGACGACAATTGAGTCATTTTCTCTACAGAGTTTCACATTTTGGATTTTGTTGATTGCGTTCTTTTAAAATTTCCTGTGAAATAGTATTTAGATTTAGAGGCTTGATCTCATTCAGGTTTGATAACCTGAAAAGAACACGTCATTGGTGATACGGTGTACTTACATTAAGAGGCATACATGTCTGGTTGTTTCTATTTTGGGGGAGTTTAGCAGCCACTGATGCTCATTGCCTCAATCTGTTATTGCATTAAGTGTTTGTGACGTGGGGCTTTCTTCACTTCCTTGCTAGAACACATCTATAGGGAGAAACTTTTCCACAATAATGATTAAATCTTCCTGGGATACAGTTCATACAAGAAAGCAGGTTATGTGCTTGATTGTTTCTCTTTATGTAGACGGTCTCATAATATTCTCTAAGATCAATGAGATTTGTTTCCCCTCATACCATTATGAATGTGTGGATGTTTATATTTGATTAATTTTAAGCCATGGAAATTAATATGTTGTTGATCCTCAAGTTGTCCCATTTTGGGGAACCTTTTCAAGTTGGCTTCTAAGATCTTTGACGTAGCAGCTTTTGAGAACTTTCCTGACTTTTGGCATAACCACATGTTCCACACTGAACTTGTACATTTCCTGTCCAAACCTAGAATCAATCATTTCTTCAAGGAGTCCTGGTCCCTTTTAGTGGAAAATGGGAATTAGGGGTATTCAACACTTCTAGTTGGCAGAAATGGTATATATATTTTTGGATTAAGATTTGTCAACATTTTTGAAGTACATTGTGTTTGTTTAAATCACATCTGCTCAATGATGATATTCACAATTGTATCAGGTTACATGATTTTGCAAAGAACAGAACATCTGACCCATGCTGATATGAAAAAATAAGAAAATTTCTTCTTCTTCTTCTTCATTTTTTTTTTTTTTTTTGTAACTGAAGAGTCCAAAGATAAGATTGGGTTCAAGTGAGGTTTCCAATTTCTTTCTGCCTCTGCTATACTTTTCTTATTGTCAGCTCCATCCTAAGACTAGTTCTCCTCATGGTCCGGAGATAACTGCCATCAACTTCCAGGACTACACATTTCCACATTTACAGCCAACAGCAAAGAGCATCTTTGTCTCTTCCTTTCCAGAAATAATCCTGAGGTTCACTCTGAATGGAAGCCTTTACTCAAGTCACGTGCTCAAGGCAGAGCCAGTCACTGATTAGCTGGATGGAATGTGCTGATTGGTTTAACATAGGTTGCGTATTTGACTCTTGGAGTTGGAGATGATAAGTGCTTCCCTTCAACCACCTGAGTCTTCGAATGTAAGTTGGAACTGTTGAAAAGTGGAGATAGGAAGGCAGGAAATGGATTCTGGGGAGGGGCCAACAAATACCCGTTATTACAATGTAGAATTTGTTTTCTTCATCTATCCATCTATCAATTCAGCTATTCATGGTAACCTATTCATGATAACCTACGCACTATTTTAAGCCTTAGAGAGGCAAAGAGAAGTAAAACATAATCTCTGGCATCAGAAAATTTGTAGACCAATAGAGTTAGACATATCCTTATAACAGCCAGAAAAGAAAACTGTACAAGGTGCAGTGGGATCCAAAGGAGGAAATAATCATTTCGACTTGGGAAGAGGTCTTTCCAATGCAAAGATTTTATGATCTGTCATTATTTTATCATTGGTTTGTTATATTTCTTAGAGTCTACATTGGCAGACTCGAACATCAAAATATTGTAAAAATAATATTCTTTCTCAGTAGTGGATTCAACCAGAAAATTATTTCACATCTATAGCTAGCATAAAGGTACCAGAAATATAAGAATTCATCTCTGGGATTCTTTTCTCATTTGGCCAGAGAGAGAGAGAATATTAATGCTGTCTCGTAAATGCAAGAAACCTCTGTGGTTAATGCAAAGTTGTTGATCTTTCTAAGTTGGTCCAGAAACCATTAGAATGTTATATATTTGTAATTTAAAAGAAAACAAATCGTCAAATCCTCATTGTTCCTTTGGGTTGACCATTAGTTTAGGTGCTGTGTTTTGGATTATAATACCAAACTTCTCTACCACATGAATTACAACACAGCAGAATTTGGTAAGTTGATATCTCTTAAGTCTCATCTAAGTAAGTCTCCTCTTAAAGAGCAAAAATGGTCTCCTGTAGGGAAGTTCCGCAGCAAAATCTCTGGTTATGAAGGTTACAGTAATAAAAAGATAATCAATTAGGCAATAAAATTTAAAATAGCCTGATCAGCTGGGAGCAATGGCTCACACCTGAAACCCAACACTTTGGGTGACTGAGGTGGGAGGATCATTTGAGTCCAGGAGATTGAGACCATCCCAGGCAACATGAGGATACCCTGTCTCTACCAAATATACAAAAAATTAGTCAGGTGTGATGGCATGCACCTGTGGTCCCAGCTACTCAGGAGGCTGAGGTGGGAAGGTTCCTTGAGCCTGGGAGGAGGAGGTTGCTGTGAGCTGAGGTTGCATCATTGCACTCCAGCCTGGGTGACAGAGCGAGACTTTGTCTCAGAAAATAATAACAAAATGAAATTAAGTAAAATACGCTGATTCATGTTAGTAGAGATGGAATGGCAAGACTACTGACTAATTTAAAATGAAACATGCTTCCAGTCTAGTTTACTAAATACTATTATGAAAGGCTGTAATGATGGTTACCTTTTCTATTTTGCCAGCTGGTGTGAGAATATAATAACAAATCACAATCACAACTTACTCCACATAATAACAACTTTATCTTTTAAATCCACAAAGTGTCACCTAATTTTTTTTAATCATTAAAGTGACCCACGCATTCTTTTCTCAGCCTGTTTTTCATCACTGAAGTGATTGGGACTTGTTAATTGACCATACTCTGCCTGAGTCTCCCATTCACTTTTATGACTTATTAACTATGATTTATTAATATAATATCTTGGAGACCCACCAGATTGTACTGCAGAAGGCTTCATTTTAGTCAGGTTTGCTGACCAAAACTTGAAACGGTTGTGTGTGGGGAGGTGGACGCAAACAAGCCAACAACCTCAAACCTAAACCCAACCATCTGTGCTATTTGATGGGGCGTTGCTGACTCTGAGCATTAGTCCTGGCAGAGAGTTACCACTGGGTACAATTGTTTATGCTGTGCCACAGGGGAAAGCAGACAATACCACACAATCAAAGCCTTCACACTCAAACAGACATCACACTCCCTAATTATATTTGTCTGACAGATTATTATAATTGTACATGGCAGGTAGTGTAAAGCAGCTCCTTTTTACAGCCTAAATAATGTGGCACATTCTGCATACTTGAAATCAACCTTGCAGAAGGTAAATTATGAAAGCTAAATGCACGTTGAGTGTTTTTATTTACTCTTTCAGTTAGCATCTTATGTGGTGCTAGACAGCAAAAGAGCATTACCTTATTTTGCCTGGTACTATTTCATTTAACACTTTGTTGTGCAAAGTTTCTTTCTAGCTGACAGCATTTTTTATTTTGGCATACTCAGGACAACTCCAGCAATGACTGTATATAAGGCTGTTCCCCACACCCAAACTGACCAGATCAGCCTGTGCTAAGTCAGCATGAGGATAAAACGCATTTCTTACCAAAAAACAAAAACTAGATTATGAACCCAATTCTACGCTTCGTTTCTTCAACAATGAGAATAAACCAACTTGGGAAATAGTCCTTCAGTTGTTTGCATAATCTAAGACTGTTTCTGATAGCATTGTGGGCTAAGGGACCTGTCTGTGGGAAAATCATCTAGCTCTCGCCATGTCTGATTGCTTTTTCCTTCCAAGCATGGGAGGACTACATTCCTCTACCACTTTACAGTTGGATGGGGGCATGTTGACTAGTTTTTGCAGTTGGTTGTGGGTGGAAGTGACATACGTCATTTCCAATACTAATATGTACTTAACAATGTGAGGCCCTCTAGCACCCCCTCTGCTGGTGACTGAGGCTACTGCACATTCCAGAAGGAGCGGCTATTATAATACCTCTGTCACCTCCAGTCCCTGAGTAACTAAAGCCGAGCCCCTGCTGGCTGGCTTCAGATATGTACAGTTAACAAGAAACAAACCTTTGTTGTGTGAAGCCACTGAGAAGTGGGCTTTTAGTTTGTGACTTCAGCATAATTTAGCCTATCCTGACTGATACATGAGTCTTCAATATGTGATTTGTCCATGGCAGCCATATTTTACAGTAGAGTTGTGACTATTGTATCAATTTGCCATAGTTTCTACAGTATGATTCTTTTGTCCCAAAAGTATACATGACAAAATAATAAAAGTTACCTTACATTGAGTACTTGACAAGTGTTTGCAGACCAAAGTGCAGTGGTGTGATCATAGCTCCCCACAGCCTTGAAGTCCTGCACTCAAATGATTCTCTTGCCTCAGTATCTAGGACTGCAGGCACATGTCACCATGCCCTGCTAATTTTTTTTTTTTTGTAAAGATGGGGTCTCACTATGTTGCTCAGGCTAGCCTAGAACTCTTGGCCTAAAGCAGTCTCCCTGTCTCAGCCTCCCAAAGTGCTGGGATTACAAGCATGAACACTGCACCCAGCTCTAGGCATTGTATGCTGGTTATGTACTTTTTGGTGAAGACTCATAAAAATTTACAAAACGAGATAATGCAGGTTAAAGCAGATAGATAAGTGCTCTCCTAAGTTCACACAGAAGCACTGTTCAAAACCAGTCTTGTCTAGCTCCAAAATCTATACTTGTTCCATTTCACTATGCTGGCTTTATTTGTTAACTGAAACAGTGAAGTGGATTAAAAGTAAATATATAAAAAGTAAATATAAAATGTAAAGGTTTCTGCGTTTCCCAACATTTTATAGCATTCTATTTATTTATTCCTTCATTCAGGTATTCATTCAATTATATGTCTACCTCCAGTCAGGATGACTGGATTTGAATCCCGTCCCTGTCTCTGCTAACTCTGAGATTTTTAAGCATATTACTTAATCTGTTTCCTCATTTGTAAAAGAAGATACTAATATTTCTTATCTCATGGGATTGTTGTAAGTATTAAAAATGTAAATATATTTGGAGCGGTACCTGACATGCAATAAGGTTTAGGCTGGGGCTGGGACTGGGGTGAAGCAAGGGAGGCACCCAGAGTGCAAAACCGAAGGAGACGCTTTCACAACCCTGAGAGTGAGTGTCTCCTTACGTTTTGTTCCCCAGGTGCTTCTTCTGTCTTACTCAAGTCCCGATCTTGGCTGAGCTGTTAATATTCATTCATTTATGTATATTTCATTGTGAAACAGCATGAGGAGAGTTTTGGTATGCACACAAAAATGGGGATGATTAGAGTTCCTACCCTTGGAGCTTTTGTGAGGATCACATGAGATAATTCACTTAAAGAGCTTAGCATGGTGTGTGACACACAGTAGATAAGAAATGTACCTTAAAAAAAGAGAGAGCGATGGACTAGGTGACCTGCAATGTCACTTCCCAGCTCTAAAAATCTGTATTCCCAGTTAGACTTGACCAGTTAAAATATTGTAATTACTGATAGCTGCCTTGAAGAAAGGTGGCACCAACATTTAGCAGTATGACTCTGTGGGGATGGGATCATTATAGAATACAGAGAAAACATGTTCTCAGTCTTCAGGGGCTCACAATCAGGCTGAAAAAAGGCAGGTGAATAAGTAAGACATATTCTCATACATATGTAACAACACTATCTATATCCAAATACACTTTCCATGGGGAATGGCATGCTGTTGAGATGGAACTCTTTGGAAAGCTGCTTTTCCTTCCAACCAGTCAGGGAAGATTTTTGAGGCCAGCTTTGAGTGTTCTTTGAAGTACTTAGGAGGAGAAGGCCATTGTTTAGTTTGATCGGAGTTTTGGAGGGTGTTTGAAGGCTGGGAGATGGAATGGGTGGAGCCTTTGGTTTAGAGCTGAACCAGTGAAGAACTGAGAAATAAGGGCAGATGTAGTGTAAGTGAAATGATGGGATAAAAGGTCATAGGCTGGCATGAGGAGACACAAGGGAAGTATTGGATGAATGTTGATGAACAGGGCCTAAAATGTCATGAGGGAAGTGATGGGAAAATTATTAACATAACTGTTCATTTGCTCATCTCAATTATCAAGATGAGTGTCTTGCATAACTGATATCTAAGGGTCACGTAAGGACAGAACTGCTGAAAACCTTGGGATTTGGCCCTGACTGGTACAATTATTTTTGTGTCCAGAGAGACTCATTAGATTTTCTTCTTATCAATCAATCAGTCAGCAAGCTGAAAAAAGTTCACATACCGTTCAAAAGTAGAGTGACATCTTTATATAACATAAATTAAGTACTGATTCTGTACTTAATATCTGAGGAAAATATAGGAAAAACATAAACATTTCCTTGTGGCTTTGGCTTTGAAGTCAAGACATACCCAATGTAGATTCTGAAATATTTCTGTCTCAGCATGTGGCACATTGCAACTCATACAATAGGTGCTTAATAAATATTTCTTGAGTGAATCAATAGATAAATGAAAATCGTCTTTGGATTAGGTGGAAGTAATTGTGCAGTGCGTCTTAAGCGTGTATACTTTCTCATATCATATTTATTCTAAGGTTGTTGTTGCAGAAGAAAATAGAGGTATATATGAAATACCCTTATGGAATTACAGAATAAAAACGCTAATTGATGTAGATGCAATTATTTTGAGGAGCTTTATTTTGAGCGATGTGTGTGTAATACATCCTTAAAATTAAATAGAAGTCGACGGGAAAGTCTGAGTCACTAAATTCGCAAGAGTCAGGGGCTTTAAGAAAGCTGCAAAATGTCTTGTGAGGAGTGGGGGATGGTCAGACTTTGGTATTCAAAAAGAACTTGCTGTAAGTTTATTACTATCTTAGGATGTGGAGGCACCTAAATACCCAACCACAGGCAGCATAGTGTTCCTTAATGGAATATTATATAGCTAGTAAAGTATTACTGCAGTTGGAGAATATTTAATCACATGAAAAGACGTTAACCAGACATTAAGTGAAAAAGGTAATTTAAAAATCAGTATGTGTCAGATGAACCTATTAAAATATGCATGGAAGAAGCCTAGAATAATAAGATCTGAAATCAGTAGCAAGGATTATTTCTGAGAAATAGACCCATAGATTTCTTCATGCTTGTTTATATTTTCCAATTTTTTTTTTTACAGTGAGCCCATATCTTTAAAAATGCTATTAAATTATTTCTCAAAATAGACACCCAAAAGGACCCACTGAGACTGGATACACTACTCTCTCTCTGTTTCCATGTTGAATTCAATGTCAGCCTCCAGTTTCCTCTGCAACTTGAATTTACCTATGCCAACGATTCTCCCCCTTGCTCATGCATTGATTCTATGTCTACTACTGTTTGCATATCACCCACTTAGCCATAGATTTTACTTCATAATCCAGATTTATGAACTAGATACCACATCTGCTTTCTTATATCTGAAAATATTTTTGGTTCCATGAATATTCATGAATATAGCTTATTGTTGTCTCACTCTGCCTTATGGCCTTCAGTAGGACAAGGGCAGTTTCCAAAATGATAAGGCAACATGGTCTGTGAGAATAGTATCCTTATTGACAGATAGGATAAAAGACTGGAAGATGGGAGAGAAGACTATTGTAGGGGTCCATTTCTACTGACCAGAGCCTGTAGAAAGGTCAAATTAGGCTACTTATCATTTTAAAGAAAATGATTTGATTTGTTTTCTTAATACAGGGTAAGTACCACTGTCAACACACATAGCGTTTTACATTATGAGCTTATTAAAATAGTAAATCTGTGGAGAACATTCAAATCTTCGCACGATTATGCTTGAACCTAATGTACAAGTGAAAATAAGCAATGGTAATAACATCATACAACAAGGGAGACAATTTCTCAGCCTGCAGGTACAAAACACCATCACTGATTGCCCAAGTGTTGTGCCAGCTCCTTTTTATCTGTCTGCTTGCTGTTTTTCATTCAAATTATAACACCTTTTCCTGCAAGATAAATTAACAGTTTTTTTTCCCCCTAGTTTTAAGTTTAGTTCATTCGAAAAGCTTAACATAAAGTAGCGTCATTAGGCTTTGGTAACAGGCCAAATTTAGGCAAAGCAGATACAAAAATACTCCATGTAAAATAAAAATTCAAATGTGGGCTGCATGTGTGGAGCTGCCTGATTGCTGTATTTATGAGGGCCTACAGGTTGGTTTTAATTTCTTCCTGCATTCATGAATCCCTGTTTTTATTTTTATTTTTTACAGTTTTTTTCTCTTACTGTGGGGGTTTGTATTTGGCTTTCACTTCCCCTTCCTGGTCCTTTTTTAATGAGGAAATGAAGTTTTTAAGTCACCCATTAGCATTTTTTTTTTGAAAGGTAAAAAGTGTCCTCTGCTCTTGAACAGCCACTAACTGATCTAAGGCAGAAGTTGCATCTTGGCTTTGAAGAGGTATAGGTGAGCATCTTGGTTTGGAGGTAAAAAATGGAGAGCACGATGGAATAAAGTTGGTGAATGATCATCATCTAGAGCCCAAAACTTTTCATTTCAAGGCACAAAGCCCCACACAGCCATGCCTTTCAAACAGGCATTGCCTTCAAAACGTATCTAGGCTGGGGAGGCAAGGATGGCAAATGTTATCTCAGGTGGAGGACATCTCAGTACCTTTCCTGACATCATGGTTGGATACGCTGTTACTTCCCCAACGTTATAAGAGTTCCGTCTGTGATTCAACACCTATTATTAAATATCTACTATGAGCAATCACTGACGATATGTATAAAAAAGCAAGATGCAGGGTTCTATTTTCAATGTGTTTCTAATCCACACACGTTAATATCATAACGTTGTGTATGACTTTACAGGTTTGTCCATCGTATCTGCACAATAATCCTAACGTGCAGGTAAAGCAGATACAATGTTTTTTAATTTATAGATGATAAAATTGGATCTCAGAGGGGGTAAGTTGTTTAGGATGGCACAGCTAGTAAATGTCACAATTAGGACCCAACATCAAGTCACCTGATTTTGAGTCTAGTTAGCTTACTGGTCCTCACCTGTGTGGGGTTGGTTTTAGCCTATGTTTAAGTGTTCATTGCTGGTGCCTTCAGGGTTTAGACAGCTGTCACCCACTCTGTACGTATTAGACTATGGGAGAAAGTGAGGTGAAGTGAGAGGGCAGTCTTATAAATATAAATATTTAAGTGCATATATGTGCATTTTCTCAGGTTTTAAAACCATTCCTGCCCTACTCAGCTGACCCTACCAATTTGGAAGCACTGAGGTGGATGTTTCCATGAGAAATAACAACCTAAGGCAGGGTGCAATTGCTGCCATGTGGGAAATAGAAAATCAGAATGCTGTGAATTCAGGACCAGAGATGTCATTTCTGACTCAGGAGGTCAGGAAACTCTTTTAGAACAGGTTAGGCCTTCATGATGGCTAAGAGGAAGGTGTGATTCAAGGAGTTCCTGAGACTAAATACTGAGAGGGGCTCAACTGTGGTTTTTCTTCTGAGTGCCACCAGTGGCTAGCTGTTTGACCTTAGGCAAGTCTTACAATCTCTCTGAGCTTCAGTTTTCCCATCTATAAAATGGGGATAAAATGCCCACCGCACCGGGATGCTGTGGGGATTAAACGAGAAAACACATGTGTGTGTCTAGTGCCTGTGCAATTGCAGCGCTCAACAAAGAGGAATTCCCCTCCCCTTCTCTAAGTTCTAAAAAAAAAAAAAAAGGAACTTTCCCTAATTCTATGAAAACTACCTTTCCCACCTTAGCAACAATGCCATTGTTACCTCATCTACGGAGTTCTAGCTGTCTTTTAAGGCCTCTTTTAGAACTTTCATTCTCTGAAAGTTCTCATTGCTTCTCTCCCTGGAATGTCCTTTTGTCCTTTCAGAATTCCCGTAGGATTTCCCAGTTTTCTCTCTCTGGCTCTAAGTCCATTTCGTTCCAGGTTGCATTCTGTCCTATCTGCTTCCTATTTGCAAGCTTGTCTTTACATCCCTGCAATCCCTGGCACAAGTCCTTGCTTTTATTCGCTTCTGAACAAATTCTAGGGTCTTGATGCTCTCTTTGAGTCTGAAATGAAGGCCCCCTAAGTTAGTTTCCTTGAGTTGGAGACTTGCTCCAATCACTTGGGATTTTTTTTTTTTTTCTAATCTGTAACAGTTACACTAATCGGATTTAAAACTGACTGAACACTTTTATTATAGCCTGCCAGAGGTATGCATTAAAATTTAACACTGTTTCCTCTTTGAACAGAAAGAAGGTACTTATGGCGTGATTATATAGGATTAGAATTTTTCATTAAAATGGATTTTAAACACTTCAGCAAGTAAAAGGCAGAATCCTACTTAATGAGTTTTTAAAGGTAGTGAAAGTAAGCAAAGTCGCACAGAACCGTTTCTCCTCCCCTCACATAAAGCCCCTCTTTCACTGTGATGTACTGTGCGCATATCATGGCCTTATGACTTGTCAAGGGGTGCTATTTGCACAGAGCAACAGAAGACAAAGCCTGTTATAAAACGAAGGAAAGATTATACAGAAATCTAAGAGCAGATCAGAATGCTTCACAACCTTGAGGATGGAGAATATCTGAATTATAACCAACGTGATTCTACAAACTTGACACTTTGAACCGAGAAGGGTACTTTATGATTTGTGATCATCTTAGGAGGCTTAAAGCCAAGCATTTCTATAGAAAGCTAAAGGTGGTCCAAGGATTTGAAGGCAGTTACTGAGATCTGGAGTCATCGGTCAGTGTGGCTCACAGTGGAGGATGGGGGCCTGGAACCTTCCCTGTGAGACCTGGTTCTTTTGGAGGTTGGCAGTTGTAGTGCCATTTAATACTGCCCCAGTGGCCACGTGCAGATGCAGAAGCTGCAGATTGCAAAGCCCAGGCCTCTGAAAACAGGAAATCCAGCCAAAATATTTAACCAAGTAATTGTATCACTGCCTTTGAAGGGCTATGGTATGCATTTTAGGTGGGTTCAGGAGCACACGTATATCAAATAAAGGACTTGGGTTGAAATGAATCTGCCTCAGATCTGTTACCTAGCAAGATCTAAAGAGTCAATTTTCTAGGCCTTTCTGAAATAGGAGTTGTTGGAATCGGAGCAAGGCTGCTCAGCGGCAACAGTTTAAGTTTTCTCTGATGTGAACTTTGATAGGAACAGAGTGGCTATTGGAAATGTTGTGTGTACATTCTCATTTACGGCTAATTAGAAATATTTTTGTGACTGGATTTGGGGAAATGTGTCATGGGTGTTCGCACACTGCAGTGCACAGTTAATAAGAATTGGCACTAAAGTCACATGTATCATACTTGGAAGCAAACTTTGAAGAAGAAACACTTTCAGAATTGTTGTGTATACATTCTCATTTATAACTAATTAAAAGTTTTTTTATCTGGTATCCAGGAAATGTGACATGAATGTCAGCAAAATGTACTATACTAACAGTTACATTTCAATTAAGAAAAATAAAATCACTAACATGAACTTGCATGCCTCATGAAGAACTGGGGTGACCAGAAAGCTGGGAAGTGAATTCTTCAGGCTAGGTAGGACACCTTGGGGAAAGGGAGAGTTTGTCAGACCTATGCTATCCCACCAGCATCCAAGTGGAATCTTTGAAGCATTTTATTCTTTTCTTTTTCTACTTCCCTCCTACTCTTCCTCCTCCTGTCTTCTCTCTCCCTAAACCGTTTCTGTTTTCCTTCTTCCCTCTCTTCCTCCAACTCTGTCTACCCTCTTTCTTCCTTCTCTCTTCTTTTTTTTTTTTCTTCTTCTTCTTTCTTTCTGGAAATAGAAGCTGCCTTAGCTGCCAGAGTAGAATGGCTATGTACGTATGGTCATACAGCCCATGACTATGGTGACGCATATCTTCCCTCCCTGACAACCTAAAGGTTGTAGCATTTAAGCCCTTCAGTTTTTCCTTTTTAACAATCAATTAAACAGAAATTGTAACAGCTAGCCTTTGTGTAACATTTACTATGGACCAGGCACCATTCTAAAAACTTTACCTATAGTTTTCACTTAATTTTCTTCCTGTTTTTTTCCAGGCTGGAGTGCAGTGGTGCGATCTCTGCTCACTGCAACCTCCGCCTCCCAGGTTCAAGTCATTCCTCTGTCTCAGCCTCCCAAGTAGCTGGGATTACAGGCATGCACCACCACACCTGGCTAAATTTTGCATTTTTAGTAGAGATGAGGTTTCACCATGTTGGTCAGGCTGGTCTCGAACTCCTGACCTCGTGATTTGCCTGCCTCGGCCTCCCAAAGTGCTGGGATTACAGGCGTGAGCCACCACACCCGGCCACTTAATTTTCTTAATAGCCCATTACTACATTATTATTATCTCCATACACATGGGGAAACAGAAGCCCAAAGAAATGAAATAACTCACCCAAGGCCACACAATCATAAGTGACGGAGCCAGAATTTAAATGTGGTCATCTGGCCCCAGCATCCGTGGTCTTAACCACTATGCTAAACTGTTTCTTTGGTTTTTGTGTATATATTTATTGCTTTAATATTTTTTTTGATTTTATAATTAACCTATGCTTATTATAAATTTAAAACAAGAAAAGAGCAAAGGAAGTAAATGCCTACCTGAAGTATCATATTCCAGATATAATTACCATTAGCATGTTGACAACTATTGTTCATTCATCCTAGGCCTGGATTCATGACTGTGTGATTTTACATGAATGGAGTCATGTCATCATGCCATACATGTGGCGTTTTTAAGGTCCTCTTTTGCTTTGCTTTCCTAGCCTCCTCGCCTTCATTTCCACACCCCCTACCACATTTAGCAAATGAGTAACGTACCCTTTTATAGTTCACATATATAAAATTAAAAATAAGTATGCTTATATACAGATAGAAGGTTGAGGTTTTTCTTTTTTTTTTTTTTTTTTTTTTTTTGCATCTTGCTTTTCTTTCTCAACAATATGTCATGGAAATTTCTCAAATCAACTGGATTGATTTCTATTACTCTTCATTTTTTTTTTTTTTTTTTAGACGGAATCTTACTCTGTCGCCTGGGCTAGAGTGCAGTGGCATGATCTCAGCTCACTGCAACCTCTGCCTCCCAGCTTCAAGCTGTTCTCCTGCCTCAGCCTCCCGAGTAGCTTGGATTACAAGTGGCTGCCACTACGCCCAGCTAATTTTTGGTATTTTTTAGTAGAGATGGAGTTTCACCATGTTGGCCAGGCTGGTCACAAACTCCTGACCTCATGATTCAGCTGCCTCGGCCTCCCAAAGTGCTGGGATTACCGGCATGAGCCACCGTGCCTGGCCCTCTCACTCTTCTTAATGGTTGCTGATATGGTTTGGCTTTGTCCCCAGCCAAATCTCATCTTGAATTGTAGCTCCCATAATTCCCATGTGCTGTGGGAGGGACCCAGTGGGAGACAATTGAATCATGGGGGTAGTTCCCCCATACTGTTCTTGTGGTAGTGAATAAGGCGGAGGAGATCTCGTGGTTTTATAAGGGGCCTACCCTTTCACTTAGCTCTCATTCTCTCTTGCCTGCCACGGTGTAAGATGTGCCTTTCAGCTGCCACCATGATTGTGAGGCCTCCCCAGCCACGTGGAACAGTGAGTCCATTAAAGCTGTGTTTCTTTATAAATTACCCAGTCTCAGGTATGTCTTTATCAACAGGGTGAAAATGGACTAATACAGTTGCATATTTCAGTGTATGGTCAATTTTATATATTCCTCCAATAATAAAATCCTGCCAACTTAATATTTCCCTGTAGGTGGTGTTTTAGCTTGGTTTCCTCCTACAGCAGAGCTGGAGACAAGGACTTGCATGTGTGCAAGCACATATGGTAGGTATTTTACATAGGAGGAAAGTAAGACTCAGAGATGTGCTGAAGTCACTTGTGCCAAATCACACCTTTGATACATGGCAAGTCTGGCAATCAAACCCCAAACCTCCAGAGCCTCAGCATCTTCTGTCAAATAAATGGGCTCAAGTCTCCGTTATTTCTTTTTCTTGGGTTGTTTTTTAATAATTTCATTTCCATGAAAGTATATTATGGGTTGACAAACTGTGAATATTCAAAGACTTTGCATTATGTTTCCAAAATATACTGCTTTTTCTCAGTCATTTAAATGACAGTGTACGTGAAAGCACATGTCGTTAAATAGAAGAATGAAATTATTTTTGAAAACTATTGACTAAAAGAGCCTACCTTTATGTCTTTCACCATAACTGTTAGGCCTTACAACAAATATTGTGTTTCCTTATCCACTTGGGAGCAGGGCTTTCTATGTGTTTCTTCTGAAGTGAAGAGTTTACCTTCTGTCTGTTGAAAGTAATGTGGTAGCTGAGGAAATTAATGGGAAAAATAAAGCATGGGCTCAGTGTGTTTGGCTTGGGTTTGGGTTCCAACTGGCCCATGAATTATGAGACGCTAATATGCTAAAGGATTAATCTTTCATTAACAATGTGTAATCACTTGGGAAGACTTGCTCCCCAGGACAGCACACAAGTGATTGTCTCACAGAAATGGTCTCCAGTCACACATTAAGAGTTATTTGGAGAAGGCAGCATGCTCTTCTTTATGCTTGAATGCATCAAGTTGGGCTGGGCAGAGCACCATTCCACCTGTGAATGCCAGCTGCAAGTCCAGGGGCCTTCAAAGCTGAAGTGATTTATTCCAGGCACCTATGTACCTATAGCTTTCATCTACTGCTATGTAACCCACTACCACAAAACAGCTACCATTTTACTACGTCTCACAATTCTGCAGGGCAGGAATTCAGGCAATTCTGCTCCCTGTGCTTTAACTGGCATAACTTGGTGGCATTTGGCTGGTGTCTGGTCTGGTCTGGAGGGTTCAGGACAGCTTTACTCACATGTCTGATGCCTTGGCAGGCTCAGCTGGGCCCTTGTCCCTTGCCATGTAATCTCAGGGCCTTGCCTATGGTTTCTTTGTCAGGATAGGTTTTACTTGTGGCATGTAAGTGGAAGTGGAGGTTGCTGGTCTCTTAAGGTCTGGGCCTAGAAATGGACTCAGCATTCCTTCCATGGTATTCTATAGGTCAGAGGAGTTACAGAGCCCACCCGGATTCAAGGGGATGAAACAGAGATTCCACCTCTTGATGAGAGGTGTTTCAATGAATTTGGCACCATCTTCAATCTGCCTCAATCTATCCTTTTTCCCGCTGTTAAAATACAGGAAAAGGAAGAAGGAAAATATCGGGTAAAGCAGTCCCAGACTGACTCCTGGCCTGCTCTGTCTCAGCCTGGAGGGTGAAGTGGAGGACTTAGGCCATGCATAAGCTCAAGCAGTACATTGAACTTGGGTGATAAAGCACCCAAGTACACCTCTGTCAGCTCCCTGTTGTATTGGCCTCTGCAATGCTCAAATATTGTAAGCTGAGATCCCCAAGATAAGAAGGCTGTGATCCATATCTTTAACCTGAGTGGCCCCTTTGCAGCACCTGCAGTGAGCAGCTGGTGAGCAGGAACACGGTCACATGGCTTCAGGAAGAGCTTCCCGCTACAAAGTGGTGAACATCCTGAGCTTCATCATCCAGGGAGAAATTGTTCCAGAGGGTGAGGAGGGAGAGAGGTTTAGTATCACCAGATAAAAACACCACTTGCCTTCACTTAACAAAGAAATTGGGGATGAATTGGAATTTGGGGATGAATTATACTATTTTGCTTGAAGATCAGTTTGCATCAAAAGAGCAGAAAATACTAATTTAGCCAAAGATGTCATCTCAGCATGATTGGTGCAAAAATGTCACTTTCCAGTTTTCTGATATGTAATGCATTATGGCATTAGAGACTAGAATGTGGGCTGTTGGGGATCAGACTGCCTGGAATTGAATTCTAACTTCCAAAGTGGCAGCAGTGTGATTTCTTAGTTCCTTCATCTGTAGAATGTGGGTAATAATAATAATAAATAATGATAATAATAATCATAAATACTCTCTTCATAGGACTGATGTAAGTATTAAATGAGATGGCACATAGAAAATTCTTAACACTGGGCTTGATGCTTATTAAGTGGCCAACACACTGAAAAGGTTCAATAAGTGTCAGCTTTTATCACTGTTATTACAGCAATAACCCCCATCCTGGTGGTGGAACATAAGAGCACTGGAGGCCTGGAGAAAGGGAGGGAGGGGTTGAAATTCAAGTAAGACTTCTCATTCCTCTCTCCCTGGTTATATGCACTGGGGTATAATGTGATCTACAAACTCTTCTGTCTGTTGACATGCCAGCAAATGATATGTCTCTCTGATCTACTGAGATTTTCAAGCTTAATGTAAGGGCCCAGGTTCTGGGGGCTTAGGGCTGTTCTGGCCTTTACAAACCCGCTGCATACTCTAATAAATAAAGCATTCACTCAGAGAGTCTGAGAGCTGGGGAGCCACATTGCGTGCGAATCCAGATCGGTGGCTGAGCTTCTTCCAGGTTGAAGTTAATCATAACTGACATGTTAGAGTAAAACTACTTTATAAAATCAATATTAAATTTACAACCTTTGACATCCTGGGACATCAAAGATAAAGGGGAAATAAGCCATGGAATAAACAGTCCTCCAGCTATACCAGCTGCTAGAGGAGATGGGGAGATGTGGGAAACCAGGAGACCAAATCGTACACCGTTAGTATTGTTTTTGTACCAACTTCTCAACATCAATAAAAACATGAAAAAAGTATCACACAGACATTTACACACAGAGAGGAAAGGGAAGCAAAAGGGAGAGCTCCAGCAAACCAAAAGACCTTCAGAATCACTCCGGAGGGAAGCAGCTAGATTCCTTCTCTGGCAGCGAGACTTGATTTCCCTGGACAGTGAGATGCTGCAATCGCAGAGTGAACATCAGTTTATGAGGCTGGCAGACCCCCCGCGGAGACCCTAACCTATCTGACCAGGATCCCTGCTCTAATAAAAGTCTGCTTCTCTCCAGTAGGTCCTCCCTTTAGTCACAGGGACCCAAATATAGCAGGAGGCAATTGGAAGCAGAGCCAAACTACAAAGGTCACAGGGTGAGAATGTGTTCTACTGAGTGCTCCTCAAGGGTGACTAACTCCCCACTGTTCATGTCTGGGTAGGATTCTGAACTCTGGAAAGGGGACTTTAATGGTGACTATAGAAGCAGAACTACCTTAGTCCTACCAGGAGGAACTGGTCTGGGGTGGAGGACCCTGCAGCGTCCAGCATTGGCAGGAAAATGAAGGATTTTCTAAGTCCCTTGCATCCGGAAGCATTTTTGTCCCAAGGACTAGTCAGAGAACTGTTTCATTTCTGTGGTGGGTTTGAGTTCGTTGGATAAATTAGCAAGCTTTCTAGGAAAGGTGGAGCAGGAGAAGGCAAAGGCAGGATGCTTGGCTGTTTAAATCAACTCTTCCCTAGCAAGTTCTACAGTTCTTTTGGAAAAACAGCTTGAGTTTATGCCCTGGCTCACCTGCACTCAAGGTTGTAAGTTTGAACTTACCAAAATAGATGTTTGATTCAGTGTTTCCAACTATGAAACCTGTAAGGGGAATAGCAGCAATTTCATTTTTACTCCACCTCCATCCTCACTTCCGGGCTTCCCTGTCTCCTGTCTTACCATTTAAGGAGAGTGATTTGAACTTCTGTGCTTTGTGGCCATTAGAGGTCATAGAGATTTTTTGGCTGGACCTTCGGAATTTTTGTGGTTGTGTGAACAGAGATAGGCACACGAAGACCAAATCTATCAGTAGCATTTAGTTTTCATCTGCTTCTTGAATGCAAAACAAAACATAACTAAGTCTCTCCATTTAAAATTCCACAGAAACCAACTCACCCAAAGCAAGCAGGTCAAAGATTAGGAAATGAGCAGCTGTTGGTAGGTCTTGTTGACATGTGTGAGCATGTGTGGGAGCCTGTGGCGTGATAGATGAGAGAAACAAACGCCTCCTTGAGCCTGATCTGGATAGCGTGTGAACAATCACCTCAAGTATATAAAGTGATTTTGCTCCTTTGATTAAGAGGTAAACTCCGTGAGTTTCTAGAATTGTGTTCAGCACATAGAATGTGCTATTATTATTATTATTACTAAGCTTTTGGTGAATAAATGAATTGGAGTTTCCTAGATAAGTTATGGGAGGAAACTAAGACTTATTTAGGGCTTAATATATATCAGGCACTATAGTAGGCCCTGTAATTATGCTCTCTTACAATACTCCTGTATTGGTTTTTTATTGCATCTCTAACAAGTTACCACAAATGTAGTAGCTTAAAACAATGCTTGGTCATGGGAGCATTGAGGTATCAAGCTGGTTATTGCTCATTCTGACCGCTTGAGGAGAATAATATGTGGGGAATAGAAAAATGAAAAAAAGATTGGTGTAAAATTTAAAAGGAAAAATTAGTACTGAGTATTTGCTTATAACGTGAAACCACTGGGGAACGTACTTGATTGCATTAAAAAAGGTGGTTTGGAGTTTCTGTGGGTTTGATGGAGGCCTCTGCCAGAGACTAGGTAGGAAGCTACCCTAAGAGCTGATGCTCAGTCCGCTCTCCATTTTTATAAGGATGCAAAATAAAAAACAACCTTCTTGAATTTCATTCTCTGGTGCTAATAGGATAGCACAGCAATGACATACCACAAAAAAATGAGGATATGATTTACAAGTGAACCAGATGATTCCCATCTCATCTCATTGAATTGTTATCTTTTGAAGAGTTCCTTTTTGTGGATTACAAAGAGCATGTAATCACTTTAGAAATCCCCAGTGAGTTTCATAATGAACTCTACTTACATTGTGTTGACACTAATAGTAACTATAACCTTGATCTTCAAATCCCCATGTAGGAGGCAGATTTATTGAAATTATAGCATGGACCACAAATTCATTTAAAAACATACTTTTAAAAATGAGTTTTATGCTGACCAAAAGCCATTTAAACCAGTTTCATTTACAAATACGAATGTTATATTATAATGAAATCAGTGTAGTTTAACTCACGAAAAATTACATTTTGCTGACAAGTTTTGCTTCGTTTAGTTTCAAATCAAATTAAGAAACTAAGTAAACCAAACATTTATATGACTGACTCATACTGTGAAAAAAATGTGATCACAGCTTCACATCACAAAACTATTAAATTCTGTTCAAGTAATTTCCTCTCAGCATTTCCTTTCCTCATTTAAGGTTTCCTTCTTAACCAAAAAGCATCAAATTAGGAAGCTTAAATGACTGAAGTATTAACACTCTCAGGAGAAGAATGATTACCCTTCAGAATGGGGGCTAACCCTCACCAACCTACCTACCAAGGTAAATTGTTATAAAGGAACAGGAACAGAGGGTTTTGGGGGGGTTGTTGTTATATTCTTTTCTGATAGTTTGATTTTTGATTTGAAGTTTCTTTAAAATTAATCCTTTAAAATCCTTTCCAGCAGTGCGCAATTCAGCAACTTCAAAGAACAAAATGGCCAGACAATTTTATATTTAAAGAGTAGGTTTAGATTAGTGGGATTGTATTGAAGTAACTTTTGCTATTTCGAGTTTGATAAATTGTAACTCGCATATGGTTCAATTAGCATTCCTGTGAATAAATTTAACATTTCCTTCTATGCGATCTTTGCTTAATTTTGGTCTAGTTTATTTTCACTATACCCGTTTGCATAGGAATAAAATTTTGAAATTTTATCTATCTTACATTTTATATTTATTAGTACATATACACGGAGATTTGTTAGGTAAGGCTGATGTATTATAAGGTGGCAAACGTGTAATGACTCTCCCATGCCAGGCATAGAAAATCTTTTTCACTGAATTTGGACTCAGTTTCAATGTTCTTAATACATTGCTCTAGGCAGTCCTTGACAATTAGTTAAGTAGGCATTTGTGTCAAAACCTTTGGCATCAGGGCATAGTTTACAAAATAGAACCCGCTTTAGATATTTTCTGCAGGAAGGAATGTAATACAGGATATTAAGCGCTTGCAAAATTGCTAGAAGGGCTGGAGGAGCAGGCCTCAGGCCTGACCTTCAGGAATGACTCCTGGAGGACTGCAGAACTGAGACCCCAGGAAACTGTCGGATGCTGCAGTCGGGAACAGAAGGAATCAGGAGGCTACAACAGAAAATTCTAAAGCTCCAGAACACATTGCTGTAGCTGCAAGCCAGGGATGAGAAAGCTGCAATCAGAAAGCTGGCATTACCATCCCTGACTCTCAGCACCCAGGAAGCTGTTCACTGGACAGTGGGATACAGAATACGGCTGCTATTCCCACAGACACCATTGCCTCTTACTTTCTTTTCTTTTTACGATTATATCATTCAATTTACTTAATGAGTATTTTCAGTATGTTTCAACATCATGCTAGGTGTTACAGATAGAAAGGTGAAAAGAGCCCAGGCACCATGGCTCATGCCTGTAATCCCAGCACTTTGGGAGGCCGAGGCAGGTGGATCACTTGAGGTCAGGAGTTTAAACCAGCCTGGTCAACATGGTGAAACCCCGTCTCTACTAAAAATAACAAAAATTAGCCGGGTGTGGTGGCACATGCCTGGAATCCCAGCTACTTGGGAGGCTGAGGCACAAGAATTGCTCAAACCCCGGAGATGGAGGTTGCAGTGAGCTGAGATTGCACCACTGTACTCCAGCCTGGGTATACAGCTAGGCTTTGTCTAAAAAAAAAAAAAAAATGAAAGGGTGAAAAGATAACAAATGACATCTTTCAGTTTTTTTTAATGGGCAAATCATGGTTGTATATATTCATGGGGTACATAGTGATGCTTTGATACATGTAATGTACCGTGTTCAGATCAGGGTGATTAGCATATCCATCATCTAAAATGTTTATCATTTCCCTGTGCAACTGCCTCGTGACACCTAGAAAACTAGACACTGGACACTGAACACCAAACCAAGAAAACCTCACGCTATGATGCTTTTGCTGACATTTGATTGGGGAAACCTCATTTGCTCCTGAATTCTGGTTTCAGGAAAGCCCGAGGGATATAGTCGGCAGCCCAGGAAGGCACAATGAAGTCAGAATGGATCCTGAAGGTATATCCATGGCAAAACTTTGCTCTCTCTAACCCCATTGAAGCTTCACTCTAGAGACATGCAGAACTTGTTTGCAGAATAAGACGAAGGTTGACGAACTGGCTTTTCTTAGAAGATATCTCAAGACTTAAGGGGATTTGATACCTATCTTCTACTTAGAGGCCACAGGGAATGATCATCTTTGCTTCTCACTGTTAATTTCTTCTTTCTCCTCAGCAATTCATTTTTCCCAGGAACTTAATTTTAGTTCTTGAGCAACTGGATGCTGCTGTATTACTTAGATCTTTGCACCTGCTGACCTGCCTTTCCCTCTCACAAGAAAGGAGGGCACTTTCTATCTTTAATCAGTTTCTTACCTGAATTAATAGAGATTAGCCCTGTGTGTTTCATATGGCAGCATACTATGTTAGCATTCAACTAATGCCACTTTATACAGCGTTAAAATAAAATGCAAAACAGGCAAATATATGTGAATATATTATCTAAATATTATAGATCTCGGCATAAAATGTGCTCTTAATCTGAAGTTGGCAGCCATATCCACATCCTCTTGAGAAAGAAATTGATTCCGTGGTAAGCAAAAGTGTACAAGAACAGCATTGAAAGTATTTTGACTCTATAATCAATCCATTATGGCTGTGTGTGTAAGATACTTAACTTTTCTTAAGTACCCAAACCTTTATGTACTGATGTCTTTCATTTATATGGTACCTCACAGTGTACTTGATTCTGAAGGCATCCCTGTAAGCACATGTGACAGGATCAGAGCAACAAAATGACATGTTTCAGTCATGGAGCAGAATGGAATATGAACCCAGGTCTTTGAATTCTCAATAAATTGTTTTCTACTACACTAAAGAAGATCAATATTCTTCTTCTTAGAGGATTATTAGTATTAATAATTTGTAACCATGCCTTTAATACACCTAGACAATATAAAGTGCCTGCAAACAAATATTCACAACAATATAATTTGATATACTAATGTTATGAATTTAATTTTTCATTATGATAATTTTATATAACTGGCAGATGGATAGTTGTGTGACTTTTGCAACTTTGATATGTGAGTTTTAATCTATTTTACACTGCAATGTCTATTTTAGACACTACAGTTTAATAATCGTTTTAGATTAACCATTCATCTCTATTGATATTTATGTATATTTTAGGAAAAATGTGTATGTATAAAGAGTATGGCCATGAAGTTGTAATATTCCACAGTCTCTCTTTTTGAAATAAGCCCATCTCCATGTTTGTGTCCACACGCAACCATTCCTCCCAAGGCTGCTTCAAGTGATTATCTCCTATCCTGCCTTCTCCCTTTGGTGTCATCATGTAAAACTTTTTGTAGCCCTCTCAGCTGCCCCATCTCACAAGAGTCAACTGCATTCATGTAAGTTATACCATCTAAGATCACTTTATCACATACTTTGCCTTGTAGGGTAATGTCGTTAAGAATAGATTGTCATTCCTGTATTCTTTCAGTGTCTTTCTTCTGGAGGAAGGTAAGGCTGGAGGGAGGCTACCTTGTTTTTCTGACCCCAAATCATTTGATGTGGTAATGAAACACAGCCTTCTTTAGGCTGTCAGGCCTCCATGAAAAAGATACCGTTTTTAAGTCTGAGGAAGTTAAATAGCACAATGGAGGCAATCTGAAAAATTTTCACAAGGCAGGACTAGGCCTTGAACAGACAACGCAAATCAGAAAACAAATAAAGCTATCAGGAGCATTTATATATTAAAAAAGCAAAAAAAAAAAATACATGCTATTTGCCTGTGTTCTTAAACAAATTATCTCGACCCTGTCATTCTCCTTCTTTTATTATGGGAAACTCCACAGAGAAAGACATTCAAGTTAGTTACTCAGAAAACATTCTTTGTTTTTATTGCTTTTATTGCTTTTCTTCATTCTGGAGAAGGCAGCTTGCTAAGGAGTACTCTCTTTTAAAATATATATATGATGCCTATAAAGAAAGGAGCAGGATGGCTAAGCTTTAGGTCAGAAGTCATTTGCATCCAAGTTGCCTGTAAGTGTCTGACTAATTTAGTTGGTAGAAATGAGATTCTGGGAAATACAATAAATGGACCAAGAAGTGCTCTCAGGTGGTAGTTTCAGATGGGTTATAAGATCACACAGTGTCCTAGTTTTTGGTCTCTGTTAATAATCTGTTGTGATGTACAGCAGGTTCTGGTATACAGAGTAATTCAAGTGCTCTTCTGTTGGGCATATGGTGCTTTTAAGAACACTCTAAGGGTTGATTTGACTGCTCTGGTTGATAGAAGACAGCACAGTGGGAAGGAAGAGAACAAGCTATGGATGGTGCGTGGGACTGAGGAGAGCAAGGGATTCAGATGAGAGCAGAGCTGCTGAGAAAACAACACGCAGTGATTTAATTAGAAAACCAATTTTGCCATCATTTAAGTTGAATGATACTGTTTCTTAAGGTAAGATGAGTGCACATGTACCTCACAAATAATAAATATACATATATATTTAAAATATGCATATTATAATATGTGCATGTATGCACATATACATATATGTATATTAAATAAACTCACATGAGGCACAAACTCACATAAAGAACAAGCTTTAACCTTAACTGCTGCAACTGAGAGTTGGGGAGATATTTGATAGACACAAAAAGAAATAATTCTAGTGGAAAGTTGAGTAACAGAGAAGAATCTTCCAGGAAACAGCTTAGTACTCATTTTTTTCCCCATGTAAAGACAGGGAAAATAATATAATCTTTTCATAGTGGCACCGACAGATCCATTCACTGGCAAAAGGAGATATTTTATATATAAAATCAACATGTAAGTTTATACTCAGAGTGTCATGCTTCTAGAATTTCCCATGTTACAAGAATCTGTGTAATAGTAAATAGGATCAGAAATTGTCAGAATAATAGGAATATGGCTGACCAAATCTGTGTCATTGTGGAAAATCCTTATGATTCCAAATCTGAGTAATTTCAGGCAGAGAGCTTGAGAACTCTGTAATCAGGGAGCCAATTCTGACACAAAACCTGCCCAGATACCAATCAGTATGAAACAGAGAGGGAAATCTCAGATCCTAACAGATCTAAGAGGTCAAAGAAGAATATGTTTAATGCAGAGTCATGATAGATACTAACTAGTCATTCCAGACAAACAATTTTTTTAAACCATGGCTGTCCAACATGTGATCTGTGACCAAATTAATCCCATCTTAAATTGGCTTGCAGCCCACCTGAGATTTTGAAGAAAAAAATTGTTTTCCCTAATTTCCTAATTTCTTCATCCTAACCAGCTGACATGTTCAGCAAAGAGCTGACTGTTGTTGGGCTTGACATAGAAGTTTTAGATCAATAATTCTAATTAAAGTCAAAGTCATCATACTTGAGAGCTGTTCAAGTTTAAATGCATACTGTCATATTAGGACATGTTATGAATGATTGTGAAATGAAGCAAAATTAGCATAAATAAATATTTAGTAGAGGCCACCCATGCTTGAGTTGAGTTCAATATTCACTGAACCCACTATTACTAGCTAGATAAATAAATAAGTAAATAAATGTCATTTACCGTTGAAGAGATAAATGTGCTCCTGACCCAAAAGTATAGAGAGGAAGAAAAGGGGAGAATGAAATGTATGAAGTGCCCTCATGTGCCAAGAATGGCTTTAAGAGTTTTTTACACATCTTTTCTTCTAATGTTTCCCAAAAGGCCCACAACATACAGTTGATTATTTCTACTTTATGGACAAGGAAACTGAGGCATAGACAACTTACTTATTTTGACCAAAGTTGTATACTTTGGCAAGGATATAGCTAGCTCTTTGAACGCATGATTCTAAAGCCCATATTCCTAGTTATGCCTATGTATTATTAATACTTTGTTGCATATGTATATTTGTGAATACATTAATTATTTCTTAGAGCTAAGTGTTAATTCATTTAGGATAATGGCCTCCAGCTGCATCCATGTTGGTGCAAAGAACATGATTTCATTCTTTTTATGGATAATATTTCATGTTGATAGAACAATTTGTTTTCTTTTGGATATATACCCAGTAATGGAATGGCTGGGTCAAATGGTAGCTCTATTTAAAGTTGTTTCAGAAATCTCCAAACTGCTTTCCATGATTACTGTGGATTCAAGTATCCTCAATTATCAATCATTGAAAATTATGTTTTTATATAATTATTAATGATTCTTAATGAAGTAATATTTTTGTTCCCTAGAAAACTATAAGTTAACAGAACTCAATTATTAAGAATGACTATTTTGGGGAGGTAGGATAATGGTGAATTTTTAGTTTCTCCTTTGTGCTTTTTCATGTTTCCTATATGTCCATGAATATCATAGATTATTTTTCTAACCTAAACCAATATTATTTAAAAAAATAAAACTGAGAGGTATCGGTATAGAGATCTATCTGAAATAGGTGGATCCAAATATAATTTGTAATGCTTTTTTGGACATCACTAGTAAACTAACAAAACATACCTTGCTTGATCAGGGTCCATTTCTATTTGAGTGTATCCTTTCTCGAATTTACTTGGTCAACTCTTATTTCCAAAATTTATTTCAAAGACTTTTATACTCAATTTAATTCAAAACACGTGTTTGGAATGACCTATGCAGGAAGTGGCAAATGGTAGATGTGCAGTTGGGTCCAATTGTTAATTCAATTGTTATTTATCATCTGAAATAGTCACATCTATAAAAGAGGCTAGGGAATTTTACATATGTTGCATCCAGAAAAGAAATTGTATAGTAGAATGGCTGATAGAAAGAACTCTACAGCCACATGGTAGGTCAAATCTCAGGTCCATCATTGCTAGGTATATAATCTATAGTAAATTTAAAGACATTTCTATGGATTAGCTTAGTCTTCTGGAAGATGGAAATAATAATAGTACTTATACCGCATAGGTTTGTTGGAAGAATTAAGATAGTTAATATGCATAAAGCACCTAGAATAGTGCCTGATACTTCATAAGCATTCAATAAATGTTAACTATTATTTAACCCAGATGAATGTATATTACAGAAAGGAAGAAACTAGCTTACAAATTTCTATAAGGAATTGTGTTATATAAACATTAAATAAATACAAGATTAAAGGATTTTCTCACAAAATACAAATCAATCCTCATGGCATGAAATATTTGAAAATATATTATATACTGTGTTTGGACTCAGTTGATATTTGTAACTTCTTTCCAGGCAGGTGATGTCTGTTTAGGAAGTCTGTCTTGAGCTTGAAGAGGTTGTCTTAAAATTATAATTTTGTGTCTCCTTTTTCTGTCCTTTTTCATGTCAGATAATCTACAATGCTTATGAAATTAATCTTAATCCCTCCCTTCCTTTATTTTATCAGGAGAGGAATGTTGAAAATATGTGAGAAGAGTGCAGTTAGAGGTTAGGACTTTAAATGCCTAATAATAGGCAGTTAGAGGTTTGGCCTTTAAATGCCTAATAATAGCTACCAGTAATGGAACACTGTACCAAGAATGAGTACTGATCAAAACACTCTTCATGAATTAAATTTATCTTCTCAATAAACCTATAATATATATGTAATGACATATGTTGCTATCTTTCTATTACAGATGAGAAAATTAATCTCCAGAAATTAGTCACAAAGCTAGTTAAACTGTAGAACTTGGATTAAAATGTAAGTAGTTAAAAGTAAATTCGGGCTTTCCTATCAGATCCATCTGGCCCAACAATGAATATAAATAACAAGAAAGTAAGCATACATACTAACTTCAGGTAGGGAGGGATGTTATTCAAAATATCCACCAACTAATCAACACAGGCACTAATTCTGACTAATCAGAATGGTTGTCAGTTGTGTATAACTGGCATGACTATACTGGTGTGAACTGTATGAACACCAGCTTTGACATTTTAGGGAAAAGGATTAATTTGAAAAATATATTACTTATGTCCTCAAAAAGAAAATTGACTCAGCAGAAATCTTACAAGCCAGGAGATACTGGGGGCCTATTTTAAGCATTCTTAAATAAAAGAAATTCCAGCCAGGAATTTCTTATCCCACCAAACTAAGCTTCATAAGCAAAAGAGAAATAAATTTTTTTCCAAGCCAGCAAGTGCTAAGGGAATTTATTACCAGTAGACCAGGCCTATAAGAGATCCTTAAGGGTGTTCTAAACATGGAAACAAGAACGATACCTGCTATCAGAAAAATATACTAAAGTACCTAACCAACCAACACTTTAAGCAACCACACAATAGAAACTATAAAGCAACCAGCTAACAAGTTCATGATACAATCAAAGCCTCATGTGTCAATATTTACTTTGAATGTAAATGGTCTAACCATCCCACTTAAAAGGCACAGAGTGTCAGTTGGATAAAAAAATAAGACCCATCTGTCTGCTGTCTTCAAGAGACCAATTTCACATATAACAATCCATAGGCTCAAAGTAAAGGATTAGAGAAAGATCTATCATGCAAACGGAAAACAATAAAAGGGCAAGGGTTGTTCTTCTTATATCAGATAAAGCTGACTTTAAACCAACAACAAAAAGTAAAAAAAGGACAAATAAGGGCATTACTCTCAAAACAACACAATTGCATGGAAATTAAACAATTTGATCCCGAATGAGTTTTGGGTAAACAACAAAATTAAGGCAGAAATTAATGAAAACAGAGACACAACATGCTAAAATCTCTGGGATGCAGCAAAAGCTGTGTTAGGAGAAAAGCTTATAGCATTAAATGCCTACCTTAAAAAGTTAGAAAGATCTCAAATTCACAATCTAACATTACACCTAAAGGAACTAGAAAAACCAGTACAAACTAACCCCAAAGCTAGCAGAAGAAAAGAAATAATTAAAATCAGAGAAGAACTGAATGAAATTGAGATGCAAAGATTTATACAAAGAATCAATAAAATCAAAAGTTGGTTCTTTGAAAGGATAAACAAGATTGATAGATCACTAACTAGATTAACAAAGAAAAAAGAGAAGACTCAAATAAGTACGATCAGAAATGACAAAGGTGACATTACAACTGATACCACAGTAATACAAAACATCCTCAGAGACTTTATGAACACCTCTACACACACAAATTAGAAAATCTAGAGGAAATGGATACACTTATGGAAACACACACTCTCCCAAGATTGAATCAGGAAGAAATTGAAACCATGAACAGACCAATATCAAATTCCAAAATTGAATTTGTAGTAAAAAGCCTACTAATAAAAAAAAAAGCTCTGGATCAGATGGATTCACAGCCAAATTGTACCAGACATACAAAGAAGAGCTGGTAGCAATTCTACTGAAACTAGTGCAAAAAATTGAGGAGGAGTGGCTCCTCTGTAACTCATTCTACAAAGCCAGTATCACCCTAATGCCAAAACCCGGAAATGAAACAGGGAAAAAGAAAACTAGAGGCCACTATCTCTGATGAACATAGATGCAAAAATCATTAACAAAATACTGGCAAACTGAATCCAACAGCACATCAAAAAGTTAATTCACCATGACCCAATAGGCTTCATTCCTCAAATGCAATGTTATTTCAACATATGCAAATTGATGAATGTGATTCACCATATAAACAGAATTGAAAACAAAGACCACATGATCATCTCAATTGATTCAGAAAAGCTTTAGACAAAATCCAGTATCCCTTCATGATAAAACCCTCAAGGAAGTAGGCATTGAAGGAACATACCTCAAAATAAGAGCTGTCTATGACAAACTCACAGCCAACATCATATTGAATGGGAAAAAGCTGGAAACATTTCCCCTGAGAACTAGAATAAGACAAGGCTGCCCATTCTCACCACTCCTATTCAATATAGTACTGGAAGTCCCAACCAGAGTAATCAGGCAAAAGAAGGAATTAAAAGGCATCCAGAGTCTGAGACAGGTGGATTGCTTGAGCCCAGGAGTTTGAGACCAGCCTGGACAACACGGTGAAACCCCATCTCTACGAAAAAAAAAAAAAAAAAAAGTCATGGTGGCCCTCAGCTACTTATTGTAGTCCCAGTTACTTGGGAGACTGAGAGGTGGGTGTATGGGACGTCAAGACTACTGTGAGCCATGATTGCACCACTGTACTCCAGCCTGGGTGACAGAGCGAGACTCTGTCTCAAAAAAAAAAAAAAAAAAATCAGTTAATTGAAGGAGAAAGTGTTTTTATTTCCTCGGGGGAGCTCAGTGTATTAAACCTGTGGCACGATATAGCTATCATGAAGATAGACATCATGATTCACTTTGCTGTGGTGTGTCTCCTCTGTGTTTTTTTTTTTTTTTTTTGCTGAGATGGTGTATGTGAGGCCCAGTTTGGTGTGTTTCCCAGAACCCTAATCCTGTTGTCATAGGGAAATTATGAAATTTAAAACCTGAGAGACTTATTTTAGTTTTATAGCTAATTAAATACACTTCTTTGTTCTTTAAATATTTTCTCATTCAGACTTTAGATACCTTTGTTGTTTTCTTAACGAAACAATAGACCCTTGCTTTTATACTTTTTTTTTTTTTTAACTCCTCTGGCTGGTTTTCTCCCAACTAGCCATTTTAAGTGGATACTTCTTAGATGCTTAGATTTCTGACATTTTCATCTTCCAAATCAGAAAGCACCAACAAACTACAATCGGTTTCACCTGGAATCAAGCAACAGAAGGAAATGAGATATTATTTCACTATTATTACTTTGTGACTTTTAAAGTCTTAATGTTCAACTTTTGAATAGTCTTTTTTTTTTTTTTCCAATTAAAATTGCTGTGGGTTTAGATGGACAATGATCTGGGCTTATCTATGGTGTAACATGTGATGAAAGCAGCAGAAAACAGAGGAAATCCGAGAGACTCGATTTAGACCAGAACAGCTCGTGGAAGAGAAAACACAGCAAACAAAGTGCACTGGAAGCACCGTTTAACTTCGTCAGGTTTGTGGCACCTGGTTTTTGAATTAATGCTGTTTCTTGAGTTTAGAAATAAATCACACACATTTTTGCTTTAGGAGCACTTAGAGAAAGAACAGCATCACCCATCTCTAAAAGTATTTCCCAGTGGATAAACTGCTAAGGAAACATGTTTGTGTTCACACTTCAAATAGAAATATTTACTATTCAGACTCTGTACTTGAATTTTTTTTAAATCAAGTAACTAAGTTGGCTTTTTGTGAATGATGACCCAAATCAGGGCACTGGGTCACTACTTGCATAGCCAAAGCAGATGAGTGAGAATTTCAGAGCATCGAGATAACCTCCATGCTCTGAACCAGCTTATGTTGTACTGAATTTGTTTGTCTGTTTTAACTTAAAAGCACAATATTTCAGAAGATCATATTAGTAATCAGGTCCTGAAAACCTGGAAGATAATGAATATATTTAGTATATTGAAGCTTTAGTGAAATACTTACAGTCATTAAAATGAGCTCAGAAGATTCTAGTTCTGTGGGTGAGTGTCTGGGCTGATGGCATAGTTAATGTCACTATTGTTCTTCCTTAGTTTAACTTGTATTTGGTGTATATTTTATACAATTTTGGTTTTAAAAATGTTTATTTTTTTGAGGACAGACCACATATTTGGGGATCTTTGAGATAAACTGACTTGATGACTCAGCTCACATAGTCTTTACCAGGTATCAACCAACCCTTTAACTTTGTGTGACTACCATCAATCCTGCATTGAGAACTTGGTTTTTTCAGTAAGTGACCCGACTTTAAAATAGGACAATTTACCTATTTTGGACAGCATCAAGAATAAAGGAAAACATTGCACATAGTCTTATTTATTCTTTATTTGCAACTTTAGAGAGTAGGATTATTTAGAGTGGGGTCATTGAACAAACGCAGTTTTGTTTTGCAGTTACTCTTGTTATTGTACATATCACACTGACTTTTGCTGCTTAAGTGTTCCGCTCTTTCAATGTGTCCTGATTTATATATGTATATATAAATATATGTATAATACATATACATATATTTAAAAAACCTTTATTCCTCTCTGCTTTGCTCTTTGTGAGATTGCTTCCATGGATGATAAAACCAAGGGTGTTTGAGAGACAAATACAGGATTATAAGTTGGTCAGCTTTATGACACTTGACACCTTAAGATATAGTTTCTAGATAACAGGTCCTGCCTGCAGAGTCTTGACCCAAACACCAAAGGTGGGAGTGAGGCCGGGCTCCTACACAGCACAGGCTGGTCAGAAAACTGGGAGCAAATGACTTTAGTTAGTCATCATTCACTTTTTCTGTTGTTTTGGGGAAGAATTTTGTCTCAGCTCCGCAGAGCTTTAGAAAAAGAATGATGCATTTCTGAAGCACTTAGCATGGAAAACCTGTTGATATTGTTTGAATTATTACAATTTTATATTATATTTGAGCTCTTATATACTTCTTTATATTATTGTTTCTAAGACTGGATTACGCCAGGATTTGTGCTAAGTTCTGGGAATCAGGTGGAATGCTTTTCTATGGGCTTACATCTTTATTTGAAAGTAAATTTTTGAAGGACTGAATAATAAATAAATAAGTCTATGTGCAGAGAGGAATAAAGGTTTTTAAAATATATGTATATATATAATACGTATTTTATATATATATCTCTAAAAATCAGGACACATTGAAAGAGCGGAACACTTAAGCAGCAAAAGTCAGTGTGATATGTACAATAACAAGAGTAACTGCAAAACAAAAGTGTGTTTGTTCAATGACCCCACTGTAAATAATCCTACTCTCTAAAGTTGCAAATAAAGAATAAATGAGACTATGTGCAATGTTTTCCTTTATTCTTGATGCTGTCCAGAATAGGTAAATTGTCCTATTTTAAAGTCGGGTCACTTACTGAAAAAACCAAGTCTCAATGCAGGATTGATGGTAGTCACACAAAGTATGATAACCAAAACTCTTTATGGGATATTTAAAGGGCAAAGATCCATTCAATGTACTCTCTGCCCCCCATTTTGTACTTCCTAATTCCTCCTTTCCCTCTCCTTTTCTGAGGCCAAATTGAGGCAGTAGAACAAGATGAATAGGTGGGAGATTGTGACCAAGCATTCGGCAACATTGCTTCAGCACTCTCTGGGTAACTACAATAACAGGTGAGCAGAGAGCCAGAGGTCCAACGACTGCTTCCTGGGCCCCCAGCCATTCTTGTCAAGCAACTCCAGCAAATCCAAAAGCACAAAGTTGATTATTTTTAACTGCTTATCAAAGCCACCAGAAAAAACTTTCAAAACTTTTCTTCCATTTTTGCTTCTTTTCCTCTTTCTCCTTATTCCTCATTTTTGGGAGGTACTGTTGATTGGAAAGGGTTAAAAAGAAAACTCCGCCAGCTGAATTTTTAAGAGAGAGAGATGATGATAAAAATGGCCAGATGTTAGGAAAGAGATAATGGGGAGTAACAATTTGTGCAACCCTCTTGGGCTTTGAGAGCATGATTATCAGGGAGAAAATAGTGGCTTCAATGTAGAGAACAATCTTAGTTAAGACTTTGGGAGTAGTGATATATCTTTTTTGTTGTTGTTGTTGTTATTGTTTTCTTTTTTTCTTGGCTCACTGCAACCTCCACCTCCTGGGTTCCAGCAATTCTCCCACCTCAGCGTCCCGAGTTGCTGAGATTACAGGTGCCTGCCACCACACCCAGAAAATTTTTGTATTTTCCATAGAGACGGGGCTTTACCATGTTGGCCAGGCTGGGCTTGAACTCCTAACCTGAGGTGATCCACCCCCTCAGCCTCCCAAAGTGCTGGGATTACAGGCGGTGAGCCACAACACCAGGCCGATGTATCTTAATGTTTGGAAAACACTGGAAACATTTTTCATAAAAATTAAAATACTGGCCAGGCGCAGTGGCTCATGCCTGTATTCCTAGCACTCTGGGAGGCCGAGGTGGGTGGATCACGAGGTCAAGAGTTCCAGATCAGCCTGACCAACATGGTAAAACCCCATCTCTACTAAAAATACAAAAGTTAGCCGGGTGTGGTAGCAGCTCCTGTAATCCCAGCTACCCAGGAGGCTGAGGCAGGAGAATCGCTTGAACCTGGGAGGTGGAGGTTGCAGTGAGCCGAGATTGTGCCACTGTACTCCAGCCTGGGTGACAGAACAAGACTCTGTCCCAAAAAAAAAAAAAAAAAAAAATTAAAATACTATCATTTTATATATTAATATTATAAAATATAATCAAATCATTTATGATGTATAGGAATAAGTGGCATGAATTCTGTAAGTACAGAGATTTATTGAGTAATAAATAAATGCTGTACCAGGGATTTATTGAGTAATCAGAAAAAAAGTCTTAATATGACAACATAAGTCTTGCAAAAATAAATAGCTTAGCAGGAAGCAGGAATCCAGGCTATTGTTTATGCTGTCAATTCAAATTAAAAACGAAAATGAAATAAAGGATTTCTGCTAAAATATATTATGGCATATGGAAAATGAATTCACCTCCTCCTTCCTGGCCCACCAGCAACATGGAAGGTATTAACTTAGAACTTATTTCCCTTTTCCTCCATCTTTTTGAGATGATAACTGAAACTCAATAGAGTTTTATAATTAATAGTGAAACACTTTTCACTTCACTCAATAGATTTAAAAATAGAAATTTACTAGAGGTGATCATTTCACAGATCCTGATGCTAAGAATGGGTGACATTAGCCAGGTCTTTATGTGAATATCTTGAATGACTGTTCAAGCTTTGCAGGCTTAACTAAATTCAGACATGTTGTCCATGTTGTTGCATGCTACACTCTGGTGCTTCAGTTAGCATGACAACATGCTCTATAAAAGAAGTGGAGAAGGCAAGGAAAAATGCAAATATATAAAATAAGAGATTTTCCCACTGTTCTCTGTATGGTAACAATCTTCAGGTGATATCTTAATGATATCTTAAAATCCCCTTCCAAACCTAAAATTGAGAGTTCAGTTTCATACCTAGATAATCTATAGATGCAGACTAATGTGTGCCTGCTGTTTCAAAGCTGTTGTGAAGTCTTTCTTCATATCTAGTACATGTATGATGGTTTTGGAGAAATTATCATCTAGCACTAGCATTGCCACTACTAGGATAAATCAAGTAGTTTTGGGTTGTGCAAAGTGGGGATAAAATGGTCCTCTGCTGCTGTCATCTTTATGATATCTTAAAATCATAAAATGTCAAAAGAAAATTAGGATGAGGAAACCTAGACAAGGTGGAGCCCTGAGAGGAGACATTTAAGTTCTGACACTTGTTTTCACTTTTATACTCATAATATCATGAGTAATGCCATACAGTGGCAGTAAACAGTTAACTGAATAAATTCATAGCCAAACCAGAACACAGCACAGGCTTGTCTAACTCAATGAAACAACTGATGGTTGAACCAAATGCCTGGAACTAAAAATCCGTGAAAGAACTAAGTGAAGATATGGTATCTCCCCTCAAGGTATTATTCACCTCTGAGATGGTCACCTTCTTTTGGCATCTGTTGTTTGGCTTGATATGATTTTATCCCCACTTTGCACAACCCAAAACTACTTGATTTATGCTAGTAGTGGCCATGCTAGTGCTAGATGATAATTTTTCCAAAACCATCATAAATGTACTAGATACTAAGGAAGACTTCACAACATACCAGCTTTGAAATAGCAGACACACATTAGTCTGAATCTACAAATTATCTAGGTATGAAACAACTCTCCATTTTAGGTTTGGAAGGGGATTTGAGAACTGTGGAATGTACCTTCTGCCACTGAGACATTACTTTATCTGCTCTTGCTCTGTATGATTTTTCTAATTTAAAAGGGCAGCCTTACGATTGTTCCCACACATTTTGTTTTAAGGGTGACAACTAGGGCAGCAAAAAATGCTCTTGGTGAAGAGAGAGTTTGTGCCATTAAGTGGTTTATCATTAGCAATTTTAGGATCTTTGAAAATGTAATACATGTTTTGAAATGAGTGCCCTGTCCAGATAACCGCTTCTTCCTCTTGGTTCTTTTAACTGCTGCTAGAATCTGAAAGGGAAATGGAATCTATCACTATTCATGTGATTTCAAACTGTTAAGTTGAAATGAGATACCACTTACCTTAAATGAGATACCACTTACCTAACAGCTCTGAGGAGGCATTTTGGAACTTATCTGGGGGTGATCCCAGAGGGGGTTATGTTAGTTTTAGCTAGAGTATAAAATTCTGTGTAGTTAGGATGATAAGGTGGCAATGCACATTGAACTTGAATTAAGAATTCACATTTATACAGAGCCAAACACACACACACACACACACACACACACACACACACACACACCCCTGTAGTTGAGGGTGTCTTGCCAGAAAGTTGTATATAAGTCAAACTATGCCATGGGAGTGAATAACCAACCCTTTAAGACATATTTTATTTCCTTGTTTGGCCAATGTTCAGAAGAATCAATTTTGAATTGACTCCTCATATTGACTCATTTGGCAATGTAAAACCTTTCCTTTTCTCGAGATGACATTGAAACTTTATTCTTTTCTTTAGGCTGTGTGGTTTCCATAGGAAAAGATAAATAATGCACTTTGTGTGAATCGTAAACCACCTCACAATCATGTGAGTTTCAAGTCAAATCCAGTTACTATTTTAAACAGATAAGGAGATAGAGTGGGCAGATGGTAGGTCCAAAGACTCCTCTAATAAGAGGAGCCCAGAGGGCTTATAAGTAACTGAAAGTAAGCATCTTATTCCTCTAACAAAAAGAAAGAGGGAAACAGAGAGAAAGAGAAGGGGGAGCAGCATACAAAATAGCCGGCTCATCAGTGTAACTTGGGCTACGGTATTGTGTATGCTGGTTGCCATTTAAGTTTTGATCACATGAACACTGCCAGGCATGCATATGAGCTTTTTTGACCCATACAGGCATTTCAATAAATTACCTTTCAAGCAGCTGATAAGAAAACCTTGTCATTGTAGCCTCAGAGGTAAAAGCCAGACCAGGGATTAAAAAGATGGGGAAAGAGCCCTGAGAGAATGGCAGTGGGTCCAGTTGTGGATGCAGAATGAGGTTAATAGCTGAATGCCCTGGAGATCTGTGCCAGAAAAGATCTTTGTTGTTGAATATATTTATTAACCATTTATAAGAGGAGGTGAATAAAGGAGTGATATTATTCAATGACCCTAAATTTTCAGTCCAATAAGGACCATAAGAGATTCCAGCAAGACTTAACAAAACCAGGTAATTGGACAACATGATGAAGATGAAATCTGAAACAGGCAAGTGTGAGGTGATGCACATCTGAAAGAACAATTTAAGCTAATCATACACAGTGATGGGTATTGAATTAGCCATAACCTTCCAAGAGAAAGATCATAAGCCTTGCTCAATGTGCAACAGTGCTAAAAATAAGCCACTGGAAGAGGAGTGAGAATAATGTGGACAATATTAAGGTGCCATTATATAAATTGACAGCATATCCTTGTCTAGAATGTGATGCTGAGTTTTAGCCACCTCATCATAAAAATGAAATGGAAGAAACAGAAAAATGCACTGAAGGTCTGCTAAACTAATTGGAAATATAGGATAAGCTTCATTATGAAGGGAATATTTTTATGTCATGTCTAAAGATCTCCTGTTATGAAAATCCTATAGTGATGTAAAAGAGATTTATGATTCTCAGTAGCATCTGAGGTATGCCCATTAAAGAGAAAATAAGCCCTCACATTTTGTGCTGCAGTCTCAGACCTGGGTAATAAATGCATTTTTATCCCCTAATAGTATCTTGAGTCCTGTTGAAAGTCGTAGAAGTTGGTGGCATCTTTTGGGGGAAAAAAAATGCATATCTCCTTGGAAAACTCCTTTTGTCTGGGCCAAATCAATGCATGTTTATGCTTTATGTATATAATGATAATTGGTGTTCATAATGATAACTTCGGGTCACTGCATGATTCTTAAAACACTTTTAGATTTAGAAAAAAATCCTAAACAAACAAAAACACACATTTAGTATAACTGAATAAATAACATTTGACCTATTGTTCTAAAACTTAAGCATTAATGTTTGGTAGGTATACTGATTTACTAGTCATAGTATTTGTTTACTCAGCACATTTCATCCTCAGCTACCAAAGGTAAGTTATTATTTTAGGTTGTTTTCCAGTCTCTATTTAGCCTAAGAACTCCACCCAAGTTAGAAAATAATAAAAATGGGGTAAAAATAAAACAACATTATGAAACTGAAAAAAGGGAAAGGTCATACACTAATGCTTTTCTTTCCTGGGCACTGGGGACTGGGGTGAGGGCTGGGGGGTCCATTTTCATTATTATCTTTGCATTTACAAACACAGCCTCCAATGTTTAGTATTTGCTTTGAGTGAGGAACCAAGAAATAACATCCAAGATGAGCTCAAAAAGAGGTGAATCTAGTACTTGGTAGCTAGAGGAATAATCCAGTTGGGCTATATCACCCTGGATATTAAGAAATAATAGCTATGAAGAAGTAGTTTCAGCCAGGCGTAGTGGCTCATGCCTGTAATCCCAGCACTTTGGGAGGCTGAGTTGGGCAGATCACCTGAGATCAGGAGTTTGAGACCAGCCTGGCCAACATGGTGAAACCCTGTCTCTACTAAAAATACAAAAACCAGCCAGGCATGGTGGCAGGTGCCTGTAATCCCTAGCTACTCAGGAGGCTGAGGCAGGAGAATCACTTGAACTCAGGAGGTGGAGGTTACAGTGAGCCAAGATACTGCCACTGCACTCCAGCCTGGCAACAGAGTGAGACTCTGTCTCAAAAAAACAAACAAACAAAAAAAACAAAAAAACAGGAAAGTTTCATGATATCGTATAATAGCTTGGCTCATACCTTCTTGTCCTGGGAAGTCTGTTTATGTACATGACAAGTATCTCTCAAGAAGCGTTTCTTCCAGAATGATATAGACTCTGTAATGCTTCAAAGGATAATCTCTACAAGAATATAAACCCCAACAGTTCTTTCTGTATGCCAGATAAATTGTATTTCAGCATTTACTTGGTCTCTAAAACATTATCTGGGTTGTTCGTGTAGAAATAAGCAAAGACCAACCAAATGAGAACAAGCAAAGCTCATTTATTCAGAGATTGCTTTAGAAAGGGAGTCAGCTACAGCAATCACTGTCACTTTTGTTTTGGCAGAGACTCAAAGGCAGGTAGAGAAGTGGAGAAGCTTCACAGTAGACAAGGGGAAAGCTTCAGGGATGCCCTGACTGGAGGCTATTGGCACTGGGAAGCTGTAGATGAACTAACTATTAATAGAAGCAGGGCATCTGATGTGATTTATTAGGGGTGCATATTTAGTTTTCTGTGGTTGATCCTAAGTTGGGAGCAGGGACGAAGATTAAACAAGATGTGGGTTATTAATTAAGTCCTGGTCATTTGGGGCTGACTGTTCCAGAGGTAATTGTTTGGCTTTCTGGATTGTTACCAGAGATAACAGTCTGATTTCCTACAAGTCTGACTTATAGGAGGCCAGCTATTATCGATGATGGGTTGGTTTCCTGGGAAGATGACTCCATTTCAGGAGTCAAAGCTCTATTTTTACATATGGTCTGACCACTGTCCATTTGTATATTCAGTCTCTCACTCTATGAAACAAAAGAATGAAAGTTCACGTTGTGAGAGGATTGAACTCCTATGAGCATCAGACTTCCATTTGTGACTAGTGTTTTTAATTTGCAAATACCTGAAATACATCATCATCAAGATAAGAACACCTTTGGAAGTCTCAGATTATGGCTTGCTTCCACTTTGGGCAAGAGATGACTTTAAAACGGAATTTTCATTCAAATAAAGTAACTGTAAATTATAGAAAACAGTAGAAAATATGACAGTATTTGAAAAAGAAGAAGGAAAGAGAAAGACTACCGTATGTTTAAAACTGCCTCTGTAGTTTCATTAATTAAAGAGCATAACTTTTGATTCAAATCCCAATGTGAATATCTTCAGAAAGATGTAGTAACTATTTCAAGCCACCAGGGCACACCATTTTGAAAACTGTTTCAGGGATCCTAATGATAATTCTAACAGGCCAAAGGAGTTTACATATCTTTTTAAGAGCCCTAGCTTCCTCTCAGGGATACAGTGTAAGCCAGAAAGATCTACTTTAGTAATAAAGTACCTTTGATTTATGGATTATATAATATTTAATATCCTCAGTTGAATGGTATTAAGCAAGCAGAGTTATATTTTTTCTAGGTGTTAGTACTGACATTTAGCCATGTATAATATACTAACACAATTAACTAAAACATACCATTCCTGAAATGTGGTATAACCAAATGCACTATATTTTTCATATGATTTGCAATTTCCATGGAGAGCTCATTTGGATTACGTTTATAATATTCATTTAGCAAACTCCATTAGCAATGTTTACAAGTGCTTATGGATCCAGTAAATGAGTTTGCGGGTATGCCGTGAACGAAGTTAAATGCATCCATTTGTGTATGGTGTCTAATGCATAAACTCATTCCAATCAGGAAAACATACAGCACATTAAACTCTAACCTGGGAGTCTGGATTTTGATATGGTTCCTACATGACTCCCTAATATGACTGCATTAATTAACCTTTTGGTTTCTTGATTTTCCCTTAAGGGGAAAACTCATTGAAAAACTAGATTAATATGAGCAGCTGAGCATAAGAATCCTTAGGGGCAAACAAACAAACAAACAAACACACAGAATAGAGGGATGTTGATTCAGTCTTCTCCACCTTGTAAATTAGATCTTTTAGTGGAAAAATGTTTTAGCACACTAGGTTTCTAGAACACTAATGACATTAATGGAAATGTAACTTTCTGAATTATCCTGGTGACCTGAAAAGGTTTCTGCATCTCACAAAAAGGACTAACCTAAAAACTACAAATACGTAGTGTTAAAAATGGTTGAGATGAGAAATTTTACGTTAGGTGTTTTTGACCGCAACAAAAATAAACTCGACAGTAACAAAATAAAACAAAACAAAAACTTTTAGGTGTTCATATTCAGAGTGACTGATTCTTTTAATGGGAAATCTCTAGAGGACTATTAGAAGGGAGAACAAAGGACCTTTGTTAAAGCCTGATGATCTGCACAAACTATGGATTTCCCAGTTTCTGAGATTTATAGCTGCTTGTTCTCACTAGGTCATGATAGTGAGACCTGGGGAGAGAGTAGGTTAGTGATATCCAGTCCTATATAGATCTCCTAGGATTAGAAAGAAAGCCTATTTTATTACTAGTTAACATTTAGTGATGCTTACCATAGGCTTTATGTGCTTCACATGTAGCTCTGATCCTCAAAACAATTCTGTGGGGTTAGGTATTATTATTTTTATCTTCATTTTACAAATGAGGAAACTGAGGTCTGGAGAAATTAAGTAATGTGTCCCCAGGTCACACAGCTACAAAGGGGCAGTGCTAGAATTTGAACTCAGCCTCTTTGTCTCCAGAGCCCTGCTCTTAACCACTGTATCACAGATAACTGATGTTTTCCTTACAGCTTACACTGAGGTATGTAATTGACTGAAGTAGAAGAATTCAAAATCTAGGCTTCATATATTTCAAATATATGACTTGGGTTACTTGACCATGTTACCCCTCAGTTAGTTGTGCTTTTGGAGTAGAAGTTCTAATTTTGGCTTACTGAAGATATAGGATATAATTCCCCATCTTGAATCTAATTTAGATCCAGGATCCAGAAATTCAAGTCATCTTTGACATGATAAGAAACTTATCAAACAGTGCCATCCAATGAGAATATATTCTTGTCTTCTTTCAAAATCGAGTTGGGAATTTCAGTTAATATTTAAAAATTTTTTTTTTCACAAATATAGTTTTTTTTTGCCTCCTAGAACACAGATGCTCTTAACTCCCTAGCAGTCACCATCTGTACCTCAATTTACATTTCCCCAAACACTGCTGACATCTGTTTAAATGCCAATCTCTCCCCAACTTAGTAGGATTTTAGCTCAAAAGTGATATCCTATGAGTAATTTGGAATTTCAAAATGATACTAATTTTCATCAAAATGCTCAATGGCCACAGGTACACAAGCTTCATCTGCCCCTTTGAGAAGGTTTCGGCAAAATTGAGGCTAATATTGAAAGTGATCTGTCATTTCCAGGGTAATAGGACTGTTTTGCCAGGTTAACATGTTCATTTATGGGAAAAGGCTCTGAGTTGTCATGAAGAGGATTTTGGGAGATTAAGAATTCTCCTAAATAATCATTCTCTTTTTCTTCCTTCAGGTTCATGCTCCTTTCATACAGAGATGTCTGACTTTCTTCTGTGAATCATCACATGAGAACTTGCATAGAAAATCTGTCCGGGGATAGGGACAGTGTGGGAACGTGGCTGAGGCTGGTTGGACAATGGGACTGAGAGGTAATCATGAGCTGTGAGATACTCACTTTTAAAAGAACATATAGAAATTATGCCCCTAAGTGAGTAATGTCTCAGTAATATCAAATCTTTATCCTTTGGAGATAAATTTGATTTTTAGAAAAATCCAAAAGTCATCTGGAATGTAGTATTACTATAAAGTTGGTTTAAGGGAACAATTTTTCCTGTGTGGTTCACAAACTGATTCTAAGAAGGCAATTTCAAAGATGAGCTCTAGAAAAATTTTAAGCAATGGCAGCATCATGAGACTAAGCAAGTAATCTTTCAAGAAGAATTCTTTGTTGGAAGTACAAATTTGATCTTATTTGTGTTTTGGAGTCAGATGGATCAGGGCCTTAGATCTGACTTCATGTATTTCCAGATCTATGACTTGGGTTACTTAGCCAGGTGAAGCCTCAGTTCATTTCCTAACCTGTAAAATAGAGATAATTATAGCATCTATCTTGTAGCATTGTGAAGATTAAAAAATGATAGTGTATGTAAAGTGCTCTGCCCAGTGCCTAGCATATAGTAAATGCTCAATAAAAGTGATGCTAACTCATCCTCTCCTTCCTACCCTCAAGGTGGCTATATGGATTCCAGTCAGGAAGAACTTGGAACCATGTTATACCATTTATTTGAGTACTATGGTCCTAGGCAAGTCATCTGACTTTTAGAGTTCTGATGTCCTGCTTTATAAAGTAGATATAATAATACCTCTTTTACCAGATTACTGTGAATGTTAGAGATAATGTACATAAAGGATTTAGAACCATAATTATGATTATTATGGAAAGGAATCTTAGAATAACAACCTTTTAATGGGGACCAGATTGTTCCATAAAGATAACAAATTTAACGTGGTACTAATGCTGGTATTTTAACACTGACAAAATTCCAAATTGAAACTTGGGATTTTTTCAAGAAGGAAAATATCTCTGGGTATGGCTGCATCACAGCTGAATTATTGGTTTCTTGGTCGCAAACCTAGAATACAATAGGGAAGCTTATCCCACTCATATCTCCCTGTGGATTTCACGGGATTCCTACTGTTATCAACAAAAGGATTGGGTTAACTATAGAGCCCAGAGAACCATCACTTCCATGGTTAGAAGTTTTTCCTTATTTACAGACCAGGACCTTAGAGAATAGTTTCAGTTGTAAAATAATTAAGTGCATCTTGTAAAATGCAAATACAAATTTTAACGGAGAAAGGGCATTACTCTGCTCCTCATTTCCATTATTAAATCTCCCTTAACAAGTGTTTAAGTAATTCTTGTAACAGCAACAAAAAAGTCAGAGCCGGTAGCAACATCTCTCTTTCAAGAGGAGGGAATATTCATATTTTCTTTTCATTTTGTTTGGCAAAAATGTCTCAGTTAAAATGAGATGTCTGACTCATTTCTAGAGCCAAATATTTCTGAAATAAAAGTTTGAAGTTACAAAAATAAAAAAATTAAAACCCAGTTCAGTTCAAAAATAGGCTTATAACTTTCTGATTTCAAACCAAAATGTTTATGAACAAAACTGTGATTAAATACAGTCATACCTAGCAGATATTGTGGGTTCAGGTTCCAGACCACCACAACAAAATATTGCAATAAAGTGAATGACACACACATTTTTTGGCTGCCCATTGCCTGTAAAAGTTATGTTTATGATACAGTCTATTAAGTGTACAAAAGCTTTATGTCTAAAAAATGTACATACCTTAATTGAAAAATGCTTTATTTCTAAGAAATGCTAATGATCATCTGAGTCTTAAAAAGTCATAAAATGTCGGCTGGGCGCAGTGGCTCATGCCTGGAATCCCAGCACTTTGGGAGGCCGAGGTGGGTGGATCACCTGAGGTCAGGAGTTCGAGACCAGCCTGACCAACATGGAGAAACCCCATCTTTACTAAAAATACAAAATTAGCTGGGCATGGTGGCACATGCCTGTAATCCTAGCTACTCAGGAGGCTGAGGCAGGAGAATCACTTGAACCTAGGGAGGCAGAAGTTGTGGTGAGCCGAGACCTTGCCATTGCACTCCAGCCTGGGCAACAAGAGCGAGACTCCGTCTGAAAAATAAATAAATTTTTAAAAAGCCTTAAAAACTCATAATCTTTTTACTGATAGAAAGTCTTGATGATATCCATGGCTGCTGACTGATCAGGGTGGTGGTTGCTGAAGGCCGGGGTGGCTGTAGCAATTTCTTAAAAAAGACAACAGTGAAGTTTGCTGTATCAGTCAACTCTTCCTTTTATGAAAGATTTCTCTGTAGCATGAGATGCTGTTTTATAGCATTCTACCCACAGTAGAACTTCTTCCAAAATTGGAGTCAGTCCTCTGAAATCATAATGTTGCTTTATCAACTGTTTATGGGATATTCTAAATCCTTTTTTTTTGGTCATTTCAACAATATTTATAGCATCTTCATGAGAAGTATCAATACATGCCATCTCAAGAAAGCACTTTCTTTGTTCTTCCATAGGAAACAGCTCTTCATCCATTCAAATTTTATCATGAGATTGTAGCAAATCTGTCACATTGTCAGGCTCCACTTCTAATTCTAATTCTCTTGCTGTTTCCACCACATCTGCATTTACTTCCTCTACTAAAATCTTGAACCCTTCAAAGTCATCCATGAGGGTTGGAATCAACTTCTTCCAAATGCCTGTTCATGTTGGTTTTTTGACTCTTCCCACGAATCATGAATGTTCTTAATGGCATCTAGAATAGTGAATCCTATCCAGAAAGTTTTTGATTTATTTTTCTCATATTCATCAGAGAATCACAAGACCCATGACAGCTATAGCCTTAGAAAATAAATTTCTTTTATTTTTATTTTGAATTTTTAGTTATTTAATTATTTTTTTGAGGCAGGGTCTTGCTGTGTCACCCAGACTGAAGTGCACGATCATGGCTCACTGCAGCCTTGATCCCTGGGCTCAAAAGATCTTCCCACCTCAGCCTCCTGAGTAACTAGGACCATAGGTGCATGCCACCATGCCTGGCTAAGTTTTGCAGAGACAGGATCTCACGATGGTGCCTATGCTGGTCTCGAACTCCTGGCCTCAAGCAATTCTCCCACCTCAGCCTCCCAAAGTGCTGTGATTACAGGTGTGAGCCACTGCATCTGGCAAAAATAAATTTCTTAAATAGTAAGACTTGAAAATTGAAATTACTTTTGGATTCATGAACTACAGAATGGATGTTGTGTTAGCAGGCATGAAAACAACATTAATCTCCTTGTACATCTTCATCAGAGCTCTTGGGTGACTAGGTGCATTGTCAGTGAGCAGTAATATTTTGCAAGAGATCTTGTTTTAAACAGTAGGTCTCAATAGTGGGCTTAAAATATTCAGCAACTATGCTCTAAGCAGAAGTTATGCCATCCAAACTTTCTTGCTCCATTTATAAAGTACAGGAAGAGTAGATTTAACATAATTCTTAAAGGCCATAGGATCTTCAGAATGGAAAATGAGCATTGGCTTCAACCAGCTGCATTAGCCCCTAACAAGAGAGTCAGTCTGTCCTTTGAAGTTTTGAAGTCAGGCATTGACTTCTCCTCTTTAGCTGTGAAAGTCCTAGTTGACGTCTTCTTCCAACAGAAGACTGTTTTGTCTTCACTGAAAATCTGTTGTTTATCATTTATCATAGCCACCTGCATCAATGATCTTAGCTAGATCTTTTGGATAACTTGCTGCAGTTTCTACATCAGTACTTGCTACTTCACTTTGCACTTTCGTGTTATGAAATGGCTTCTTCCCTTAACCTTCATGAACCAAACTCTTTTAGCTTCAAACTTTTCTTCTGCAGCTCCCTCACCTCTCTGTTTTTGTAGAATTGAAGAGAATTGGGCCTCACTCTGGATTAGACTTTGGCTTAAGGGAATGTTGTAGCTGGTTTGATCTTCCATGTGTGTCTCTGAAACTTTCTCCATATCAGCAATAAGGCTGCCTGGTTTTCTTATCATTTGTATGTTCACAGGAGAATATTTTTAATTTCCTTCAAGAACTTGTCCTTTTCATTCAACAACTTGGCTGTCTGGCACAAGAAGGCTAGCTCTTGGCCTATCTTGACTTTTGACATAACTTTGACATACTTTCCTCACTAAGTAAGCTTAATCATTTCTATCTTTTGATTTAAAGTGAGAGATGTGTGGCGCTTCCTTTCACTTGAACACTTAGAGACCATTGTAGGATTAACTGGCCTGATTTCAATATCATTGTGTCACAGGGAACAGGGAGTCTTGAGGAGATGGAGAGAGATGGATAAATGCGTGGTCAGTGGAACAGTTAGAACACAAACAACATTTATTAAGTTCGCCATCTTATTTGCATGTGGTTTGTCGTGCTCTGAAACAATTACAATTACAAACACTTACAAACATCAAAGATCACTGATCACAAATCACTGTAACAGGTATAATATACTGTAACAGGTATAATAATAGTGAAAAATTTGAAATACTGTGAGAATTACCAAAATGTGTTGCAAAGACATGAAGTGAGCAGATGCTGTTGGAAACATGGCACCAAGAGACTTGCTTGATGCAGGGTTGCCACAAATCTCTGATTTGTAAAAAATCCAAAATCTGCAGTGAAAGTAAAATGCAATAAAATGGGGTCTGCCTATAAGTAGTTTTTTCCTAAATAAAGAGTAGAATGTTTTCCTCAAATTGAATACTACAAAGGAGGGTAAATGAGAAATGGATAAAAGCAAGACTACTCTGGTTAAAGAAGGAAGGGAGAGGCCCATTCTCTCCTCTTCTTCTCCTCCTTCTTTCCTCCTCCATCTCCCATGATCCTATGACACCATCCTAGAAACCCCAGGGTTCTCAGAATATCGTTTTGGATTCATTGGTCCAACTATTCCTTTGGTTTCATCTTTTCTTTCTGAAGAAAGAAAAGAAAAAGTGGCCTTTGGGCATAGAGTATTAATCCTGTCAACTTGAGTAGGTCGGAGACAGACATGTTTGTGTCTGACAGCTCAGTTCTCTCTGCTTTGCCCAGTGTTTGGGAGCAGGATTTCTGAATATAAACAAGTCTTTCTTCAAGTTTGATTCCTGTTGGTGGTAAAGTTTCTCCTGGTTGACTTGGTAGATTTTTTTCTAATGACTTTCTATTCAAGAGGACAGGCACTGTAAGTCTTAAAAAGTAGCTGTTCTTATATTTGGTAACACTGGCTGTGTTGGTACTCTCTTTTGCCAAAGTACAATGTCAAAAGCGGGGATGGGTGGGAACATGATTACCCTAAGAAAGGACACAGACTCTCTGTAGTGTATCCCTTCTAGTTAGGAAGGGACGTTTTGCCCTTGGTAAAGTGACCCCCATAAAGCAGTGGACAGAGAGATGTCCTCACTGCACGGCCTCTGCCTCAGGCCCTGTAAAAGGTTCATCCCTGCAGATGTTTCCTCTGGCATCCTTTAATTGACATCTGGATTTTAGGATAAAACTGCCAGAAATCATCTCATTCAAGGAGTAAAACTGGAATTGCTGCAAAGCATGATGACCCCAAACCCCAAGGTAGATGGAAATTGCTTGGGATTGATGCTCCATACAGGCCTGCTTGCATGGGACTTGATTGACAGAGGAAGGAGAGGCAGGCAGGGATGGCGAGAAGGGAACAGCGGAGAAGCTGTTGAATGTAAATAATGAGAAGGGCTGTTACCTCTTTAACTCCTGGCCCTGTGTTATCGAAATCAGCCAAGTTAAAACCTAGAGATTTATAGCATAGACCCCAAGGGAGGCAAAAGAAGAAAAAAACTCGCAGCAGGGTTCCACAGTTCCAACAACCATGGTTAAGGGGAAGGCAATCCCATTTTCCTTAGGCTGTGTGTCTTTGGGCGTATTACTTAATCTCCCTCGTTAAAGCTTGGTTCTCTTAGCTGTAAAGTCAATTCCAGTGTTTCTCAAACTGTCTTGTGTTAAAGAACCAGATTTTCAAAAAATTTTCCAGTCTGTCATAGAGTGATACTTTTGTAAAACACAATAAAAATAAATTCCTAGAAATGTTTAAATGTTTTATTCTTAAATTTGACAGACATAAAATTACTCTGTCAAATTGCTTTTGTTTCCAGACATTTACTCTCAATTACTACAGTATTTGATTGCAGACCAGTAACAGTTTGTGGATTGGTACCAGTATTTGGACTAGACTTTAAGTTGTCATTGGCACTGACACTAATGGCATTCACCTTATAGAGGTATGATGAGGCTCAATAGGGTAGTGGAATGGTACATACATTTGACAATCATTGTCATAATTTAAAAATTTCCTTTGGGTTAAACAAGTAAATCTCTACCTTTACCAGGCCATAAAAACATGTAGTTTTTTAAAGAAAGGCTTTTTAATATACATACATAGGGAAAAGAAGGGATATATAGTTAATACCAACCTCTCTTAAGAGAATGAGAAATGGTGGGTCTCAGGAATACCAGCTGAAGGTTCAAATTCTGCACGCCAATGCACAGGCCAAGAGCAAATCCTTGGACTGCTACATTTAAAATGGGAGCTGAAAGCATCCAAAACAGGCCCTGAGTTTGGGAAAGAGAGTCATATCTGCAGCACAATCTATCAGCATGTTTCTCTGGTGATTGGGAGGGTTCCAGATTTAACTCCCCCGCTGGAGGTCTGGGGCAGTTGAGTTGTGCAGTGTTAACACTCAGGCTTGCAGGCACACAGACGCGCGTTTGAAAGTGTTTTTATTGTCGATGGGACCGTAGATGTGGTTATGTAAACTCCCCAAGCTCCCATTTTCTCCTGTGGAAAGTAGGAGCTAGTAATAGTGCCTGTATTTCTTAGTGCTGCAGAACGGATTAAATGATCTAATCCCTGTTAGTGTGCAACAATTTAAAAATAATGATAGCTATAAGACCAGGGTGAACAGCTCAATTTTAGTGGAGCCAAGCTAGCACATGGCCAGATTTTCCTTGGCATGATGGTCTGAAGGGGTCGGGAGCATCAACATAGCCCTTCTCAGACACAGTGGAGAAAAGGAACCCCAAGCCTCAAGCACATGACTTTTAAAAGTCTTCTGACCCTTAAAGTAGGACTTTCCCTGTAGCTGTGTAGCACTGTCACTCCTTTCCTTCACCCCAGCTGTGAAAGAGATGGTTATAATATGGAAAAATGAATCAAAGTCTTGAATACATCATCCAAGGTGAGGAAAACTGCAGGGGTTGAACGTGAGTCAGGGAAGCAGGAGCCCGCCCCCACTTTTTTTCCCACCTATACAATGTGTACTGAATATCTGTGATTAAAATTCTTAACACGATTTCAAAGCATCACCTTCCTAGGTAGAAGACACGCAAAGGCAGGCACGGAGATTGAGGAGTGATCTGACTCGAGTGGCTCATTTGTAAGAGCCCGAGTAACACTCCATAATAAATTTGCTATTTACTGGTACAGCAGTGCATTCATCTGGCATTAATGGGCAGGGCCAATGTGTAGTCATAGTTGTTTTATTTAAATTCAAGCTTTGGTACCAGGCAACTAAACTGCTGTGAAGGAAAGTGATATGCCAATTTCAAAGGTACTTATTATCATACCATCTCATACATAAAAAAGAGAAAGAAAATATTTAAAAATAGGAAGAAACTCTACACACTAACCAGTAATGACAATAATGATGCTACTAATAATACACTTTATTGGAAGGCACAATTAGTGAAGGAGGTTTCCTAAAATGGTGTCGGCCACACGGGTGAATTTAAGCTGCAAGGTGGACCAAACTGGCTTCTAAATACTTCTCCTGACTTATACCATTGTGAGGGAAATCTCACTGGAAGTGGGTTCCATAGACCTCAATCCCCACAACCCCCTCATTCCCCGACTCTTCTCTACCTTCTTTGGGTACCCTCAGGCCAGGTAGTATCTCATGTGTGTCTTGGAAAGAGCCACCTGTGATGTTTTGGTCTCCTCATCAATGGACCTTGACACTGTCTCTGTCCTGGTGGCCCCTATAAGCATGTTGCCCTGCTGGCACAACTCTCCTTCCCTGGAGGCTGTCCTGACTCTGCAGCCTGCAGTCTATGGCAGAGTTGGGGTAATAGTTCTCTACTACAGTCTTTCATAAATACAGACCCCTTTGTTTTTTAAGTTAACCTCTCTCTAATAGGGACTCAAAATCAGTCCACCAGGCTGGGTTTTGTGTGTATGTGGCAGAAAGGCAGATGAGGATAGAACCACATACTCCCTGTACTGAGCTCACCTAAATCCTCCCCAGAGGCCGTCTACAAAACTTTCGTGAATATTTCTCATGCAAATAAACATTGGTGAAGGGGAGAGGATTATCCAGTTCTACTCACCAGATGCATCTGATCCTAGCTCCAGTCCAGAAAAGAGTAACCTTAGAATGAAAAGCCAATCATTTATACCTTCACGTGAATGAGTTTTAAAGATTTTTTTTCTAGGGACATGGTTGGGTAGGAGAGGACCTGGAGAATATGGGTCACCTGAGATGGAAAAGATTGGGATGGAGTGGCCAAATGTTGAGACGATCACAACAAAGTTTGATGACTTCACAGATGTACACTAAGATAGCCCTGTTCACTCTCACTATTGGCAACATTTAAGGCAAGCCAAGTCTTAAATGTTAGGGTAACAGTAGCTAAAAGAGACCAAATACTGAAAGGAAAAATCAGAAGTCCAAGTATTTTTATGCAAGTCAGTCACTGCCTACATTCTGCTTTGGCGTTTGGCCTTTCTAACAGTGAGTCTGAATTAAGACCTCCTTTGAAAAATTGAGATAAAAATTCCTAGTTGGAGAATGATAATCAATCATTTGCCTATTATAAGCAGTGTTCTCTCAAAGAAGAATATGCCTTTCTACTCTTCATGCCTGCGACTTAATATATTTTGTCTTGTCTGAAGGTATATTTCAGAGAGAGATTGCAAAAGATTCCCGTAGTTTGACTCTGAAGAGAATGCCATGGCCTTTCTCTGAAATCATCTGATACCCAGGTCACTTCTGCTTTAGTCTTGTTCCGATGGGGACTGGGCGAAGAAGGAGGTTGGGAAGTGAGTACCAGAAAGGACTTGTTTAACCTGGCAGGTGCCTCACTTAGAGTTGCTTGGCCTAACTCTGTCATTTCCAATGAAGTGAATCCAGGAGGTTGTGCCGACAGTCAGAGACATAAGTACAGTCAGGGTGAGGGGTCTCTTTACGTTGTTGTCACAAGGGCTTCTTAAACACTAGTTTCTTCCCCTTGGGGACCTCACACTTCAACAACTTTGTTTACCAAATAGCATTTATCAAGTAATAATTGCTTTGTTTTGCTTGTTTATTAAGATAAGCTGGAGGTAACTGCCAAACAGAGTTTTTGATTGATGTATGATAACCAGTGTTATTGATTTGATATAATACCTAGTGAAAGCAAAAAGAAAGAAAACCTGGTGTGTGTATTTATATTTATTTTAGTTAGATGTATAGTTTCAATTTGGCTTTCAAAATAGTAAAATAACTCACAGATACCTGTTACTGTCTTTACTCAATTTTTAAGGAACACAAATTTAGGAGTGCAGGATGAAAAAATCCTTTCTGGTGTCTACCAGGTTTGAGGACGTATGGAGAGCTACCTTATACCTTTGGAGACTCTTCTAGAGGGGCTTCTGGACTTTCACTGATATTTTAGGATTCTATCTAAAGATCCAAAGACTGTTTTTAAGCAACTAGCCAGACTGGTTGTTCAGCTAACTCCCTTTTAAACTATCCTGTTCACTTAAGTTTTGAGTCTCGATGTCCCAGAGAGGATATTAGGTTAACATTAGGCTAATTCTACCCAACATGAGCGAGCTCGAGGACCTGAGTCATCTGTGTAACAACTTCCAGACAAGCCCTCATTCATTAATCTCTTAGCAAAAAGAAAATTGTAATGAAATGTAGGGGCCCAAGGAAATATGGGGTAGGACAGAGGCGGCATGTCAGCCACTTTCATAAGCACCTAGTGTCAGTCCTTATCTACACTTGCCAAATAGGAGAGTGAAAATAAAATGAATGAGTTCAGCAGTTTGCCTCCATGGAGGAGTTGTCTGTTAAGATATTTGTACCTTATGAGCCACTTCGAAGACATTCATCTACTCTTATATACCTATAGAATCTTATGTCATCTTTAAAGTGAAGATGGAAGCAGACTAGGAAGTGGAAAAGTAACTTGGATCATGGTATTTTAAAGAGGAAAGTAGAACCCTGGATTCACTAGATACTCATCCTTTGTACTGAACTGAAGCATATGAGAGACTTCCAATACGAGTGGTTCACGTAATATATATATATATAATGGGTAGATACACGTAGAAGACATTTCAGAAGGGATGGTGGCTTAACTGCCTATTTAAACCAAACATACATTTGATTGTTTTTAAATATTGATGTCTTTGCTGTTATTACAAAACACTGAGTAGGAGTTCACACAAGGAGGGCGACATGTGAATGTGTCAAGCTAATGTCAAAACAACAGCCTTGAGCAGCAGTGCAGTCTGACAGGTTCAGAGCAGAGTGACTGCTGACTGGACCACTCCGAGGCTGGATGAGGACTCTCCTCATAAAGACTTTGCTCTTTTCCTGGGAGTCTGCAGCCTGGAGTTATGTCAGACTTCACTGATTCTATCTCTGTGTAGAGAGGGAGGGCATGAACTTTGCCAACAGGAAGAATGAATATGTATAATGTTTTTCTTTGGATCAGACTGACTGCGACCTCTGTTGAGAGGGGTTTTGCGGCAGCGTGCTTGACTTTCACAGGAAGAGGCCTGCCGGATAAAACATCTAGGTTGCACCTCTCATGCGAGGACAATCAACCTGCCAATGCTGATCCGCTTTCAGTGCCACCTTTTTTTACTGTACGGCACTAAAAAGGCTGTTTCCTTTGCCTAGAATGGTCTCCGTACCCTCTTTGAACTGGTCCTGTCTGCTGTCTACCTCCGTACTTGTTAAAGTGAACTAAATACGGCCTGGAAAGGACTCCATACTTGTGTATTTGAGTCCTTGTAGATGAACTGTAACCTAACTTAATAGGTAGACAAGATTGAAAACCTAATTTAGGAGTATGTGCCTGTAACAATAGCTAAGTCTTGGCCAATCCCAGCAGCCATGCTTGAACCACTCATATACTGCTGAGTGTCCAGACTGTGTTCAAATAAGGTAAACACTGGGCTATAACCAGTCTAGCTGTTTCTGTACCTCACCTCTGACTTCTGTACGTCACTTTCCTTTTTTTGTCTGTAAATTTGCTCTGACCACGAGGCATCCCTGGAGTCCCTCTGAATCTGCTGTGATTCTGGGGGCTGCCCAATTCAAAAATCATTTTTTTTTTCCTTGCTCAATTAAACTCTGTTAAATTTAATTTGTCTGAAGTTTTCTTTTCACAGATCAAATGTTGTTTCCTTGGTGGGGGCCTTCATTGACTTCCCAAACTCTCTCTCTCTCTCTGTCTCTCTCTCTCTCTCTCTGTGTCTCTCGCTGTGTCTGTGTGTGTACAATTGACCCTTTAACAACACAGGTTTGAGCTGCACAGGCCCACTTATTTTTTCATGGATTTTTCTTTTCAGTAAATATATTGGAAAATTGGAGATTTGCAACAATTTGAAAAAACTTACAGAAGAAATTGCATAGCCTGAAAATATTGAAAAATTAAAGAAAAGGTATATCATGAATGCACAAAATATATGTGGCTACTCATCTATTTTATCATTTACTGTCATCAAATGTACACAAATCCATTATAAAAAGTTTAAATTTAGCAAAACTTACATAAACACAGATTATACTTAGTGCCATTCCCAGTTGAAGGAAATGTAAACAAAGGTAAAGATGTAGTATTAAATCATATCTGCATTTATTAACTGTAGCAGATACTACTGTGCTGTAATAGTTTTGTAGCCACCTTTAGTTCCCATTGTGGTAAGCTCAAGGGTTGCCAGTATCTGCTTAAAACACCATGTGACATTAATCATGCATGAGCAGTTCATCTCTGTAGTTAATTACTTATCACAGTAAAAAGTGATCTCTCAAGGTTTTACACATTCTTCAAATCTTGTGTAGTGCAATATCATAAACCTTGAATAACACCATGGGTTTCATATAAAGTGCCACTGGTGATACTGGAAGTGCTCCCGAGAAGCAGAGAAAAGTCATGACATTACAAGAGGAAGTTGAATTGCTTGATACGTACCATGGACTGAGGTCTGTAGCTGTGGTGGCCCACCATTTAAGATAAGTGAATCAAATGTAAGGACCACTGCAAAAAAAAAAAAAAAAAAAAAAGGAAGTTCATGAAACTGCCACTGCAGCTATGTTAGTAGGTACAAAACTCTTGCACTTTTTGCAAAATACCTTTTTATCTCATATCAGAAATGCAGCTTGTATGTGGGTGCAGATTTACCATAAGAAAGGCATACCTATAGACTCTAATGTGATTTGAGAAAGAGCTAAGTCATTATATGACAACTTAAAGGAAAGGAAGGTGAAGAATTTACTACATCTAAAGCTGGAGAATTTAATTCCAGCAAAGGATGGTTTGATAATTTTAGAAAGGATGTGGCTTTTGAAAAGGCCAAATAACAGGAGATTCAGCTTTTGCCAACAAGAGGCAGCAGACAAGTTCCCAGACACCATTAAGAAAATCACTGAGGAGAAAGGATATATACTTGAAAAGGTTTGAATGCAGACAACAATGACCTCAGGTGGGCGTGAGCTTGGCAAGAGGACCAGTGTGGTTGGAGAGTGGGCAGGAGTATGAGATAAAGGTGAGGTGTTTTAATAGGGATATGACCTGATCTAATTTTGTTTTAAAAGTATCACTTTGCAGGCTGCATTACATTGACTATCAGGGTGGAAGAGGAGGGATAAGTGGAAGCAGAGGCCAGTTAGGAAGGCATTGCTACTGTTTAGTGTGATATTAAAGCAGGATATTTCCCTGAACCCTTTGCGGGACTCACAACAGGGGTGCCTCGTTTACCCAGTCCGCAGCTTTCAACTCCTTGCGGAAGGGAGTGTGAGAGTGAACAAGGTGGGAATTGGAGTGCATGAATGCTGGAACCAGCTGGCTGCTTTGGTGCTGGCAGGGGAGAACACCACTCGCTCAGACCCACTGCATTCCACCCCTCATGGGAGGGAGCACACAGGTAAGCAGGTGCAGGAGCCAGGGTGAGCACTTTTGGGCACTGGCAGGAGCAAACTTTGTGTGGGTCCCACAGCAGCATCTGGAGGCATGGTGCTCAGGACCCCTGAAACCCTAGAGGGAGCGTTACAGTGCTCTGTTAGCTCTGCCATCCACGGATGGCTTAAGTGTTAACAGCTCAGTGGATCCTCTGCCTTTTCATGTGAGGTGGCTGCCATCCACCAGCAAGGGCAGAGGTCAGTGTGATCGCCTTTTGCATCCACACTTCTAGCTCCTGAGCTCTTGTCCTGAATCCAGGAAAAATGAGATCACATGAATGAATTGAAGGATAGTAAATGTGGGCTGATGGAAATGGCTCTCAGTGGGAAGGGGAGCTGAAAAGGGGACAGGGCAGGAAGGTAATCTTCCCCTGAAGTCTGACTATCTCTGGCCAAATTCTTTTCTGAAGTTACACCATCAAGCTGTCCCTCTGAAGTCAAGCCACTTCTCTCTAATGTCCAGCCATAGTGTCCAACATCCAGCTGCTTCTCCTCTCTGCCAACTGAGCCTAGGGTCTTTATAGGCACAAGATAGGGGGCACAGTGGGCCATGGATAGTTTTGGAAAAGGCAACATTCGAGCAGGAAAGCAGGGATGTAAGTGCTCAATTTAGACTGTGGTCTCAGGTTTTTTGGCTTGAGGGTGGGGCTTCACCAGGGATGCACCCTTTCCTGCCTAGAATTTCTCTCCCTCTTGTCCCTATCATTATGATGATAGCTTGGACTTGGTTGGTAGAAGAGGCAGGGAGGAGAGTTAGGATTTGGGACATATATTAAAGATGGAGCTAACAGAACTTTCTGATTGATGTGGATATGGAGTATGTGTGAGACAGAAATAGGCAATGAGACCGAAGTTTTGGGTCCAAGCAACTCAGAGAACAGTGTTGCCATTTACAGAGGTGAGAACCTTGGGGGAGGAGCAGGTTGGAGTAGGAAATCAAGATTTCTGTTTTGGATGTGTTGACTTGAAATGTGTATTAGATATCTAAATGAAGAGAGTGAGAGGGTGATTGAATATACATGTCCAGAACTCAAGGGAGAGGCTTATCTTGGAGGTGTAGACTGACTTGGGAGTCCTGCTATAAGAGGTGATCATATTGGAAAAATACAGGGATATGAAGAGAAGAGTGCCAAGGACTGAGCTCTTGGGCACATCATCCTTTAGGGTTGAATAGCAGACAAGGATCCAAAAAAAAAGAGGTTGAAAAAGAGTGTCTGGAGGTAGGAAAAATAGTTGGAGAGTTTGGTGGTTAGGAGCTTGGGGAAGAAAGTATCCTAAGAAGTAGGGGGAGACTGTCTCTGTCTGCAACTGAATGAATGAATGAATCTCTATGGTCTGTGAAGCATGTAAGTGTTTTAAGGCATGATATTACCTTCCTGTGCCTAATTGGAGACAGAAGGCGCTCATATTTGACTGCTTAGAATATTCTTTGAGAGTCAGAGTGGAGAAACAGGCTAGAGATAGAAGGAAGAGAATATTTTCCCCCTTCTGGGATTGGCCACCTCATGTTGAATGAGAAAAGCAAGAAAATGTGTTTGTTTCACATTTTAGACATGTTAGATATGGAGAGTGTATTATATACCAGACACTACTAAATTCTCAAAATTATAATTCTGATTTATCTCAGAAAATCTAGCATTCAGGGCAGTTTTGTATGTTTCCCTCTCTGTCTCCTGTTCCATTATAAGAAGCCTAAGCAACTTAAGGACCTTGAACATTGGAAAAAAGGGAGGGTCTTCTTAGAAATAAATCATACAAGGGAAAGAAATCTGATATTCAGAGTTTTAAAGCAAGATTAGTAAAAAATCAAGAACAGAGTCATATCTTGTAGAATATGGGGATGGTGGAGGATAGAACATTGTTAGGAGCTAACATTTATTGAGGACTTACTATGTGCCAAGCACTTTTTAGATACACAGCATGTATTTATTTAATATTTATAATAACATATAAATAGGTACTATTACTGTTATCCTAAGTGGGGAAAGTGTCAAATTGAAAGATTACAAACTTGTTCTAAAATAAATAGGATGTAAGTGATTGAAGCAGGATTCAGATCTAGCTGCCTGGCTCCAGAACCCACTTGCATTATCATGTCCCGTTGCCTCTGGTAACTCCACGGGACAACCTCTAAAAGAAGCAGCATGAAATGGTATTGACTAGGAGGTCCAGTTGGAGGTCGAGAGAATGGTGACAGCTGCGGTGGAGGTGGAACAAAAACCTGTGAGATTTGACAGCACAGAAGACCACAAAATTTTTTCAATGAATAAATATCTGTGACTGGGTGAGTGCAGTGTGTGTGTGCATGCATGTTTGTGTGTATATGTGTACATGTTTTGTGTATGTGTGTGTATGTTTGTGTGTATATGTGAAAATATGTGCAATCAATCTTGCATGTACATGTATATATATGTGTGTGTATACGTTTGTGTATATGTGTTTGTGTTTGTGTATCAACATGTTATGGGGGAAGCAGCAAACTCTATCCACACCTGTCAAGGTGTTTTAGCAATTCGACCAGCTGCTCTGCCTAATATGTGCTCCAGGGCTGTGAAGACCTACAGACTTCTCCAAGGAGGCAGAGTGGTGACAGCTGAACTTCCGTGTTACATGCGTAAGGGTTTCTCTGAGACAGGTATAGTACTGACAGCTTGGTCCATCTTGCTCTTTTTCCTGAAAACCTATTAAGCATGGGCCACAAAAAATATCTGTGCAGTTATATTTTGATGTAGTTATCAAACCAGTAGCTTGATAAGGTTGATAAGAAAGAAGGTAGAAAGAATAACAGGAAGTTCCCTATAAAGGAGAAACAAGAGGAATTGTCATCATCCCTCCTACAATTGTCTACCCCATTATTCTATTGCCATTTATTGAGTCATTCTCTCACTATGACTGACTGGGGCAGATATGGCCCACCTACTTGAGATCTTAGAAGCAAGGCCTGCTTCTTCATTTCTGATGCCAAGAGGTCTGCCTACCTTCTCTTATCCTCTTCTCAGTCAGATTGTGGAGAAGAGGATATGAGGCCTTGGAAGACTAGCTGCAGCTAAACAAGGCTCTATTGTCATATTAAAGATCAAAATTATGGCTTCCTCATGAATGCATAAAAGGAAAAAAAAAAACACTCCGCTATTTACTTTTTTAAAACAGGAAAATGAGCTATATTGCTAACTAAATAAGTGTTACCAGAATTCAAATAGGTGATAATTGCAAAAGAAAGTCTAAATGGGCTTTCATTTTGTATTGAAGAGTGAAAAAGTCATCGGTATTTCAGAATCATGGAGCATCTAACCCTTTGTCTTCCAGTGTGCAGAAGAATCTTTTGGAATTCTAAAAAGCCTGACCCCAAATGACAGTCACTGTTTACTTAGGGTTGAACTGGGCTAGTCCATCTAACATTCCCCATGTTTATGTTCATACATGGCTTTACTTAAGCCTCTGGGGATATTCAGAAAGCAATAACTGCATCATCTAAAAGCATCTGCTTCAATATGCTGGGCAAGCACTGGCTGATGGATGCCTTACTCTGTGGGATCCCAAACAAAACTCTTAACAGCAAATACCTCACCCAGACCAGCCATCTTCCATATGATTCAACTGACCCTTACTGGACTCCAGCTTGATAGATGCATAGCACTGTCCTCGTCCTTAGCACAGTCCCTGTCTGGTATAAGGCAGAATGTGAACTGTAACATAGGAACATACTGAGTGCATTGAGGATTATATGTAGTAATAGGAGTATGCTAAGAGTATTCATATATTTGATAATATCCTGTAATGATGGACCTATAACATGAGAGCAAAGGTGAGGCTTGAGATATATTTGGCCCATAATAAATAGCACTGGATTAGTATCTCATGTAAAATCTGGACCCCAGTTTTTTCTCTAACCTAATATTAGCATTTTTGAATGCTTACTATATGTTAGGCTCTGTCCTCCGTGGCTTATAATGGAGTGTTTCATTGATTTCTCATGCTATATGAGGTAGAAACTGTTTCAGTCCTGTTCACCAATGAAGAACATACTTAGAGAGATGAGGTCCCTTTTCCAAGGCCATTTAATAGTAATGATGAAGGTGCAGTTACATCCCGGGTCTGACTTACTCTAAAGGAACTCTGTTAGTATGTTCCCACGTCTGTGTATTTGGAGTGAATACACGGAGATACACTGATCCCTAGTTTATAACATATTCTATCCCAGGAAGGCTGGTCAGAGTTGTGATCCCAAACTATTTTTTCTCATATTACAAAAGATATAATTAAATTGTCCCAGGCCAAGATTTTTAATTGCCATATTGGTGCCAGAGGTGATTTTATGCTCGAAATGGCAGGGTCAAAAGCATGAGCTAGATGAGAGACACTGGTTTTTTCACAGGTTTTTTACAACTTATTCTTGCAGAACATTAGAATTCTGGAAGAGGTAGGGCATGGTAGCTAACTAATAACGAAAGAAAAGTCTCATAACCCCTTTCAATTAATAAAATCTAGATCTTCTAATAGGTCTAGAGTAAATCAAAAGTCACTTAAAAAGTACATTGTGAACATGAAGACTTGGAAGGATATCCATTGGAAAAGTATTGCAGTCTGAGATTTGGACTGACTGAATACTATCATTTATAAAACAGTGATTTGGTTTATAAGCCAGGCTTCTCACTGGCTCAAGCGGAAGTTACAAGGCAATTGCTCAACCTTTTCAAAAAAAGGTAGTCTTCGGTCTGGCTGAAAGTTAGTCAACTGGAATTTGGATTTTTACTTTGCTACTAAGTTGTGTCATTTTGCCTCTGCTTCTTCCTCCAGTGGTTATGAGGACACTCTAACTGTGACACTGCAAATCGTGGTTTATTCTGTGTAGGTCATTCACTGCTTCATGTGTGTCTTCCACTGAGAGGAAGAGCATCCTGTGGCCAAAGCCAGCTGTGAAATGGGAAAATAGTCCCTGTCCACCCACAATATTGTTGGGAGTTTTCAATGAGATAGTGGATATGAAAGCACTTTAGCTGAAAGTGTACTTACCATCGGGCTAGGCACACTACTTATACTAATTTACACTTATATAGCATCTTCATAGATTTATGTAGTTTGATTCTCACAACTCCTTAAAAAGAAAATTAAACCTATTTTATAGATGGAGAAACCGAGGCAAGGAGCGATTATGTGACCACTGGCAATTGTAGAATAGATTAGCAGAATCAGAATTAAATTACCACTCTCCTGACTTGCCAACAGGCATTTTCCCCTCTAAACATGATCCGTTATTATTTTGTTCTGATTCCCAGCATAATGGAGAACAAATACATTGAAAGTTTTTTAAAAATAGTTTTTCAAATGGCCTAAATAGAAATCCCCAAACCTTCTCTCCCTCCATTTAAAGTAGACTTTTTTTTTTTTTGGAGACTCAGATTTATTGGGGAAAAATAGGGTGATTCAGGAGGTAATTCCTCTTGGCATTTGATTTTAATTTTTGGTGGGCAATTGCATTTTTCTTTGCTCTGCAGTAGAAAAATATTACTATTGTAACTGAGGGTTGCAAATGTGAAAACAGGCTCTCAAATGAAAATCGTATGGGGCACTTAGCATTCTGAAAAATATTTGAGTCATTATGTTGCAGTTCTAAAATTGAATCAATGCTATATTTAATAAGGCACAACAGGCCATGAATTATTGCACATTAATTCATGCCCAGTGTGTTGCTAGGCACATGGCTAAAAGCTGAGTGCAGTCAATGCAACTAAACATGAATACACCATAATTCATACACCAGAGAGTCCCGCTGTAATTATAAAATACTATTATAAAGGATTATTTAAAAATATTTAGATATGTTAACTTTTATACCTACATGATTCATGATCCATTATGGTATTCTCCTAAATTTAGCAGCTCACTCCCTTTTTCTCAATCCCACACCTCCAAGATTTACATGTTAAATCCTAGACCACCAGTTTTCTCATCAGTAGGCTCCCTAAGGCTACAAATGTTATTCTGTCGATTTCAGTTTTCATTTGGGGAAAAACAGAACTTTCTCTTAGGCAAGAAGTGTCATGTCAAGCTGTGTGGAGCAACACTTAAAATAGGGGGGAATAGAGAAGAGTAGACATCCTACTGCAGTTGCCTGGAGACAAAATTATAGTCAGGCTGGAGGGTGCGGCTGGGCTTTCTCTCCTCAGGTGGATGCTACTGGGTGCTGAGGGGATTGGAAAACGGAAGGAAGCCCTGATACTGGTTCCAGATGTTGCAAGAACAAGGAGGGTGAGTGAGAATAAAGGAGAGAGTGCTCTGGTCTGCCTTTATTTTTAACTTCACAAACTATGGTTTGTGGTAGGAAGATTGCATTTAATATTGGTAATTGTAGATGAGGAACTTTTGGGAAAATCCAACTTATTCTGAAAATATTGATACAGTGCTTCCTCCAAACTATCTGGCCATCATTTCCAGTGACCCAGAAGTGTAGTGGAGACTGGCAGCATTCTAGAGCCAAGTGTTCTGAGTCCTCCCACCAAGGGGCACTAACCCTCACACCTAAACATGATGTGAAGTAAACACTGGGGTAATGCATGCAATAAAACTTCATTTTTACATAATATCTAAAAGCCATGGTACTTATGAAAGAAAAAAATGGTTGACTGGTTGTTAGGAGATGTTTACGTTCTTATTGATACATATGTAGCTGATGGTAAATGGGTAAAAGAGAAAAATCGATGTTTTACTGCTAATCATCTGTCAAATAAAATTTCTTTTCTATAATTGTATATAAAAAATGCCAACCTCTATTTTTCCTGAAAGTCTATGTTGTTCTCACCCTACCCTATTAAATTGTGATTTTTACAATCTATATTATTAAAGTACATTATAAGTTTTATAAGGAATGGTATTAACGTAATAGCCAGGCTTAAATACCATTAAAAGTCAAACAAGAGCCGGGCACAGTGGCTCATGCCTGTAATCCTAAAACTTTGGGAGGCTGAGGCAGGCAGATCACCTAGGTCAGGAGTTCGAGACCAGCCTGACCAACATGGTGAAACCCCATCTCTACTAAAAATACAAAAATTAGCCAGGCGTGGCAGCATGTGCCTGTAATCCCAGCTACTTGGGAGGCTGAGGCAGAAGAATCATTTGAATCCGGGAGGTGGAGGTTGCTGTGAGCTGAGACCATGCCACTGCACTCTAGCCTGGATGATAGAGTGAGACAGTGCTTCAAAAAATAAATAAATCAATAAAAGTCAAAGGAGAAAGAATTTTGTTACAAACTAATGAACTGAGTTTAATTTACATTTCTACTACCAAGACTACTTGTAAGAGCTTCCACCTTGATTAGAGTCTTTAGTAAATAAAAATATGCTCAAATTTTATGAGAGTGTTTGATTTGCTTGAGTGTTGTAGGAAATTATTGACCAAGGCATTTATCTATTCAGACTAAGGATGAAAAAATGAACTTTATTAAACAACAAGCCTACAGATACAAGCTAAAGAGCTATGCTGTCTTGGTCATGCATTCACTAGTTGTGATTTTTAATTGTAGATATTGTATTGAAATTTCAGCCATACTAAGGCATGTTAAAATGATTTAAGATCCCTAATAATTTGCAAATAAGAACATCATGCTATGTTGCTATTTTTGTTCTCAATCTAATGTAGTCGTTCTCAGACTTCTACAGAACATCAGAATCACCAGAGGGGCTTATTAAAATATAGTTTGCTGGGCCCCATTTCTGGAGTTTCTCATTCAGCAGATCTGAATGGGGCTCAAGAACGTGGAAACTAACAAGTTTCCAGGTGATGTTGATGCTGCTGGTCCAGGGCCACATTTTGAGAACCACGAATGGATTTTTTTTTGAACTACAATTACTATTTTCTTTGATACTATTAGCATACAAGCAGTTATTTGTGGAGCCTGGCAGAGATAAATTTGAGTCTGTGATTTATTTACTTGATGACTAATAGTGCAAGTTAATAGATCTAGATTGAAAGAAGAATGTTCAACATAGGATCTGTTCCAAGTTCTTGCCCCTTATGGGCATTAATCGTTTGAAAGCTTTCAATTACAATGCATATGCGGGCAGTTCCTGATTTATGAATGGCTTGTTTTCCAAAGTTTGTTGTTTCTTTTTGTATGTTTCATAGATGGCAGAACTAACTGGTGGGGAAAAACTCCTGTTAAATCTATATTTGGCTGAACCACAGTACCAGTTGAACTCTTATTTTCCACTACTTGTAAGGAAATGCGTGTCCCAAGCGAATAATAATTAAAATTTGTAAAGCAACTTAAAATCTTCAAGGTGCTTTCATATGTATCATCTCATTTCATCCCCCACAATAATCCCATAAGATAGCTCTTTAATATAATAACTTTAAAGATATGTTCTGCCTAAAGTTGTGTAATGGAATCAGGACTGCAGGGCAGGGTTTGTGGACTCTAGACCTTTGCTCTTTCCACTTGCCATGTTACTTCTAAGGGCCACCTAGAACCTTGAGACTCTGGGGACATATGGCTATGCCTGACAACACTAACTTTTGAAGCTAACATGGTTTTGACCTGAATTTCCTGGGCTTAGCAGGATCTTGGACCTGTTGATCTTGGACCTAGAGGACCTACTGGTCCCTTATGTCTTAATCCTTGACACTTAGCTGTCCTTAGGGGATTTGACCTCTGACTTACTGGGGTAACTTTCATTTCTCTTTGGCATTTCAGGTCCCATTGTAACTCGAGAAGTGTTTAGAATAAGGCTCAGATTTCAGGCCATGAGCTTCTTTGCCTTTTAGTTTCTGAGTTAAAAAATCCCCTGAATAAATGTACACTCGAGGTTCAAGGTCCACATAGAGTGATAAAGAAGACTGAATAACAACCCTTTTTGAAAAGCAGATTATCTCAGACTTAATGTCAACAGAACTTCTCTAGCTTTGATTTGGAAACTTGATTATGCTGGTAGACTAGCTAGATTTCTGGTGTGGCTGATGAATTTAGGGAAAAAACAGATCATCATGATTATGGCAATATGTGAGTTCCCAGTCTTAATCCAGAGCACCAAGGTATAAACACATGGTTTTCAGGTCCTTTAGATATACCTATTAGTCAATCAAACATGGAGCAATATCAGGTGCTGGGTGTCAGCTGAAGATGCCAGTCCGACAAGGTACATTCCTGGCCTTAAGAAGACTCCAGGTCAATAGTCCTCAAAGCTACTTAAAAAAAAATACACACACACACACACACACACACACACACACATATATATGTATATATACCATTTGGATCCTGTAGACATGACTTAATCTTCAGTCGTCCAAGGTACCAAATTTTCAAACACAATGCTAGAAGATAAGTGAGGCACCCAGCAGCCTTGATTAGCACAAATATAGCTATAAACCATTAAAATGAAGAAGAACATGTGGCATGCCTGTCTGACTAAAGAAATGCCAGTGATGAAGGCAGAGTGGTGCCACCAGAAACAAGGGGGCTGAGGTCACCTTTGGGCTCATGGAGAGTTAATATTAGCCCTCTTCAGACATGAAAAATAATAATTAAACACTGCTTGTCAATTAATGCCAGCTTAAAGGAAGGCCCACACTTAGATTAAGCAAGGAGCATGGGTTTCTTCAAAACAGTGAGAAAGGAGGAGGGAAAAGTGTATAAAGTAATGGAAGAGATAAGGTGAAAAGGAGAATAATTAAACACACATGTACTTTCACAGAGTCAGGGCACTCATATTTCTAATTAGAATTTCAATGCAGGAGCCCAATTTAACCTTAGGGAGTCTTTATACTCATGTCACTGTTGTACACAGCAATCAATCCAACTCTGGCATCTTACTTGCACATTGAATTTTTATATTACATTAGTGGAGCCCCAGTCTCTTTGTATCTTTAATGGATATTTTCTTGTTAGAGCTTTAGTATGTGTTTTGTCTTCTAGAAAATTCTGTGCTGAGAGGAACAATAGCCATTTAGATACTGGAATTCAAAAGAGTCAGTGGCTTCCTGACATTAACCAATTTCTTCCTTGACAAATGCAGTCATGGTACTTTTGGAATCATTTTCCATCATAACTGCTTGAGTAAATTTAGGGGAATAATCAATGTATGATCAAAAAAACCAGCCTGGTGCACCAGGCAGCAGATAGTAAAGAAACGAATCCAGAATTCTGTCTCCTGCAATTCAATGGTTAACAAGCCACTTTGTAGATTAGTGCCTCCCAAATCTCTCAAGTTTTGACTTTGTCTTCTCCTTCTATTGTCCTCAGAAGACTTATATTTAACTACTTCTAATTCTGGAAAACATTATTGAATCATAGCCTCTTGCTCTATATAAATAAAAAGTCAGTAGTTCTAGTCCTTTGCCTTATCAAACTGGAAAATGAGACCAGAGAAGTTAAATATTTTGCCCCAAATCAAATGGTTCAGCAGGAAATGACTTTAACTCATACCATGTAATGTAGAACTCAGCACATCATTGACTCTTCTGGGGCAGCAATTTATTAACTCCACATTCTTCCTTTTTGGATAAGCCCTAATATAACACTCCTATATTGAGTCAGAAGTAAGTACAATCCAGGCTTATAATTTGTCAACAGTATCAGTAAGAGGGTATTTTATCTTGACTCCAACTTCTTCAAAGTCTTAAATTTCATCTGAGCTCTCAGAAACTAAATGGTTGTGGCCTGTCTGTCTCATTATATGCATGGTTTTGTCAGGCCAGAATCAGTAACTGTTATAGACCCTCAGCGAGCCTGCCGACTCAGAGGAAATACAATGATAATCCACAGAGAGGTGCATCCTGTGCACCTGGATACCAGCCATAACTATAGAGCGAAAGATTGTGAATCAGGGTAACAGATGGGAACTGATGGGGAGACTGGCATTGAACCCAGGACATCTCAATTTCTCAATATCTCTATAAAAGAAACATTGACCATTGCCTGGAAATGTGGGCAGGGCAGCCAGGCACAGGAGGGCTTGTATTGGACCATACTCTGTTGGGATTTGTGAGGCCTAGGACAGACAAGACAACCACCAACTGCTGATCAATGCAGAAATGTGAAGTTTCCAATGCTAACTATCTTTCCAAAATCTCTCTGACTTGAATTGTGTTGCTTACCTGATATACAGTCTCAACATTGTCTTGAATCTTAATTTTCCCTGCATCAGCTGCCTCTGTCCTGAAGTGATCTCTAGACCCGGTATAACATCTACTCTCAAAAGTAGATGAGGAAGCAGGCAAAACCACCAGGCAGCATTTCCAGAGGATGTCTGCATTTAGATGCACATGTATACATACATTGATGCATATCAGGTTATTTAGATGAAATACAGAACTTGGCATATTGAACACCTGAGGATGGCATCCGTGTTAATTTAATCTTTTATCTCAAGTACTAGGTCACTGCTTGGCACATTGGAGAGGACAAATAAATGTTGATCTGAACAGTTTTACTCCATTCACTGCTAAAGAAGTGCCTGCTATGCCCCAGGTAGGGAAGGAAGCAAAGGTAAGCCACACATAATCATTGTCTTAAAGGAGTTTACAAGTTATAGTGAGTGAAATGCAAATTATAGTACAGGTTTGAAGAAAATGCTGCAGAAGAATGAGACTGGTATGTATTAAATCAGAGAAAGGACAGGGGAAATTCTCTGTGGAAAAAGATGTATCTTTCCAAGTTGGGCCTTAGAGGATAAAATAGGAGTTGGAGAGGAGATGGAGTGGGAGAGACTACAAAGAAAGAAGATAAACCCAACTAGAATTCAGGAAAGTGCTAGTCCATAATTTTTAAAGTGTCCTAGGAGGAAAGGTGTGTATGTGTGTCTGTGTGTGTCTCTGTGTGTGTGTGTTCATGCTCATGTATGCACGTGCACGTGTGTGTGTGATTAATTTGTGAAGATTTACGGGAGAAAGCCTTGGATGATTTGATTTCAGTAGATAATGGGATGACTCAGTCACAATTTTGCTTTAGTATCTGTTAGCAGAATATAGACTAAATTAGAGGGAGAGAAATCAGTTATGCAGCTAATGCAAAAATTTAGGCTGGAGGTTAATGAAGGCTTGAAAAATGATGTGGCAGATGGAAATCTATATGAGGAAATGAATTTAAGAGACAATGTAGAGATACAATTTAAAAACAAATACTTGTAGGCCAATTAAAAGAGGATGATAAGAAAGAGAGAGAGCAGTTAGAAATAACTAACGTTTTGCACCAGAGCAATAGGAGATTCCAGTGACATTAACTGAAATAAAGAAAACAGGAAAGGAAAGTTTCAAGGGTTGAAGAAAATCAACATGTCCGATTCTGGAGAGAGCTTAAATCAGCAGGTACTATGCTCCTTGTCCAACTCTAGGTACCAGCCACTTCTGGGATGCTGAGGAGTTTTTTGGCTATGGGCAGGATATAGAAGGTGTGAGCAAGGCCCTGAACTCTTCCAGGGTTGGATGGGAAGAGCAAGCACAAAGCCTTTTGCTCTCTGGGTGGAAGGAGGGCCTGTGGACTGCAGCGGAACATTCAACTGTGAGCAACCAGCACAGCACACATCTGGGAGAGGCCTTAGCCCATGGACATCTCAGGAGCACCCTAACCTTCTTTCCAAGGAAGAGCATCTCTCCAAGGAAGTGGCCTTTCTGGCTTCAGGAGTCGAGGGGAGGCTGAGCAGGTGAGTGCCAGGATTCTACCCTGGAGGCTGGCAGAACCCTCGCTTTGTTAGGGTATTAGTAGGGTTCTCCAGAAAAGCAGAATCAATAGGATAGGTAGATATACAAAAAGATTTCTTAGGGGAATTGGCTCACATGATTTTGGAGGCTGAAAAGTCCTAAGTTAGGCCATCTGCAGCTGGAAAACCATGAAAACTACTGGTGTAATTCGGTCTAAGGCCAAAGGCCTAGAACTGGGGGTTGGGATGGGAGAATGCTGAGCAATTTTCTTCTACCCAGGTCAGGTCCTCAATGGGATGGATGATGCCCACTGGCATTGGCGAGGGCAGATCATCCTACTTAGTCTACTGTTTCAAAGGTGAATCTTTTTTTTCTTTGCTTTTTTTTTTTTTTTTTTTTTTTTGAGATGGAGTTTCATTCTTGTCCCCCAGACTGGAGTGCTGTGGCACGATCTTGGCTCACTGCAACCTCCACCTCCTGGATTCAAGCAATTCTTCTGCTTCAGCCTCCCTAGTAGCTGGGATTACAGGCATCTGCCACCATGCTTGGCTAATTTTTGTATTTTTAGTAGAGACAGGGTTTCACCATGTTGGCCAGCCTGGTCTCAAACTCCTGACCTAAAGTGGTCCACCTGCCTTGGCCTCCCAAAGGGCTAGGATTACAGGTGTGAGCCACCGTGCCCCACCTAAAGGTAAATCTTTTCTAGAAACAGCCTCACAGATACACCCAGAAATAATGTTTTACCAGCTATCTGGGCATTCCTTAATGAGTCAAACTGACACATAAAATTAACTATCACATCTTGATTGCAGGGGAGAGTCACAGCAGGGATGAGGGTCTTTTTTCTTATGCCCAGATAGCAAACTGACAAACCTCCTGCTAGAGATGATCTGTGGAAGCAGAATACTTCTATTGAGGGCACCCCAAGGGGTGAATCTCAGGTCTGAGAGTGGGTCAGAAGTTGGTGAAGAAAACTAGGGGATCTAGCAATGATAGAAGAACAATATCCAGAATATGTAGCTCCTAAATAAAAATAGAACTGCTGGTGGAGACAGAGAACAACTTGGGCAAAAATTAACAAGACATTCAAGGTTCCAACATACTACAAAATCTCTCAAATTCTTGAACCTAAAAATCTCACAATTTTTGAATGAAAAAAATCAATAGACAAATTGAAGATAGTCACCATTGAATTCTGATTCAGTGGCCTGGAAAATTAAGTGGGGTGGGGGTGGTGGGGACACCACATCAGAATAGAAATAGAAGATAAAGAAAATAAGAAGGAAAAGATAAACGATTTTGGAGGACAGATATAGGGTACCCAAGATACAAACAATAGAAATTTCATAAGGAGAAATAGGAATCAATGGAGAAGAGGCAATAACTAAACAAACAATAGAAAACCGTTTCTCTGTGTTGAAAGAAAATTTAAGGTAGAGATTGAAAGGGCTCACTGAGTTCCAGGAGCGATTGTGAAGAAAAAACAACCTAGGCCTAGCCCGATAATCTTCCTGAGCTCAAAGGATAGAAGGACAATTGTATAAGTTCACAGAGAGAAGGAACAAACTATTTTCGAAAAGAATGAGACTCAAACTGGCAATCAGACCTCTCGTCTACAACACTGCAGGACAGAAGACAGCAGAATAATATCTGAAGAATACTGACAGTAAAAGAAGGCAACCCAAGAATCCTACATCCAATCAATGTACCCCTCACTTGTTTGGGCAAATAAAAATATTTGAGAATATATAAGTAGTAAGAAAATGTATTATCTACGTACCACATCTGGGGAGAGGATTCAAGAAAACCACTAACAATAATTGAAAGAGAAAAGATGAATATATATGTGTGTGTGTGTGTGTGAATAATGATTGGTGACATGTAATAAAAGTGCTAAATAAAGGTTCTTGAAATAGAAGTACCATGACAACACAAAATTTAAAATTTTTAAAATTTGGGCATGGCATGGTGGAGTCCTGAAAGGGGGTAGTAAAAGCATTTTAATGAATATTGACTTGATCAAATCAGCATGAATCCCTTTTTATTTATAATTTTAACATTTTGTTCATTATTGATTTTTTGCATTTAATTTCACTTTCTTAATATTGCATTAAGATATTACTTATTTTGATTACTGAGTTTTTTTGCACCTCAAATTTTGTGCCAAGAAACGTGCCCCAATTGCCTTTCTCTAGACCTGACTCTGTGAGCAAAATAAGGAACTGGAAGAAAACAGCAGTCACAAAACCAGGTCAGAAGAAGGTTTTAAGAAGGACATCAACTGAAGTGGCATAGGATAAGCTCTGAGTAGAGGTATTGGGTCTGGTGCTAGGTCAAGCTACAATAACAGGGACATTAATATGGGAGACGCGTAAAGCAAGGTCTGAATAAGAGGTTAGGAAGTAGAGGCCACAGACACAGAAAATAACTAAGCAAGGTATTGCCTTTGTGAATGAGAAAGTCAATTGTTAACAATTCCAATAAACTTTTATCTTTGAGGGTGACATTATGAAAATTTCCTATGAAGAGAAACCACTTGGAGTTAGAGCATCACCAAACCCAAATAGCTCCCATTTATCTTTGGCGATTGAGGCAGCTCTGAGATGAAAATGGTCTGTAAAAAGAACTTTCTAGGAAGTCCATGCCGCCTTAGATGTCTCATAGGCAGAAACACAACACAGGCTTTCAAAAATCATTGTTATCTCACTGTCACATTGGTAGCCGTGATTGTGGAAAATGATGTGTTCTCCTTTCTTGTGCATTCTTCATTACGCACACGCACTTCTGCAGGAATAAAAATAGGGAACTTAGACTTTTTTTTTTAAGGCCCTCTTCAGACCAGACTCCATTTAGGACCTGTTCTTCCCGTATACACTTCGAGAACGGTTGCCAAGGAAACCTGAAACAAAGACGGCTTCATGCACTCAAAGCAGGAAAATGCATCCAGAACTTCAAATCTTTATACATTACTGAGGATTGACAGTCTCCTTCCTTGTTCTAACTGGAGTTTCAAGAACAGCCTTCAAGCACTTCACATTCTTTGTGTGTGTGTGCGTGTGTGTGTGCGTGTGTGTGTGAATCTGAGATACAGTCAACAGGGAGTTTTTCGTCTTATCTTCTGGCTACTTTTCAAATGTTTTTGCCATTATTTCACAGTTTATGTATTCAAAAGTAAACATTACAATAATAGCAACTCTTCATTCCGTACAATGAAAGGCTTAAATAACAAATTAAGAAAATGTAGTTTTCATTCCATATTGACTTCTGCAGCACTACCTTTAAGAAATATTGCTGTGGCTTACATGTTAATTTTGGAACTCCTAAGGCTAGGGTTGCTGTCAGTGGAAGAGATCTGTTGCTATTCCTCTGAAAGGATATACAACTGAATAATCTTGTAGTCTTTTATGTACAAATTGGCTGGTTGTGGGAGTTAATTGTCACAACCGAATAGGGGTCATTTTCAACGTTGCAAATTGATAAATGCGATTTAATGCATTAAATTGTCTTGCATCATGTTCTTAGAACAGGAAAAATGTGCTGTATTAAGGAAGAGTCTTTGGGGGAAAATAAAGCCCATGATACTCAGCTAGGAGTATGAAGGATTAATAGCGAGATAATAATCAAACAAGTAGTTTTTGTTAAAAAAGAGAATAGACTTTATATGTAGAGGGTGTGGGTGGCAAAGACTTGTTGAGCATTAAGGAGGAATGAAGGCATACAGCATAAGAGTGTTCATTTGAAGTTTGGAAAGGATGGTCACAGAAATAGGATGAGAATGACTGTGTGTGTGTGTGTGTGTGTGTATTTTCCAAATAAACAAGTTTACCTTTCCCTGTGATCTTCTTGTTCTGAAGGACAATGATTTTCTGACTGTGTCTTGCCCTAAGGTATTATTTTGGAGAAACCAAACAACCTCCCTGGAATAGTGCAATGTTGTGAGAAGCAGAGGGACTCAATACCAGCCACCTGAGTCAGAAGGAGGCAGCCCAGAAAGGTAGCACTTCAGGAGGTGAGGCAGCTATCATGTGATAATCATATCCTCGGAGAATCACAGATCCAGAGCAGTACCTCTTGCCTCACAATGCCCTAGGGTGTTATTATCTTATGATAACCATCTTAAAGATGTCTTTTTTGCTCAATTAACACATACTTCCATGAAAATTAGCTATCAAGATGAGTTACAAAATACAGATATTTAACATGACAGGTTAAAATAGTGCAGATGTCTTCATCCAATTATTGCAATTTGTACTCTGGACAAGGAAAACTACTTGGATGAGTGATTCAACTTGCTAACATTTATATGTTTGGTAATTGTATATTATTACAAGATTTCTTCATATTGAGCAAACTCTATATTTTTGCTGACAGAGCTGTCTTTTTGAAATGCAGACCCCGGCAGGTTTATATGAGTGTCTTCGTCTCCCATCAGTTTGTTTTGTTTGGACCTGCCTTTTTACAAAACTTCCCCAGGGGTCCCAATACGTTTTCTCATCCATTCTGTGGCATGCAATGAGAAGGAGCCAGGCCATTTGCTTTTTGAGTGTTTGCTGGCAGAGAGTAAAGCACACTTGTCATGAGTACACATGGGCTGGGAATATTTCTTGAGAATAAATGGGGCAGCAAAATAAGGAAAAGTTTGTGCACTGCAGAAGAAGTCGGTGTATTGGTGTGAATTCCTCCTGGCTCCTGGCAGAGCACTGTAATACCTCTATGGACCATGCATTCCTATCTGAAAGTGGGTGGATTCATTCAGCTAATTTCTAATATTCTTTCCAGCTTTAAAATTCTGTGCTTCTGAAGTAAAAATACATACAACCTCATGGTAGCTGAGGATGTTAAATGGCTAGGCACTTCCTAAACTATGTGCCTAGGGCAGTGTATAAGACAACCCCCTGCCCCATAACAAAGAATTATCCAGCCCACAAAGTCAAGTGCTTAGAATGAGAAATCTTGGTGGAGGGAAAGTTTCTTAACATCTCTAATCCTTGGTTTCCTCATCCGTAACACCAGCCTAACTTAGTGATATAGTTTGACTCTGTGTCCCTACCCAAATCTCATGTCCACTTGTAATCCCCATGTGTTGGAGGAGGGGCACGGTTGGAGGTGATTGAATCATGGTAGTGGATTTCCCCTCTGCTGTTCTCGTGAGAGTGCATGAGTTCTCACGAGATCTGGTTGTTTGAAAATGTGTAGCACCTCCCCTTTCACGCTCTCTCTCTCCTGCTCCACCACGGTGAGATGTACTTGCTTCCCCTTCGCTTTCCACCTTGATCATAAGTTTCCCAGCCATGCTTCCTGTACAGCTTGTGGAACTGTGAGTCAATTAAACCTCTTTTCTTTATGAATTACCCAGTCTCAGGTAGTTCCTTATAGCGTGTGAGAAGGAACTAATGAACTGAGTTTCTGTGAGGATTCACTGAAGCAATGTGTATAAAGCAGTTAGTGCTGCCACGTAATATTGTGTAAGTATCATCAATTATGATTGTTTTTATAATTAATAGTGCCAGTAATATTTTAAAAATTGCTATACATGTGGAAGAAAAATTCTTTAAATCAAATTTTCAGTGACTATTTGTTAGGTACACCAACAACCTGAGAGATTCCTAGGCCTCTGAAACACTTGAATGCAATGATTCTAACAACGTGTTCCATGAACTTACAGCATCAGCCTCACCTGGGAACATGTTAGGGAAATTCTTGATTCACACTCCAGACCTATTGAATCAGAAATCCTGATGGTGGAACCCAGGAAACTGTTGCTAACAAATTCTCCAGGTGATTCTGATGTGAACTAGGGTTTGAAAACCACTGCTCTAATATATACCTTGGGAATAATTCCTCTAAGCGGGAACTGGGTCTTGTCTACGTAATCACTCCAAACACCTGGTTGAGTGCCTTGTATGGGGTAGGTACTTAGTAAAGTGATTGAATGGGATGAAAAACTAATTCATGAGCAGGACCTGATCCTACATTATTGACAATTGTTCCCACAGCTTGGCATTGACTGATGTTGACAGACACAACTAAGTTACACCCACAGGTCCTAATCTCTCTCTGTCTGCCTGTACCAGGTGTAAGGCAGCATGCCTGTGGGCTAAAGAGGCCACTTGTGCTTACAAGTTGAGACCTGCCAGCACTGTTCAAGTGATCCTACACCTTAGTTAGGGCCAAACAGAGGGAGAGGTTTCATTAGAAATAATTAAACTCAAATGAAACAAACCCAGGAGTTCAACACAACTGCAGCTGCGGCTGTCATCAAATCATTCCTCTATTGTTTTTATTGGGGGGATTTTGGAACTAATAGACAAGAGTTTGGGGGATGTTTGTATGTATGTTTGATTTAATGGCGTAAATGTCGTTTTCTGAGTATTCAAAATTTCAGTATTGAAAATTGAGTCACCTTGAAAATCACACTGTAGAAATATGGGACCAAGAAGAAAATATATTCATTTGAACTTAAAGCCATCTTCTACTGTATTTGCATAAATCTAGAAAAGGGATTCATATAATGAATCATAGTAAGATTTGTTAAAACCCTAGCAGCATCTGGATCAACATGACTAGTGATAGGTTTTTAAATTGCAAATATAGAAAGTAAATATGAAGGAATCAGCGTATTTGGGAGATAGTTTTGAAAAGCATATTTAAAGAAGTATTTCTGGCCGAGTACAGTGGCTCACGCCTGTAATCCCAGCACTTTTGGAGGCTGAGGCGGGTGGATCACCTGAGGTCAGGAGTTTGAGACCAGCCTGGCCAACATGGTGAAACCCCATCTCTACTAAAAACACAAAAATTAGCTGGACATCATGGCACATGTCTGTAATACTAGCTACTTGGGAGGCTGGGGCAAGAGAATTGCTTGAACCCGGGAGGTGGAGGTTGCAGTGAGCTGAGATCATGCACTCCAGCCTGGGCAACAGAGCAAGACTGTGTCAAAAAAAAAAAAAAAAAAAAAAGAAGTATTTCCTACATAAAAAATATATAATGTATGTATAAGTTATAAAACATAACTATAAACTGAACACCCAATGGGCCACCATTATCCTTAGGTAATGGGACATTATAAATACTGTTGAGACTTCTTCTAGGTCACTTGTTCATTGCAAACCCCTGGCTGCTACCCATCCTTCACTGAGGTAACCACTATCCTGAATGGCGCTTAACTATAAATTTGATACATAGGTATTTAACTATAATTTATTTTAGAGTTTGCTTGTTTTTAAACTTTACTTAAATGATATCATATTATATGTATTCCTTAATCTATTTTTTCATTCAGTGTTATCCACATGGTTGTAAATACTCTGCTGAATTCTAGTCTATTTTCTAATTATATTACAGTTTACCCATTCTCCTGTCTAGTTTGGGATTTATTTATTTATACAGTTTTGATGGATGGTACCAATTGGTAAAACTCCTTTGCATGTGAGAACATCCCATCCTCTTCATCTGGAAAAAACAATAATTCAAATAGTTCTTTAAACCGTGGTCTCCAAGGCACCTTCTGTTTCTTGTTTTTTGATGATTTATGATTTCTTTATCTGCCACACTTTGAGTTCTTTGTGGGCAAGAATATGTCTATTTTATTTCTATTTGTCTAGCACCCCAGATGGTGCTTGACCCATAACATATACATCAGTAGGATGCATGGTTTTAAGGGACTGAAAACCAACTCAAACTGGATTCATTTTTCAAAGGAATATATTTGGTTGATTTACCTGAAAATCCCAGGGGTGACCCCAAACAACTTCAGACTCCTACCATCAAAGCTTCTAGCCCCTAAGAAAGAGAGGCTGTCTTTGCAGCTCCCGTACAAGTTCTTGGATCAACTCTCATAAGCCTGAATTGGTTCATTTGCTTATCCCTGCATCAATGACTGTGCTTCTAGATGATGAAATGCTATGATTGCCTTAAGCCCAAGTCACATATTCTATTCTCGGGGCCCTATTGAAACTGCCTGTACTAAGAGTGGAAATGCAGTGATTCTTTTAGAGCAAAGTTGGAGGAGGCAAAAGGAGAAGTAGATGTGAAAACAATAAATTTCTACAAAAGGAGATGCTCGATGAGATTCTAGTTGAATAAAAAAGAGTTAACACAGAAAAATAAAATTTAAAAATCACACAAATAGGAATTGATCCAAGATAATGAGGTTTGGGCAAGACTTATTTATAAGACGATCTAAGAGACTCATTAAAATGAGAGGTCTCTTTCTGATGGTTAACAGGAGAATAGGAAAGGAAAAAGGCAAAAGTTATGGTTATTTCAGCATAAAATCTGGGGCTGAGTGCTGAGTGCTTCAGAGAGCTAGAGCTAATGGGACAATGAAAACAAATGGCCTGGGATGACATTGGTAGGATCCTGAGTGAGATTAGTAGGAAGCCCGGGCAATGGGATCAATTTTAACATCAGGAAGAAAGTTAAATATGTGGAGAGAGGGAGGTAGAATATAGGGGCTACCAATGCCAGTTTGAGGGTGACACATACAATTTTATTTCCTTGAAGAGAAGAATTTTATGAATTTCATACCCTTTAATTCTATAGCTTCTACTTTGAGGATATGAAACTATTCCTCACATCAAAAGTTAGAAGGTTAACTTTAAGGGTGGGTCCTTGTTCCTAGAGCTCCCAAGATGGCAGCAAGCCTTTTGTTCTCTGACCTGAGGTTCTTTCCCTCATGGATTCCAAGGAATGGAACCTTGGGCCATGCAGTGAGTGCTATAGCTCTATTAGAAGCTGTGGGTCACGGAAGAGAACCGTGGAACCCAGCAACCAGTGTTCAGCTTGATTAGGATGGACCCAGGCACTTAGCCACGCAGGATCAATGGTGAGCCTCTAGCCCGAACAGGAGTGGCAATGGGCCCCTCACTGGCTCTGAAACACAGTGGACACCCTGCTGGATCCCGAGGGGTGGAAGTCAAGGGCGGGTCTGTGACAGCAGCGAACAGCAGTGGTGAATGGTGAGCGAAAGCTCAGCTCCAGCAGAAACAAACTCAGACCAGAAGAGTGTGTGGTCACAAGATTTAATAGAGTGAAAACAGAGCTCCCATACAATGGGAGGGGACCCAACGGGGGTTTCCTACTCCCAGCTCGAATGTCTGGGGCTTATATCCCAATCATTGGCCCTCCCCCTGTGCTCTCAGATGATAGATGTTTTGGTTATTTCTTTACCTCCTGCTTTTAGCCTAATTGGTATTTTAGTGAGCCCTGTTTACTACCTGATTGGTCGGGTGTGAGCTGAGTTACAAGCCCCGTGTTTAAACGTGGGTGCGGTCACCTTCCCCAGCTACACTTAGGAATTCTTAGTCTACCTAGGACATCCAGTGAGTCCTGTCTCTCAGTATGGGAAATATTTTCTTCCTGAGGGGATAGTACATGCAGTGATTGCAAAAAGAGGTAGGTGTGAGCATAGATTGTTGTCTGTCTAGTTAATTGTTATCATCATCATCATCATCATCATCACTGCTATTTGGTAATAAACTTAAGGCAGATCAGAGAGAATGATCTCTATGTCTTTATGCATAGACAGAGGACACACTTCTATAAATTAGTTTCATAAGCTCAGAGTTTGAACTTGAGACCAAGCTAAGTCTTGCATTTGGGGAGACATTTATGACTCCTCCTCAGTGATAAAAAGTCATGAAAAGCACAGCAACCTAAGGAAAAATGTTTCTCTTTCTCTTAAAGCTATGTAACTTCAGTTAGGTGGGACTGTTTCCATAGGAAATAAGATGGTGATATAAAACTGATGTCTGTTAGGCTTCAATGACCCCACCGGTGATCTTGTCTGCTTCTCATGCCGCTTGTCCCTTACTTTGCAGTTGTTTGTGCTTCTGACACAGTAAGATTTCCTAGGGTTTCATTCTGGGAGTCATTTCTCCTTCTCTCTTCCTCTTTCCCAGAGGCCTTATCTATTCTTTTTTCTTCAACTGTTATCTCTATACAGATAGTTACAGATAGTAATCTCCAGTCACAGCTTTAAATGCCAGTAGGATGTCCTCTAGATACCTTAAACTCATTGTATTCAAAGGCAAGCTGCTTGTTGTCACTCCATGGAAGTTTCTTATCCTGACTTTTCTATTTTATTTAATTACGTTATAATCACCTAGACATGAAACAAAGTCATCAGCAAGCTTTTAACAATTCTCCCTGTTATTTAAGTTACTTAATTTTCATGATGGACAGAGGAGAGAATGTCTTCTCTTTTCCATTCCTACTGCTGCTAACTTAAATCTCTGATTACTTCTAGTCTGCTTTCTGCAATAGCTTTTATTCACATCTTGTCTGTTGCACCTCTACCCTGTGCCTCCAGGCCAGATTCATCTTCCTAAGGTGCACCTCTAATGCCTCCAGGTTAAAACCAAAACCAAAACCAAAATTTTATTGGCTCCCTTTTTCTTACATACTTTAAAATCAACTCTGGTATTCAGTGCTTTCTATAATAGATGATCGAGTTATCATTCTAGTTTGATCTTTTATTACTCACCCATTTATATCCCCTACTCCAGCCTATTATTCACTATTCTATGCACATTTTCCTTTAACCATGACTTTGCTCTACCCAGAATAATAACAACTAATTCTTTTATAGAACTTTCTATGTTCCCATCTATAATCTAAGCATTTCATGTCTATTAATTTATTTAATTGTTGCAACATTCCCAAGATTGTTGTAATAAGAGATATACACTATTATAAGCTCTATTTTACAATAAGAAAGTCAAGTTGAGAGAGTTTAAATGACTTTCCCTGAATCACGCAGCTGATGGAAAGTAGAGCCAGCATTGGAATCTAGGCAGTCCATGCTCTTAGTCACTATGTTCTTTTACTTCTCCTCTTGTCAAATTCCTAACCATGCCTCAGTGCCCATCAAAATCCTCACCCTCCATCAGGGCCCATATAAGTGCTGCCTCTTCAATGATGCCTATTTTGGTCTTCACAAATAGTGGTGATTTTCCCCTGCTTTGAACAGCATAGCAATTTGTTTTTCTACATTTCTCCCACTATATATACCATGCATGGTAATTTAGTTTCTCTCTATTTTTATTCCTTAACTAAGTAAATAAGGCTCTGTTCTTGCTCTCAAGGAGGTCACAGTCCTGTGTCTTGAAGCACTTAGCAAAGAGATGTCCAATACTTAATTGTTTATTGGAATTAGTTAATGTTATTGGAATCAGTAAAGGACTAATTCTCAAACCCCCAAATAAAGTCAGATAAACTAAAGTGTCTACTGCAATTTAAAAACAAATCAGAATTATTTGTGGTAGGGTATAGTCTGTTTAAGAGTTGTGGCCCCTTAACAGTACTTATTTGGAACTTCAGCACTTTTTGATTTTCTTTACCAGAGTTATTTAGCAGTTCAAAATTATGAGTACAGTAACAATGGAAATTTACTATGGTTTTTGTTAGCCCTTCTAAACTGCACACCTTCACATGCAATTCAAATAAAGCATCCTGGAAATCCTTCCAGCTCTCAGATAGATTAAACATTTGACCTGTTTTTCACCTCAAGGTATTCCAGTGTTTGCTTTATAATGCTTATCCACACTCTTGTTCCTATGTTCTATTCCCTTGAAACACATTTTATTTAGAGGGACCCAGTGCAACACTTGTTTGCATTTGTTTGAATATAACATATAATAAATACAAAAGTTTATGAATTCATTTTTGCACTTCAGGTATCATCTTAATGTAATCAACTCTTACAAATTCATTAAAGTTTGACACTAGGCCCCATGTTTTTAAGTTCTCAGTCTGGGGCAAAGGTAGAAAACAGCAGAGAAAAATCAGAATTTTCCAGAACAGGAAGCCTAATCTCCCAAAAAGTAAGCTTCCATTTTATAGGATTTGACCCAATCAGATTTTTATCCTATTTCTCCATGTCTTACTTGCATTTCTCTTACTACAAAAATTAATATTCCGCTGTGGATTTTCTTCCTGGAATTGTTTTCTCAGGTAACCAGAATGTGTGTATGTCTATTTGTCACACCATCTACAACAGAAGTGGCAAATATTTGGGATATTGCCAGAATCGGCGAGATCATTTCCTCAGCCCCACTCTCCACAAAGTGCCTTAGATCCATAACAGTCTTTAATGGAGGATACAGTCATGCTAATAAGATTGCCACTAATACAGTCAAATTTAAGATTTCTGCATATAAATAAGGTGAGAAGCAATCAGGCAGCATCTACTTGAAATCAATTGCTAGAATCTCTGGGTACCTAGGGGAATTGTACCCTTTTATCAATGGATTTTAATTTATTCTTTTAAAAATTCCTTTTGCAAAGTAAAATATACATGTAATAAACTCTGGCTATAGTAAACCAGGCAACATTCATTATAGAGGGTGAGTCCTCTTTCTAGCAGTCATGTTATGGACCCAGAACTTTAAAATGGAATATTATCTCATAGTCTCTCAGCCACAGAATTTTTGGCAAAAATTGCATCAATCTCTCATATTGGGGCAGGGAGAGGAGAGGAAGAGACTTCAAAAGATAGTGACCCCTATAGAATTGAATGGTTTTTAATGGCCAGGAATACTGATTTGATGGATAACCAATCTGGGGAAGTCGTCTTTTACAGTGGCATCTGTAGGTTGCCGTACTATATCCAGGTAATCTGAGGAATTAAAGCACTCCTCTTGGCTGGCTAGGTCAGTAGAATCAAATTAGGCCATCAACAGGTGACAGATGTCATACCCAGTTCAAAATGTTACTTACTTGTCAGTATGACATTGGAATGTTTGAATACTCCACTACCCTACAATGGAGTTTTATCTTGTTTTATTTTATAAATTCAAATGTATTAATTTTGTTATTGATTTAACATTATTAGTTAACTTTATATAGGAATATGTTTACATATCTATATGAGTAATTATATTAACCCTCATCTTTCCCAAAGTGGTGTTCTTTGAATCAAGGAGAAACTATATGAAGATTGTGAGTCTTAAAAAAGTTATGTGAATCCAAATACCACCTAAACTTTTAAATCATAAATACCAGTGCTTCCTGGGAACAATAATTCCATTTCATTTAAGTCAAATTTAATACCTACTTATTGAGTTCTGACTAAGTGCCAGATAGCGTGTTAGGTAGGTACTGTGACATTGAGAAAGTAAGACATAGTCTCTGCCATCCACAATTTTGCAGCAGGGGAGGAGGCAGATGTTTATAAGGCGTAGAGGTAATGCACAGGGAATTTGTTAGTAATGTGTATAATTGAATTACATTTCATTAGTCTCTGAACTCTTCATCTTCCATCTTTGACAGTGGGAAGGATTTTAATAATAACTGTAGTAAATGTAAGTTTCAATACATGGCAGGTTTTCAATCAGTGTCTGGCAAATAAAATAAATAAATGTCACTTAACTATTCAATGTGCATATTTAGGCTCAGTCATTATATTTAGAAAACTAAAGATCATCACATGCTTTTGAACCCCGGCACTTTTTATAGAAAAAAACCTCACTAGTTATTATTTATTCAGTGTTCATCCAATGCCAGGCACCATGTTCTTAGCTTTACATATATAGTCTTATTTAATCTTCATAATAACCTTGAAAGGTATGTGTTATTTTACAGATGATGAGGTGCAGCAAAGTCCAGTAATTTAACTGAGGTCCCATATTTAATAAATGGAAGATTTACAGCTTAAATCCAGGATTGTCTAAATTTAAAGCCCATTTTCTCAACTGCTACACAGAATCATAGCTAAGACTTAAAAAAAAAAAAAAGACCAATAACTTTGAAGAAACACTTTATTAAATTTTTAGAATTTTACTTCTATAATAAAAATATTCCTAAGAATAATGTTGAAAGTATTTTAGTCAGTGGTATAAAATAGTATTGGTGTTGACAGAGACTCTCAACCCATCTGGTTAGACAGGATAGGCTATGGTCTCATTCCCACAGTGCTGGACAGGAATGTAAATTTAACTGGAGAGCAGAGGAGTTGTGGTGGGGGTGGTGCGCCCAGGCACATTTGCTGAGGAGCAGGGCTCACGTGGGTGTTCAGTTTTATGTGGAGACAGGAGATCTCTGTAAGCACAACCAAGACAATTGCTTTTTCCTTTTGAACCTCCTCCCAGCCTTGCCATACCTCTTCTTCTGGCCATACTTCAAACTGTGGTTCTCTCTGCATTTCTGTAGGGCTGTGGAGGTGCTGCTAGGGCCTAGAATTTTATGGGGGTGGGGTGTGGAGTGATGCTAGTTGCAGTGATGACTGTTTCTTTCCTAACACACTTGCATGTTTAGCATCATTAGTAGAAGCCCAATAAGACACCGTAGGACTGGTGTGAAACATGCGCTTATGCCAAAACACTTGTCTCTGGTGTGGAAACTTAAGGCAATGGATCACTAAATTAGCAGTCTTCACCTTCTTTCATAATAGGTTGCCCTCACCCTCAGTTAATATGGTATAGTGAAAAAATGCTGTACAGGCAGGAGGCTTTGGTTTCCAGAACTTTACTGCTGACCTGTCAATAACCTTCAATTAGTTACTGTACCCCTATGGGGCTCAGGTTCTTCATATGTGACATATGGGACTTAGATTAAAGAATTTCTAAAAATCCCTCATGGCCATTAAAAAAATAGTGTGTAGAAACAAACTTGGCTTAAAGCATTTCAACTGACTTTACCACTTTATTAATTGTGTAAATCTGGGCATCACTACACACACACACACACACACACACTTGCACACATAATATTGGAAAGTGAATCCTACTCTTATAGGGTTGTTGTGATAATCAAATTAAAATAATGTTTATGAAAGTATTTCATAAACTGTGAAGTCCTTTGCAAAATTGAGATTCTATAAAATTTTACATTTATTCTCCTAACCAGATGCTCAAATTATTTCTGTAACTGAATGTCATGTTAGATAGTATTTGAAAAGCTAAGATTCAATCTTTCTCACTTTATCATGTGCTTATTTTAAAACAAACAGAATACATAATAAGGTGTCAAGCAGCACCCTCGACAAACAGTGAAATACCACTCCTATGCACCAAAAAGTACAATAAATCCATGCAAAATCTGATGGGAAAATATTTAAAGAACTGTTAGCTTAATGCTGCTATTCTATTCAGCTATTTATGTGTATAAAATGATCTTAAATAAAGCCTGCCTTTTTGTGGAAATCATAAAAGAGTGTTCATTTAAAAAAATAAGGTAGTTTGTTAGAGAAAGGAGAGGTAAAAAATTACAACAGTGTATACAGGGTGACTGTTATGGTTTGTATATGTTTTGCTTGTCCCCGCCAAATCTCACGTTGGAATTTCATCCCCAGTGTGTCAATGTTGGGAGGTGGGGCCTAGTGGGAGGTGTTTGGGTCACAGGATGGATCTCTCGTGAACGGTTTGGTGCTCCTCGAGGTAAAGAGTGAGTTCTCATTCTTGTGAAACTGGATTGTTCTTGGGAAGTGGATTATTCTCTGGAGAGGGGGTTGTTATAAAGCCAGGAAGCCCATCAGGTTGGGTCTCTCTTCACACATACCTGACTCCCTTTTGACCTTTTCCGTCAAGTTTTGACTCAGCACAAAAGCCATCACCAGAAGCTGAACAGATGCTGGAGGCACCATGCTTCTTATACAGCCTACAGAACCATAAGCTAAATACACTTCTTTTCTTTTAAATAACCCAGCCTCAGGCATTCCTTTATAGCGACACAAAAGACTAAGACAGTGACAGAATCAGTAAGATTTTCAACTCAGCTCACATGAAACTGAGGCATATGCAGAGATGACCATTTCCTATCTTCTTCATTGTGTTGTGCATAATCTAGAGATTTTATATTGGTTCAGCAGTAGCCTTACTTACATATTTTAATTATAAACATGTATGTTATTTTATTCCTGCATTAAAATTAATTATCCTAGTGGCCCACAGATTAATTCGGTGCATGTATGTGTGCTCACATGAAATTATCCGAATAGTAGATCTCAGATTCCTGACCATCTGCCATATAATCTGCCGCCTTCTTTTCCAGGAGATGCTATCTTACTGTAACAAACACCCAGAGAGCAGTCACCCAGAACGTGGAGGTTAATATGGGTGGTCAGCAATTACAGTGACTGGTTATATCCACTATCTTGAGTTTTGAGGGAGACCTGGCAATATATGGCAAGAACCATAGTCTGGAAATGGGACCTGAGCAGCTCTCTGGGCTCCAGTTTCCATATACATACAATGAGGGGGTCATGGTTCCAAGAGATCTTGGAACCTGATTAGAAGTGGGGAAAAAGAGAGGGTACATCATGGCAGTGGTGAGAGTGAGGTGGTGATAGGGATTGAGGTTGTTGTGCTAACTGGGTCTGAATCCTGACTCCACCCACTTATTGCAGCAGGAGCTTTTATTAACTTAAAATGGATAAAAGAATCACCCCATCACAAAGTTGTTATAAGTAGTAAATAAACCAATTGTATAAAGCAATTCATTCTCAATACATTGAAGCCATTATTATTGTATAACTTTGAGCAAGTTACTGATCCTTGCCATGTGTCTGTTACTTTATTTATGAAATAAGAGCAACACTGTGCTTATCCCAAGGGCTGTTTTGCAGATTCAATGAGTCAATACATGTAAAAAATGTAGAACAATGCCTGGTATAAAGTAAATGCAAAACATGTTAGAGGAAGAATGGGAAAGCTCCAACTGGCAATGTCAGGTAGGGTAGCATTTACATGAAATTAATTAAAGGATAATTAGGATTTTGACAGATCAAAAAAAGAAGAAGGACATTCAACCCATAGGGAAGAGCACCAGCAAAAGAATCCCATGACAATGAATAGAGTGTTTGGTGTTGCTTGGATTTTCATGCGGTGGAAACATAATATTTATGGGCACATGTAGTAAGATGAAGTTAGAGCGTGAGGCTAGTGAGATAAAAATTTTGAGTGTCATTCTCTTATGTTAGCACATTATGAATTGTTTCTTGGTTAAGTAGTTTGATTTTCAGCTTCATAAGGTATTTGGCAACATTATATTTTCAATGAAATATCTTCTATTCTCTCCCCCTAAAGATAGCTCTTTCATCCTCTGTGCATTCTTGGGGCATTGTACATAGAATACTTTAACTATACATAATGTGATGGAATATTTTAATTATTTGTTTTACATGCATCTGTTTCCTCCATGAGACTATAGGCACCTTGGGGGCAAGAAGTACCACCAAGTCATAACTGTATAAATAGCATGTAACAGGTACCCAGTCCAATACTTACTGCTGGGTAAATAACAGGTTCTCTGAAGCTAGAGGAGGCAGGTCCCTCTCAGTGTGACCTATGACCTTTGTGCTGACTGTGACCTAGGACTACTTTTCAGGATTTTTGTGGGAGATTTTGTAAGCAAAGTCTTTCTTCAATGTTTGATCATTAGGCAATAAATAAATATATTTTAAATTGGTCAGGAAGTACTTGATCTATGCTAGGTAGTTTTATTACTTCAATATTCCTTTAAATGTCATTTTCTTAATTAAAAAATTTCTGCCCTGTTTCTTCATTAAAAAGAATTTTAGCTTCTTAAAAACAAAAATATAAAGAAGACATTGAAATCTCTCTACCACAATCTCTCTACCTTGATAACCTCTGCTGATATTTAAGAATAAGAAGTGTATATGTACACGTTTAGACATTTCAAAGTGAACAGAAAGGCAAAAAATAAAAAGTAACTCCTCACTCTCTCTCCTCTAAGTAACTCATTTGTCCAGTAGTTAATTTTTTGTTATTCTTTGATTTAGCTTAAGTGGTAATGCACAAAGTATGTAATTTGTGTATCAATAATATGGGTTCTGTTATGTTAATAAAGAATTTTTTCAGACAAAATGTGTTAAAAATTAAAGTGTGCATTTTAATTTTTATGACTCTTGTTAGAATGACAAGCAAATGTGTCAATGGACATACATCATCTCAACTGACTATTGCCTTCATGTCATTACTTGGATTCCGAAAGTAGTCTCAGCCGGAAATAAATATCTTCAGTGCTTGCCTTGTAAATCTAGCTTATTCAGTGGGCACAAAGTCACAGTGGGCCTCCTTCTAACACTTATTATTCAGCTTTAAATGATTTTTAAAAATAAAATGTAGAATTTGGGTTAAATATAATTTTCATACATAAACAAGTTGAAAGCTTTGGGACCTTATCTTGAGTCAAATCACAATAGCTAATTAAGTTGCAGCAGGCAGATTTCTCTAGGAGTTACTCTGGCAATGATTACTGCCTAATGGGGGCAGCAGAGATCTAAAGCCCAGGGAGCTTGACAAATACTTCTTCCAAGGAAAGGTGCCTAAGTAGTAAAGAGGTAGGGCCCAAAGAGAGAGGAACCAGAGTCTGGGGATAGGTGTTACCAAAAAATCCCAAACCAAGCTGGGCTGGATCCTAGAAATCAAGACAAAGGAAGGAAGTTGGACATAAGTAGAAGTGAAAACTTGCTAAATCTGGAGGCCAGATGAGCCCTTTTGTGGCAGTGGCTAAGGACTTCCTGGTTGACTCTGTTCAACCTTAAATGGCTTTGTTCCAGTAGCTTCAGGCTCTGACACAGACTTTTCAGCTAAAGCCATGTTCCTGAGTTTTAAGCGCCCGTCACTGTGTTGGGCCCAAAGAGAAGTAAGATTTAGCTTCCATTATGGAGGGGCTTATAGGTTTTCATAATTGTTGAATACAGAAAGAAAATAGGCTGGACGCGGTGACTCACGCCTGTAATCCCAGCACTTTGGGAAGCCGAGGTAGGCGGATCACGAGGTCAGGAGGTCGAGACCATCCTGGCTAATGCGGTGAAACCCCGTCTCTACTAAAAATACAAAAAATTAGCCAGGCGTGGTGGTGTGTGCCTGTAGTCCTAGCTATTCGGGAGGCTGAGGCAGGAGAAAGGCATGAACCTGGGAGATGGAGCTTGCAATGAGCCGAGATCACGCCACTGCATTCCAGTGTGGGCAACAGAGCTAGACTCTGTCTCAAAATAAATAAATAAATAAATAAATAAATAAATAAATAAATAAATAAATGGAGTAGAAATATACTCCAGTAGTGATGCATGACCTCACTGATTCATTTATTCATGTATTGTAACACTAGAAAAGTAATGGCACTCTAGTGGGTAGACCGACATTAGTAATTATTAACAAAGAAATCTGATATTAGATACTTAATACTGTGAAGGAAAAGTATGCAGTTTTGTGAACATATGTCTGAGAAACTGAATCTAGGCTGAAAATCAGAGAAGGCTTCTCAGAGAAAATGATGTTGGTATTTCTTAAGTTATGCAAATATGCAAAATAGATCTACATTTATTGAATCATCATTGCTCTGCAATTCATTGTACTATAAGACAGTAGTATGTCATGCATATAGTGAATGCAAAGAAGTTCACATCAAAGGCACCTAGTAATTAGTCCTGAGAATAATGTTTTCCATTCATATAATATTGTTTAAATAATTCCATTAAGCGAAAAGTTTTTCTGATGATAGACATAATTAAATGTTGGAAACCAAGTAATCTATTTAATTTGAAAGCAAAAAGTTATACTGATTTTTGAAAAAGTTAAAAAATATCATTTAACAGAGAATTCAAAAATAATATTTGAAATAGGCATTATAATAAATCAGACAGCTACTTGAATTAGTCTTCAGAAAAATTTTACATCAGCTTAAAAATCTTACTTTCATAGACTCTGAAAATTATGAATTTTGTCATTGTAAAGGATTTATAGTCATGCTTTTTAACTGCCTCAATTAACAAATGATGAAAACTGAAGGGGAAAGATTTAAACTCACATATTTGTAGCAACCATACAAGTCTAACAATATTTAAGGAAAAATTAACTTGTGAATAATTTCAAAATATTTTTTCTGATTTAGGTTAAAATCTTCACTTAAAAATATGTAGAAGGCCGAGTGCCGGTGGCTCACACCCGTAATCCCAGCACTTTGAGAGGCCAAGGCGGGTGGATCATGAGGTCAAGAGATCGAGACCATCCTGGCCAACATGGTGAAACCCTGTCTCTACTAAAAATACAAAAATTAGCTGAGCATGGTGGTGCACACCTGTAATTCCAGCAACTCGGGAGGCTGAGACAGGAGAATTGCTTGAACCTGGGAGGCAGAGGTTGCAGTGAGCTGAGTATGCACCATTACACTCCAGCCAGGCGACAGTGTGAGACTCTGTGTCAAATAAAAAAAAAATGTAGAAAATCTTTAAACGTTGAATCTGAGGTCTAGTTTTTAATAAAACGTAAGCAGCCTTAGTTTTAGTGGAAATCTTCTTTTGTCTAGATTGTAAATTTTAAAAATATTTCCATATTAATAATACAGAATCATCAATTATACATATAAAGGGTGGGAAGGAGTTGATTTCTTCAACAATATTATGAACACATAATAAAAGCTTTAAATAGTTTAGTAGGGATAATAATAATTCTTTATATTTGCCTAAGTTGTTGCATTTTCCAAAGTACTTTTTATATTTATTCACATGGTTCTCACAGAGAGGTAGAAGAAACTAGTGCTAGTATCTTCAATTTGCAGAAGAGTGACATTCAGAATAGGTTTAAGAGTTAAGGGGACAACCAGGACAATGTTATGAAACTCATTCCGGTATACTTGTCTCCATGATCCACTATAAAGTGTTGCTGTTATATCTCTATAAATATGCTGGAATATGGATGCTAACAGAGTTTTTCAAGTTTCTATAAAAAGTGAACAAAGTTTACTTTGTTCTCAAATACTCAAATACTCTTGAAAAGGAAGGCCAAAGCAAGAGATTTACATTTCTTACTTTCGAAATTTACTACAAAGCTACAGTAATCAAGATAGCATAGTCGTGGCATAGAAAAATATAAATAAATCAATGGAATAGAATTGCAAGTTCAGAAATAAACATTCATATTTATAGTCAATTGATTTTTCGCAAGGGTACCAATACAATTCAACAGGGGAAAAATAGTCTTCTTGTCAGGTAGTGTTAGGATAATTGAATATCCACATGTAAAAAAATGAAGTTGGACCGTACCTCACACCATTTTAAGAAATTAACTTAAAATGAATTAAAGGCCTAAATGTAAGAAAAAAACTATAAAATTCTTAGAAGAAAAGACAGGGGGCCATCTTCATAACCTTTGTTTTGGTAATTATTTCTTAGATATGCCTCTGAAAGCACCAGCAACTAAAGAAAAAATAGACAAAATAGACCTCGTCAAAATTTAAAGCCTTTTTTATTCAAAGGGCACCATCAAGAAAGTGAAAAGACAACCCATCGATTGGGAGATAGTATTTGTAAATTATATATCTAAGATATTTGTATCTAGAATATATGAAGACTTCTTACAACTCAACAAAAAGACAAACAACCCAATTAAAGAGCAATGGATTTGAACAGACATTTCTACAAAGAAAATATGCAAATGATCAATAAGCACATGAAATGATTCTCAACATAAATGTCACTAAGGAAATGCAAGCAAAAGCCACAATGAGATAACCACTTCACACACACTGCAAGGCTATAGCAAAAAAGAAAATAACAAGTGCTGACAAGAATGTGGAGAGATTACAACTCTCATACATTACTGGTCAGAATATAAAATGGTGTCTTCACTTTGGAAAACTGACTATTAAACATAGTTACCAATGATCCAGGAATTCTATTTCTAGATATAGAGGCAAGAGAAATGAAAGCCTATTTCCATACAAAAATTTGTACATGAATGTTCATAGCAGCATTATTTATAATAGTCAAAATGTGGGAACAATACAAATATCCATCAACTGATGAATAAATAAATAAAAGATGATGTATCTATAATGAAATGTTTTTTAACTTTTAAGTTGAGGGGTACATTTGCAGTTTGTTATATAGGTAAACTTGTGTCATGGGGGATTGTTGTACAGATTATTTTATCACCCAGGTATTAAGCCTAGTACCCATTAATTATTTATCCTGATCCTCTCCCTCCTCCCAACCTCCACACTCCAATATGCCCCAGTGTGTGTTGTCCCCCTCTATGTGTCCATTTGCTCTCATCATTTAGCTCCCACTTGTCAGTGAGAACATGCGGTATTTATTTTTTTGTTCCTGTGTTACTTTGCTAAGGTTAATAGCCTCCAGCTCCATCCATGTTCCTGTAAAGGGTGTGATCTTGTTCTTTTTTATGGCTGCATAGTATTCCATGGTGTATATGTACCAGATTTTCTTTATCCAGTCTATCACTGATGGGCATTTAAGTTGATTCCATGTCTTTGCTGTTGTGAATAGGGTTGCAATGAAAATTTGTGTGCATGTGTCTTTATAATACAATGATTTATATTCTTCTGGGTATATACCCAGTAATGGGATTGCTGGGTCTAATGGTATTTCTGTCTTTAGGTCTTTGAGAATCACCACACTGTGAATAGTTGAACTAATTTACACTCCTACCAAAAGTATATAAGCATTTCTTTTTCTGTGCAACCTTGCCAGCATCTGTTATTTTTTGACTTTTTAATAATAGCCATTCTGACTGGTGTGAGATGGTATCTCATTATGGTTTTGATTTGCATTTCTCTAATGAACAGTGATGTTGAGCTTTTTTTCATATGATTGTTGGCATCATATATGTCTTCTTTTGAAAAGTGTCTTTTCACTCTGCCTACTTTTTAATGGGGTTGTTTTTTTTCTTGTAAACTTGTTTAAGGTCCTTATAGATGCTGGATATTAGACCTTTGTCAGATGCATAGTTTGCAAAAATTTTCTCCCATAGAATGAAATATTATTCATCAATAAAAATGAAAGAAGTACTGATTCATGTTACAATGGATGAAACTTGAAAACATGAAATGAATGTTTAAGGAACTAAATGAAAGAAACCGGTCACAAAAGGTCACCTGTTGTATAATTCCATTCATATGAAATGCCCAAAATAGGCATATGTATAGATACAGAAAGTAGAAAGTAGTGGTTGCTTAGAGGTCGGGGGGGCACGGGAGGGGGATTGGTGGTTGGGAAGAAAGAAAATGGAAAGTGACTGTTAATGGGTACATGACAGTGTATGGGGTGATTAAATATTCTAAAATTGTGAGGACAAATGTACAACCTCGCAAATATACCAAAAACTATTGAATTGTACACCTCAAATGGGCGAAGTGTATGGTTTGTAAATTATACCTCAATAAAGCGTTATCAGAAAAAAAGACATTGGACCATTCTAGCAATAATAAACAGAGCCTTAGTGGCAGAGAAACAGAGATGGGTAAGGCTTAAGCCTTCAGTGGATTTAGGTTGGGTCCTGACTGCTTTTTGTCATAGGGAGGCTGCTGAAAGCATCTCATAGGTAGCTTCCTCCTTCCATCCCTCTCCTTTTCTTTTGGACTTTTTGGATGCATAACAGAAAACAACTTAGTTATCTTAAGAGAAAGGGGCATGATGATATAAGGATGTAGGGCTATCTTACAACATCCTAGAGAAGGATTACAATTGGGTCTCATGAAGAGTAAAGAAACAGAATCTAGAAAACCATCAGAGTTCTAGAAAACATTCTCCTTTCTTCCTCCTCCTTTTCCTCATTCTCGTCCTTCTAAATCTATTTCTATTTCTAATTCTTCTCCTCTCTCTTTCTCTGCTCTCCCCACTTCCCCCAACATGACTTTCTCTGTTCACGAAGTAGAGTTTGAGCATCTTTTAGCTCCCCTCTTACCCATTCTTATTACAGCTGCACACAGAAATGAATGGGCTTTTCTCAGTCTCATTTCCCATTGGAGAGGATCAAGAATCTGATTGGCCTAGCGCAGGTCAATTGTCTTCTTCTAGTCCAATTAGCTATGATGTAGGGGTGGGATTATACACAAGTGTCTTCTGGATGCCCAGGTTAATGAATCTGAAAGCAGTTATGAGAAAGGGCAATGGCTTGTGAATTGGACAGATATTCAAAAGGGAGTCTGGCATGCTTAGGTAATATTACTAATAACAGTGATGATAATACAAATATTAATAACTCTTAAGAACCTGCCTGTCTTAGCACTATGTTAGGTGCTTAACATCCTTTAGGACATTAAATCCTCATAATCCTTTGAGGTAACATCATTAGTCTCATTTCACAGATGAGGAGACTGGATACTCAGGTTAAATCACTTTCCCAAGGTTTCACAAGACTGGCTTTAGTCCTTTGTGCTATGCTGCCAATTCTCAGAAGCCCTATCCTTCTATCTTAACCTAGCTTATCCCAGCCTGTAGCTTTCTCTCAGAGCTGTGTGAAGACATAGGGCAATGGAGAAGACAACATTGACAGTGGTAATTCTGGTGATCTATTTTAAGTTACTCTAAAACAGTGGCTTAAAATAACTATTATTATCTTCATAGTTCTGAGATGTATTAGCCTATTTTGCATTGCTATAAAGGAATACCTGAGGCTGAGTAATTTATAAAGAAAAGAGGTTTATTTGGTTCACTGTTCTGCAGGATGTACAAGCATGGCACCAGCATCTGCTCAGCTTCTGGTGAGACCTCAGGAAGCTTATAATCATGGCAGAAAGTGAAGGGGGAGCAGGAAAGTCACGTGGTAGGAGTGAGAACAAGACAGAGAGGAAGGAGGTGCCATGCTCTTTTACAACTAGCTCTTGCATGAATCAACAGAACCAGAGCTCACTCATTACCATGGGGAGGGCACCAAGCCGTTTATGAAGGATATGCCCCCATAACCCAAATACCTTCCACCAAGTCCCACCTCCAACACTGGGGATCACATTTCAACATGAGATTCGGAAGGAACCAATATCCAAACTATTTAATGAGGGTTGACAGCATCACTTCCACTATATCTAGTGGTCAGAGCAGTCCTAGGAAGCCCAAATGCTAGAGACTACACACGAGCAGAGGAAGAGGAAAGGAATTAATGGAGGCTATCTTTGGAGTCCAGCTACCACAGTAGCTTAAGAGAAGAAGTAGAGGTAGAATTAGCATATTAGTAGGAAACTACTGGGAGTGACAGAATAGGGCTTTTTGAGATGAACAAGATCATGCACGTGGGGTTAGCACTCCACATCTACTTTGGCATAGCCATGGAAATTTATTTCCAAGAAAGCATTTTTTAAAATGTTTCCCCAAATGGCCCTTCATAGTATTTCTTGGTAGCAAGAATCAGTCCCCTAGGTAGAGATATTAGTTTTGTCCCTCGATTTTCAGCCTGCTCCTGAGCCTTCCTGTGGTCATAAACATCCCGAGAGTATATAAAGCCAGGGTTACAAGAGCTGGAATCACCTACTCATTTCCTTTGCCCGCAGACAAACCACAACAAAATCATAACTAAAGTATTTCAGTAGAGGTCTGACCTATTTTTAAAGATTTGAAGAAGAGAAGTTTCCACAAAACGCTTAGGAAACCTATTCTGAGATACAATCATTCCTTATGTCTGATCTAAGTGGGGCATGTCAGTCACCTCCCTGAACCTGATTCTCTGTGCCCGGGAAACAAAGCACTCACATAGTTCAGACGGCAGTTATTTAGATGAACTAATGAATGGTTACAAAAGGCTTTGAAAATATAAATTGCTGCATAAACACTTATTGTCTATATAAATACCTTTGCTTCAGCCTGAGGGGGTCTATTGCTTTCTGAAGGATTTCAACCTTATAGAGGACCTGAATAGTGAAGATAAAGACCCTGCTAAGTGAGGATAAGATGATTCTTGCCTCTATTATGTGTATTATTTACTGCAAAGTCTTTTCTAAAATAGAAATGGAAAATTTTAGAGAGAGAGAGAAAAAACAAACAAACAAACAAAAAAAGGATTTCATGGGTCCCTTAGATTGTAAGCTCTTTCGGCCAGGTCTATGTTCAATCCTTGCTTTTAAAAACTGTGATTCCTAGGTGAAGTTACATTGCAAGGACTTTCTCGTATATGATGTTTTCTTGGGGGCAGGGGTGAAGAGATGGGAAAAAAATCACCGCATTTTTACATGATTTTTTGTTTTTTCTTTCTCTTACATTATAAAGGCTTTATTTTAAAATAAAAGAGATGACTTGAAGTGTGCCTCATCAAAAATTACTTTTTAAAGATTTAGAGGTTGGAAAAAATGTTTAAGTAGTTATATTAAGTAAGACCTCCTTCTTTAAATGGATTAGTTTTACTCATCCTTTTCTGCTGATGGGAACCAGAAAAGAAAGGGATGTATCCTACACACAGCTGGAGCAAATAGACCTCCTGCATCTCTGCTTCATGGCCTCCTTTTCCTGCAGTTATTATAGGTCAACAGACACAAGATTCTTTAGCATTTCAGATACCCAAGAATTAAGGAGAGTATAGGCAAATAGAAGAGGCAGAGAATCCAGATGGGAGACTTGTTCAGGAAAAGTAGCTTCCTTACGGGGGCGCCATGTTGCTCCTTGAGGTGCCTTTACCAATTGGAAGAGAATGCTTTGAGCCTCATGAAAGAGTAAAAGCAGGAGAGATGGACTATTCTTCCTGAGGTTGAAACTGAGCTCAACAGGCCTTCACATACTTTGAGTTTCTGTCTGAGGAAAGGAAGTCTTGTAAATCCTTTTAGCCTCTTTATTCTTTCATCTCTTCCATACTTGAGCCTAAAGTTGCTATCATCCAAGATGGTGGAAGACTAAATTAAGTGAATTGATGCAGCCTGCAATCAGATGAATGCAGTGTATTGTCTCTAGGAACTATTCTGGAGAGCTGTTTTGTAATTAACCCAAAATGACATATTCAGATTTGATTAATCTCATGTGGTCAGTAGGTAAGCTTCAGTTGAAGATTTTTTTTTTTTTTTTGGTTATCAACAATAGGTCCTTCTCTGTGATATATTTGCAGGAGAATGTTTAAATAATATATATGGCAAATATGTTGATCAATGCCACCGTCAGAGATTTGGCTTAGTTTCATAAATACAACATATACAATGTTTTACCATATTTAATATATAGAGACATTGATTTAGGTTCATGTTTATGTATTGTAAATTCATATACATATACATAAAAATGTTATGTGTGTATAAATATACACACACATACACACACACACACATATTTATGATTTAAAAAGTCATCTAATTATTTAAGCAGAGAGACTTGGTTTTCATTCGGTCCCTAACCCTGTCCTCTTAATTGGTATACACGATAAATTCAGAGTTATAGATTATTTCCTATGGCATTGGTGGACTACAGCTCAAACCTAAAGTTTAAAGATTTAATTTTCTGTTGTTCTTAATGAAATAACCAAAGCAGCAGCTCCCCATGGTGGGATATGAAAAGTAGTGTATAGATACCTGCTAAAACATTTGCAGACCTCCTCAGTTTTCTGTTTTTAATGTGATGAAAATTTGTACAAATAACAAAGAAAGAATGTCATGGTAACTAAAACATTTCCTATACATGTATTTTAGAGGGAAGCTAAATCAAAGGTCTTCAAAGAATTACTAGGGTTCTTTCTAGGAGGTTATTGACAAATATGTAGTTTGTCTCTGGAGTTTGTGCCTCTTTCACAGATTGGTGTATTTGTGATCCCACCGGCAGAATAAGTGTCTGTAATTCATTTCTCCTTGTTAACTAGTGCGCCTTTGTGTAGAGGATGATTGGCAGCAAAGTCGGCTGAGTCCCAACGGATGAGCTTGTTAGCAAAACCCTAGCATCCTATCTCTAATAAAGCATATCAGCAGTACATTTTGTCCTATCTATTAGCCTCTCTGTTTCTTTTTTTGTGAAAAGCTGAGTGTCCCTTTGAAGCAATGACAAATAAACCCCTGAACTGAAGTGCTAGGCTGCCTTACGGACAGCTGGATAGTAAATGTCACACCGTGTAGAGAATGCCTATTATCAGAGTGAGCCATTTGTTCCCGGCCTTTCAGTATCTTAATGTAATACAAAATTGCTAAATCAAGCCCCATGTCTGTGACAGAACATAATTAATGAGAAAGCAGGAGCCAATTCAACACTCTTTATTGGGACCTAATTGGCTCAGGCAACAGAGTTGTCACTCAACAAGAGACTTCCTTTAAAGCAATTTTGTTCTTGGTTGTATTACAGAGCCTATTAAATTGTCCCCTCCTTGATCACACAAAGAAGTATCTGCATGCAATAATTAGCTTTTCCAGGGGGAATTTTTTTTAACTCATGCAATACCGAATCATTCTCAAACTGTCTGGAAAAACACCCAGGCCGTGGGGATGTGCTGCCATACTGAGCTGCACTGTAGGCTGTTTTCCAGGCTGCCGAGGCAGCAGGGATCTGTGCTGCAGGAAGCTGAACAGGAGCCCCAAGGAAAAGAGAAGCATGTTCAAATGTGGAGGGTGGGAGGATGAGAGAGGGAGTGGGTAGAGGAAATTACTTTGATGGATAATCATAGCTCACGTCATAATCTGCAGTTAGAAAGGGCAAAAAAGAAATGCCTATATGTACCTATTTAAATATATGTTTAGTTTTTTGTAGTCATACCCAAGTCACTTAGAAATCAAAATGAACAAGGCCATGGCAGAGGTGGAGGTTAAATATATAGAGAAACCTGAATTGTCTAGATCAACATTAATACATTCGACCACATCTTGGAGTTTTATGGGGCACACTGTCTCAAAACCAGCACAAATATTTACAAGTATTTAGTGGCATGTGACTATTTATTACAATCTGAAATTTCACTTTTGGGAATTATGCCCCCCCCAACCCATTTAACAAACCTCAAAATAAATTTAGACTTGGTATTTATATTATTGTTACAAAACTGTTTCTTTTTTTTCTGTCACAGTATCAGAGAGTTCAAATAAATCTGTGCCTTCTCTTCATAAGTTTTAAGACAATGTGACATGCAGTAACTGGAGACCATGGAGAACTGAGCTTACAGTTTATACTGGCATTTGCCTGCATTTGGATGAAAAGGACACGACTGGTTAAACTACAGGAAAAGCAAATTGGAAAGTTGTAGGAAATATACTTTACAACATACAAATTAAGCAATGAATTGTACAGATGTTAAAACTGCAATAGTTGAGATAAGAAAAAAATTATTAAAGGTTGGTTTAAGTGACAGCACTTTGAACAGTCTAAATAAAGGCACGTATGTGGCTCTTTTCTTGAAATATCTGTCAATATCTCCCTTCTGTGCCTTCAGAAACAACGCAGACTGTCTAGTTTGCATGGCAGCAGCATTTGGTTGGATTTAGAGAGAGCGGCTTGCCTCGGCATTGTTATTTGCCAGATCCTAGGAAAGAAAGGAAGGAAGGCAAACCTCTATAACAGAGGAAAGCGGTGCTGTTCTTGCTTTTCTGTGCAGTTTGGAGAAGGTTTGCAGCTGCTGAAATCCCAGGACTGTGCCCCAGCTATGACGGCATTATGCAGCAGGCGCCCAAAGTGTAGTGGTTTTTAGGTTTTCCAGCATTTGCCGACATATTAGCTGTATTGCTTAATTGTAATTTACTTGTGTCTACAGAGAAATTATTTTGTTTCCCAACGCCTCTCAAACCTACCTCTAAAGAGTGAGCAAAGTGGGATTTATGAATGCACTCTAAATGTTTGAAAAAGATCAGCTGGTATTCTATAGGGTATTAGAAAATAAAACTAACAGCAATACAAAAATATTAGTCAATAATGTCCTTTCCCAGGTGACTCCTGAACCTTGTGAAAGCACACATTCTCAACAAAGATTTATTAGTCTAGTCGGGGAACACATGATAATGATAGCAAGAGCTGCCAGAATCTAATTTGCTTTAATTAATCATTTGCTTCATAACACGACGATTTTCCCCCTCCCCCTCCCCTTTTGTAACTGTCTAGATTATTTTAAAACATTAGATATTACACTGTGGATGGCTGATGAAACTGGAATTGAATATGCTGTAAAAGTTAGATTAAAAATTCATTTAACAGTATAAACATTTCAGAGTGCAGGATGGTGCCGATTAGGTCAAGTGAGTATGGAGTGATAAAACAGTCATGGAGCTGAGAGAAAAAATATTGTCAGAGGGCATTCAAACAGCTGAATTTAGTCTAATTTAAATGTTATAGCAGACACAAAAAAATTGTTAACTAGAAATCTCGTTATAATTACTCTTTGGTATTTTAGCAACACAGACTGGTAAGAAGTCAGAACCTAGGTTTAAACACATTTATTCATTTAACTGTACAGACAAGCTTTGGGTGCGACTGGAATTCGTTCTCATGGTTAGGCCAAGGGCCCTCCGTGGAGTGCTGAAGCTGAGTCACAGACCACCTCCCCTGGCCCTCGTAGGAAAATTAAATGGAGTCGCTCAGATTTCCAGGGTAGCCAAGACACCAGCTATTCATCGTGCTCCTCTGGACAGCACTGAGCAGCAAGTGTCTCCTCCACGTCTGGCCTGGGTAGTAGCCAGGCTCAGAGGCAGGGAGACTGGGCTCAGCTGAGCCTAACAGAGATGCTGGCGTTCAGCCACGAGGGGGAGCTCACGGACACCCCCACTGACAACGCAGTGCAATTGGCTTGAGAGGCTAAAGCTTTCCCAAGGGTTTGAAGAACAACACTGCAGCCTGACATCGCCGCTGACGATTGCTGACTGCTAAAGTGAATGCTTTTGTGTGACAGGCTGAGGGGAGCTGGGGCGGGGAAACTTACATTTGTCCAGGCTTAGTGACCAAGCAAAACACTTGCGTTCCGAGGTCTTTCAGCTTCCTCCATTTTGCTGATGCCTTGATGGGCAACTTCAGCACTTAATTCTTACCCTTGTCTTTGTGAGCCTCCCCCACGAGTTGATTGGCTATATTAAACGGGATTAAGCCCAAATAAATGCTCAGAATTCTTCATCAGCTCCCCGTCGTCAACAAGATACACTTCCTTCGGGTGTCACCAAGGCACTCAATGAACTGGTCCGTTCCTGTGCCTGTATCTTCAGCCTCATTTCAGCTCTCATCCCACTCTACCCAGCACATTGCTCATTAGCGACGCCTACTTCTCAGCCGCGTCCCTCTAACCCGCTGCCTTGCCTCAGCCTGATTATCTCTCTTTACATCAGCCATCTTTGATTCCCTCGGAAACAGCGCTCACCTTATAAGTTTCCTATGAGGATTAAATAAGTTAATTTAGTAGTATGAGGCTGGAATCTAGAAGGTACTAGTGAGTGTTAACTGTTATTATTAAGGACTTGCTTACTATCCTGTCCTTACACTTTGTACAACCCTCCCCCTCATCAAGGACATTATAGTATTGCTTATTCGCATGCCCTTCTCTTCACGATATTATAATCCTCTTGAGGATTACGTTTTTAAAATTTTTGGATCCCCAACCTAACGCGATGTTTGGCTGCCATGTAGTAGGTGCTCAATAAATGTCTCCTGTATGAACTAGTGGCTGTTTGTTGTAAAGCATTCTGCAATTTGGTCACCGGCGAATTTTTAAGAAGTATGTAAGACCTTAAGTACTTTTTAAAGAAGCAGATATTTGGGTGGCTGCATACCATTTTTTCTCAAGCAGGTTTTCTAACTGTTTTCAGAATCAGTTTAAAAAAACCCTCACAAGGCCAGGCATGGTGGCTTACACTTATAATCCCAGCACTTTGGGAGGCTGAGGCAGGTAGATCAGCTGAGGTAAGGGGTTCAAGACCAGCCTGGCCAGCATGGTGAAGCCCTGTCTCTACTAAAAATACACACACACACACACACACACACACAAGATTAACTGGGCATGGTGGCACACACCTATAATCCCAGCCATGTGGGAGGCTGAGGCAGGAGAATCACTTGAATCCGGGAGGTGGAGGTTGCAGTGAGCCGAGACAGCACCACTGCACTCCAGCTTCAGTGACAGAGTGAGACTCCATCTAAAAAAAAAAAAAAAAAAAAGTAACAGTGTAGTCCCATTTCTTTTTTTTCCAAATACAAGTAATATTTTCCAGGACAATCAATTCATTACCTAATTCATTAAAATTGATCATCAATGAACTCAAGATGTTTTCATAGACAATCCATCCTCTAAGTTCAAAACTTGGCTGTCACTCATTCTATTGAAAGGCGTCTTCCAAAATGAGTTCAATAGAGGCAGCAGGGATAAAGTTGATGTGTATTTTCTCACTGTGGTTCTTTGATGGAGACTATATACTCTGTTTAAGTTCTTAACATAACAAACGGTTCCATTTCCTCCTCTACTCCACAGAACTCACCTGACATACAATCAATTGCAATTATAATTGTAGAGTAGTATAACATAGTCTGCCCATCAAGGTGAGAAAAAGAGAGAGGTAAGAGCCCTATTCTGAGCCTCAAGAAAGTTTCACGCTGGGAGAATCACCTAATTAGGAATTTTGTAAGGAAAAGAACATTGAAATCTCCTACTTCACCAACAGTGGAAAGGCTTACAGATACTCACTATCAAGAAGGCCAAAGTCTTGCAGCTCTTTTCAATTTCCTAGGAAGTCAGGATATCCACTGCAGCTCACGGCACACCTTCACAATAGAGTCACAGCAAGCTTTGTGCCAAGAAACAGGACAAAAATCATAGAAATTTGGGGATCTCCTTGGAATTCTTAACCCTAACATGCAGGGGGAAATTACAAACTGGTATTGATAGGATTGACTTTGAATCTCACTGAAGGGATGTGAGCTGAAGAAAAATGTACTGTCATTTGCTTGGTTCAGAATTTCTGAGTGTTGGGGGCTGGTAAGTAACTCCTGTGGTCCCACAGAGAGCATTGTAATCAAGGAGAGCTCTTTACATCCCGTCTAGCTCCCTGCAATATGCACTGGTAGAATTGGTTAAATGAGCCGCCATACTCTGGTCAATATAAATAGGATTGTAAGATGCTCAGTTTGATTTAATGGCCACCTATGGACTTCCATATGCAGAAAGGACTGTCACATTCCGTCTGAATAAAGCTCGAAAAATCAACTACTCCATTTGGCATTGTAGCGGTATTTTAATGTCCTCTTCAGAATTCTCCGTTACAGTAACATCTCTGCAATCAGTCTAGCATAAAAAGGCCTGTTTATAATAAATTCGTCAGCCTCTTATGTACCTATCTTTTCTGATGGGATAGAGAATGATAAGATTGTTCTTTGTAGACTAGGCTGTAAGATTTTTAATATGACAAGTTCTATCTCTCCATTTATATAAGTGATTTATTTCAGGTTTTATTTCTGTTTTGAGTCTTTGTTTTCATGTTAACTCATAATTGTCCTGGGGGAGGGAGGAGGCAAATGGATTTCGCCCACGAATGGTGGGTCTTTGGGAGACATTTGAGTGAGATGTAGTTTATAAAGAAGCCAGTTCTTGAACAACAAAATTGTTCAGTCTTTTGCCATACTTTCAGCTAGGAAAGTAACTAAGTACTTCTGTGACAGTTGCGAACTACAGTGCCCTGGACAGAAAATGTTGGCAGAAGCAGAAGTGCGCCACTGATTTGTATGACTATTCTGAGGTGGAATAATCACACTGCCTTGTTAGTTCATAATAATCACCCAGTACAGAGGACCCTAGACTTTTGGAATCGCTCAAAATTTTCATTACAGAACCAGCAGTCTTTTAGACGTGCCCTGGTGTACCTCAGTGTTGAAATTGCATATTACAGGTTATGCTCCTGTAAATAAAGGACATTTTGTTATGCCCACACTCAGCCGTGTTCCCTACTGTGATTTCTTTACTAGCCCCTGCTGTCACCTATAGCCAAATATAATGCACTATTGGTGAGCCTTTTCTTGCCTGAACTTGATGTCTGTCCAGAAGACAAAAACGCTGATTAGGTAGGAGGATAAAAGTCCTTCAGGAACAGAGTGACTCTGGACCTCAGCTATAGACTGCAGCTAATTCATAAATGTCAACAGTCAAGAGGAGGGGAACCAGAACATCTTGTCTTGAGGGTGAGTTCCCAACCATCTCTGGGAAGCATGGCTTTCTTCTAGATTAAGGTTAAACAGGAAATGACCAAGCATGACTCTTCAGCTAAATTTGTAATGATCATTCCTGCTCGGTTTTAAAAAAGAATCCATTCTAAGGCAAAGCCTTTATTTCTCTTGGGGGGTTCAACAAGGAACTTCAGGATGCTTAACTTTCAGAAACACTGGTGAGGTTATTAAAGAGCAGTCAGTTTCCCTAGACCTTGTTCCTATTTCTCAGTTCTTTTCCTCTTTTATCAAAGTGCTCAGAAGAACTAGTTCTTCTAGAGATACTGGTATTCTAAATTGTCACGTAGACAAGTAAGCTTTTTTATCCTTCAGGAAAATTCTCGTTAGTCATTTATTGGCATCTAGGCATAGAACTCTATTGAAAGATGACAATTGAGAAAATTTCATTATGAATTTTTTATGAGGCCAATCAACAAATATTCATAATAACATCAACAATTTACAGTTTCATTTAAAGTTATTATAGGTTCCATTTACAACATTGTGTCAAATGTTATTTATATATTACAGATATGGAAATGGGGGTTCCATAACATGCCAAAAGGCACTTTGTTGGCAGTAGTTGAGAACAAGTTTTAGAGTTAGACAGTCCTGATTTCACCACTTACTAGCTGCATGAGCTAGTTGCTGTTATTATTCTTCATCTGATTTCTAGCTCAGTGTTTCTTCCATTTTACTGTGCTATGAACCTTAAATCATCAAACATTACAACTTAAGTAGAAAGAAAGAAGAGTATTTTGCTAAGTACTTACCACAGGTAAATTAATTTTAAATGCTGTTCTACAAAGAATGGTGGGAATTACAGCTAGTTTTCCCAAAGAAAGAAGTTCCAAAGACACCCAGGTGTTCTGCTGCCTCCTGTTGGCCGAGGGGCAAAGTTCATTTCCTTACTATACCAAATGAGAAAGGAATTATTTTATACCTCCTGTATTTAAGTCATTATGGCGTGGTAATGTCTCCTCTAAGGAGTCCAAACTGTCTAGACAAGTCTGAAGAGGACCAGTTTTAGACAATCATGCTTAATACAGAACACAGGCTTTGGAACGTGAGATTTCTCTTTTTGCTCTAAGAGAGTTTTCTGATTAAAGTCCAGGAAAACTCTGTTGAATCGTTCAGTAAGCAAGGATTAAGAAATTGAATATGACCGACATGTTCAGCTGTACCTTAAGAGAGCACATACACACTCACCACACTCATGCATACACATACAAACACAAAACAAAGCAAAACAAAGAGCAGTTGACTTTCCATTCTATTCATTAAAAAGATTCATTTATAGTTGTATTGTGCAGGGGGCTGTAAGATTGAAGTGATACCTGAGGGAGGCCTGGGAATATGTTTGCACCACATTACTTGGACTGCATGATAATTGAGAGCCATTGTGGCTGAACACTTTATGAGTTTGTTTAATTTGTCACAGTAAATAAAGCTTTTTTGATGCAAGTTAATTAGCTCTCTTGTGTTACTGCACATCAAATGTAATTAACAACCAACTGCCAGTGTGGGGTTGCCCTTGTGTAACATGGTAATGGGGGAAAAACTTAACTGGGGCTGGATTAAGTAAGAGATACACTGTTGAATCAGTCACCCTTCTGTCTGCTATGGACTGGGATCTAGGGGGAAAATATCAGGTCTAATAAAAATATCAACTGTTTAATATGGTTTCATTAAAAAATGCATGTGTCATGCCAGGCTTACATTTGCCACCATATTAGGTAAATGCAGCAAAGTAAATTTCCTACCACTGCTCAGAGTTCACTTCCTGCTTGGTTGGCATTGTCTATATGCCAACCTCTGCTTGGATATTTCACTTCCTGTCATTTACTTTTCTTTAGCTTTGACATTTTATCTCCCCTGTGATAAGTGCTGCTACAGCGAAGGCAGAAGGAGTGCTATTAAATAATGACTAAGCAGGAATTTGTTCCAATGGGCAGAAGATAACCGAAGGATCTGCCCAAAGAAGAAAATCATGCTTCCAAATTCATAGTGGTATTCTTGTCTAGTTTATATTTTAAGAAAGTATTCTGCCATACTTTTCCATTTTTTTTTTTCTAGGCAAAGTTAAGGTAAAGACATCAAACAGCCTTGATTTATACTAATTTTTGATCATACTATTCGAAGAAAGGTTGGAAGATAGAAACATCTTTAAGGGGACAGAACAATGGTAAACTTGAGATTCTCCATGTATCTATTATTTACATTGAAAATACTTGCTGGGAGAAAACAACAATATCAGTTAAAAAGAAATAAATTTAAAGGGATATAGTGTTACCAGTAAACCTTTCCCCTCTCATCACCACTGCCCTCTCCTCCATGCGAAAGGTAGATTCCATGCCAGTTTATCTAAGCGATAGCACTCTTTTGCGGGGAATAACACCTGGTTAGGAAGGAAAATTTAAGTAGGAGTATAAGACCTGGGCTTATGTCCTTACTCTGCCTCCAACCAACACTCTGACCACCTTCTCTGGGACTCAGTTTCCTCACAGAATTAGGTGTCAGAATGGATAGTTCCGTGGTTGTCTTCTAGCTCCAAGTTTCCCTGATTCTCTGGTCTCTCTCATGCTTTTCCAGAAAATCCTTCTGGTTTCATTTATTTTCACCCTGCCTACCCCAGGTCTCTGCTGACTGGCTTTAGCAATGGAGGATGTGTAAGTCCAGCTTCTAGGAAGCTAAAAGAAATGTGTTTAAGTGACAGCCAGTCCTTACTCATTCATTCAACAAATATTTACTGAATACGTTCTATAAACTAGGTTGTGAGAATCCAAGGATGAAAATAATCTGGATAATCCTTCATCTACATAACTGGAAATTAGAAAAGAGACAATTGGCTTAATAAATTAGCTCATTCTATTCATATTGAATTGTTTAAAAATATCCCTACGTATTTTATATAGGTCTCTTATTCCTGAGCTTTCCTTTCCATGCACTACATTTCAACACTGTGAAACAGGCAAGCAGGCCTGAACTAAGGCAGAAGGAAGAAAACAAAGCTCCCTTTTATGCTAGAACATTTCCTCTTGAGACAGCTGTTTTTGCTAGGAGTTGGCAAGAAATACACATCTTATTTTCTTTTATTTGATTTGAGGATTCAATGTGAAAGGTTTCATCACATATTGAATTTACTTCTACTCTTTCAAAAATAATACTTCTATTAATTTCAAAAGTAATACAAGCTCATGGTGAAAAATTAAGATATTATAAAAATTCATGAGAGAGAAAAAATTAAAGTGCCTCATTATCCCACTTCCCAAAGATAATTCTTATTAATATTTTGATTGTATTCTTCTCTCTCTCTCTGTCCCTCCCTCTCTTCTTCCCTCCCTCCCACCATCCATGTAGTAGTAAAATGTATTCTCTTGTCTTTTCACACATTTGGAATAATATGGTTAATACTGAAATTTGAGTTTTTCATAGCATATTTTGACCCTTTCCAGGTAGATTGATCTCATTCTTTTTAATAACTACGTTGTATTCCACTGAATGGACCTAAGTTGATATAGTCAGTTCTCCAATTAATAGATAGCTGACTTGTTTTCAGATATTTTACTATTATAAATAATACAGGATGATATCTGTAGTAATATTATCATCACTGCAAAGAGTAATAAATACTCACTAAGTATTTACTAATACTAAGTGCCAGGCACTTTATTATAGACTTCGTAGGCATCATTTCATTTAAATTTCAAAATAATCGGGCAGATGAGGACACTGAAATGCTATGTAACTTGTCCAAGGTCACATATCCAGAAGGTAGTGGAGCCGTGATTTCAACTCAAGTCTGTCTGATTTCAGAATTAGAGCTCAACATTCATTCAGCAAATATTTTTGTGCACACATTTTTGTATACTTGTGTTAGTATATGTGCAGGATACATTGATAAAGACAAAATTGCTGGGTCAAAGGATTTGCAATATTTAAATCTATCCAAGTATTTTTTGATGTCCCCGAAAAATATTTTTGCCGATGAGCACCCCCAATTGTAGTAAATAAGAGTACTAGTTTCTCCATACTCTTGCCAGCACTTTGTAGCTTCATCTTTTTTCCCTCAATATAATAGGCAAAAAAATTGTCTTAGTGTTACTTCAATTTGTATTTTACAAACTTACTTTTTTAGTAATAAAATGTAATATATTTAAATATCATTTTGTCATCAGCTATGGAAATATGGCTCATATACCCATAATCTCTCTGTTTTAGAAAAGTTGCATGAAATTCTCAGTTGAGTTTTTCATTTTCTTTATCATCTCTACCCAAACTCCTTGGTTTATTTCTATCTCCAGTGCATTTGGAATTTCTTTCTGGGATGAATACACTCAGGTACCATTCTACCAGCAAGTTCCAGTTATTCAATCCAGGTCACAGTACTTGGTCAAAGTAACTGACAAAAGAAAGGCGGCTCTAGCCATTTAAAGCTGACTTTTTTAAAAAAAATGATGGTAGTCTTGGGAAGAGAGAGAAAAGTGACTTTTTAAAATACAACATATTTTTAAAAGAAAGCAGAGATCTCAAGGGAAAAACTAACAAAAATAACTTTAAAAGAATAGATGTTCAAAATAATTATGTTAAGTAGGAGTTATTAAAAATACCGCAAAAAGATCAGCTTGCACCTAGAACTTGGTTAAAGGCACAGTATATACACAGACATTCAAAATGATGAATTTGTGCTACGGCGTTACATTGAGATGCATATAATCACTTACAGCCACTTGTAATTTCTAGAAGTGAACACATATTACCTAAGATTTTTCTAATTGAGCCATATTCTGGAAGCATGACAAAGGCAAGATCCATTTTAGTTCATTAAGGAAAACAGGCTCATACTTCATATTTATTCTTTTTGAAAACCACCTGCTGTCATGTCCTTGTGATCTGTAAAATTCTAGCTTTCTATGAGTTAAAAAAGGAGTAAAATAATTATATCACCCTGTTTGTTAGATACATTTAAAATGTAGACAGACAGAAAGATGGCTAGTCAGACAATCTGATTATTGTACCAGCTGAATCCTTAAAGAATCGGAGACTGAACAAAACTAAAAAGCATTAAGGAGGAGTACAATAGAGAGCATGAGACAGTTAAAGATAAGTGAAATGTGCAGTGTTGTTGGGCTCAGAATGAAAGAGATGACTTTTGACAGTCTACCCCTTTGTCAGAAAGCTGTTGCAGCAAAGCAAACTTAAAAATGTTATCTGCTACAAACTACATCTTGAAAAAAGTGATTAATGCAGTTTGGCTGTTCTATAACAGAACCATAATATATTGTTGAAAGGGGCCTGCTGAGGCAAAATGTAGTGTTGAAAAGGTGCTGTTTCTTCATAATAATAGAGGATATAAAGTGAGCTTTGAAAAAAGTAGGCCTAGCCAGTGATTAAGCTAACATTAATACCTTCTCGTACTTTCAAAGACTCAAGTTTCCCCAAGACCCTCTGGTTCTTTAAACTTATTCTTCTATTACTTTTCCTGTTTTGAGTATTTAGTTTTCAGGTAGAGATTTTGGAAACAAACAAGAAATGAAGGAGGGAAGAAAATCTTGGGGAAACAGAGGCAGAAAATTGGCTTTTGGTTTTCTTTTAGCAATCCTATCTTTTTTTTTTTTAAGATGGAACTCTCCCATATATCAAATCTTGTTACCGATCATGTTTTAGGTAGATGTGGCACAGTTAATGTGTATAGAATGGGCACACCAGAAGAAACAGGACCCTGGAATTAGACTGCCAATGAGGGTGTGTAGCGCTAGAACGGGATGTTGCTGCATGTGTGGGGAATATTTTAGCATGTCCGATGGAGCTGGTTTCTGAAAGTTTTGGCAAAAAATGTAATTCAAATAAGTTGATATTGGAGACAGCATCCAATATGAAGTCTGGTGACAGGCTGGTGAAACAAGACAGTGGGAAATCCTGAATGCCAGTGTGGAAGCCCAGGTAGGTAAGTGTCAGGAGGCCTCTTAGCAGGGAATGGCACCCCCCTAGCCACTGAACTGAGGATAAAACACAGAACTCTAGCCCTCATAGAAACACTCACATGAAATAACCCTTGCATCAAGGGACATTATTTTTTCTGGCACTACTGAGATTCCTGTTTGGATAGTGGCTAAGTTGTTACCAAAGAAGAAAAAACAAGGAAACAAGCATGAATTGTTGATTCTTCTAAAGTGGGTAGCAAAAACAGCAGTAGCAGGTTGATGGTGCAAACTCTCATCTCCAGTGTAGCACCACACAATTCCCTTGACAAGAGACAAAGCAACTGCTAGGTTTAATGTGTCTTTGCATGAACAACTGATCTTGCTTAATAATACTGCATCGTGCTGACAATCCTTTATGAATACAGCAGTGTAATGCCGACAGTTAGCTAACAACAAAGCTGCCTGCCCAGATAGAAGGTTTGGAACTACACGGGAGGGACTTAGTTTGACTCAAGGTAATTCTGGGGAAATGTGGAAAGGCTGACATCTGGACTGTCATGCAAAGCAGACACATTCTGAAACACAAGAGAAATGCCATCTGAGAGGTCCTAGTGAGGCTTCCAAATTGTCATCAAGAGCTTGTTAAATTTTCATAACTTTAATATGGAAGAAAAAAACATCATTTCAGAGAAGTAGTGGGAGGGGACTAGGGCTTGAGATGGATGCATTTATTTCATTTACAAAACATTTCTTGACTGTTTTCTGTAGGTCAGGTACTGTGCTAGGTGATAGAGATACAGACATGAATAAGATTGTCCCTGCCCTCAAAATTGGGTTATTATTTACATTTGGAGAGGGAAATAAGCCAACAATTACAATGTGTTGTGGTAAGGAGTAGGAATTAAGTGAAGGTTGCAATGGGAGCTGAGATAAAGAACATCTAGCTTGCTCTCTCTCTCTCTCTTTCTCTCTCTCTCTCTCTCTCTGTGTGTGTGTGTGTGTGTGTGTGTGTGTGAGTGTGTGTGTGTGTTTATAAAAGGTATTGGTGTTGATAAGGGAAGGCTTCCAGGAGAAGGGAATTTATAAATTAAATCTCATAATATAACAAGGACAAGTCAGAGGACCAGGTGAGTGGGTGCATGGCTGAGCATTCTAGTTGGAGAGAATGGTATGTGCAAACATTCATATTCACAAAAGGAACACATGGAAACAAAACTGCCAGACCCCTTTCTTTTTGGGGATCTTTATTGATGATGGAACATTGAGTGCTAAAAGGAAAGTGTCTTCTTTCATGGCAAGACAGAGTCAGCATTTTGTGATAGAGAATTAAAGCAAAATTCTTGACAGAATTCCTGACAGAATTAAAGCATTTCCTGATACAAAGCATATTAGACCTTAAAGGAAGTGACTGGGGGACATTATGAAAATACCTTCTCTGAAAAGTGTTGTATGGAGAGTAAGGTGAGCAGATATGGAAACTAATTAATGCTTCTTTTAACTCTGGGATTTCAGTCTGTTTCCAAGACTGACTAAAAAGAGTGAGAAAGATTAATGAAGGGGAAGGGCACTACATGGAAGGCAATTGTAAAGTGTTACAAAATAGTAGGGGCAGGCTAACCTTATGAGGTTATGAGGTCTTATAGAGGGGCATTTCACTGTTAAAATAATGATTGTGACGTAATTGCCTAAAATTATTTAGCAACCCTAAAGCATTTGAACTATTTACAGTAAATTCTAACATGATATCCTGTAACCTTTAGGAATAGAAATTTGCTCAGGTCAGGAAACTGTTTCTCAGAGTGCAATGAAGAAAACCTAGATCATTACAGACATTTAGTTAGTCTTCAGATTTAGATGCTGACTTCTAATTGCCGCCCCTGAATTATAGACTGTCTTCAGCCATTCACAACCCGGAGGGCTCAGGCCCAGTCCGTATATGGTAACCTATTCATTAGTAGTGGCTAGACCTGTGTCTAGTTCTCAGCTTAACCCAAATCCTTGTGTGTTAACTTTATCAAGCTTTTGTTTTGATATTTACACCCTGCAAATTACATATAAAGTGTACACAGAAATTTTTCTCTTTGAGATGGAAATATATATCATGCTCAGTATCAAAGTACATTTCTCCATATCTTTTTTGCTTGTCATGTCCTATAGGTATTAGGAGAGCCAGTGCCACCAAACATAGTCAACAACAGGGCTGGTTTACTGGAGAATACCATTCAATAGCATCTCGTCTGGAAATATGGGAAAAGCATAGATAATTTCATAGAAATTACCAATTATTAGAGTTGGGTAGGATATTTAAAATCATCTAGTTCCTTATCCTCAATTGACAGCTGGGGAAATCAAAGTCCTTGCTCAGAGTCCTACAGTGATAATAGACAGAATTTAGGTTTTCTGAAAGCCAGACCAATATTTTCTTCTAAGACATAGCATGTCCTTTTTTATCCTTAAGTATAAAGCAGAGTGCTTCTTTTCTATTAAGGGTCAGTTATTTTAGAAAACACTTTGAAAATATGAGTGCCATAAAAATGTATTATTTAAAAACATTTGTATAAGAAAAGCTACATTAACTTAAGAATGCAAATCTCCCACTTATTAAAACCTCACATAGTTGCTTGCAAATTTTATACAAGGCTCCCAAAATCCAGTAGCCTCTGGGTTTTTTTTTCTCACCCTCACATGATTGCATCAGAGCGCCAGCAACCTGGTCAACAACTTATCATGATAACTTGGTTGGCAAAGGCAATCAAGTAAATCTGTGTCATTAACTCTTTAAGCATGTTGCTGATTGCAGAGTGATTCCACCTATTTCTTGCTTTGCCCATGTAGCAGTCTTAAGAGGCACACAGGAACATATTAATTTTTCCGTCTTAGAGATAAGAAAGCAATGTCTTCAGGAATTAAGTGATTTGTTTAATGTCATGGAGGTAGTGCATAGTAGAGCTAAGCTGCTTACCCAGGCATTGTCACTCTTGGTCATGTGCTCCTTTCATCCTACCAAATCACCATCATCATCATCATCAGCAGCAGCAGCAGCAGCATCATCATTATCGTTTAAACTAGTATAACTTTTCCAGTACTGGCAGATCTCCATGTCTATGACAGCATCTCTCTCATCTTACCATTACCCCGTTGTACTGCTTTTATATTCCCAAAACTTGCCTCTTGGTTGCCTAGCAAATGTAGCTATGAGGCTCCGGGAAAAAAAATCACATCTAACTATATTTTAAGGACTCATTCTCTACCATTGACTGTTCATAGAAGTCAACAATAAGGTTGATGTTTCAGTGTGTCTCCAAACCATACTTCCTAGAACATCTGAGGAAATCGCTGACATTTTTTTTTGGTCTCAAGTATAGTACTGAAAATTTTGAAGGCAAGATCAGTAGCTCAAAATAATTGGTCTTAAGAAACTGTAGTGTTACCTTTAGTGGTTTCTCAGGAGGGGGTTCTCTCTCAGTGGTTTCATCACTCACTCTTTGATTCTGTATCTCACAGTGCCCTCTACACTTCCATGCAACTTCCCAACCACAGGGAGGAAGAGACTCTTAATGACTGACCCAAGGCCACACAATGAGTGTCAAGCTGAGATTCCCTCCCAGGTCTTTCAGTTTCAAAGCTCATGCAGTTGTAAGAAAATAGTAAAGCGCATATGTAGCAATATTAGATTCCAAAACTTTCAGACACTGGAACTACTTGAAGCTATTAGTCATTCCACCAGGTTGCACTGAAGGGTATTAAAAATAGTTCCAAACAAAGATACAACATACCAGAATCTCTGGGACACAGCTAAGGCAGTGTTAAGAGGGAACTTTATAGTACTAAACACTCACATAAAAAAGTTAGAAAGATCTTAAATTAACAACTTAACATCACAACTGGAGAAATTAGGGAAGCAAGAGCAAGCCAACCCCCAAAACTAGCAGAAGACAAGAAATAACCAAAATCAAAGTTGAACTGAAGGAAATTGAGACATTAAAAACCATACAAAAAGTCAACATATCTAGGAGTTGGTTTTTTGAAAAAATTAATAAGATAGTTAGACTGCTGGCTCGGCTAATAAAGAAAAAAGAGAGAAGGTCCAAATAAACACAATAAGAAATAAGAAAGGAGACTAATATGAATACCTCTATGCACACTAGCTAGAAAGCCTAGAAGAAATGGATAAATTACTGGACACATGTAATCTCCCAAGATTGAACCAAGAAAAAATTGAATCCCTGAACAGACCAGTAAAATAATAAGAAGGCTACCAACCAAAAAAATGCCCAGGACTACATGGATTCGTAGCTAAATTTTACCATATGCATAAAGAAGAGCTGGTACCATTCCTACTGAAGTTATTCCAAAAAGTTGAGGAGGGACTCCTCCTTAACTCATTCTATGAGGCCAGCATCATCCTGATACCAAAACCTGTGAAAGATACAACAACAACAGCAAAAAACTTCAGGCTAATATCCTTGATGAACATAGATGCCAAAAAACCCAACAAAATACCAGCAAACCAAATCCAGCAGCACATCAAAAAAGTAATCCACCATGATCAAGTAGGCTTTATCCCTTGTATGCAAGGTTGGTTCAACATAATGTGATTCATCACATAAACAGAACTAAAAACAAAAATCACATGATTATCTCAATACATGCAGTAAAGGCTTCTGATAAAATTCAACATCCCTTCATGTTAAAAACCCTCAACAAACTAGGCATTGAGGTAACATGCTTCAAAATAATAATGACCATCTAGGACAAACCCATGGCCAATATCATACTGAATGGGCAAAAGCTGGAAGCATTCCCCTTAAAAACTGGAACAAGACAAGGATGCTCTCTCTTACCACTCCTATTTAACATAGTATTGGAAATCCTGGCCAGAGCAGACAAGAGAAATAAAAGTCATTCCAAACAGGAAAAGAGAAAGTCAAACTATCCCTGTTTGCAGATAACATTATTCTATAGCTAGAAAGCCCAATAGTCTCTACCCAAAAGCTCCTTGAGCTGATAAACAACTTGAACAAATTTTGTTTCAGGATATAAAATTAATGTACAAAAATCAGTAGCATTCCTGTACACCAACAACAGCCAAGCTGAGAGCCAAATCAGGAATGCTATCCCATTCACAATTGCCACACACACACAGAAATACCTAGGAATACAGCTAATCAGGGAGATGAAGGATCTCTATAGTGAGAGTTACAAAACATTACTCAAAGAAATCAGAGATAATACCAACAGAAAAACATTCCATGCTCATGGCACAGGAAGAATCAATATTGTTAAAATGGTTATACTGCCCAAAGCACAGATTTGATGTTATTCCTATCAAACTACAGATGACGTTCTTCACAGAAGTAGAAAAAACTATTTTAAAATTCATATAGAATAAAAAGAAGAGCCTGAGTAGCCAAGGCAATCCTAAGAAATAAGAACAAAGCTGGAGACATTATATTACCTGACTTACTATACTACAAGGCTGCAGTCACCAAAACAGCATGGTACTGATACAAAAACCGATACATAGGCCAATGGAACAGAATAGAATGCCCAGAAATAATGCCCCACACCAGTAACCGTCACATCTTCAACAAAATTGACGAAAACAAGGAATGGAGAAAGGACTCCCCATTCAACAAATGGTGCTGTGGTAACTGGCTAGCCATATGCAGAAGATTGAAACTGGGCCCATTCCTTATACCAAACACAAAAATAAATTTGATGCTATTAAAGACTTAAATGCAAAAACTAAAACTATAAAAGCACTGGAAGACATCCTAGGACATAGGACCTGGCAAATATTTCATGACAAAGACGCCAAAAGCAACTGCAACAAAACAAAAAACTGACAAATGGGATCTAATTAATCTAAAGAGCTTCTGCACTGCAAAATAAACTATCAACAGAGTAAACAGACAACCTACAGAATGGGAGAAAATATTTTCAAACTATGCATCTGAAAAAGGTCTAATATCCAGAATCTGTTAGAGACTCAAATGAATTTACAAGCAAAAAACCAAACAACCCCATTAAAAAGTGGGCAAAGAACATGAACAGACACTTTTCTAAAGAAGACATACACACAGCCAACAAGCATATGATAAAATACTCAACAACACTAATCATTAGAGAAATGCAAATCAAAATCATAATGAAATACCGTCTCACACCAGTAAGAATGACTATTATTAAAGTCAAAAAATTACAGATCCTAGTAAAGTTGGGTAGAAATGGGAATGCTTATACACTGCTGGTGGGAATATAAATTAGTTCAGTGATTATGCAAAGCGTGTGGGGGTTTCTCAAAGAACTTAAAACAGAATTACCATTTGACCCAGTGATCCTATTATTAGGTATATACCCAAGGGATATATTTTTGTATCATAAAGCCACATGCATGTGTATGTTCATTGCAGCATTATTCACAATAGCTAAGACATGGAATCAATCTAAATGTCCATCAATGGTAGACTGGATAAAGTAAATGTGATACATATATACCATGGAATACTATGCAGCCATAAAAAAGAATAAGATCATGTCCTTTGCAGCAACATGGATGAAGCTGGGGGCCATTATCTGAAGCAAACTAATGCAGGAACAGAAAAACAAATACTGCATATTCTCACTTGCAAGTGGGAGCTAAATAACGAGAAGACACAAACATAAAGAAGAGAACAACAGAGACTGAGGATTACTTGTCAGTGAAAGGTGGGAGAAGGGAACAGATCAAAAAACCACCTATCAGGTACCATGCTTATTTCCTGAGTGACAAAATAATCTGTACACCAACCTCTCCCTGGGACATGCAGTTTACCTATATAACAAACCTGCATATGTGCCCCTAAACCTAAAATAAAAGTTAAAAAAAATAAGATCAGAGAACAAAGGAGGGGTACTTTAATTCTGAGTATGATGGTTTTTATATATATATATATATATGGATCATGAAAACTCTAAAATGATATACAAATTAAAATTCTGTTATTTCTATGGAAAATAAAATAACTGACTTTTGATTGTATTGAAAAAAAAAGTTTCAAAACTTCCCTTTCAACACTGTTGTCTAAGACCTACAACTTTAGGGTAAGGTGGATTATTGGTGGGCTACCTACATCTAACAGTATTTAGTCATTACCATAGCAAAAAGATCTTTTAATGAAATAATTGTATCATGACAAGATGTATGTTTATATTTTGTTCTTGTTTATTGATGTCTCAAAGCTCACGACTATTAAGTAATTCTCAGACTAGTCTTATAATGTTGATAACATTGTGGCATATTCTCAGGGGTGATCCTCTCTTCCAATTTTCAATTGGATGTTGGCCTGTCATTCAGAGTCATAGTTTCACCGACTATTCATGGTCATACATGACTATGAAACCCTCAATGACCTCTAATCCTGATTTATCTACCCCGATGACCTTGAGAAAGTCACTTACATTTGGGGGCCTCATTTTCTTCTCACATAGGAATTACAATGCTTTGCAAATTTCCTTTCTTCCAAGCATTTCTGGGAGTCTCCAGGGGAAAGTCTCATTTGCTTGTGAATCAGCCTGGATCCCAGTTTGGTGTTTATGGTCTTTCTTGTGACCGTTACACCCGGACCTCTGATGATATTGTTGCCCTTCCTGAAGTTGTCGCCCCTTCTGCGGATGTTTCTGTCTACCCAGGTCCTATGTTTCCCTCTAGATTAGGACTGCCTGCTGATGGGCTCAGCTATTTATGCTGAGTCCTCCTGGGGCCATAAAAATTCAGAAGTCTTCACTGAAGTGAGATGTCAGAGGCATTCTCCTCTCAACACTATTAGGGAAAACCCACTGGCACGTTGTTTGACTCTCTCAGATACTGAATCGAGTGGCATAACTTTCAGTTTTATACACAGTCACTTTCTCCCAAGTCACCAGCATGGCTGAGTTGCAATAGGTTTTGTCAGCCACCGCTCCCTAGAGCTGATGACTGTGTTCATTATTTGGCTTCTTTCCCTTCTGGAATGAGTTTTCTTCAGTGTCCTCTTTTCTTCCTCTCATGCTCAATTCAGAGTTTTTTGGACTAGCCCACAAGTTTGCCAAATGTGCTTGAACTCCATCTGAAATTAATCATTGTCTTAGAAAAAGTCATAATGAAATGGTTGATGTGAATGGCTCCCCTAGAACTCTAAAGTACATAACTTGGGCAATTAATGACAATGTCCTAGTTAAGCCAAACCCACTGGTTTGCTAAACATGCCCAGACATATCTGAACTTTCCACTAGACAGTAAAAGCATGAATGTTTCATACCTACACAAATATAAGCTGTTGTTACTATTATGAATATCAATTTGTAACAATATGAAATGGGCTTTATCAAAGGATATAGTCTTATTCCCTAGTTGAAGAGGGAGCCTTAGTCACATATGACTTAAGTAGATTCTGTCACATGCTTCACATGGTAGGGGGATAACAAGACATTTCACTGCTCCTAGCAACCTTGTACACTGTGAATATAAAACTATACATGGATCCATATAGTTAACCCAAGGGCATGGACCTGAAAAGGTCATCCCTACTAAAATAACACTATAGTTCCATTTTCCATATTCTCAGGTTGAGAAAGTTTAAATTCAAGGACAAATATCAGAAGAGAGCCAAATAATAGAAAAGCATGATAAAAATATTTTTTCATACTTTATATATGTATATATAAACATACATATATAAATATTAACTCTAGAGTATCTTCTATAAAGAGTTATTGATGCTTTAAAAAATAAGAACAGAAAAGCAAATGTGAAGACTTTTAAATTAAATTCTAACAATTTCAAACAAATGCTGCCTGGGAGATCATGCAAGGCATCCAAAGCCTAAACTGAATGTATGTTGGCAAGAGCATCTTCACATCTCCCTAAATAACTAGCTAATACAGTCAGTATTTTACACCTCATCGAGGCCTGGCACTTATTTTCAAAATGCTCCAGTCAATTGTCAACTAAAAAGAATGCAGAACTTCAATCCTCGGTGGTGGGGCTGGGGAAGGCAAAGTTTTCTTTTTCCTAAAGAATGTTGCATTGCAAAGATGGAATTCTCTGGGGCTGCCAAGACTGCTGTCAGGTGTAATCTAGCCCGTCAACATTTTTAGGAAAAAGGCAAAATCAACACAAAAACAAAAGATGAAGGGGATATAGAGGCATCCACCTTTAAGCTGTTATAATTAAGCTTCTTGTCTTTTCTATTGAGTCAAGTTTTGTAGAAAGTGAAATGTAGGTCATATAACACATTCTAAATTGTTTCTCTTTCTTTATTCTTTTGCCAGGACTCTATTTATTTTTCTGACCAGAACAAAAGTTCAACACTCATTCACCCTTTCATGTAATCATTTATTTATTTAAAAGTAAATTAAGGGATAGCAAAAAAGTATTGGCTGCATAGTTGAGCAGTCAAGGAGTATATAGTCAAATGGAGGGCAAAAGGCATATACTGAACCTGTGAAAATACAAGATAGAAAATGAGAAACATCATGAGAGAAGAGCAAAGGTCTATAATCATTCAAAGGAAGAATACGTGGATGGAGAATGATGTGTTTTGTTTTTTGAATCCACCTACATTATGGGGGCATTGTGCTTAGTCTTATAAACATTACATCCTTCAACAACCCATTTTACAGATGAAGAAATCGAGGCTTAGAGGTTATTGCATTGGATTAGGGTCTCACAAGAAATGGTAAGCCTAATATTAGAAACTTCAGGTGACTCTAGTTTCTGGCAGGCAAGCTTTTGGGAACATCTCATAGAGATGGGACATTTGCTCAGATCCTTGAGGATTAGTATGAGATGTGGGAAGAGTTCATTTCATGAGGAAGAAATAGTGTAGGCTCAGGGGTTAAAGTTTGATTGGAGTCCAGGATAGAACCAGAACCATTCTTTATGTAATGAATTGGGACTGACAGCTAGTCTGTAAATTGAAAACTTAGTTAAAGTGGGGGAATCATTAAGAAACAACACATAGATATTTTATTTTAACATAAAATGAGCAAGCATATATTTATTTGCCAATCTTTTGTTGAGGAAGCAAATCGTTTTCTTGAAAAATGAGTCTGCTGGTTGGAATATTTCCTTTAAAACACCATTTTATGACTGGTTTCATATAAACTAATTTGGTTTGTTTAAAGTGGAGCAAAAGTGGGAGATGAGAATAATCTGAGTGTGGTATCCTTCTGGAATTTTATGATTTATTTGCTCAATCTGTTACAGTTGTCCTGCCCATTTCTAATTTGCCATCATTTTTATTGGCTTTTTAAAAAAGAAAATCAAGCATATAACTTAGTTTTCATAGAAACAATTTTTTCTGTACTCATGTTTTACCAGTTTTTATATTTAATTAAATCACATAATAGCAAGAACAAGTAAGATTGGCATTAATAGGTTTAGGCAAGCATAAACTAATTGGTGGGAGAAGGACACAGACATACTGTATAACTTGCTAGTCCTGAGTGTTTCATCAGCCGTGTTTCACAGAAGCTATGTTTTACAGAAGGAATGGAGAACATTGATCTGATGAGTCAATTAAATAGAAATGTGTTAAGAAAATTTCTATTGCAGTGGAAAAATAGAAGACAAGATATATATGAGTCTGACATTGTGAAGCCTTGAATGCCAAGCTAAGTAGTTCATCATTACTGATTAGCCACACTTGACATCATCACAATCTTGGGATCACCGTGCTCAGAGCTGTGGATGAGAATGACCAATCTAGATAGTGCCTAGAGAGATTTGGTAGAGATAATAGTGAAAAGAAATAAGGTAGTGGCAAGTGTGAAAGGAGAAGATGGGATGGATGAGAAAGATATTTTGGGTGTAGGATGAGAAGGACGTAACAGTTGGTCAGATATGGGTGTAGTATTTAATGTACCTTTCTCATAAATGTGAATAAGAAGGAATTTGCCACCTTGACATTACATGAAACTTCAGGGACATTACAAGAACTTTTAACTCTGCCCATTTGTCTTTTGTCAGTCTGCAAACCATCCAGGTAGCTGCATTGGGTATCTATTGCAGCAGCCCTCTGCCGCATCACTGTGTATACAGCCTCTCCTGGATTTAGCACTATTGTGTATTATTTCCTAGTTGTTTCACATATGTACTCTTTTGCATTGATATAAAGATGGTGATCCCAGGATAAGACTCTTTTATTTCTTTTGCATTTTAGTATCTCTGAATCCTAAAATGTATCTTGACATACATGATGGCGTGCAAAATATAATTAGTTGCTCGTTTTTCTTAGTGTTCCAAAAAATAACAGTGTGTTTTCTAATCAATAGCATCTTGCCCTCTCAATCAGATCACAAATCCTAGGGACAATTCTTGGCCTCCTTTTCTTCTTCATCCTTTTTAATGCCTTGCCCAGTTCTGGGCATATAGTTAACCTTTAGCAAATACTTGTCTTATTGTTAACTTAAATTAGATTCATGGTAAGTTATGTAAGTCACCTAGTACTGAAGCCTTCTGAAAATGTAGTCATATGTTTCTGTTTCTGTTACTGTTCTTTTCTTGCCCTTCTCTTTCTTTCTAAGACCTTTCCTGTCCTGCTTGCTGTTCCCTCAAACTTTCCTGAGACAAACTCAAGAAGAGCACCTTCATTTTGCAAGAGAAAGTTGGTGGGAACAAGCTTCTCAGGTTCATGAAATAAGGCATCATACGATGACTTTAAAACTATAATATTCTCAGTGTCAAGGAGTAGTCCATCCCTTAAGGAGACTTTAAGAAATGTGCTCAGAAATTATAACATGAGCAAGAATTAACTCAGTTGGCTTAATATATTTTTTACATTAATATCTGTTGTTGATTAGCTCTCATTATACCAAAGAAATTTTCGAAGGGAGGTATTTAATTTTCCTTTTGTTTCTATTCTTATTTGTGAATATGTTAATTTTAAGACAAAGTAGAGAAGGAGATATTCAAGTAATAAAGCCATCTAGTTCAATAAGACAAAAATATTTTTAATAAAATTCACTGTTTCTAAACAAATCATAGATCAAAGAGCTTGACAGAAGGAACCAGAATGGTTGAGCATACCTATATTAGAAGGCACAAGTGCCTTTAAGCAAAAAAAAAAAAAAAAGGCTATTTAAGCAGTATTCTGGGGAATATGGTCAAAACAAGTGTGGATTATCTGGTAATTTTAAAATTTTCTAATCGAAATATAAAAATTAATTTTCTTACAAAAGTTAATGGGCACTGGAAATAGATGTTAAAATGCTATATTAACATAAATCATTAATGGAAATATGGGGAAGAAGAGTTTTGAATGACAGAGATTTGCATGAGCTAGAAAATGGAAGATGCAAAATAAAGGTTAAGTGCAGCATTTCCACGTAGTGGTAAAGTTTTTGGAGCCTGAAAACAAACATAAAATGTTACAGTTGGTGTGGTTTGGGTCTTCCTCTCTCATATACTAGAACCCAAACCATATTAGAAAACTAAACATTTAAAACATACAACCTTTCTGGAAAAATAAATCCTTTGGCGGGTAGGGGGCACCGTGAATACACTTTTTCCTGTGGGTAGAGTCCATGCTGGCCCTGTCATAAAACATGGTAGCAGAAATAAAACCATAAAGATAAAATATGTAATGAGAAAATGTTTAGTGGGGCCATAGTATGGCATTCAGTTAATAATGCTAAGACATCAAAACAATGCCAATTGTTGATTATTTCTATGCAGAGATAGTTTATTGGTATATAATTAATAACAAACTTGGTTGCACTCTAGAATTACCTGGGGATCTTTAAAAAATACTGTTGTTTGGATCCTACTTAGAGAAATTTTGATTTAGTTGCTGTGGAATATAACCTGATCATCAAGTTTTTAAGAGCTTTCTGGATCATTCTAATGTGTAACCAAGTTTGGGAAATACTGATATACTCTATTGTCAGCGGAAACAACTATTACCCACTTTTTGCTTTGTTGACATAAGAACTCCCACTATTCTCTGTGCATCCAGAGAAAACCTTTGATATTGAAACACATACCCTCTGTATATCTGGAAAAGTTTGATAGAGGGGCACTTTGTATGAGGGGGTGATAAGGCATGGGCAGAAAGAGAGGCTATTCTGAGAATGGAAGATTATGTGGTCTGATATATAATGAAGAAAGAGGGTATTTCTCCATTTCACCTAGTTTGGACTTTAATGAGTCCTCATTAATTTGCTTAAGCTAATTTTCTAGAAACTATATATTCATATTCAAATGTTAGTTCAAAATATATTAAAAGACAAGTTTTGATGGTTCACTATTCTGAATTATTTAAGCCATGGGGAATAATCAGAGGTCTATTTTCTGAAAGAAAAAAACACTTCATATTGTTGATCATTGCAATCACTATCTAGGCAGATATATATTATATCTTTGTTATCTTTAATTTCGATGATTCTTTAAACTAAAACTTGTTGTAATACTACCTTTTATAATGGCCTTTGGCTGGTTCTATGATAAAAAGAGCAAGACAGTAATTTCGAGATGTATTTCCTACATGACTCTGCTTTTGTGACTTTATCGATCCCAACATTATCTGAACTCTTCCTCCCCTAGTTTTGGGATATCAGATGAGAAGGAGTTATTTTAGTATCTCTTGGAGAATAACATCGATGAACTATTTTCATCCAACGCAGCATAAATTGTTTTGTCCGCAGCAGATTCCACCCAAAGAAGGCCGACTCTGATTACTGGTTATTAAGGTTTTTTTCTGCCATATGTCTGAATGGAAACGTGGCAGATTTTCCTTTGGGTTTCAACAAAGTGTTTTCTCAAATAGCAATGAAACGAGGTGATTGAAATGCCATAATAACAGTGGTGGTGGTAGATTGTTGCTGCGTCTTGACAAAACAGAGAAGTGGAGCTATTTGAAATCAGAGTTAACTTTTGGGTAAAGAGGTAAGGTCTCAAAACCAAAGATCAAATTTGCTGTTAGCCTAATTCTAGCTAATAACGAAGAGCATTTGCTTGTTTGGGGTCTCTGTGGACAGGTTATTAGTTCCTACCTCCTGAGACGAGAAAGGAACACCTCAGAATGTGGAAGAAAATGGCAAAGCAGCCCTCGTCTTGGTGATGTTTGTACTGGCTGTGCTTATGCAGGAGGAAAACGTCTTCTTTTTCCCACTCAGTAGCACTGCCAGTCCCTTTGGGGTGATATTTAATGGGGCTGGTCATTAGCCCAGAAATGCATAAAGGAGAATGCATTAGTCATAGTTTGTCTTGATAAGGTTCTCTTCACTTATTCTGATACAAGACATGGATGTATTCTAAAAAAGAAGATAGGAGTGCTAGGAGTGCTGATCACGGTGGTTTCATTGGACTTCCTGAGGCACTGAAGTGAACACTTAGCTATAAAGATAGCCAATATTTAGTGATGTGATGTAACTGTTTGGTTCCCAAGTCTGAAAACAAGAATTTATCTAAAATTATTATGGGACTTTTTGATAAAACAATACTGAAAATAAAAGTCTTAAAATTTTGGGCATCATGCAAATTAAGACTAAAAATTATAATATATTATTTGACTTGGTGTCCAAAATTATGCACAAGGGTATTTTTTACCCTAATATTGGATTAACTCTATAATTTTTTTCATTTTTTCCCATATGCTTATTGGCCATTTATACATTTTTTTTAATTGGGGAAAAAATACATAGCACAAAATTTACCATTTTTAACTATTTTTAAGTGTACGATTTTGTGACATCAAGTACATTGACATTGTTGTCCAACCATAATCACTATAAATCTCCAGAACAGTTTCATCTTCCCAAACTGAAACTCCATTCCCACTAAACAGTAACTCCCCATTACCTGCTCCCTCCACCTTTGATAACCCTATTTTACTTTCTGTCTATGAATTTGACTAGGTACTTCACATAAGTGAAATCATACAATACTTTTCCTTTTGTGTTATCAATTCTTTTTTTAAGCATCTGATTTTATAAAAGCATACAATAGTCACAATTTAGACCAGAAAGAGATCAGTAATGCCAATCTACTTTCATGAATAGGGGAGTTGATAACTAGAAAGTTAGCTAGTTTGCTCTTCTAACTTCTAGTCCAGAATGCATCTTATCCAATTTAAGATACCTCATTAGAATATCTATATTCACTATTAGAATATAGTGAGTACCTATATTCACCATTAGAGCACCTGTATTTACTTTAATGACATTTGGACTAAGAAAGTCTTTACCATGTCTTACCCATCACCTCTCTACTGGTCCTATATTTAGCTGCCTTTAAATAAATTGCCATTAAATCAATGATGATAAAGATAGCTAGTATTTATTGTGTACTTATTATTTGACAAGCTTAGTGCTGTGTTATATATATATATAACTTAGCCTACACAACATTTTATAAGATAGGTATCCCAATTACTCCATTTATAAATGAAGAAACTGAAGTATGAAATGTGAGGTTGCCTCCACTAAGTTGTACAGCTAGTAAGTGTTAGAGCCAGGACACTGGATGACAAAATTTACCTAGTTGATATTTAATAAATAAAAATTAGTATGTTAAAATTGACTGGGTTTGGGCAGTCTATTAAAATTAAGGAAATATGTGAAATTTTCATGTTTTACTTTTGTTGATTATGCTGTTTTCATTGGTTAATTCAATTCCTTAGTACATAAAATGATTGCCTGCTTAGCAAAAATCAAAGATAATACTAAATTGGTTAAACAGTAGGGTTTGCAATAACATTCAAATGTATAAAAAATTTTTAAATAATTATCTTTGATTCTCATCTACATTTATGAATCTGTATTATCACACATATATGTTAGGCATTAAAGATATTAGTGACCATAATACCTATGGAAGAGGGATAATACCAAATTAATCACCAATATGGGCAGAATAATAGGTGATAGTGCTTATAACCTAGAGGAATTTAAAGTTTTGCATCATAAGTCCACATTCTTGGATAGATCAATGTCATCCATTAGGCTATGATTTTCTACTTTACTTTGGCTCTATTATTAATTTGCCCATCAATAGAAGCCAAGTCTATCTTCTGTGTGTTGGTTTTAGGGTTCTCCCAATCCCATTTAACAGTCAACAGTATGGGTCAGTGGAATACCTAGCCAGTCAGCAGAGTATAGTCGAACAGTTTTCAGCCAGGAGGTTGGCAGAAGAGGTTGTGGGATATTCAGTGAATGACAATATCTCTCTGATAAAGATTCCAGTAATGGTTCCTTTCTCAGTCTTCCACATCACAGCAATTAGTAATTAGAATTTCATTAGTCACTTTCTCTCTGGTAGCTCAACTCCATACACAGTAATCTCCAAATATCACAGATGCATCCTTGTAACAAGTTGTTGGAGTGGATGCTGCTGCCAGAAAACAAATTGTCCTTTTAAAAGAAGTGTTATAGTAGAGTTTTATTATAGTCTGGCAATGTAGAGGTTTCGACCACTAGATATGAAATAAAATACACATTGAATTTTTGTTTTTAGGACACTTGAGTAATTTATCATTAGGAAACATTGTTAAATCTTCTTTCTACTTAAAATATTTGATTACCCATGATAGACAATTTTTCCTCTTTTTGGCACAATCCTTATTTTTTCTAAAACTATTTGCTTTACCTATAATTCTCTGTGTTTGTTCTTCTCTGCATACCTTAAAGAGAAACAAGCACATATCCACCAGGTACAGTGGATCACACTTGTGATCTCAGCACTTTGGGAGGTCAAGGTGGGTAGATCATTGGAGGTCAGGAGTTTGAGACCAGCCTGGCCAACATGGTGAAACCCTGTCTTTACCGGAAAAAAAAAAAAAAAAAAAAAAGAAAATTAGCTGGGCATGGTGGCACGTGCCTATAATCGTAGCTGCTCAGGAGGCTGAGACATGAGAATCACTTGAACATGGGAGGCAGAAGCTGCAGTGAGCCATATTGCGCCACTCTACTCCAGCCTGGGTGACAGAGTGAGACTCAGTCTCAAAACAAAACAAAAAACAAACGACAACAAAAAAGAGATAAGCACATATCTTGGATACATATAAGCAGATATGTGATTAATGAAACAGAATACCCACATATAATAATATCTCTTCTTTACAGAGATTCAAAACCAATAGAATATATAGATATGATTTATTATAAAGAATTGACTCACTTTGAATTTGGAAGAAAAATATTTTAATCTCTAATATTGGAGAAGAATTTTATTCTTACTCTAAACATTTGCTTTAGGGCTGGATCAGTCCAGGACCAGAAGGAAGAGATGGCGTTCACCCCTAGATTCTCCAGATGTTAGTGCAATACCTGGAACAGATCACCATTGGTCAAAACTTAGATTCTCAATTTTTACTGCTTATTTTCATCCTGTTACTCATGGTTATGTCACCTGTCTCTGTCCCATGCATCCCTCCCTCTCCTATTTCACAATTATTTTCTTCAAAATACTCTTGCCTGGTGACTACATCCCCTACTTAGTCATCATAATTTTTATATAATATATATATTGTTTGTAATGTGTCATTTTCTTTTATACTGTTACATTATAAACATGCTGTGTTAAAATATGTTAAATTGGTTTAAACAAGTTTCCTTTTTAGATGCCTTTAATTTAGCTCAGATTGGTCTAAATCCACGAAGAACCATATATTAAACACTCTTGAATAGCTTCTATGAAAAGAAACTTAATTTATGATGTTTAGTATTATACATTATACAGTTTCTTTATTTTTCACTCAGTTCATCATGCTGTGAAAATTCATGAATATTTAACTATTAAATGAAATGCAAAATTTTCATTATCATTTTATTGAAAACTTGACATCTTAAAATACCATACATACTATTAGTATTCTAATGCATTGTCACCTTATTGAAAAATGCTGCTAAAAAACAATACAGCCATTCAGAAAAAAAAATTTTGTCCGCCCAAGGCTATTAACTATAGTTCTACACATACATTAGTGACAAATAAGTGAAGCAGCCAATGCTCACAAAAGATGTCACTAAAATGCTAGGAAACAACTGTAACCATAGAAACCATCTCACACTGCAATCTGAACATCTTTTGTCAGTGTGTGACTAGAAATGAGATGCTTAAAATCATTAGACTATCAAAAAATCTGAACATCTCTCCATTGAAATTTACATATTTAAATATTTTGAAACCTGCAAAAACTTCAACATGATACTTCTATAAAATATTGTTTCAGCGCCTAGCCCTCAACTATCAGTTTAGATATAACAACAAAAATTATACATGAAGACTTACAATTTTCCCCCCTCTTTCTTTAGGTTACATGCATTGTCTGAGGAGCCTAAACAAACACCCGGGAGAACAGAGGTTAGCTCCCAGGGCTGTCTACCTTCCTGCTCTAATCTTCACAATGGTGCCATTCTTCACCTTTCCTTTCTCTCTTGAACAATCACTGGCTTAAATTGTACCTATTCCAGCAAGACAGGTTTGCAGGTTTCATAAGCCTTCATGACAGTAAGTACAAAATTGTCTTAGATAATGAGATATTTAAATAAAGAATTTGACAAACCAGTGTAGGAGAGCGTGAGTTTGGATGAATGTGGAACAGCCTCTGCAACCTTGGATATAGAACTGAGTTTTTTCCCTTGTCTTCATCTTCTCAGAAACTCTTGAAAGGTCTGGTTATTTAGCTGAATGCTCTGTGTTTAAGGGGCAGTGGAAGCCATTTTCCTTGAAACCTCCCTTGGAAACTAAAGGTTAAGAAGCTCCTTGAGCAGCCTGGATTATGGAGACTTTAAATATTTCTAAATTGTTCTCCCTACCTCTTTCAGTCACCATTCTGAAAATATTTATGGAGTACCCATAATGTGCTAGGCACTGTTCTAGGCACATAGGGGCACTGCAGTAAACAAAACAACGTTCACTGCCTGTGGTGCTTACATCTTAGCAGGAAGAGACAAACAGGAGATAATTAACAGAACAAGTACATAAGAAGTCTATAGTATAGTAGTTTTGAGTACCTACCACATGCCGGTCATTGTTCTAGGCTTTTGGGACCTAGCACTGGATTAGACAGGCATGACCCCTGCTCTTCTGGAGCTTTCATTCTGAAGAAATCATAAGGAATTATTTAGCAAATCCATGAATGCATAAATGGAGTGCTTCATTTCTGAGACTTCATCATTGTGATCATGGGTGGAGGGAGCATCTCCAAGCCCCCTCCGTGTTGTCAGCAGTCGAAGTGATATAAACAAGGAAGTTCCGTGGAGCAACCCTCAGTGGTTGACCACGTATCTAAAAGACAGTGTCCACTTCCCTATTCCTTTCTTGTCATTACATATTTTTTTCTGATTTCCAAATCCTCTTTTCCTCTTTTTTTTTTTTTTTTTTTTTAGAAAATGAAATCCCTGTCCTTCATGAACAGTTAATTTCTATTTGCTCACTGCCAAATAACAATAGTTTTTTTCCATAAATATCCATAAATCAAGCTTATCAGAGAGTTAATCATGTAATTTGTAAAATATATATATAGATGTACAAAGTGAAACACATACACACACCATCTTTTTGAATACTTACTGTGTACTGGGCACCATTTAAAAATATTATTTAAGCCTTAAGAGAGATTGCTGAGATGGGCATTATGATCTTCATTTTTCAGGTAGGAAAACTGAGATTAGCATAATACACTAATTGGCCCAAGGATACATGGCTAGTGTCTGGTATTGCTGGGACCTAAACATGAACCCATAAGACTTTAAGGGCTATGCTTTTCACCACCACTTTTGAGTCATGCAGGGAGAAAGGTCCTTCTCCCCAACCCACCATGTGCCCCAAGAGGACTCTCCCAAGGGACAAGGCCTGTACTTTGTCATGGTGGTCACAGGGCTTCTACACTCTGTGTGGGTGGCTCCTTTTGACTCACCACATTCCAATCTCTTCTAGACACAGCTGTGCAGCCTCCACGAGCCCCAGTGTGCACCATGTTCATCTGCAGCTGAGCATACAGAGATGGGGTTAGGAGTCAGGTGAAAGGGGGAAAGTTTCTACGGGCGTTCATTTTATTTTTATATTTATTTATTTATTTATTGAGACAGAGTCTCGCTCTGTCGCCCAGACTGGAGTGCAGTGGCGTGATCTCCGCTCACTGCAAGCTCCACCTCCCTGGTTCACGCCATTCTCCTGCCTCAGCCTCCCGAGTAGCAGGGACTACAGGCGCCCGCCACCACACCCAGCTAATTTTTTGTATTTTTAGTAGAGATGGGGTTTCACTGCGTTAACCAGGATGGTCTCGATCTCCTGACCTTGTGATCTGCCCACCTCGGCCTCCCAAAGTGCTGGGATTACAGGCATGAGTCACCGCACCCGGCCCAGGCTGTTTAATAATGACCTCCTGTACACAAATGTTTAGTATCTTAAAGTTGTAAGGGACCACGAGGAAATCTAACTCCTTCATTTTATTGATGTGTATGTAAGTGGCGATTTAGAGTTGACATGGATTGCCTAATTACTTCACTAGCCAGGTAGCAGCAGTAGAACCAGGTATGAACCCAGGAATTGTCTCCCAAGTACGTACTCTTTTAAGAATAAACTGGCTCCTCTGCGTGTTTCCTGTGTGCATGTGTATGTACAAATATGCAGAGATGATCAGCACACTCACACATACACATGTACTCTCTGTATATATTGAGAGTTCTCTGTATGCTTACATTTGATTTCCAGTATAATTTTTCTTCTGGAATGTCAACTTTGTTTCTCATCTGTTTTATTTTACAGTTATTTAAACTTCCAACTGTAATGTCACAAGCAACCTTGACTCATGGGAGGGCACCAGAGGAGGAACTAAATGACTTTGCATCTCACTCACCAAGGCCTCCACCTCTCCCCACCCCCTCAGTCCCTCCCACAGAGCTGACACTGTTGTTACACTTCAAACCATTCCAAACCCCCACGGTGAGAAACAGGGCTGTGCAGATTCACCTGAGAGTATGAATTCATGAGTGTTTCCTAATCTATATGTTGTATATCTGCGTACATGTATATATATTCTGCATATAAATAAAATATGCATCCAGTTCAAGGGCCCACACATGGAATTCTCTTTTCCCTTCAAAGTACAAGTGTGCTATGAAATAGTTACTCTATGTTTTCAGAAAATAGAGAAGACAATGATACTGAGTTTTTAAAAAGTCTGATAAGTGAACAAAACCACAAAAATATAATAAAAATGGCATAGCAACTTACTTGTTGCCCTTCTAGTCAAGAGAAGGCTTTGATTTCGTTTCTCAATCACCAAAATGATATGGAATCTAAAATATAAGTGTTTTTCATCCACATTGCAGTCTAATATCCAGCTGTTTGCTTTTCTTCTAGCACCCTGCTGCCCACCCCGCCTTGCCCTGAGGGCAGGAAGCACTATTAATCATTCTTCTGTTCAGTATAGAACTGGATTCTTCTCTGTGCCACAGGCCCCCAGGGCAGGGGGGAAACCTGCTTAGGCAGACCACCCAGGATTCCACAGAAAAGTGGTCAGTCTGAATGCAGGTGGTTGGTCTCCTGCTCAGGTTTCTGTTAAGACCCATTAGCTGAGCTGTAATGGGCACTTAGGACTTTTAACTCCTTCTTTCCCAAGTCTTCGAGACATTAAAGCATTGTATGCCCCTCTCTCTCTCTCTCTCTCTCTCTCTCTCTCTCTCTCTGTGTGTGTGTGTGTGTGTGTGTGTGTATGTATTCCAGGGGAAATACTGCTACCACCGCAGAGTCTCGGGGACCAGCAGCTCTGGTTCTGATGAGAGAACACTATCCAGAAAAAAGCCATGGCTAGGATCTAAGTCAGGGCCAAGAAATTCCAGCAGGCACCTATTAGAAAACTAGGGAGTGCCCTGAATACTGCAACTGAAGATTGAGCTGATTTTTAGGGACTTAGGGAAGACTCGCCTGAGATCCCAAGGGCTTCCCCATCAATTTTCCAATGATTGAAAAATTACCATTACAACTTTGTTCCTTTTGCTTAAGATTTTATCACCTGTAAGAAGGCAAGTACCCTCAGGAAAATCAGCGTATTAAGCCTTGTGAATTAAGTAAAACTTTGAAGAAAGAGTTGGTCCGACTCATCCTATAGTTTTGACAGAAGGAGTAAAAATGTAAGGAGGGGATAGAGTAAGGGCAGGTGGAGGCATCAACAATAGAGGGAAAGGAGGAAGGAGGGGAGGCTGGATTTGCTGAAAACACTTCTCATTGTTAGTAAAGATGATGATAATTCAAGGATTTTATCTGAGGGGTGGAGGAGGAAGGGAAGAATGGGGGTCCAGAGGGAGAGAAAGAGAGAGATTGATATTGTTTCCAGCAGCGAATCTGTAGGGATCTGCAGCAACGTCAGTTATTGCCTCCTCAGAAGAAAGAATTCAACTGAGAGGCATAAGGCAGAGTGAGAGACCGAGGCAAGTTTTAGGGCAGGAGTGAAAGTTTATGCAAAAGCTTTAGAGCAGGAATGGAAGGAAGTAAAGTACACGTGGAAGAGGGCCAAGTGGGCAACTTGAGAGACTCGAGTGCACGGTTTGACTTTTGACTTGGGCTCTTATATGTTGGCATGCTTCTGGGGTTGCGTCCCTGATTCTTCCCTGGGGGTGGGTTGTCCTCATGCACAGTGGCCTGCCAGCACTTGGGAGGGGAGCATGCACAGTGTGTTTACTGGAGTTGGGCACATGCTCACTTGAGGCTTTTTTCCCTTACCAGTTGAGTGTTACCAGTGAAACTCTGTCATTTTGCCTCTTAGTAGACATGCTTGAGCACACTCATCTAGCTCCTGAGATCTTATCTGGAAGCTGCTGATCACCAGTTTCAGGTGTTTCTATATATTGGGAGACTGCCTTACCCTGGTGCCATCTGTGACCAATTATTATTTTAGAGAGACAGCGTAACAACTACCTGACCAACACCTGATGGACACCTGACATTCCTGGTGAGGGGAGGGGGCCCTCTCCTGCCCTGTTACCTACTGTAACAATGCTTTAAATGCAAGCTCTAGGTAAGAAGGAGATGATGGTTTTCATAGAGTAGACACTAAGATAAGATAGAGGTTGATGTCATCATAGTAAAATTCTTGTTAATAATGCAGGTTGAAATCAATATTTTTGTTTTAAATTATCCAATTTCTTTCATGGCATCTTCTTTTTTCTCCCATTAACATCTTCAAGGATGTGCATGAAGCATGGAGACTAAGTAAATGTTGAATTGAAATTGAAATGCTGCTAAGCAATTTCTCTTAAAACTGTTCAGACAAAATTACTACCCTGACAAATGGGTCCAGGAACTCCTAATCCACAATTAAATGAAAGTGTTACAGGAAAGGGGTCCTGATCCAGACCCCAAGAGAGGGTTCTTGGATCTCGTGCAAGAAATAATTCAGGGCAAGACCATAAAGCGAAAACAAGTTTATTAGGAAAATAAAGGAATAAAATAATAGCTATTCCATAGACTTGGCCTTCCTGGCCAAGTCCCTTCATCAGCACCCTTAGGGCTGCTGGTTGCCCATTTTTATGATTATTTCTTGATAGTGTGCTAAACAAGGGGTGGATGATTCATACCTCCCCTTTTTAGACCATATAAGGGCAACTTCCTGACGTTGCCATGGCATTTGTAAACGGCCATGTTGCTAGTGGGAAGTGGGAGTGTAGCAGTGAGGACCACCAGAGGTCACTCTTGTCACCATCTTGGTTTTGGTGGGTGTCAGCTATTTTCTTTATGGTAACCTGTTTTATCAGCAAGCTCTTTATGACCTGCATCTTGTGCTGACTTCCCATCTCATCCTGTGACTTAGAATGCCTTAACCATCTGGGAATGCAAGCCAGTAGGTCTCAGCCTCATTTTACCTAGCCCCTACTCAAGATGGAGTTGCTCTGGTTCAAATGCCTCTGACAAAAGCGTAGCTCTTTTCACTGGGTTTACTACCTTCTGGTAGTCAGAATCTTTCCCCTGTGCAGAGCATGGTTGTCATCTTCCGTACAGTTCCTCCACTTTTCAGTTAAGAACCTCTACATAGCCCACTGTCTCACATGAAGTCCTGTCCCTTCTAGCTTTCAGGTTTACTTTTCAGACTTAGTATCTTCTTTTAGACTTTTCTCAACTAATAAAAACTAACCATTGTTAGCATTGATAAAAACTAACCAAATGCAAAGGAAGGCCAGACACCTTCCTTTGCATTTCCTTACAACAGTTTTGAACCCAATACTTGAACATATGCTGAATAAGAGTGTGATTGCTACAGAGAGTTCTAAGACATAATTTACAGATGGCAGGGAGGAGATTTGGTGATGGAATAAATGAGGTAATTAGCTCTGGGAGAGGAGCTTGATTGCTGACACCAGCGTTCCTGACTTGAAGAACTGATTGAATGAAGCCTTCACCTACGGTGACAGAAACAGGAACCTAGGGATAGGGTATCATCCAGCTGTAACTGAAATGTAGAGTCATTCTGGGGCTAATTCTACAGTAGTTATTGAAACAGTACTGTCATATATACCCAGACCAATCTCTAAGTTTTGGTTCTGGTATAACTCAAAATTACTCCAAAAATTCTGAGGACAAAAATGGCCATATATCTTATTTTTCTTCCGTAACCTGCATTTTCCTTTTGTGTCCACTCCTGGGAGTTTACACAGCCTGATAGAGATATAGGTCAGAATTCCCTGTCCAATCAGGATAAATCTGGGCTTTGGCGCCTGCAATTCTGCCTCTAATTCTGACTACTGCACAGTGTGGTTGTTAACAAGCCCCACATAGACTGCAGTCATGATGATGCTTCCTGGCCAAGTCCCTTCATTGGCCCCCATGGTCCTCACATGGACGGTGGGCATCTTGGAGGGAGGATGGATGGCTCACCTTAGCTGAAGATGCCCAGGATCACTTTGGAATATCCCAGAGTCACAGATGTCCCTCAAGGCATCCAACACCGCAGGCATATGCGTCAGAGATAATCTTAGCCTCTCCTGTTAAGCCGAAACACCTATCTCTCTGTTACATGGATCTGTCCTCAGGAGTTGGAAAAGTTTTTCTTCTCAACCCCTGAAACACAGAAGGTTCCCTGACGTCCCCCTCTTTGACAATAAAGCCAGATGTCAGATTTCCCAAGAGAGGCTTCAATCCTGCCCATCATCTTTTCTGAAGATGGGAGGGGAAGCTAAATCTTGTGGCTCAAAGGTGAATTATCCTTATAAAAATCATCAAGAAAACTTTTCAGTAACTTTTCTCACTTTAGCTTAGGGAAAAAGTCCAAATTTCAACAGACAATCCTTCTATTTTAGATACCCCCAGGGGCAATTTTGTGAAGACTACCTGGAGGTTCCTCTGATGGCACTTGTATATAAAATAAATTTAAAGTGCTTCCGTAAGAATGGTGTGAGCTGGGGCTTCGCTGTTTTAGTGGCTCTTTATAAGAATAACTGATTGGCCGGGCGCGGTGGCTCAAGCCTGTAATCCCAGCACTTTGGGAGGCTGAGACGGGCGGATCACAAGGTCAGGAGATCGAGACCATCCTGGCTAACCCGGTGAAACCCCGTCTCTACTAAAAAATACAAAAAACTAGCCGGGCGAGGTGGCGGGCGCCTGTAGTCCCAGCTACTTGGGAGGCTGAGGCAGGAGAATGGCGTGAACCTGAAAGGCAGAGCTTGCAGTGAGCTGAGATCCAGCTACTGCACTCCAGTTTGGGCGACAGAGCGAGACTCCATCTCAAAAAAAAAAAAAAAATTTTTTTAGTCAGAAGAGATTTAGAGAGAGATATAGTTTGGATATTTGTCCCGACCCAAATCTCATGTTGAACTGTAATCCCCCATGCTGGAGGTGGGGACTGGTGGGAGGCGGTTGGATCATGGGGGCAGATCTCTCATGGCTTGGTACCAGTGAGTTCTGGTAAGACCTGGTCATTTAAAAGTGTATGGCACCTCCCCCAAGACAAACCGTCTCTCTTTCTTGCTTCTACTTTCACCATGTGATGTGCCTACTCCTACTTTGCCTTCCACCATGAGTAAAAGCTCCATGAGGCCTTCCCAGAAGCAGATGCCAGCACTATGCTTCCTGTACAGCCTGCACAACTGTGAGCTAATTTAACTTCTTTTCTTATAAATTGCCCAATCTCAGGCATTTCTTTATAGCAATGCAAGAGTGGCCTAATACAGAGATTATTTAATCCAGGATAAGTCTAGAAAATACACTTTAAAGTAACTAATTTCCCCTCCATGTCAGACATCACGAATGAATCACAGAACTCTTTCCTGATGAGCCCTTATTCAACCTCGCAATCCTTTCCAATTTAACACACCAGGAAGACACTCCCAATTGATCAGAATTGGCAAGCAAGTTGAAGCTTATTTGCTACCCAGATCTAGTGTGTGTGCACATGTGCACGAGAGAGAGAGAGAGAGAGAGGAAAGAAGGGACGAAGGAAGGAAGAAAGGAAGAGGAAAAGGGGAAGGAAGTGCTTTATTTGTTAAGGTCATATAGGTAGTAACTATAAGAGGCAGACCTATGTGTTGTCCAAAGTGTTTTGATTTCATTGAGCGTTTCTGTTATGCCAGTCGTTAACCTTTTTATTAATTAATGTGAATAGTTTTTGCTTCACAGAGCTTGTATTGTAAAATAAATTCCCCTTAGAAAGCAACCTATAAGTTTCACTGTTGTCCCATATAGTGGATCTGAACCTTATTAGAATGAAAGGAAATTTGCAGCCCTTTAATTTCCAAGCAACTTTTGTATCTATCCCACTGGGAACAGGGCTAATAATCCCACAGACTCACTTACAAGCTGAGGAGTGATGGTGTGACTAGGTTGCAGTTTTTAATGTTCATGTGTGCCTAAATCCCAGATGAACTCAACTCTAAACTTTCTGCTGTCTCAATAGAGAGGCTGAAAGCAGGTCAAGTGTGTGGACTCATCATTCAGCTATTTTGGAATAAATTGTCCACTTAGGCTGCATCTACATAATGCTACATCAACTCTTTGAAAAATGAAAAATTAGGTCAGCCACCTAGCTATTTTGATATCTAATTAAAAGTCATCCGTGTGTCCCTTTTGAGTTTTAGGCATAAACCAATGAAATGCATTATCTGTAGTATGTAGAGACAACAAATACTGTCAAGATCCCTGATCCAATAATAATACATGACACTTAATGAGTACTTTCACATGCCACACTGAATGCTATGTCTTAGCACTGTAAATATATTATCTTATTTAACCATCACAATAGCCCTATGAGGCAAATTTTCTTTTCTCAACTTCAGACAAGAGAAATTAGATGCATATTTATCTTTCTTCTTTATTAAAATATGGATTATATATTTAATAAAGCTAGATATTCTTGTATGCTGTGGTCAATGTAAGCCTGAGGAGTTTCTATTAGAAAATGGATGAAATCATAGGTTCTTGTCCCATACCGCCATTGCTTTGACTTATCAAATTCTTTACAGTAAAAAGTGAATTTAGAAAAACAGCCCAGCGATCTAGAATACTGAGATCACTCAGGGTAATTGAGACCTTGGTGGAGTTAGGCCTCTTTATCTTGAGTCTTCCATTTCCTGACACCTCTTAATGGCTTGAGGCCACAGGGATAGAATGTAGACCCTGTTGGTCTTTCATTCAGCTCAAACCTAGAGGAGCTGTGCAGTTGATGAAAGATGGAGGGACAGTTCAGATGTTTCTACCTGCCAAGATCATCCATAAAAGGTACATAATCCAGGAAAATTATATTACATCTTGCCAATTCTTTGACCTTTTTAAATACGCATGAAATGACAAAATTAAACAAGAAGGAGGATGTCTTGAAGGGGAAATGAAGTCAAAAGTTGTCAGTCAATAAGCAATTTAAGAGGAGGGACATGTTAGGAAGCTATGAAAATATACTCTGTCATTTTGCCTTGGTGATAATAGAGGAAGTGGTAGGTTGATTGTGAGTATGCGTGAGTGTCAAGTCATTTTAATATCTAAGGATAAACTCCATCATTTACTCCAACCAGTTGCTTCCTTGAATCAGTAATATGCCCTTATAGATGCTTCTCCAAAGTTTGGAGATCAGCTAATAGCTGTGCACTCCCCTCTTCCTCAACTCTGTATTTTGGACATAGACACATCTACATGGCAAGTTTCTTCCTTGGTCAGGGCATGGGAACAGTGCTATGAGTAGAGATTCGTGTTAGCATATAAGGCTTATATGAGATGGCACATAAAGCCATCTCTCCAGGTCCGTGCTTTGGGCATGGGGGTGGGGATAGTGATAAGTATGTGTGCATGCACAGAGGAGTTATCAGGGCCAAAAGATGCAAATGAAAGAGAAGAAAGAGCAAGCATGTAGCACAGAAAGTGGAAATACCACAGGAAGTAAAAACTAGAAAAGAACCTTTTAACATTGAGGTTGATGCCTAAGAAATATTTGGCAAAGATAATTGTTTGGCGAGGAGAAATAGACAAAAGTCTCTCTTTCCTTTCCAGGTCAAACCAACTCCCTCCTAACATCTGAGAGGTGCAGAAGGTATTGCCCACAATATGGGCTCCTTTAGACATTTGGAAAACCTTGGCTTTCAGCTGCCTGCCATGAACGAACCAAGGATCAAAATGCATCAGCAAGGTAAGAATGATGAATGCAAACATGGATGTTTAGAACTCAGATGCAGATTGTAATATTGATGCAGATTAATCATCCGGAAAGTCAGAGGGGGCTGCTAATACCACCCTGTTCAAAGAATTTTGTCTCAGCAGCCAGTTTGCTTCAAGTGCAGTTGTGATTCATTTGTCAAGAGATTTAGACCCTGGCTAATGGAAAAAGAGCAGACAGGAAGTACAATTAAGGTTAACAAATAAAAATGTCTTAAGTGCTTTTTCATCTAAAAAAATAGCTTAATAATCTATATATTGATTGAACTTAGCTTGGTTTAACTTTGCCAAATATTGATATCATCTTTGATTCACTGATGCTATATGATGCTACAGTTTTTCCATCATAGGTCCATGTTCTTTTTGGTGAAATAAATGTTCTTTTTTGGTAGTTATTACTCAGTTATCTTTTCTGTATTCACTGTTTTTCTCATCATGAAGTTCAACCACTGGAGATTTCACTGACATCCAACTGCAATCATAGTCACTGGAGGATGGAAATAATTAAACTAGATTATATTCATATTTCATATCTTTTTATAACTTTATATACTTTAATACACCCACAGCGACAGGTAAAAGTGAGTCAAGATTTCATAAAGAGGCATTTCACATTGTGTCTAATTGAAAATGCAAAATTAAAAGTGGGTTTTAGTGGTAAAACAACATTAGAACAGAGGCCTTGGCATACGAATGAGTTTACTCAGAAAAATGCATAAACAAACCTATTGTTTAATATTATAAAATCCATTTCCTTTTATTTTTGTTGAGGCTGAGGAAGGAAAAGGATATTTACTAGTTGTGTAAGCTTGGAAAAAATCTCTTAATGTTCAGGGCTTGAGTTTTCTCACCTGTGAAATGAAGAGATTGGATTAGATTATGTTAGTATATCCTCTAGTTTTAAATTTCCGTGATTGTCCTAGAAATCACAGAAACAGTCTGCACAAGAGCTGAGTGTCCTCAAAGGAAAGAAAGTTTTCCAAAGATGCCTCAACTTAATTCAGGATGTTCATTGTTTTTCTTATTCTGTTGTAGTGATTGAAATATCCATGTCCATAAAGAAGAGAATCACTTTCCCTTGGAGAGAGCTTGACAAAGTACTCAACCTTTATTTAGTTCCCTAAGTAGCATGGCATATGACATGTGAGAGGACTTGGACATTTCACAATCATATTATCCTAAAGGCAACCATAGCTACCTACGTGTGCGTTTTTGAGCACAGGAAGTAAGAAATATGTGAGTTTAGAGAGTTTGGCAAAAAGGGAAGCCAGCTCATAAAGAGTCTTATATGCTCTAAGAGAGTGGCTTAGATCTCTTAACAGTGTATTATGAAGGTGATGAAAGCCATCAATAACTTTCAATGAGGAGAGGGGTAGTAAGAAATAAATTATGTGATTTGTATTTTAGAGAGAAAACTCTGGCATAAAGTAGAAAATGAATGGGTGTGGGGATAGCCCACAATCAGCATGATCGATTAAGATGTATGGATGTAGTCCAGGCAGATGAGAAGAAAACTAAAGCAGGGTCAGTGGAAATCTAGAGAGGAGGGTGAACACTATAGTAGTTTAGTAAGGAGAAGATTAGGGAAAGATGGAAGTCGAAGATGACTTTCAGGTTTGTCTTGAGAAACTGGGGAGATGATGGATGTTTGAATAGAGAAAATAATGAGCTTGATTTTATGCATGATGAGTGAAATTGTATCAGGAATGATCACAGGAGAGGAGTAGAAGAAGGAGGGGAAATGTTAACTTTAGAGCAGAGGGAGAAAAAGGATTCCAATAAGAGAAGGTGGAGGCCTCCTAGATGAGGCTTTGAGCTCTATCTGCTGCCCTTGACTCATTCAGTTGATTAAACAGATTACCTCTTTATACTTAAGGTGTTTATGGCATGGGAGAGACAGAGAGAAACAATCACACCATCATTGGATGAGATGACATCATGATTCTCACCATATTCCTGATGCCACACATGATGCCTGACAAATGGTAGGCCACACTATGGTTGTTGAATGAATGGATAAGTTCATTAATGAAGTTCTATAGTAAGAGTACATAAAACGTGATATGGGACCATGGAGGAAACAGTGGGCTATTTTTGAGTAAAGAGTCAGATAATATTTCACAGAAAAGGTGGCAAAGAACGGTTGAGAAACAACTGAAGCAAAGGGAGCAGCATTTGTAAAGTCAGGTTCATAGAAAAGTGAATCTTTCCTTTATCTCAAGCTGTGGAGGAAGAAGGCGGTGTTGACCTCTATTTTAGAATGGATTATCATATAGGGATCTTTTTTTATCTTAAACACATTCTTGAAAATATCTCTATTTCATGTTTTGTAGAATAACTATATTATTAGGCTTTGTGCATAAAATAAACAGAAGTGGCATGCACAGTTTCCTCACTTAAATCAAACAGGGAAAACAATTCAACTACGTTATTCTGTCAATCAGTGAGTAAATGATGTAATGATGCTCTTATGTGAACAACAGCATCAACACTGATGAGTAAACCCTGATAATATTTAAAGACTTTACTTTTGGAATGAATAAATGTGGAATAAAGTAGGTTTTGTAAACTACTATCAATTTTTTGAATAAACTGTAGAACAGAACAATCATAAGTATACATCTTTTCAGTCTTCTTCTTTTCCACCTTCGCAGACTATGGTCCAGAACCCTGTGCTACGGTATCAACTGATCTCTTATTGTAATTTATGTATTAAAAGGCAGTATTTCCTATATTTTTTTGGTCACATATGTCCCCTTCTTTAATCAAACATTGTTTAATATGTCCTATGCATCAAATATAATGTCATGTATCATGAGTAATATCATACTCTAGCAATATAATTTTTTTTTTTTTGAGACGGAGTCTCACTCTGTCGCCCAGGCTGGAGTGCAGTGGCACGATCTCGGCTCACTGCAAGCTCGGCCTCCCGGGTTCACACCATTCTTCTGCCTCAGCCTCCTGAGTAGCTGGGACTACAGGCGCCCGCCACCTTGCCCAGCTAATTTTTTGTATATTTAGTGGAGACGGGGTTTCACTCTGTTACCCAGGATGGTCTCGATCTCCTGACCTCGTGATCCGCCCGCCTCGGCCAGCAATATGATATATAATATTATCATAGTATCAATTTGATGCATAGGTCATATTAAAGGAGCTTGCAGACTAGGAGGAGAAACAAAATTTACCCAAATGAACAATAAGAAGCAATAAACAACCAAATTTTAAAGAAATAAGTTCTCATTTTAGCTGCTTGTCTCACATTGATAACAAAAACTTCATTATGCCCAAGAGCCTGGTATGCACATCTGAGAAATTTAAACTTTATTCACCTTCTGCTGTCATATCTCTACTTATACTCTGATGTTTATTCCAACATAGCTGCTTTTAAGGACACTTTGAGAAGGCTTCAATTCAACAAATATTAAATTTATTGTACCAGTCACCTTGCCAGTTAGTTTGGAGGATTCTGAGATGAAAAAGACAAAGGCCCTGCCCTCAAGGTGATTTATTTGGGAATGGGAAGAGTAGGGGTAGGTGGGAGCTAGACAATGTTACAAATGACTATGCTGTAGGTGGAGTAAGTTAAGGATTACAGAAGTCAAAATGCTTTGGTGGAAAACAAGAGTCTCTCAACGCAGCAGAAAAAATAGTAGTAAGAACTTTCTATGTATTAGGTCACAGGGGAAATAAAAAGGCAGAGAACATAGCTATTCACAAAGTCTTCAAAGAAATAACATCATGTCAGCTTTCAACTTACTGTTACAAAGCATCGTTTCATATCTTTGAAAGGCTCAAGGAAGTCAGTAGTGTGTTTTCCTATCCACTGAGCTCAGGATGCTGGGCTATTGTCCCTCTTGTTTGAAACTTAAGTACAGATGGTCCCTGACTTATGACAGTTAGACTTAATGATTTTTCAACTGTATGATGGTACAAAAGCAATCACATTCAGTACGCTCCTTGACTCACTATGGGGCTGTGTCCGGACGACTTAATCAAAGCCGAGGAGCACCTGTATTTTAGGGGCAGCAGACAGCTGGATGGTTCTCTTCTGTTTCTGAGGTCGGTGACTGCTTCTGTCAGAGCACTGCTGATGGCTCATCTCTGGCACCTGCCCGTGTCCCCTAGTGTATGGCGGTACCCAATTTCTGTTTGACTTGCCGATATGATTCCCGAGTCAATTCAGTGAATCAACTCTCTGTGGTTTGCATAGTAAGACCACAACTTGTTTCATGCTTTGGGTGGATACTTAAACTGCAAACTTGAATCTCTATTTCTGTAGGGTGGACTGCTAGCTGTTCCAAAAGTTTTGTTAATCCAACTGACACTACTGGTCAGCCTTGGGGGCTCCTGAAGGAAGTTGACAGGTCTAGGAGTCTAGGCCCTGTTCTCTGAGATTCTTATTTAAGAAGAAATAAGCAAGAGGTTTTTAAATGCTCCCAGGTGATTCTCATATGTAGGCAAATCTGAGAGGCATAGAGTGCTGTCCGTGGAAGCCTCTGGGTCCTAGGAACCCTTTCTGCTGTGGTTCTGAAAGAATGGACTGCTCCTCTAAGGTAAGAGGCCTAGCTTTACCAAGCCCTACTATTCTAGGAGAATCAGCTCGAATATTTTGGTATCAGTTTAAAAATACTATGTAATATTTTACTCACAAGACGAGTTTGTAGTTTCCCTCAACCCTCCACTTGACAAATATCTCTTGGGCAGTTTATGGCAGCCACTGTGCAAGGTCGATAGGATGTAGCCATGAGAAAACTCTCCTCTGATAGCAAAATTCTACATAGTATGGTAAAGAACATAGGCTTTGAATCAGAAAATCTTCCCCGACAGCAAGTACCCATTTCTATATGTGTGAATGAGACGATTTCAGACCCTGCAGCCCCAGTCAAATGTCAGATGACTGAGGCCAACTGAGTGATCCCCAATAAGACCAGGAGAAACACCCATGCAATACTCAAAATTGTGAGAGACATCAGGCTACTGAGTTTTGGGGTAGTTTGTTTTGTATCAATACATAACTGAAACAGAGACCAAAGCTTTTGCTTTTAACCACCCTTCTAGAAAATGTATATAAAATACATGATATATCCCTTGGCACATAGTAAGTGTTCATTAAATGACCATTCTCATCATAGTTACTATTTGATCAGGAGGCAAAGCATGCATACTCAAAGAACTCACTAATGGCAATGAAGATAAATGACAATGGGTTAGACAAACATGCAGTGAGAATTTAGGGTCCATTGACTGTGGGCTGGAAGGATAGGCTAGTATTGCAGCAAGCCCTCGAAGCATGCAGGCATTTGAGAAACCTGCAGAAAAAAATCCCATTGTCCTGCAAAACTTTGCCTGGCTCAGCTTATGCTTGCTAAACTTATAACCACTGCCCACTTCTCTTTATTGCTCCTTATGTTATTAATGTGAAAGAACATGAGCATCTGCTAAGCACTCCCCAAAGTCACAAAATTCTATTAAAAAACAAGAGAATTCTATTGAAAACAACTGCCATGGAAGGAGAAAGTTTAAACAGAACATAGGCAATTACTGGAAGACCTGTTCCCCTGGTTCCCTTGGATGACTTTCTGGAAGGTGCTGGCATATGAGTCAGTGTGCAATCTTATGACAGGGAGAGAGGTCATCAGAGGCAGGATATTTCTTTTCTTTAGGGAAAAAATAAGGCAGATCAACTAAAGTCTTTTAAACTATCTCAGTAACTGGAATGATCTTGAATTTTTAAAACATCTTGAAATACTTTTAGAGGGTTTCCAGTCATTACAGTTTTGGTATTGCCAAGAGGTTCGTCTAAGTGCCATTACCTTTGAAAGAAACTTTAAAAAAAAAAAAAAAAAAAACCCAAAAGATAATTTAATCATCAAATGGCAATTTGGTCCAATAAGCAGGAGTAAGGCGGTATCAGCATGAATTTCAAAAACCTGCTAAGAGCTATAAATATAGGCTGCAATATTTTGCAATATCTAAATGTTTGGCCTAATGTTGAACATGCTCCATTGTTCAAACCAGCTGTGTTCTTTCACTCTTTCATTTCTATAAAACTAGGATAAAGGCTGTCAAAGCAAACGCGGCAGCGGCAGCAGCAGACTTTCTTGTTGAAAAGTTCTGTGTACATAGTACATAGCAATCTCAAGATGGAACTTTGAATGTTTCCAACCAGAACAAAATCTTCATCTAATTATAAGTGAACTATATTAAGCACAAAAGGCAATTTCAAATTATACTGAAGAAAGTTACATTTTACTCTTTGCTTTCAAAATGCATTTATCGCAATTTCACAAACTAATTGCAAATTCATTTTGCTTAATTTTCTTAGGTTATTTCTTTTATTGCTTCCAAGTGCTCTGCATATTTCTGAACCATCAAAGCCCATAAGGGAGATTTAGAGGGGCTTTTATTTTTTGTTAATTTGTATTTAAAATTGTAGAATAGGAAATGAATCTTTTTTTTTTTCATTTCTTGTTCTTGGATTAATGTGGTGACCAGTAACCCAGCTCCAGTTATTATAGACACATTCAAAATAGAGGGAAAAATGTTACCAGTGATGAGCACATTTGAGAGGCTGGATTTGGAGAAAGACATTACAATTTTAGAGACAAACTCAAATGGAATTGTATGTAACTGTCTTCCATTCATACCTATATGATTGCAGGCCTTAGTATAACTTTGCCTGAGTTTTTAAACTGAGGCAGCTCTCCATTTTCTACGAAGGTTGATTATCCACTATGTAGATTAACTGTGGCAAATGGTTCATGGAAGACTGGACTATTTTGCTCTGTTTATTGTAATTCTAGTTTGTCTCTCCCAATTACACGCTTTGCCTAGGATAAAACAATTCTAAACTAAACTCTAAAACGACTGCTTTCCAAAGTCAAATACAAATTGCTACATTAAAAAAATCGGGGGGTTAATTTAACCTCCTCTGGCACCATTGGGTTACTGGTTTCTTGTACCATTTGTAGGGATGGCAGAGAACGCCCAGTGTGCAGTATGTGTGGTTTTGTTTCAGTAGATTCACAGAGAACATTTCTGGTAGGGTTGAATTCATAGTTCAACATAGACTTTATTCATGGATGTCTTATGTCAGAGGGAAGTATCAACCCCAGAAGAGTCTGCACTGCTGTCTTTGGTGGGTGTTGTGACTATGGAGGAAGAAAGCATGGGGCAGGAGGTGTGGAGATTTGGGGATATTAGTTCTGTATTTCTTCCCTGCATTGGGGCAAATAAGAGAGCTTCTGTAATTGGATTTCTAGGCCCATATGTTTATTATTATTACTTTATCTTCCTGTGCCTAAGTAAATTGCTTTTGTGCTTGTTGATTAATTACCCCTGAAAAATAGGAAGTACGTGCGCTTCTTTCTGCACTTTGTAAATTTTAGCAGTTTTTGCTTGAGGGGAATGTCATTAAATTGTAATAATAACCTACATTTACATAGCACCTTCAATACTTTCATACTAAAGGAACCTAAAATGCTTTGAAATTCCCCTGAATAGATGTTATGAGCTATAGATATCTTTCCTTAAATGTCCTGAAATATCATCTTGCCTATAATTAAAATACAGTCATTCTTAAAATATAGCCATGAAAAATGGAAAGTATTATCTGCTTGGTTGGAGCTGGGATTAACCAAGGATTTTGGATCTTAAGGTTAAAGACATAGAGATCTAATTTACAATTACTTTGGTCCTGGGTTCCCACTGTTGCTTGGCTTACCTACTTATGGCCAGCTAGTCTACCTCACATCACAGAAAACACCCTTCTCATTTTTTTTTTTTTTAAATAGGGTGACCTGATCCTGCCTCCAACTCCCACCTCAGCTTAGCTGACAGCCAAAATTTATTGCTCTGCTCTTAATGAGCATCTATTGGTTTCTCAGGTTTTTGCTGAAAATATAATCTCAAACTTTCTGTCGCCGAACTCTTACCAAATACTCACAGCTGAAAGAAATAGTGTAGCTTGAAGGCCTGAAGAACAGAATGGCTTGAAGAATTTCCATATTGCTCATTTCTCCAGATATTTAAATATTTTCCAGTAGGATCAGTTCAGACCACAAGAGAGCTGGGTAGTTTAAGCATCTTATTTTACCCTCCCAGGAGATTTTTAAAAAATTTTGTTTACTACTTTTTTTTCTCAAGAATGATTTTGGACAGCTGTGCAAAACTGTTGAGCTGTGCTTTGCTGTTGTGTCATCCTCTAGATTGAGAGAAGTTGGGAAGCAAAGTCACGTGAAATTTGCTCTATTTGTCTCAGGTGCAGCACACAATGTTCTCTTGATGTGGACCCCAGGGAGACATCCCTCGCTGATCTCAGTACTAGGAAAGGCCTGGTTTCTTGATAGCAACAGTGTTATTTTTATATAATAGACACTGTGAATCATGTCATATTTTCCTTTGTTTGGCTGCTCACAAGCTCACAGCCACGTTTGTAGCCCACCTCTAGGAGCTGTGCAAATTTTACAGCCTGTATTTCTCTGTGCTAATCTTACCCTTGGCTTTCTATGATTTTTATATTCTTTTTTTAAATACTCCACCCTCACTGCCTCTTATTATTTTAGCATGATTTACTGTGTTTATTTTTGAGTCTATCTCACATCCTTTTCAGAACACAGAGCAGTAGGTATAAATAAGCAAATAAGTAGTAATAAAATGTATTTCATGGATCTCCAAGTGTGTCTCGATCACTCCACTTATAGGCGAGACAGAGCACTTTCAGCCAGTGCTGCCAGATTGTGTGGCATCCACAAACCCTATCCTTGGCCACCTCAGGCTTCAATCATTGTGGCAAGATGTTTTCTACTCAGCTGTCTAAGAGGAAAAGGTGCTCTGGGCCCAAGTAGGTGAATTCCAATCTTCCCCCCTCTCTGTTGGATACCAAAATTCTTAAGGAACGTAATAGGATATTTGGAGTGAATCCAGTTCCATAAATCCTCTAACGAAGAGATCTCAGGAAGCTCACAAATGCTTGGTCTGCATGACTTATGGCTCAGGCCTTCCAAATGGAAGGAAATCCTCAGGTAGGAGGAAGGAGGCAGAGCCAGGCATTATACCTCCATCAGGTTGCAATAGCCCTTAAGACGGGAGAGTGAGAAGTGGCTTCCTGGTGGAAGAGAGGACTTGGGTGGTCATAACAGTCTCCAAGGACTCTGTAGACATGGTTTAGGCAAAACAATTGCCACCAGGGTTCCCGAAAATGTGGGAGGTCCCAAGAAATGTGGTAGGAAATTTTAGAGGGCAGGGGTCTCAGATAGTTGGAAACTAGAAGGTTCATCAGTTTTAGAACCACTGAGCTAGAATTCTGTGAAATGATTTTTTTTCTCCCTTTCATACCTGGCAAACATTTAAACCTTTTGCAACCATATAAGTTTATGCAATTGTTTTCTTGTTTGGAAGGCAGAGATGATGCTGCTAAGTTGCAACCATGGGGCCAAAAGTTTGCCCTGGCACTGTCCGTGTCCTCATTCCTGCCCTGTACTAAGGTCCTGGCAAGAACCTGATTGGGAATTTTCTTTTCTTTCTGGAGTGTGAAAAATGAGAGGTAGCCAAGGTAAACAGAAATGAGCTTAGATAAAAGTTGTATTTCCTTACAGTGACTCTGTTGCCAGGTGTGAGGTTTTGTGCATCTTTGAGAACTAACTTTATTGTTCACAATATGGACAAAGAGAAGAACTACACATCATCTCTGACTGTCTTATCAGCTCCTGCAGCGGTGAAAGACAGGGCATTTTAGAGATGTAAATTATTTGCTAGAGGTTACGTGGGAAGTAGAGTAACTGGGATTGGAACAATGAGAAACATTTTGAATTTTCTGAGAAAAGATGATAAAATAATAAAAACTGATATCAATCTAGAAAGTCTGGCGAGAGCAGAGAATTCCACTGCCTAAGCTGATCAGGCATGCTTTTCAGCCCTTGTGTGAATTCCAAGTGACAGTGGGGAGAGGAGGCATCTGCTCTCCAAACACAACACAGTCATGGCAGTAATAATGACAGAGCCTGTAGATAATGCTGTGCCAACTGCAGGTCAATGAGAAGCGAATGCAGGTCTGCAGTATGCACACCTGGGGCTGGCTGGAGGCCTTTGGCACTGTTTCCTGTTTACATGAGTCAGAACCCAGATATCCCCTGGCTTTCTGCCTGATTTTTGAGTCACTACCAGCTTGGAGGGGCCAAGCGAACTGATCTCTCTGGACTATACTAAGGAGACTCTTGGCTTTGACCATGGTCACAGATCTCTCCGGGCCCAGCCTTCTTCCAGTAGCATCATTCGACTTAACTGTTTATAACAAGATTTCACTTAAACTAGCTCCCCTAGTTACTTGAGATAAACAGCACAGAGGGAGAGAGAGAACTGAGGAGGGTAATAGAAAAATGTGTGCTTTTAGCTGAGACTTTCAGCTACTCATTTTGATTTTCAAAATAGCTCCCATTTCTGAATTCTGAATTTCTGAGAGAAAGATGGCAAATCTAATGATTGCCATTTAGTTTTTCCAGTGGCTCATTGGTCCTGAAAAATAAGAATTGGAAGGGCAGACACAAGATTGGGGCCAGTCAATTTGGTTTTTTTTCCTCCCCATTATGGCCACTACGCTGGTGTTATTTGGTATGGGTGTGCATCTTCTGCATCCTCATACCTTGCTTTAAATCCCAGAAAAGGATGGATGAAAAATTCCTCCCTTTGCTCCTGTTGAAATTATTTCAGTACAGAGTGACATAACCTCCTGTTTCAGTCTTCCATTTAGTTGATATTTGAGTGCCTACTTAGGTAAGGCACTGTGCTAGGCACGCAAACCTTATGAAGATGAATGGAATGGTTCTTGCCTTAAAATAGCTTTCAATTAACCAAGCAAGCTATAACATATGCTCAACCATCTACAATATTTGGCTTGCTGTGACACATGCATTGGAAAACTTGGAAGTAAAGCTCTGGGGATGTCCAGAGAAGCCAGAGAACATTTTCATTGAGAGGTGAGAAAATGTTTTCTTAAGACTGTAGCTTTTATGGCTGGGTCTTGAGAGACATATAGAATAGAATTTTACAGTTAGAAAGGAGGAAAGAGGTCATTATAGTAACAGCAATGAGCTACAGCCATGACTGGGTTCAAGAAACAGACACTGGTCCAAGTGTAGGATATATAATATATTAATCATTAGGTTATCTTTAAAATGATTTGTGGTTTTCACATTTTCGGCCCATATGTTATCTGTTTGATCTTTATAACAACTTCATATGGTGGGCCTATGATTATTGAGGATAAAGTAAATAAATATATTCCTACTTAGCAGACATCAGGAGCCACAAAAGGTGTTATTCCAGGAGCGATGAATCTGAGTTGGGCATAATGAAGGCAACTCAGTAGCAAGGATCTTCTGTAGGCTGGACTAAAGTGGGGAAGTTTGGAGCTGGGAAGATCAGCTTTGAAGGTGCAGTGATAGCATAGGCTGGGACTGAGAGAACACAAAGGAAGAGATAGGAGAAGACACATTACCAAGGCTGAATTGCAGGTCAATAGAAAGTGGTTTGAATGACTCAAAAGCTATTTTATGAAATTCTCTGCTCTGACCCTCCCTTAGTTAGTTATTTTCTCTTTATTTGTATCCTCAGAGGATTCTGGTAACTTTGTTTAGCACTTCTTCCTGTCTCATTTTATTGTTGTTTACATATCTGATACCCAGATTAGGTTATTAGGTTGTAAGCTTCTGGCAGCTAAGGATGATGTTACTCATCTTTGTCTTTCCTCAGGGGAAAGTATATAGCACGGTCACTTGAACATAACTAATGTTTAATAAATGCTTGCAGTATTTAACTCAAGTTTGGCAGTGAAAGACAAATCGAGAGCTTAACGCAGCAGGGTTGCAGGAAAGGGTTTATTTATTTATTTTCAGAAACAAGCGAGATACAGTGGAAAGAACATACAAGTTGGAATGAAACTTGGTTTAAATCCTGGCACTACCCACTTATTTCCTACATGACGTCGGCCAAGTTACTTAATGTGTTTAAGCATAATTTCCTCTCATACAAAATGCCAATTATAAAATCGACCTTTTGAGGTTAGTGTGAAGACTAAATACAGTCTCATGTGCATATTATCTAATACAATATCTGGCTCATAGGATATCTTCAACAGTGTTAGTTAATGTCCTGGACTGCTACAACCCCCTGGCTTGAGTATGTTCCTAGACAAAAGGGGAAAAGAACAAGAGATGGAATTCATAAGAGAAAGGAGAAATAATATAACAAGTTTCAATAACATGGAGTGACAGAGGAAGAAAGTCGGATGCTGCTTCTCTTTAAGCATGTGGGAGGGAGAAAAGGAATCATGAACATTTAAAGAAATTCTGTCAAGTGAAAAAGAAGGGTTCTAGGAACACCAGTCTCAGAAAAGCTGAAAGAAAGATGAACTGCTGGGGTGAGATGTGAGAGGGGATTTAAATGGGGTTGGGTACTGGAAACTGGGAGACAATATGTGGAGCAGCTGCTATGGAAACCAGGGCAGGAATCAACAAAACCAGAGAAGAATTCTTAGAAGCCGGAAAGGTCAGTGACGCCTGGATGGCATGAGTTTGAAATTTACACAATTAGCAAAGCATCAAAAAGCATGAGTCCAAAATGTTCCTGGCCAGTTCCATTTATGGAGATCTTATCAGTGCTGTGCAAGGCATTGAGTTACACAGATGGGCTCTCAACCAGTGGTGGGGACACAGTAACAAACAAAGCTGGAAATACAGACACACACACACGTATTCTATCAAATCAATATATACGTAGACATGTATTCTATCATATCAATATATATGTATTCTATCAAAGAAGGATATGTTGATATATTCTGCCAAAGAAACAGGTTGGCTTACCCAATCTAGTGCTATGTTAAATAAGCTTTTTACTTTACACGTGGAGAAGACTTTAGAGATGATCTATTTCAACCCAACACTAGATGCGAGAACAATGTAAGTGACTGGCCAGCAATTACTTTACCAGGAAACAGTGTGGTATGATATTTAGGAGTGTGGCCCTGGAATTTGACTTTTGGGGTTTGAATCCCAGTTGTGTGACCTTGGGCAAGTTTCCTAACCTGTATAAAATGTATTCAATTATAAAGCATGGATACTAATACCATCATCCTCATAGGATAGTTATAAGCATTAAATGAAATCATCTTTGTAGCATGCTTAGTCTGATGCCTGAGATGAGATGTCACTGCATAAACATTATTTAGACTCAGGTATCTTGATTCTTGTTCATGATTCTGTCTTCTACATGGGGCTGCCTTGTTGACTGATAGATTTCCCTGAGGAATGGCTGTGGATAACTGCCATTGAATGCAAGTTACTTTGGGTACAACTCTTTTCTTTATTAGCCATACTAAATATATGGGGCCCATCTTCCTTACGAATTTACATATTTAATCCTTTCTTTTCAATGTTCTTTTCAATGTTCCTATTGAACTTACACAGTGCCATCACAATCAGGATCATCTTGCTTGAAATACTTGTAATGGATTATCTTTGTATATAGTTTATGAAACCAGCCTCATTTTTTTTTTTTACAGCCATATAGTTTTTACAACCACTTACTTTTGAAGATTAATCTCAACTTTTTTTTTCTTTTTTTTGAGACAGAGTTTCACTCTTGTCGCCCAGGCTGGTATGCAATGGCATGATCTCGGCTCATTGCAACATCCGCCTCCCAGATTCAAGCAATTCTCCTGCCTCAGCCTCCCAAGTAGCTGAGATTACAGGCACCTGCCACCATGCCTGGCTAATTTTTGTATTTTTAGTAGAGACAGGGTTTCGCCGTGCTGGCCAGGCTAATCTCAACTTTCTTAATGAGAATTCTGTTAAATCGGGAACACTATTAAGCATATTAAGCATATTTGTTTTGTACAGGGAAACCAAGGAACAGACAGGGTCAGTGAGTTTGCTGAGGCCAAACAGTGACAGGAACGTGGAGCACAAAGCATGGATTATCCACAACTTGGCCCATTGGTTTGGCTTCTCCTCCCGTTACGCCCTCAAATCAACACGAGCTTATCTAGAGACACTTTCTGTGGCCTCGCAGTATTGCATATATGCTTGAGATAGATCATAAAGCACCAAATTATCCTTTTCAGAACCCAGAAATCATAATTCCATTTTTCTGCCTCTACCTTCAATTTTGTGGCAATGGAAAAAGAATTCAAAATCAGACTGGGCAAGGCCATTTGGGTCTTAGGAAACAAGTCAATTGTTTGTATTTTTTCCATTCCCAAGATATTCTGGGGTTGGTACACACCAGCCTGGAAAAGAGAAGCATCCATGGGCCATCTCATTTCTGACTCAGTCAGCCAGCTGGGTGTTGAGACTATTTCTATGGCTTCCAATCCGTCAATGCTTGAAAACATTTACTACGGAAAGGATCGCTGGCTCGGGGAAGACATTTGTCTAATTCGGCAGCAGTACTTTACACTGCATTTCCAGATTATGCCTCTCCTTGAAAATGATCTATTACAGGAGCAGTTTATAAAATTAAACACTTGTCATTATGCAATGCAAAATTCATGAAGCAACCAAATGTCAGGGATCTACATATTTAAAAGATAGGAGCTTTAGCATTTCTTCCCTGGCAGGGATTCTGAGCAGTAAAAGGCCCAGAGAAAAACATAGCTAATCACAAAGCTGTTTTGGAATGGACCAAACCATTCCTTTTTGGGACTGTTACTCTAAAGGGACTCTTTCTCTGGTGGAAAAATAATTGTCTACTTAATAATTATTTATTGAATATTTATGTGCCAATCAGTGTGCAAAGTACTGGGACAACATCAATGAATAGAAGCAGTGTCCTGGCTCTCATGGAGCCTACATTTTAATGAGAATGAGGTGAGAGAGGTAGGCAATAAACAAGTAAACAAATAAATGAACATGAAATTTTTTTTTTTTATAATGTTCCCTCCGTACCCACACATACTCTTTTTTTCTATTAGAGGAAAAGGATATCTATCCTCTCAAACTACAGTAGCCTTTTTTGAATGGCCAGGGCCAAGTTACTCATCTGTGAACTGTTAACACCGAGCAATTATGGGGTACAGGGTACCACTGTAGATACAGACATGCTGGAATATCATAGGGTGAAAAATAAATTAGCTATCTTCAAGAAACTTTCCTTGGAAGAAATACAAAACACACTCTTGATAAAGCTGATGATCATGCTGTTAGAACCCTCTGATCCATGTTCTCTCCCATTACTTTGCTTTTAGCTTTGGAGGATAGAGGAATACTCATTCCTAGGTAATTTAATTGGGCCCCCTTACATAGGGGCCCAATTACCCATCCATTTGAAGCTCATAAAGAATACCTCTGGCCAATTCTCATGCCTCAGCCTCCTGAGTAGCTGGGAGTACAAGTGTGCGCCACCACACCTGGCTAATTTTGGTATTTTTTATTAGAGACAAGATTTTGCTATGTTGGCCAGGCCAGTCTCAAACTTCTGACCTCAAGTGATCTGCCCACGATGGCCTCCCAAAGTGCTGGGATGTTCTCTCCCATTACTTTGCTTTTAGCTTTGGAGGACAGAGGAATAAATACTCATTGCCAGGTTTGGCCTGTGATAGATACAGGAGCATTAGGCAACTTAGGCCCTTCCATAGGGACCCAATTACCCATCCATTTTAAGCTCATAAAGAACAACCCTGGCTACTCAGGAGGCTGAGGCATGAGAATTGCTTGAGCTGGGAGGCGGAGGTTGCAGTGAGGCGAGATCGCACCACTGCATTCCAGCCTGGGTGACAGAGCAAGACTCTGTCTCAAACACACACACACACACACACACACACACACAACAAAACAAAAGAATACTCCTTGCTAGAGGGACCAGTGACTTATGAGTCAACCCCTAATACCTTCTCCATTGAGAACCATACGTACTGGCCATGATTCCTCTTGGGTGTCTGTGCTATCAGTTAAGACACATGAGTATGTTACTGGCTTCTCCTCAGAGCTCTGTTGTCACCTCTCATACCATACTCACCAGTTCACCCCAAAGCAATTGTGTCATGAGATTTACACCTGGCTGCTTTGCTACAGTCATTTTGATGCCAGGAACTTTTTGACATGGAAACATGGTTTTGACCTAATATTTTAGCCTCTGACTTTCAGTGTTTTAAAATATGCATCATGTTGAGAGTTAAGAGTGTAGTAAGGGTCGGGATATTGATTTTGCATGTTAACTAGTAATGACACAAAAAATAGTGATGTTACATATTGAAAGTGCCGTTTTGATGTCAAAGTAGCTACATCAAAATGATTTTGTCAAAATTGATGCATTAATCACAATGTCAAAAAGTTATTCTTGGATTGTCCTCTTACTTCATCTTCATTACTCATCTAGGGTATGATGGAGGATTCTATTCCAGAAAACTTCCTAATCTGAAAATGACATAGGCATCCAGCCTCAGCAGCAAACCATAAATCAGACGTCATGTGGCTCTCCTGGTGAGGCACAACAACGCGCACGTAGGCCAGAAAGCAGGAACCATCTATCTACTGAGTTCATGGAGGCCACCAAACAATGGCCTGTTCACATTCTTTTTATGAGCATCCCTATTCCCCTGAAAGTGCGACCACTGAGGGAGGATCTCAGAGTAGAAGAGAGATCAAAGACAGATGTGATCCATCTTAGATTGCTATCAGGTGAATGTGCATTTTGAGAAATTGATAAGACCTAGTTTTTGGAAGGAGTGAATGAGTATTCCAGAGGGAAAGACTGTTGTGTGCAAAATATTCCTGTGCAGAGAATGTTAGAGAAGTGAATTTGACTAGAACTTGGGACATGTTCAGGGACTGAATAGAAGAAAATGAAATGTAGTTGAAGAAGGGCCTTGAATGTGTGTGGCTACAGAAATGGATGTGATATTGAGAGGCAATAAGAAGCTATTATGACGTTTAACAGCTAAGCTATATGACAGAAAACTGGTTGAAAGACTACCCAAACTTCTTTGTAGGAGGAACTGGTACAGGAGTGGAACTAGAAGCTAGGAGAGCTGCCCCAGAAGTTTCTCTGCAACCCAGGCATAAGGTAATGAGGATTTAAACTCATTGTAAACTGGTTGCTGAAGTGGAAATAGAGATGCATATTTGAATGAAATAAAGAAGAAGAAATTTGCAAGTCTTGGGGAAAGATTAAATATCAGGAGTTAAAAAAGGATAACTCCAAAACGAATCTAAGATACTCAGGTTAGCTGAAGACTGGTCATAGTGTTGCTATTGATAGTAATGGACAAACTTGGGAAGTATGTCATTTTGAGGATGAGTATCATGAATCCAAAGTTTACTATTATAGTGTTGATGGGACAACCAAGAAGAACTATTCTGCTGTGAAGATAAATGATGGTATGGGCTTGGAAAGAGTCTGAAAAATCACAGTAGAAATGGAAGATTTAAGACCTTTGTAGAAGTGGAATTATGTGATCAAATTATCATGGTCACCATCACTGTCATCATGAAGCATTGTGTGAAGATACAGTGGGGGTGAGTAAATGTATTTGTAAAGTCACAAACATAGATATGGACAAAATCCAAGTTTAGATATAGTCCTCAACAAGGGAAGAGAAGAAATAAGTAAAACCAATGGAAACAATGAGGTATATGATAAATAGAATTGGCGAATAGAATAGAGAGTGCTTCAAGAAAGGGATGTGATCAGGGTGTCATGACGAAGCAGTGAATTCAAGAAGGGGGATGGAATTTGATCATCTAGAGAGGCTAACTTCCTTTTGAGAAAGTTGTGAGTTTACAGGCATGGTTAAGTAGGGAGTGGCTGCAGAAGTAGAGACTGTAATAAAATGAAGTTTAGAAAGGACAGAATTGAAATCAGAAGGAACTTAGAGGTCATCTATGATAACTTACTCTCCATTTCAGGACTCACATTCAGGAGCTGCAGCCCTAACAGTTACTCACTCTGTCTTGTTGGAAGGACACCGTCTAATCTGTCAGGCAGTTGATTCCATATTGGGAGATTAGCATATTGGGTTGGTGAATTCTTCATTTCATTGAGATAAAAATACAAAAAGATACAACCACGGAAGGAAGAAATTTGCTGGTAGCAGGAAAGTATGGAGGGTTCAAGTAAAGTTCTTGTATTTATTTTAACTAGAAGGGAGGTTTGTGTATAGTTAAAGGAAAAGAAAAATAAGCGAGAGAGGAAAGGGTTAAAGAGTAGCAAGGAGACGGATGTGAAGCTTCTTTCAGGCCAGAAGCAGGAAGTGATCAGAGACACAGATGGAAAGGTTATTTTCATTTGATTTATCCACCCACTAACCGGTGTCTGATATAGTGCTTTTAGCATAGTGCGTGTGCAGCACAGAGATGTGCTGATTGATTAATTGAGCAGAAGAAAGGTACTTTTGAGATCCAAGAAAAGATAAAGGGAGAGATTCAGAAGCAGATCTGGGATCTAACGAGTGACACAAATCATGTGAGCTGAGGAGCAAGACAAATTCAGAAGCTTCACTTTTGGCCACTATAAAGAAAATGGCTGCTGTTTTAGTCGATTTTAAAGATAATGATTTTTTTTAAGCCATCTGACTCCTTTGTGCCTTCTATCAGAATTGAAGTAATAGGCAAGGCATTCAGATAAAACTGTCCCTCCTGGAGGAAGAGACATGCCAAGAGAACCTTGGCCAGATGGGAGCTGTAGAAAGGGGCTCAGGGGGGCATTTTCCTTGCCCAGTCAGTTTGGATTTAAACCAGGTGCCTCCAGGGTAGGCCAGAGCTTTGCCAGTCAAGAGCAGGGGTGTAAGCTGCCGTTGTGTGAAAACAAGTTAAGTTGCTTGGTTCCAGGGAATGTGGTCCAAGTGTCATAAATGCATCTGTTTAATAATGCATATCAGTAGCTCTTCCAGAATTTGGGCGCCTTGAGCTGCCTTTGTTTCCTCATTTCCAGAAAAATGAACAAGTCCGTGTCTTGACAAAAGCACTAGATGGCAGCATAGGACATCTATTCAACTGTCTCTCTCTCTGCAGGCTGCTGGAATTTTGACAGATACAAAACGGTACCTGTGGTTTTGTGTATAAAACTGGTATAACTGTTTGTACATTTAAAAAATGTAACAATAAATTAAACATAAGGGAAAAGGGTTGCTAATAAATACAGCGTTAGATTGTATTTTTGTATACCAGGTGACAAGCCTGGGCATTCAAACCTGATTTGTTTGGGGATGGGCAGGATGGGAAGCGAGTTGAAAGAGTTGCAAAATGTACACGCTGGGTGGTTATAGCTTCCTTGAGGGTTGTTGTTGATTTACCCATATGTCTGTGTGCATTCCGTAGAGGTGAAAATTTAGGGAAGTGAGGGGTAAGATATGTCTGAAAGTCTGGATACAAGGGACATTGGAAGAAAGCACCATTCTGTGATTCTCTAACTCACTGTTTTGATGGGTGGAAGGTGAAAGTGTGAGCTCATTATTTTTGCTTTTCTTAAAGTGACAAATAATGGCTTCCCATTCTCTTACTCATCATTTAGAAAGTGGGCCTGTGAAACCTGCACACATTCTAGCCTATAGGACTATATAGGCTCTATACTATCAGTATCTACTACCGTCTTTTTTCTTTAGTCTGGTTGATTCACTTTCTTGGTTAGAACAACTGCTACCTGAGACACTAAGGGCATAGATTTGACTCTCGTCAGGATCAGTTGGCATGCTACAGAAAAGAAGAAAACAACAACAATCCTAAGATCGCACACGGAAAATCCACTTAACCAGCTCTGCAAAGATTCTTCACCACTTCAAGAAAAATAATTCAAAGCACACATCCTATCAATATGGTCAGATGCATTATCTTTTTATTCATTCCTTCATTTAACAAACATTTATTATCTACTACGTGCGAAGCACTGTGCTGGGTAATAAAAGAGATCTAAAAAAACACAAAACCAAACCAAAACAAAAATAACCCAAACACTATATAACATAATACACATCTCCTTTACTACAAAGATGATATTAATAGCAGTTACTGTTGGTATAATGGTTTATAGTTCCTGACACACTTTCATCCACAATATCTTATTTGGTTCTTACAATGAACCTGCCATATGGATTTTTTTACAGGTGAGGAACTGAGATTTAGAAATTATTAATAATTTGCCTAAGTCATAGTCAATTAATGATATTTCTGGCACTTAAAACTAGTATTTTGATCCTAAGTCTTAAACTTTTTTTTACTATACCATACAACTGTAAAGAAAATGCTTCATATTTTATACCATTTCAAACTCTTCTCTGAAAACATTTTGGTCTCGGGAATCTGGGAAATTTAGATCAAAGATTTGAATTCAAGTGCTATATGATTATTTATTTGGTAAATACAGTTTAGAAATAAAGAAGTGTTCCACTAACTGTAGAACAAAAACTTGTAATGTGCCAAGGAAGAAAATTCCACCTTGATTTATTCTTATTTTATTTCTTGTTTGTAAATAGGGCAAATATCATATATAAGAATGCTACTGAAAACAGTATTTGTCCTACTATATATAGAGAGAGTGTATACAGACAGACAGAGAGAGAGAATACAAATTTCTTATGGCAAAGCAAGGACTGTTTTCTAGATATTTCTTTACTTCATATGCCTCAATGTCTCTCATTTCACTCATCGTTTTTCCTGGGTTTCTGTGTTTTGCTCCAAATCGTATACCCACCACAGTGCAAACTGTCTGTCACGTAGAGGCTTTTCATTTAGTTGTTGAATAAATAGAGTAAAGAAAAGCAAAGAGTCTCCACCTATTAACCTCATTTGGTCCAGCCCCAGCCAACCTTCTGCCTCATTCCAGGGGCTCTCTCAATTTTAAGAACAGAACTTACCTCAAATCCTATCTACAAAACAAGACTGTCCCTAACCTTCGCTTATAGTGTATAGTCTATTGCTGTACAATGTAGTGCCTGTTTTTAGGTTTTCTTGTATTCTCTGGTTGTTTCATGTGGGTGAGTAATGTTTCCCAACCAGAGCATCAGGTCTAGGAGGGCAGTGCTTGTCATCACATAATATCCGTTTACTTGCATTTCACAACATGTCTATTTAAATCTGTAAATTCTGTGTAGTCACGCCTTTCTCTGGTGGCACATTCCAGTCTAATTCCATCTACAGGCACTTGAGCATAAGCAGGGAGGTGGAGATGCTATCTTCTGGGGGGTGCTGCACCAGGTGAAATCATCCTATTTCACTGTAGGCATTCAAAGCCAACAAAGACGCCGTGTTGCTCTATTCCCAGGGGCTGCTGATTGCCCATTTTAGTGATCTGAGTCCATCATCTCTTTCTTAGCTGGTCACAAAGGGCTAGTTGTAAACAACCACTGTCCAAATTGATCATATTACTCAGGAGATGAACAACCACCAGGTATAATCTCAGTTGGTGTCTGGAAGGCTTATAACACAGGCTGTGATGTAAATCAGAAGCAAAGACCATAAAAAAGTAGGTTGATTTCCTGTTACTTAGCATTCAGTGGAATGAATCATTTAAATGCTTAGTGATTTTTTTTTAAACTAGCGTTCAACATAGAGATTAATGAGGTTTTTTTTTTCCCTCCTCTGCTTTCTGTGTACATAAGCCCACAGTTGGCTTATCCATAGGCAATATGTTGCCATCTATATGATAGGATTTGAAGTATACTACAAAGTCCCTAGACTTCTCCCTTACTGGCCTACTATAGTGCAATCACTAGAATCATTTATTTTGGATAAGGCATTGTCTCTGGAGAATTTCTATAAAAATGGCTATTACGTGCCAGAGACATTAGAAATTATTAACAAGGAATAATTCATTAGGTTGCTTAATTTTCACTCAACATTGGCACCACCGCTGTCCCCCATCCTCCCCAGAATAAGTAAGAGGGCAGAAATGGAAAAATCACTCTGAGGTAGAAATTTCTAAAACTATCTTTATTCAGTTTATAATTAAAGTTAGAGTCAATGGAAATTTGGAACCACCCAAAAGGAAAATTTAGATCTTGTTGTGAGAATATTTTAAATACTAATGTTCCCCCTGCTATGTTGGTATTATAATTCTCAACAGGAAATGACTCAGAATTCCTTCTAAGCCTTTATGTGGGGCCACAAGAATGTGGAAATACTTTTGCTTTCCACAAGGACAAGAGACTAGGAGATCAAAGTCCAAAGTCAATCATAAGAGACCAGAGATCCAGGCCAAGTGTTGGAGCTTTCTGCTTAGGGATGCAAGAGCTGCATGGCTTATTCCAGGCATGAGGTGTCCAAGTTCTCTCTTTCCTGCCTCTGTGTTTCCTTGTAAATCTTAGGGACCTTTTTGAATCTCAAATTCCAACAGATGACAAAAGCATCTCTTCAAATAAGCCCGTAAGGGTGTGAGTGTGAGTGTATGTGCACATGCCCTCAGGAGAAGAGCAAAGGAAGTCTCTCACAGACTAAGTGAGATTAAACCTGACAGTGCAAATTAATTTTACTGCGAAAAGATTGTGCCTGAAGCCCACAGTTACATATAGTGTCTGCTTTCATAAATGAAGATAACTGTTTGAGAAAGAGGTGAAATGATAAAAGCACATTGTTATTATTACTTTTTTAATCTTATCGAGTGATGGAGAAGAGAGAAAGGACAGGATCCCAGTTCCACATTCTCAGGCATTATCCCACTAGATTGGTCTGAGGTTTGAGGTACAGCTTCGCTTGGTCTCAGGTCTGATTAACTCATATGAACCTACTGGTTTGTGGTTCTTCTATCAGATCTCCCAAACCCCTCTATAGCTGCTCTTGCCTTTAAGGTTTGACCCGTCTCACTTTGATGACTCACCTCCTGCTCTGTCAGAGGTCCAGGGAAATACATGCTTTCATGGGACTATTCCAGGGAGAGCACACAGCAACACAGAGTGGGAATGAAGGGTGGCCCTGCAGCTTGGTTCCTGGTTCCAGTGTCCCATCTTCTTATGGTCTTTAGTCTTTGTGGTGTTTACCTGTATGTTATCATTTTGTATTTGTGATACCAGTTTAGGAAAACCTGACCATTTCTTTGCAGGTACCATATCTATAGAATTAATAGATCTGTGGGCCTAATTAAGAAGAGAATCTCTAAGGCACCAGATCTCTTAGCAACTCAGGCTAAACGACTTCAATTGCCAAATAATCAGTTTTGCATTTAGCAATGTGCCTGAAGTTGAAGTTTTAGGGAGAAGAATGAGAATCAAAGGATTCTGTGTGTTTTTGTGTATATGGTGTCATAGTGGTGGTGGTGGTGGTGTGTGTGTGTGTGTCTCCTTGTGTCTGTGTATGTATGCATGGATGGTGAATCTTGTATTTCCACAGCTTAGTCAAGTTAATAGGAATAATACTATCATACGGTTTTAGGCAAGTTGTTCACTTACATTATTGGCATATTCAAGTACCTGTAGCTGGGCCAAATGAAAACTGAACTAAACTATACATTCAGTTAATTTACTTGCTATTTAGTTCTACCAGACAGCTCAAATGTCAACAGATCAGTATGTGGTTCTGACAAGACAGTATAAGGTTCTAGAATGGGCTCAGGCTTTGGGGACTAGTGTTCTGGCCTTGGTATACTGTCCTACCTGTGCAACACCTCAGATGATTGTTGGGAGGAAGAACCTAGGTGTACCAAGGAAAGCATCCAGCATGTGGCCTATCATCTAGCAGGTTTCCAACAAATGGACCATCTCTTTCTACCTGGCATATTGAGCAAATTGTCCTTACTTTGGAAGCCACAATATGACTCCCTTTTTGTCATTCTCCCCCCAAAACTTTATTTTCAAAATAAATTTAAGACATAGTAACAAGATACCCATTACTATGGTTTGAATGTCCCCTCCACAATTCATGTTGAAATGTAATTGCCATTGTGACAGTATTAAAAAGGGGACTGTTAAGATGTAATTAGCCTGTGAGAGCTCTGTCCTCATGGATGGATTAAAGCTGTTATCATGGGAGTGGGTTCCTGATAAAAGCAAGCTCAGCCCCATCTTTCTCTCGCTTGTTCTTATGTGCTCTCTTTCCATGTGATGCCTTCTGCCATGAAATGATGCAGTAAGAAGAACTTCCCCAGATGCAGCCCTTCCATCTTAGACTTCCTAGCCTCCAGAACCATGAGCCAAATATATTTCTTCTGAAAATAATTTACCTAGTTTCTGGTATATTGTTCTAGCAACACAAAATGGACTAAGACACTACATAAAGCCATGTATTTTTGACATGAGAAAATATTTTCTTATGTTTACTGTGGGGACTTTAAAATTCTGAGCTCTAGCCTTGGGAATCCATTGAATAATCACATGACTTTGAGCAAGCATTGCAGGAACTCTAAGTCACCATTTTCTTCACATTAACATACAAATTATCCATCAAAGACCTAACTCAAATGTCTCTGCTGGCTTACAACCATCTCTCTTACCTTTGTGAATTCTTACTGCCATTAGAGTTGCATGTTTTAGAATTACTTGTTCCATGTTAGTAACATCTCTTCAAACAGATAGCTTACTTTTTTCCTGCAATAAAAGTGTATATATATACACACACACACACATATACACATATATATAGTATATATATATACTATGGTATTTTCTACAATAAAATTATTTATTGATTGGTGGATGATATTGGTAATTTTATCTAGGGAGTAATTATTTAGAATATGAATGACTGCATTTAGATCTCCTCCTTTTTCTTCTTCCTCCATCACCTTACCTATTTGACAGCTCCAACCCCTCCCACCAAATAATGGGCAGGACAGAGCAAAGACAATCTGGTCTCTTAGTCCACTCTTTGATGAAAGAAAACTTGAGAAACCATTGCCTAGAATGAGAGTTTTGAGTTATCTGTGGTTTTTAAATTATTCATTCATTCTTTATTGGCAAGGTTCTTCTAGGAAAAACCTCATGAAAGCGTTACACAAGAACTGATATTATTACAGAGAGGAAGGGTTACGTATAACATGAGGAATTAAATATAAGTACTGCAGCTGTTCAGCTGGGTATAATAATACACACCTGATGCTATTTATATTCTGCTCTCCTAGTAGCAGCTGCTAAGAATTTTTAAACAAAGAAAGCACTGAATATTTGCATAACTAATTCCAAATTTGGGAACTTGCTTTATTTTTGCTAATAATGGAAAAGAGAAGGAAAATAAATCAAGACTCTATAATTGGTGGAACCAGTTAAATTCTCTTTCTTTCTTTCTTTTTCTTTCTTATCTTTCTCTCCTTCCTTCCTTCCTTCCTTCCTGTCTTCCTGCCTTCCTGCCTTCCTCCCTCCCTCCCTCCCTCCCTCCTTTATTGCTAAAGGTGAGGGAGAGGAGGAGGAATAAAAGGAGAAGTTGGGAAGAGACATGTATCTCACAAGTGGGCCAGTTGCTGTTCTGCTGGCCTCTGCCATGATGACAACTGAGAAAATATTCCTAACAGCTCTCACGTTTCCATTTCAGTAGCTACCAATATCACACTCTCCTAACACTGGAGTGCCACAGGCCAGTCCACATGCTATAGAAAGTGCTATAATATAGCTTCTATTTACCAACAGCAGACAGCCTGAGCACTGTGGGCACAGTTCCCATATGGCACCGCATGGCAGAAATGTGGACTTTACCAAAACATTGGTGACCTTACATACATTCACAAAAAGATTAAATAAAGCCCATTTCCAGGGCCTGAAACAGTTTAACACCAAAAACAGTGTTTTCTCTTCTAGTTCTTCCATCTCACTTTTATTACTCTTTCAGAATCCATTAAGATGGGGCCCTAAAGCTAAGAGGCAAAGTCACAGGGCTTTGCTATTCTGTTTATACTAAGCGGACTTTTATCTTCCATGGGATGAATGATAAAATGGCTCCAATTTCTAAATAGAGGCAGTGAATCCTTTCAGAAACATACCTCTATTGGGCTTTCAGCAAACCCAGTTGCTCCATGCCTGTGCCAGCTTCTGTCTGAGTCAGGTGTGGGGCACATAGGGGAGGAGTGGGTATAGAGAAGAACTACTTACAGGTTTCTGCTTCTCTGATGATTTCCAGATAGACTGTGTAGCCTCTCAGTTTTTACGAGATTTGCTGCAAAGAATAAAAGAGGTTGGCTAAAATTTTGACATTCCACAGCTCTAATTGCTTTTGACAGAAAGCAACAGCATTGAGGCGATCATTATTAGTTTGATTGGAGGATATGAAAGAGGAAATGATCTGCTGAGGGTTACCTTGGCTGAGTTTAGTTTTTTTGGAAGTGAGATGGAAAAGATTAAGGCTTTAATGTCTATTTTCTTCATTTTTATCTTCTCCGAATGCCTCACACCCCACCGCTATATCTGTAGATATTTCCAAGGTGTTTATATATATATACAGAAATGGCCAGACCAGTTTGAGGGCCTCAAAAACACAATCTCAGAGGGTCATTCTTCAAAACAGAGCTCTTCATTAAGGAGACAGTATCATATTCTTTGGACAAGAAGGAGGCAAATTTCTCGGCCCATAGGATATCCTGAGCAAAATTTACAAAGGGCCATTCCCCCATTTCTTATCAAATGCTTGCTGGTTAGAGATACATTGTCCCACCAAATAGAGCAGCTTACCTTATAATGGGAGAATGAGTGCCACTGTCTGTTGGCAACGTAGGACAACAGACCCACAGTGACCATCTCCTGTGCCCAACAAAAAAGTGAAGGGCTGGGCGCAGTGGCTCATGCCTGTAATCCCTGCACTTTGGGAGGCCAAGGCGAACGGATCACAAGGTCACGAGTTCGAGACCAGTCTGGCTAATATGGTGAAACACTGTCTTTACTAAAAATACAAAAATTAGCTGGGTGTGGTGTCGGGCACCTGTAGTCCCAGCTACTCAGGAGGCTGAGGCAGGACAATTGTTTGAACTGGGAGGCAGAAATTGCAGCCGAAATTGCACTACTGTACTCCAGCCTGGCCGAAAGAGGGAGACCTCATCTCAAAAAAAAAACCCAAAAAACAAAAAGGGAAGACTTCCTCTGGCAGTGCCATAATCCTGAATGGAGCCGCTTATTTTACCTGTAAAGGTATTGGAGTCTACAATAGGTATTAAATTAGATATTTCTCCTAGGATTGAGAAATAGACTCCACCCCCCCTTTTTTTTTTGAGACAGAGTCTCACTCTGTTGCCCAGGCTGGAGTGCAGTGGCATGATCCCGACTCACCGCAATCTCTGCCTGCTGGTTTCAAGTGATTCTTGTGCCTCAGCCTCCTGAGTAGCTGGGATTATGGGTGCCTGCCACCATGCCTGGCTAATTTTTGTCTTTTTAGTGGAGACAGGGTTTCACCATGTTGGCCAGGCTGGTCTCAAACTCCTGACCTCAAGTGACCCACCTGCCTCGGCCTCCCAAAGTGCTGACACTACAGGCATGAGCTACCACACCCGGCCTAGACTGCTTTTAATACCAGGTGTTGGTCACTTCTTGGTTAGATTGTTCAAGCTGATTTCCTTGGGCAAGAGAAAACTAGGATTTTTAAAACCAATGTAATTAGTTTTCTATAGTACAGAGAAAAATGCTATTCACACAGACCATGCCACAAAAATCACCAGATCCTAGTACTTGTCTAGGCACCTTATAAATACATCTTACTAATTACAGGAGGAACCAGGAGGCTGATCAGATGATATAGCACATGTATCAGTCAGCATAGGTGAAGTCCATAACACAAACTCCCAAATCTCAGTGACATCCCACAGTGAAGATGTATTATCTGCTAAGCCATGGTCTAATGCAAGTCAGTGGGCTGGATGGGGGTTTTCGATACAGACTTCTTATGTCTTCTAGGATGTTCAAGTACATGCTCCATTGAACTCTCTGAATTCAGCTGGTTAACAAAGAAGAAAGAGAAGATGGAGAAGGCACAACCAATCTAAACTGCCTTGACACCAGTTTTATTGTAGGAATAAGTGATATGACTGTATTTAATTGCAAGGGCCAGGGAAGCACAACTAACCATGCACCAAAGAAGACAAGAACACAGGTAATGTTGAGCAGTAGCTATTTGTCACAGTGCACCTCTCTGTTTTGGCAATAGCAATATCTTTGTAATCAGAGGACAAGTCATTTAAAAAAATTATGAGATTTAACTAGGGCATACTGCCATCCTTACTCCATGTAATAATCTGTAAAATAATTGTAGATACAATAGAGGGACTATAAAATTTTCCTTATGTATCACCTGCCCTCAGTCCATATTCTAACCCTGAATATTGCAGCTAGTGATCACTATTTCAGGGTGATGGTTGGAGATTCACCACCAGTCAGATCTTATCAAGTGAGCGCACACTGCAGGCCCTTGATCTGAACCTGGGTAGCTGGTTAGGAGGGTTGTAAATTTCGAGGCAGTGCCATTCCCAATTGCAATGGCACTTCGTGTTTCATTTCTAGCTCCTTGGTGAGAGTGTCTCCTCCCACTGGCATGGCATTTAGATGATTTTAGTGGCTCTTAAGATGGGTGTGAGGAGAACAGAAAAGCTCCTTTGAATTGTAATCAGTCTGTCTCTAGACATAATGCTAGCAAAGATGCTTAAACAGCACTCCGTAAAGATGTTAAGAAAATATTTGTAGTGCTTCACACACACCTATAGACAAAAAACAGTTCTTGTTGCTGTAGAAGCAGCAACACTGTACAGCCTTAATTAAAGCATCATCTGACCTGTTTTTTTTTTTAATGCTACAGTTGCAGAATCCTGCTGAAGAAAAGGATTAATTACAGATGAGCTGCATGTCATGATAATTAACTATTGCGGCTTCTCTTATTTGCCACATTCTGGTACTTTTTCCGCTTTAGTAGATTCAAGGAATGAGAATTTTTATCACATTCCCTGTCTACAGTCCCTGATGGATTTGTCACACATAAATTTACACAGCATACACAAAATATTGAGCCATCAGCATTTTTTTTATCCTTAAGCACATTGAAACATAGAATAAAATCAAGCATGGTAGTAAGGCGAAAAGTCAAACATGTAGTGAGGTCCAGGTAAAGAGCCATCAAAGAGATCATAAGATGTAGAAAAAGCAGATTGAGAAAGAATCCTGAAGTGAGGTTAATCTAAACTGGCTTTGGAAATATGAAACACATGTTGACAGAAGGCAAACAAATGGAATTCAAATGATCATGATCAGACAATAATATCATCTGACTCTGATCTGATTGAGACTTGGCAAACTCATTTTTTGCCAACGTTAGATCAGGTTGTACAGTTTTGTACAGGATGCTTTACTTCCCAAAACATCCACAATCCTAGAAAATGCATAATTTCCTCTCCTTGAAAGGATGCTATTAGCATTACCATTGATTTCCCAAGCAAAGTGGCTAAGAGTGCAGCCATCACCACTTTCTAGTTCTCACCTGTTGGTTTGTGCGCATCTCTGTAGAGAGCTGTGAGTGGTTAACCAAGACACGTGATAGTTTTCTTGACTTTGGAGCTTCTCTAAGAATCATCTGTTTCGGTGCTGCAGGCAGCTTGGGTCATGTGCTACAGCTTCCCTCTGATCACCTCGATTCTGAAATATCTGAAAACGGCTTTCTCTTCTTCATTCACTTCTACATCTGAATTCATTCTCCCAGCCCTTGTAATGGTTGTATAAGTATATAATTCTCTATATTGAGTTTCTTTCTAATAAAAATACATTCTTCAGATTTCAGATTCCAGGCTTCAGATTTCCTAATTAAACCCTAATTGGTAGATAGAGTTCTAATTCTGCATCTATGTCTGAATAATTATGTGTAGGATAACTTTTTCATAAATAGTCAAAAAATCCATTTGTTTCAGGTGAATTATTTTGTAACAATTCTTTTAAAACATAAATTATTTCATGTATCCTTTCAAAATAACTTTCAATTAAAGTATAATATTATCCATTATAAATGCCAAACACATTAATCTAAGTGCACAACCAGAGGGATCTTATCTCTTAGATTCATCACATATTACTTTTTGGAACAAGGCAAGCTGTAAATAAATAATTCACAAATAAAGTATCTTGATTTTTCAGAAAATAAACTTCCTATTTTTTTTTTTTTCCTTCTTAAGCAGAGTCTCACTCTGTTGCCCAGGCTGGAGTGGTGCAGTGGCGCAATCTTGGCTTACTGAGACCTCTGCCTCCCGGGTTCAAGCGATTCTCGTGCCTCAGCCTCCAGAGTAGCTGGGACTACAGGCACGTGCCACCATGCCTGGCTAATTTTTGTATTTTTAGTAGAGACAGGATTTTGCCATGTTGGCCAGACTGGTCTCAAACTCCTGAACTCAAGTGATCTGCCCACCTTGGCCTCCCAAAGTGGTGGGATTACAGGCATGAGCCATAGCAGTCGGCCAGAAAATATACTTCCTGGCTGGGAGTGGTGGATCATGCCTGTAATCCCAGCACTTTGGTAGGCTGAGGCAGATCATGAGGTCTGGAGTTTGAGACCATCCTGGCCAACATGGTGAAACCCTGTCTCTACTAAAAATACAAAAAATGAGCTGGGCGTTTTGGCACCCGCCTGTAGTCCCAGCTATTCAGGAGGCTGAGGCAGGAGAGTTGCTTGAACCTAGGAGGCAGAGGTTGCAGTGAGCCCAGATCACACCACTGCACTCCAGCCTGATGACAGAGCAAGACTCTGTCTCAAGTACATATATATATAATCTATAACATATATTATATATATAAGAATATTTAAAAAATGTGTGTGTATATATATACACATATACACTTCCTATGTTCTCTAATGGATTAGTTAATTCTACCAAGTTACTAGATAAACCATACTGGACAGAGAGGTGGGAAATGAAGATTCGGGCAGTATCTAGTTATGTGACCATTTGCTAGTAATTTATGGTTGTGCTTCCCAAATATAAAATCTTGAGAGCATAACCAATGATTTATCAAAGTTCAAAAATTTATTGTATTTGATTACATAAGTATATATTTGGAAATAAGACACCAGACAGGGCATGGTGGCTAACGCCTGTAATCCCAGCACTTTGGGAGGCCAAGGCAGGTGGATCATCTGAGGTCAGGAGTTTGAGACCAGCTTGGTCAACATGGAAAAACTCTGTCTCTACTAAAAATACAAAAATTAGCCAGATGCGGTGCACACACCTGTAATCTCAGCTACCTGGGAGGCTGAGGCACGAGAATCACTTGAACCCAGGAGGTGGAGATTGCAGTGAGGTGAGATGGAGCCATTGCACTCCAGCCTGGGTGACAGAGCAAGACTCCATCTCAAAAAATAAATAAATAAAAAGAAATAAGACACCAAATATGAACAGTCATAATTTATGTTAAAAAATTAAAATTAGCAAAAGATGAAAACTATATGGCTGATCTCAAAAGTTAGAGTTCTGACTTTGCTTAGCAAACATGAACACGTTGTCAGAAGGCAAACAAATGGAATCCAAATGCTTTCTAAGGCAGTTTCTCTGTCTTAGATATCATAGATGTTCTGCTCTTCTAGAAAATAATAAATTCACATACAAGTGCACTCTCACACACATACATACTAAGTTAAGAACCACTTAGGGCCTTTGGTGATAATAATTTAGAAATAACAACATTAAACATTTATTTATTGTAGGCAGACCTCGAGTTAAAATTTATTTAGGTAAATACATAGTATAAACATACACTGGTAAATGTATAAAAGAGTGTATTAGTCTGTTTTCATGCCACTGATAAGACATACCTGAGACTGGGTAATTTATGAAGAAAAAGAGGTTTCATGGACTCAGTGCCACATGGCTGGGGAGGCCTCACAATCATGGCAGAAGGGGAAAGGCACGTTTTACAGGGCAGCAGACAAGAGAGAATGAGAGCCAAGTGAAAGGGGAAACCCCTTATAAAATCATCAGATCTTGTGAGACTTATTCACTACCATGAGAATAGTGTGGGGGAAACTGCCCCTGTGAATCAATTATCTCCCACTGGGTCCCTCCCACAACAGGTGGGAATTACGGGAGCTACAATTCAAGATGAGATTTGGGTGGGGACACAGCCAAACCATATCACAAAGGACTATAGAATTTTTTTCCAAAGTGAAATAGATAAACTTGAACATGTGATTTTAACATTGTTTCTCAGCTGTGCTTAAATAAAAATACAAGATACTAAATGATTTTGGGAGAGAATGTAAGAATGAAGATATGAACCTAAAAAAATGTTTAACCTTCTTATTAAGACAATAGTCTTTTTGCTTCTATTAATGCAGCATTTTAAATAAAGTTTTTCTTATTTGCATTAGATTTTTCAATTTCTTACAGTAGCTATTTCAATCTTGGTAGCAATTTGTTTGTTCAGGTAAATGTAATCTTATCATCCTTGTTTTACAAAAAAGATTATTATCCTCATTTACAGGTGAGGAAATTGGGGTTTATGTAGACTAATTATTTATCTGGACTAGGCAAGTTAGGTAAGAGATGGGGCAGACTAGCAACATCCAGTTCACTGTTTTTCTCACAAATCCATTCCCCTCTTTCACCATGTATAAAAGAGAGGTAAGCCTTGTTGCTTTCAACTTCACCTTCATGCTTCATTGGTTAGAGAGTGAGGTTTGGCCAGGCTGGAGCCTAGAGAAGGAAGTTCTCATCTAGGTTAATAGGCCCCTGAGGCTAATGTATGATCAAAGCCATAAACCAGGTAAGGGATATTATAGTAATAGATGAGAACAAGTCTATAATGCTAGAACAAATGAAAAGACAATAGGAAAAATGGTGTGGTGGCCATAAAACAAGCACCTTGCAGATCTCTGGTTTCAGGGAGCATAGTAGACTGCCTCAGATGCCACACTCTAAAATTCATTGCTAACTTTACCTCAAAGGCACCTTTTGCATAGGCTGTTTCCAAGATGATAAAAGAGTATGCCAGGATTACTAAAATAAATCTGCTCCTGATAGGCCTGGAAGATACAGGATGCCTCTGACTGGCAACTTTAGCTAGAGCATTCCTTACAGGCTCATTCCAGTGGCAGTGGAGGTGGTAAAGAAGTGGTTGAATTCTGTGTATCTTTTGAAGGCAGGACTAACAGAATTCACTGACAGTTTTGATGTAGGGTATGAGAGAAAATCAAAACTGCCTCAAAGTTTTTGACCTGAGCAACTCAAAAGATGAACTTATCATTAGCTGAGATAGAGAAGGCTTTATGTAGAGCATGTTTCCAGAGATGATGAAGAGAAGGAGATCTGGTGTTCAGTAGTTTTATAGCATTGAGTTTGAGGTGCCCAAAATATCCAAGCATACATATCAAGTAGGTGATTTCTTGTATGAGTCTGGAGTTTAGAAAATAGGTCTAGATTGGAATTACTGCATATATTTGGGAGACATCAGCACATACATGGGATTAAATGAGATAACCGGCGCCTCAGTGAGGACAAAGGAGAGGAACGGTATGACGACTGAACCCTGGGTGTCGAGAGAAGAGGAAGAATCAGCAAAGGAAATGTGAGATAGTGTAACAAGTCAAGCAGGAGGGAAACTAAGAGAATAAAGCTGAATAGCATCTGAGACATACCTAAGGATTTGGGAAGATCAGAGTAGCAGACCTGAGTATAAGAATAGATGGGCCAGTGTTCTTCACTACAAGAACATTTGAATTGACTATGATGTTGACAGAAAACTGACATTATGAAGCTTTGAACGATTTGCTATGAGATATTGTCTTGGTCTGGGTTCTCTAGAGGGACAGAACTAATAGGATATATGTATATACGAAAGGGAGTTTAGTAAGGAGAACTGACTCACGTGATCACAAAGTAAAGTCCCATCATAGACTGTCGGCAAGTTGAGGAGCAAAGCCAGTGGTAGGTCAGTCTGAGTCCCCAAACCTCAAAAGTAGGGAAGCTGATAGTGCAGCCAAAGGTCCAAGAGGCCCTGGCAAACCATTAGTGTAAGTCCAAGAATCCAAAAGCTGAAGAACTTGGAGTCTGATGTCTGAGGTCAGGAAGCAGCCAGCACAGGAGAAAGATCAAGGTCTGAAGACTCAGCAAGCCAAGTCCTTCCAACTTCTGTCTGCTTTTTATTCTGGCTGCATTGGCAGCTGATTAGATAGTGCCCACTCAGATTGAGGGTGGGTCTGCCTCTGCCAGTCCACTGACTCAAATATTAATCTCTTATGGCAACATTCTCACAGTCACATCCAGGAACAATACTTTGCATCCTCCAATCAAGTTGACACTCAGTATTAATCATCACAAGTCTGCCCCTTATCAACTTGAACCTAAACATATTCCCTAAAATCACACATAATCTTCAAATAAAGACAATAATAAAGTCATAATTATGCCTAACATAATATGGCTATCCTTCATACAACCGAAAGTGTACTAATCCTTAATCTAAATGCTATTTCACAAAATTAACAACACTTAAATGCTGATATGAAGTCAATAAATCTTACGTCACACGATAAAGGAAAAAGGAAATAAAATGAAGATATTAGTACAAGTGTATAGATGCACAAACATGTTCTTAACAAGGAGGAAATATTCATGACAATTACAGTCCTCATTTCTGCACTGGTCACGTGGTTGTAGCTGGTACGGATGACTACCTTCTTCTACTACTCATTCTGTATTCCCTTTTCTTTCAGCAAGCAGCTCAGCGGGTCATGGTTTTTTACCTGGTGGAGTGACCCAAACCTTCATTCCTGAAGGGTCTGGGCCATTTGTAGTCCTGCCTGAATTGGGTTGTTGCAGTTTCCATTGACCTTAATCACAGGGCATTGTAATACTAAGAGATGCTCTAAGTGATCTCCTGTATTCCACACATACTCTTCCTTATCTCCATTGTGGAGTAGTAGACTGATTTCATCTTGATAGTCCAGTCAATCACCCCAGCCAACACTGTAACTCTCTTCTTAGCCTGTTGACTTGAAGGTAGGAGAAGCCCAAAGTGTCCAGGTGGCAATCTTAACTTCCAGTTTAATGGAATCATTGCTCTGTCTCCTGGTGACAGCGTTCCTCCCTCTGGAGCTAAGACCTCTAGACCAGAAGAACATAATGTCATGGGAACAGGAAGCCAAAATTTTGCTAGTGGGTCAGTAGGGGTGATGGTGAGTGGTGTCACTTCCACTTCCACCCCTTGATTCTCGGACTCGTGAATCCTGGCTATGGGAGAAACAGTACCATATATTGGACACTGATTTAGGGCATACATGGCCTTCTGGAGAACTTTGCCCCAGCCTTGTAAAGTATTGTCACCTAGTTGACATTATACTTGTGACTTCAAAAGGCCATTCCACTGTTCTATCAATCCAGCTGCTTTAGAACGATGGGGAACATGGCAAGACCAGTGGATTCCATGAGCATGAGCCCACTGCCACACTTCTTTAGCTGTAAAGTGAATGCCTTGGTCAGAGGCAATGCTGTGTGGAATAACATGATGGAGGATAAGGCATTCCGTTCGTCCACAGATGGTAGTCTTGGCAGAAGCATTGTGTGCAGGATAGGCAATCCCATATCTGGAGTAAGTGTCTATTCCAGTGAGGACAAACTGCTGCACTTTCAATGATGGAAAAGGTCCAATATAATCAACCTGCTACTAAGTAGCTGACTGACAACCCTGAGGAATGGTACCATATCGAAGGCTCAATATTGGTCTCTGCTGCTGGCAAATTGGGCATTCGGTGGTGGCCACAGCCAGGTCAGCCTTGGTGAGTGGAAGTCCATGTTGCTGAGCCCATGCCTAACTTCTGTCCCTGCCACCATGGCCACTTTGTTCATGGGCCCATTGGGCAATGATACAGGTGGCTAGGGAAAGAGGCTGAGTGGTGTCCACGGAACAATTCATCCTTTCTATTTGATTATTAAAATCCTCCTCTGCTTAGGTTACCCTTTTGTGAACATTCACATGGGATACAAATATCTTCACAGTTTCTGACCATTCAGAGGGGTCCATCCACATACCTCTTCCCCAGATTTATTTGTCACCAGTATTCCAATCATGCTTCTTCCAAGTCCGTGACCATCCAGCAAAAACATTGACTACAGTCCATGAATCAGTATATAATCACACATCTGGCCATTTCTCCTTCCAAGCAAAGTGCACAATCAGGTGCACTGCTCAAAGTTCTGCCCACTGGGAAGATTTCCCTTCACCGCTGTCCTTCAGGGATGTCCTAGAAAGGGGCTGTAGTGCTACAGTTGTGCACTTTCGGATAGTACCTGCATATCATACAGAACCATCTGTGAACCAGGCAACCAGGCCCTAGTCTTCTCTTCTTCTGTCAACTGATCATAGGGAACTCCCTGTGAAGCCATCAGTGCAGGCTGTGGGGAAGAAGGCAGGGCGGCAGGAATGGAGACCATGGGCATTTGAGGCACTTCCTTATGTGACTTTCTTGTGCCCTCAGGACCTGCTTGAGCCCAGTCATGCGTATACAACTTCCATCTGATGATGGTATGCTGTTGTGTATGCCCAACTTCATGGCTAGATGGGTCAGAAAGCACCCAGTTTATGATAGGCAGTTCAGGCCACATGGAGACTTGATGACCCATAGTCAAACCAAAGCCCAGTAACAGGCCAAGAGATGTCTCTCAGAAGGAGGGGAGTTATCTCCAGAAGATGACAGGGCCTTGCTCCAAAATCCTAGAGACCTCTGCTTTGGTCCACCTATGGGGGCCTGCCAGGGGCACCAAGTAGCTTCCCTATCTACCACTGACACACCAAGCACCATTGGATCTGCTGGGCTTAGACTTCTGGGTTAATGCTGGAATGAGTTAAGACATTGGGGCACTGTTGGGAAGGCATGATTGTTTTGAAATGTGAGGACATGAAATTTTAGATGGGCCAGGGATTGGATGATATGGTTTGGCTGTGTTCCTACTCAAATGGGGCTCAGAACCTCTTGAATTGTAGTTCCTATAATCCCCACATGTCATGGGAGAGACCTAGTGGGAGGTAATTGAATAACGGGGGGTAGTTACCCTCCTGCTGCTGTTCTCATGATAATGAGTGAGTTATCATGAAATCTGATGGTTTTATAAGGGGCTTTTCTCCCTTTTGCTGGGCACTTCTCTTTTCTGCCGCCAAGTGAAGAAGGATGTATTTGCTTCCCCTTCTACCATGATTGTGAGTTTCCTGAGCCCTCCCCAGCCATGCTGAACTCTAAGTCAATGAAACCTCTTTTCTTCATAAATTGCTCTGTATTTCTTTATAGCAGCATGAGAACGGACTAATACAGGTAAGAATCACTAAGAATGCCTTTTGTTTTAAAGACTATAAAATGCAACTTGAATCAGGTTTAATAATAGGAGAAATCTCTTGGTTTATATATTTAATGTTCAGTGGTAAGGAGAGCTTCAGGTGAGACTTGATCTAATTGCTGAGTGATATGACTTGGTATATGAGTTGTTTCTGTATCTTTATATGATTTTCCACATTATAAACTTTATTCCGAAGTGAACTTTCCTCAGAGTTTCAAGATCCCTGTTAACAGCATCCAGGGTAGTATTAAATGCTTCATTATTCATTTTTGGTGGGACGGAGTATCTTTTATGGTAGTTACTGAAAGAGAAAGAGAGAGAGAGAGAGAGAGAGAGAGAGAGAGAGAAAGCTCCCTTCCAAGAATCCTCTAAAAATAAAACACTTGCCCACATTAAATTCATATCCACCATGTGATCAAGGAGCTAGGATGCACAGATGTGCTTGAGCCATTCAGCGTCCTTTCTACAACACTGGAGCTAGACATGGGTCAGTCCTGCCAAAACCTGTGACCATGAGATTAGAGGGGAGGAGAAAATGAATCTGCAGAGATCTATTATGGTCTGTAACATGGTGTATTAGTCCGTTTTCACACTGCTGATAAAGACATACCTGAGACTGGGTAATTGATGAAGAAAAAGAGTTTTAATGGACTCACAGATCCATTTGGTGGGGGAGGCCTCACAATCATGGTGGAAGGCAAAAGCCGTATCTTACATGGTGGCAGACAAGAGAGAATGAGAACCAAGTGAAAGGGGTTTTTCCTTATAAAACTGTCAGATCTCGTGAGACTTATTCACTATCACAAGAACAGTATGGGGGAAACCACCTCCATGATTCAGTTATTTCCCACGAGGTCCCTCCCACAACATTTGGGAATTATGGGAGCTACAATTCAAGATGAGATTTAGGTGAGGACACAGCCGAATCGTATTAGATGTCTAGGCTAGACTTCTTGCTGTTAAATGCAACATGTGATTGAAGTTGACGAGTTTTGAGGATTGGTCCCCTAGGAACATGATAAAGAAATTCTCCAACAGCCTAGGTAACTCTAGGACTCATTGGTATAATTAGATCTAGAAAATAAATAATCCTAGAGAATGTGGTTATTTCTTCTCAGATGAATAAAAAAGGCAATTCTCAAAAGTGGACTATGCCTCAGAATTGCCAGATTCCCACACCCCACCCCAACAATTCCTGAATGAAAATATGCAGAGGTGGGGCTCAGAACCTGTATTTTTTAGGGAGCTCTGCAAATACTCTCATGCAGTCATGTGAGAGGCTTTGAGAACTAATATCTAAGGCTCACGCAAAGCCCACCTTTAATAATAAAATGTATCACCGCTCTAGCCTGTGGCATCAATACCAAGGGACAAGGTGGCCTGTGGTTTGGAAATTCAAGGTCCATCAGTGTGAAGAAAGAAAAAAAGTCGGTACCCCCTGGTGGCATACAGCTCTCCTCACAGATAAGAAATACAGATTTTGCTGGGAATTCATGATCCTCCCTGCCCTACCTCATTCTTTTTAGGTTGGTGGATAACATAGTTTGACTCATGTCCCTTTCCAAGTAAGCTACACTTCAGAGCCAAAGAATTAGGAGTGAGTGGCAGTAGCCCTACACAGATAAGCCTGTATGTTGAAATGGGCCTCTTCTACTGTAGAACTCAAACTTTCCCACAGCTGTTCTCTGGAATTCTTACTATGTGTCAAGCCCTGTTCTCAGGTTTTATATTATTAACTGATTTAATCCTCAAAACAACCCTCAGAGGTAGATGCTATTATTACCTCCATTTTAAAATGACTAGACTAAGGTAGGCAGAGGCCAAGTAACTTCACTGCATTGACCCAGCTAGTCAGCAGCAGAGTTGGTTCTAGGACTGCCATTATGGGTTTGTGTCAGGCAGAAGGACACTGAGTTTAGAAATGACTTTGGTGACTTCAAATGTGTAGGCAATGTTCTCATTAAATGACACAGTATCTTAATTACTTCTGGACAACAGGGAGCTATCTTGAGATCATTTGGGCCATTAACACATGTCTTAGTCCATTTGGGCTGCTATAATAGTCTACCTGAGACTGTGTCATGTATAAACAACAGAAATTTATTTCTTATAGTTCTGGAGGCTAGTAAGTCCAAGATCAAGGTGCCAGCAGATTTCATGTCTGGTGAGGGCCTGTTCCTCGTAGATGGCGACTTCTAGCTGTGTCCTCACATGGTGGCAGGGCAAAGGGGCTCACAGGCTCCTTCAGGCCTCTTTTATAAGACCACTAATCCCATTCATGAGGACTCTGTCCTCATGAACAAGTATCTCCCAAAGGCCCCACCTCTTAATACCACCACCTTGGGGGTTAAGATTTCAATATAGGAATTTTGGGGGTAGTGACTCCATTAAAACACAGGTGGGAGGGGACAGAATGACATTCCTAGCAAAGCTGTTTCTATCCTGATACACTGTGATTTGACAGTCCATGTAACCAAATCTGGCATTGTGAAGAGCCTTCTAATGACATTTTACGGTATTTCGGATAGAGTCATTTTATATGTTTCAGAGGAGAGGGTGCAGGAAATTTGAACGTTGGTATCCGACAGATTCAAACCAAAAGAAATAGGAACTGGCTTGCTAATGAGGCAATGACTTCCCACCACAGCATAAGGGGAGGTTTGTGAAGAAGCGGGTCATGTGAGGCAAAGCTTTGCTAATGCAAATTGATTCCTGGAGGGCTTCCAGGTCACAGAGGGCTGGGTGATTATGGCTACTGTTGGAATAGTTTTAGATAATTAATGGTAACCATTAGACACTGAAAGTTATTTGGCTTTTGGACATTTCTCCAGTGTGTGCTTATGGCATATTTCAATAATGTCCAAAATAAAATAGAACTCATTTAATTCAGGTGAGCTTGCTGAAGAATGCCACGTCTAATAGCTGTGACTTTCTTTGTGGAGTGATTTTGATAGAAGTCAACACTGTACTTTATTCCATGCATTAAGGTGGATGGTACTTTGAGTTTCTAATCTAGGAACTGATTAATCAATTGATTGGTTGATTGATTGATTCATTCATTCACCTCACCTATTTATTGCGTAAGGGAAAAAGATATCGGTGAGTGAAATTGGCTTGGATAGTTTAACTTCACCAGAAATCTCTAGCAGGTCACGATCAAGAAATCATTGATATCAACATCTGACATTGTTCTGAATGACTGGGCCAGAAGACTTTTTAATATAGTCTTAGAGGAACAATGATCATTTATCACCATAAAACAATCCAGCTTTGCTTTTACTAGCCAGATGTCATACTTCTTTATTTTTCTTAAGCATAATCTTTCTCTTTATTTTCATAATTGAATCCACTCATAAACATTTATGGCCTTTTCCATTTAGTTGCCTGTCCTAAAACAGCTTCTGCAAAGATAGCCCTGCATCTTTGAGTATAGTAAGGCAACCAAGTTACCATTAGTGACTGTTACATGATAGCTACCATTTAGTAGTTACACTAAAGGCACATAAAATGCTTCTCAAACGTTACCTAACCTAATTCTCACTATAGCCCTGAGTTAGACATTCTTATTTCTATGTAAAAAATGAAGCACCCAGGGTTTAGAGTTTAAATAACTTGCTTAAAGTCTTCCTGATGAAAGTGGAAGTGTGGAAGTTTGAAATACAGGCCTCTGTGGCTCCAAAGTCTTTGTCCTTCAAACTGTACTGGAATTTTACCACACAGAATAAGTACTTTGAAATTCATTTCATTTTGTCTCCTTTTAAGGTAACAGCCATTTTATTTCTTCTGGCTGACTTTCTGCAATGATTTTCCAGTGCAATGACTCATTGATAAATCTCTCCTTTGGAATTCTTTCTTTGTAGATGTTGAATCTCTGGGCAGCGGCCTCCTGGCCACCCCCTTTTTTTTTTTTTGTATTCAAGAGCAGAGACATAGTCTCTTCCCTTATGTCTCCACCTCCCTCAGCACTTTCACTGCTCATCTTCCCTGTCAAATTCTCATTCTCCTTACTGATTTATCACCTCTCTCCCTTATTTCTGTATGGCTGGAAAGAAATGTGCTAAGGAGACGTTTTTATAAATTGGAAAAAAAATTTTTGGATATGAATAGGTGAAGAGTTGGTAGGGGAATATATCCATATGTATAGTCTAGCTGCCTGTAGAAAATCCAGGTATGTTTACTGTCTTGCATGTTTCCAATGCTCATGGACATGTGTCAGAACTAGGCATTGTTTTTTTATATTATCCAGATTTAAATGCTGCATAGGAATTCAAGAACCAGGTGGAGACTTAGTTAAGTCATTGGATGCAAGAAATAGTTTCCATCCATTTAGTCTTTGCACTTGTTGTTGAAGATATGTACTTGAGAATATTGTATAACTTACAGGCCCAAATAATATTCTAAAGATAGGAAACTTGGTGGTACATGACATCTAAATGCACAGGATAAAGGCGATGTAAGTAAAACCACTCAACAGCTGCTACAAGTGTGCTGCTATAAAAAAGCTCTGTTACAAGATGTCATTAGAATGCAGGGCTCATCCCAAGTAACATATATCATCACGCCTCTTGTCGTTGGGTTTCTTTCTTTTCTTTCCTCATGCTAGATGAGTGTAAATAATTTCATTCCTGTTTTTTATATAAATAAACTCTAAAACAAAACTTGGTTCTGAGACCAGAGAGGAGCCAGTTAGACTCCAGCTCTCCTTTTTATTGTGAAATAATGACATTTTTGGGCTATGACATTTCAACAATGTTTTAGGAATCCTTATTGCTTAATTGGAACATACTAAATAGATGAGGAAGCTCTGGGAGAGACATTTCTCTACACATTCTTTTAGCTGATATGCATTGAATTGGCACACCCCATCTCCTCTGCTTACGATGTGGACATTAGCTTCTCTCTCTTCTAAATCTCCCATTCATGGCTTCCTGTTTGGCCCCACTCTTACTGCCCTGGTCTCTCATTATCACAGTCTCAACAGTCACTTAACTCTACCCTTGCCCCGAGTCAGGCTCATCTTCAACCCATCTTCCCTAAGATTTCTGGAGTGATCTTGCCATAGGCAAATGTAATGTCACTCTCACTTTAAAAAGGGCAGTGGCAATCTAAAGTCTACTATATAAAATTTAAAATCTATAACAGAACATACAAAGTACTTTATAATCAAGCCCCAGTTTAATTTTCACATCTTATCATCACCTTCTCACCACATTATACATCCTGTATTTTAGCCAAAAGAGAGCACTGGACATTTCCTGAATGTGCCACATTTCCTCACTGCTGTTGGTTTTGGTACTTGCTATTCTCCATGTAATGACAGTTTTCTCCATTGTCAGGTTGGGGAGATGTTCATTATTTATATCTTGTTTCCAGTGTCAACTGCTCTCTGAAATCTGCCATGTTAGCCCCTGGAGAATTAGGTGGCGACTTGTATAGCATCTACTTTTGTGTTCATCTCCTCTAATGTTGATTGGATAAGTTTGTTTATTCATGTGACTATAAATTCCTTGAGGATGGAGTTTGGATTCTCTCACATTTGAATCCACAAAACCTTTTTTTTTTTTTAATGGGAAACTGTTGGTGCCTTTTTAATAAGTTGTCGTGAGGAGAGTTCAAATTACCACATAACAGAATTTGTTTAGTGAATTAACACAGTCTGTAGTTAGCATATCATATAGCAGTATTATTCAGATAAGCAAAAATACAGTTGAAACACATTACATTTTAATTCCCTGTGAGTAAAGTGATAAGTAAATGTCAAATCATCATTGGGAGAACATAAAAATAGTCAAGCATAATGAACCTACAGAAAGATAATTATCTCCAAATTTAGGAAGCACATTGACCTACCTAGTCACCTCTTTCAGCACAGTGTCTGTAACATAAAAGGTACTCAATACATATTTTCTAAATGAAAATAATAATTTTGAACTCACCTGAAAAGTTAAATAAACTTAATTCAGCTTGCGTATGATGTTACAATACTATGGTAAGTACAGAGTTTGAAGTAACTCATACCTTCCCAAACACAAACATGAAAATACCTGTCATGTATACATGCTGGCCTCTATGCTTCGACTCAGAAGGCAAAGGCACATAATGGCGATTTGTCCGCCATTTAGTAATACCAATATTGATCAGAGGGTTCCCATAGCAAAAATCCTAAAGCTTCCATTTTAAGTTCTCCATCAAACTTTCTTCCAAGGGGTTTATGTATTGGTGATTGCTGCCTAATTCAATTATCTTATTAGCAATTTCAGAATAATGATTTTTTAAAATTCTGTCATTTATTTTAAATTTATTACTTGGAATTATTTTAAAAGTAAGAAAACAAGAATCTTTTGCTGATCAAATGTGGTTATTTAGTTATCTTTATGTACAGTTCATACAGGAAAGGCAAAACTTATTGCCAAATTTCAGAGTAAAGAACTGGTACCCTAGTTACTTTCAAGGGCATTCAGCAATATATTAATATACGTGCTTTTGAGTTTATTACCATTATTTAGTATCATGCATTATCCTTCTGGATTAGGATTAATAAAACATTGTCCTTTGTCCTTCAAGATTCCTAAAACAATGTTGAAAAGTCATAGCCTAAAAATGTCATTATTTCACAATCAAAAAGAGAATTGGAGTCTAACTGGCTCTTCTCTGGTCTCGGAACCAAGTTTTGTTTCAGAGCTGACTTATATAAACATAGGAATGAGATTATTTGCGCTCATCGAGCATGAGGAAAGAAAAGAAAGTACCACCATCCATTCATTCTGGCCATAAAAATGCTCTGTCTCTGATTCATGTCACCCCTTTAATATCAAGGCATTGTGTAATAATCTTCAACACAAGTCTGTGATTGATTTCTTATATCAATCAGCTTCTCAACTTCAGCAAGGTAAAAACCAATTATCTTAACAGCTGGCACCAAAATTCCTCCGAGGGAGAGATCAATCTTTGCTTGGGAAACTATCTTGATAAATTGCTTGGAATAGAAGAGGACACAGAAGGGGTGGAAGAGAGAAGAGAAAAAGAAGCTGGGTAATATGATGAGAACCTGGAGCCCTAGTGAATAAAATTAGCTGAGGGAGTTTTTTTCTTGTTAAAAAGAACAGGGATATCTAATGTTAAATATTACATTGTTTGTGGTAGAAATTATTGCCACTTCTCCCAAAACTTCAGTAACACATACTATATAACATACTTGAAAACCTGATATAAGGGAATAAAATGTTTAATGTATGTTAGGAGACGGAAAACCAAGAAAAGAGGTCGAGTTCCTTATCTGTGCCAATCTGATGTAAACAGAGACCATACAAGTGGAAGAGTAAGATGGTAAGTTGGATTAATCAAGCAGAGAAAGGAGTTGAAAGCCGCAACTGGGTCTGCAAACTGAAGCCTTCTCTAAATTCTCAGAAATTCTGGAAGAAAATGTTGGAAATTCCTCAGGAAATGGAAAGGTGAGTTGAGCCAATCATTTCTAAACCTTAGGACACAAGCTAACACAACGAATATAAAGAAATTGTATGAAATATATCTCAAATGCTTACAGTAGCAAGTACTGAGTGTCCTTTTTACCCTCTTCTGGCATAGGTTAAAACTTCTCCCTCTGCTTCTGCTTTGGTAATGGTATCCTTAGTTATTCCTTTGCTTCTTAGCTCTGAGTTCAGTAATCTATCTCCACTTGGAACTTGATGCTACCTTGCCTGCCAGGCCTCTGGATCATGTCAATTTTCATTTGGAAAAGAGGCTTCTATCTAACCGTGCATGGAGTCTCAGAGTTTAAGCTCAGGCTTTTATGCTCTTTACAGGATGCTTCTCAAAAGATGGACCAGTTCACTGCCTTGATTCCTACCCACCCTGCTGGCTGATCTGACTATTCCAGGAGCAGCGAGTTTGAAGTCCTCTTTTGTGTTCATCTTATTCCCACTTTTAAGTCTTTTGCAAGCATGTGCTTCATGTCTGAAATTTCCTTTCATTCTTTCTCTTTTCCCAAGTAATCTATAAAAATTATTAAAATAATGAAGGTTAATATTTTCTGTAATACATTTGAAGAGATTATTTATGTAAAACATATTATCACTGTATTAGCTATCTATTGCTACACAACAAATTTGTGAAGAAAGGTATGTTTTCTTGTTTGTGATGAAAGGTAGGAGATATAAATGTATATTTGTCTGCTGCTGACAAAGACATACTGGAAACAAAACTGGTAATATAGGAGAGAGAGAGTGAAGAGTTCTGGAGCTATGTCCTTCAAAGACTGGATCTGCTGCACAAGAGGAGACATCTTTTAAGTAGGAGCATGGGTAGTTCACCTATAGTAGAAAGTGGGAACACAGAGCATCCTCTACAGATGTTGGTAACTGGAGAGGTCTGGTGGTGGAAATCTGGTGGGAGATGGGAAGATAATGCATTCAAGTTCTCTTATAATTGCTTCAGTTTTCCTAGTGAAGTAAACAAAGTCATCAGTTGAGAGTGAGGATGTGGGTGGATGCGCTGAAATATTTGAAAGGAATGTGATAGTTATCTGTGTGTAGGAGAACAAATGGCCTAGGGAACTATAGTATATTTGCCGGGCACCATTAAGGACCCATTTAAGTTTAAAGTGAGATCATTCAGCCATATTAAATCGTCCAGGTTTAGGTTTGGAGTAGGCAGAAAATTGGATTTTTCCAGGCTTGTGATTTGGTCAAACACCCAAAACAAAGTGACAGTGAGGCAGGGGAATTGAAGGCATGTGCAAGAGAGTGAATTAAATGATTAATCATAAAATTTAAGATAATCCAGGAGGGAGATAAGCTGTCTGAGGATTGAGGGAAAGAGAAAAGATCGTAGGAACAATGCATTGGATTCCAGGTTGGGTGAAGGCATTATTTGAGTTGGAGTACTAGAGAGAGTACCCCCAACATGGTAGTCAAGAAATAAGATACATAAAGTAAAGATCATGGAGGGGTTGAAATTGTTAGCAAGGTGGCCATTAGCATTAATGGCTGAGGTAAGGTGGAAGGTAAGGTCACGGAGGAGAGAAGTTCATCCATGTAGATATAGATATTGACAAGAATTAAGGCAATAGGAGTATTGGATAGAGTGACAATGAACCAGATGTTTAAACTCCATAAGAAATGAGTGGGTGATTGGGAGGACAATAATTACAACAATAATGAAGGAGCAGTGAGTACTAAAATCCAATGACATGAGCTTTAAAAGACAAAGACCTAAGTTGGAGAACATAAGAAGGAATTTTAAAAATCATTTTTTATCCTTAGAGATATTCAAGAGGCATTCATAAATCAAGAATAGGGTAATATAAAAAGAGAACAATCTAAGAATAAAAAACACTATGTAGAAATTAAAAGTATCATTATAAAATAAAATCCAATAGATGGGCTGAACCATAAAATGGGCATATATTAAGAACAAATTAATGGTCTGGAAAATAAAGGTGAGAATATTGGCCATGATACAGAACAAAATTAGAAAGGTACGATATCTGAAAGAGAAGTTGAGAAACATGGTAGGATGAATTGAGAGCCCCAAGATTTTCTGAAAGGAGGGGATTGATAACTTAAATCAGTAATAGAAGACAATCTCCAAGTACTAAGAGCTGATTCCTCATATTAAAAGACCTAGCAAGTACTGAACATGCTAAATGAAAAAAGACGACTACCTAGGCACTGTGTGATAATATTGGAATGCCAAGGACAAAGCAAAAATTCAAATAGCTTCTTGAAAGGAATAAACCATTACCTGCTAAGGAATGAGAAACAGATTAGCATCAGACTTTCTTTTCTAATTAACCACCCTGAATGCAAGAAGAAAACTTGAGCAATATTTTCAAATTTTTGAATGAACATATATTTTATTGTGGTAAAAAACACATAATATTAAATTTACCATTTTCACTGTTTTTATGTGTACAATTCAGTAGTGTTAGATATATTCACGATGTTGTGCAACAGGTCTCTAGAATGTTTTCATCTTGCAAAACTGAAACTCGATGCTCATTAAACACTAATTGTCTCTCCCTCTCCCCCAGCCTTTGGCAACCACCTTTCTACTTTCTGTTTCTATAATTTTGACTACTTTAGATACATCATCTGAGTAGACTCATACGTTGGTTGCCCTTTCATGACTGACTTATTTCAGTTAGCATAATGTCCTTGAGGTTTATCCATGTCACATGTGACAGGATTTCCTTCTTTCTGAAGCTGCATAATATTCCTTGAGTGAAAATAATTTTTAATTCAGATGTCTATGCTTAGCCTAACTATAGTCCAAATATGAGGGCAAAATTAAATCATTTTCAGGCATAAGGTCTTATTCAAGCAGCCTACAGACCCTGAAGGATGTTTTGCAAAAAGAGGAAGGTATGGAATACAAAAACTTCTAGTGAGTAAAATTTGGTAAAACTTTTAGTTGTCTAAATAATTGCCAATGCATAATACAAAATATATTTATTTTTAAGTAAATTATTAGATAATTACATCATGTGGTGGGGCAAATAAAATTAGAGAATGCTAAGGTTTTTCCCCTTGTCCAGCAAGAGGATGCAGACATTAATTCATTTTACGTGTGTTTGAAATATATAAGTTGAAATTGTGACCTACACATGTAAGAGTAATCATTAAATAATAAAAAAAGATTCTATAACTTCTAAATAGAGGAGAAGAAATAAAATAGAACATTAATAACCCAAAAGTCCAATAGAAGAAAGGAAAGCAAAAGAGAGAACAAGAAAATGTATTTCATAGAAAACACAAGCTAGGAAGTAGGAGTAAGGACTAATATGGAATTAATTGTGAAATGTGTTATAATAAGAATGGGTGATAATTCTTAATATTATTTAATTAGATTTGTTAATGTGGTGTTTATTAATGGGGTAAATTCCTCTATGAATAGAGATTTTTCTGATTGGATAAGAAATACCTCGGCATGGGTTAGAGACAACACTAAACAAAATGGCACAGGAAGACTGAAAAAAAAAAGCATACGCAAAGCAATATTAACAAAACTAAAGTACGTGTAGCAACACTAGATAAGAAAGTAGAATTTAGGCCCCAAATTTGACAAACAAAAGGGTTATTGTATATTAAAATATGAACATCTCTCTGAGAATATATAATAGCTGTGAAGCTGTAGACATTATTATAGCTTTTGGAATCACGAAGAAAAAATTTGTTAGAAATACAAGGAGAGAGTAACTTCTAAAATCACAATTGGAAATTTAATATACCTTTTTTCAGAATGTGAAAGATCAGGGCACAGAAAAGGGGTAAATACGTAAGATTTCAATAACAATCGGCAAGTTTGATGTAATACGTGTTTATTTCTATTTCTTTATTTACTTCTATCTTTGTAACCCACATACAGAAAATACACATCTTTTTTGAACCTTCAAAACAAATATATCAACAATTAATAGAGTTCCTCCCCTATACATAATCTCAAAATATTTCAAAAAACAGAAATAGTTCAGGCTGTGTACTCTACTCCAATGCCATAAAATTAGAAATTAACAACAGAAGAATAGAGAAAAAAATCTCTAATAATTGAAAACAACAATCGCTTTTGAAGAGGGGTGTGAATAATCGCTTTTGAAGAGAGTAGAATTTATTGGGTAAGCGGGAGGTAAAATGAGATTTTCATTTTTAAAAAATGCATAACTCTCTATGCAATATTACCCTTGTAATTAAAATATAAAAATCTATAAAAGAAAAATAAATTAGCAACTTATTCCTTCAGTGAACCAATAGAACTTCAAATGTTATCTTTGTCTTCTATCCTCATAATATTCCTGTGAATATCGTAGAGGTAGGCATTATTCCAATTTGACACAATAAGAAACTGAGGTATAGCTACAAAGCTGGTTAAAAGGTTAAGTGTCTGAATCAACATTCCCTTCTGGGGGTTTATAGGATAGGCCTACTTTTCCTGTAGATATTGTTTTACAAAAATACATAAACAAGAACATAAATATTTGCTTATGCAAATAAGTCAGAATCATGCTATAAGGACAATGATATAACCAAATGTTTTTCTACTTAAAATGTAACTGACTCTAATACTGTGAGCTGGAATTTAGTTTTTTCAACCTTTTTATTTGCTGAGGGTAAATTCTAGCTGCTGATTGAGGCAGTAGAGTTCACCATGTGCCTCGTTCTCTGAGAGGTTAATACAAGGAGACTCATCATTATGATTCTTATTATGAGGTACAAGACATTCCTTAGAAGGAACAAGACATTTCTATGTTTGGGAAAGTTTATGAACCCTTATTTTGACAAAAAAAAAAAATCTTTAAAAAATAGACGTCTTAAGTGTTAAAGAATATATACAATGTTTTTCTTTAAATTACAGAATACACGAAACAATGAACGCTACGTTTTATTATTCAAAACAAAAGCACACAACCTGTTAGGAAATGAACGGGACAGTTACTTTTCAACATTTTTCTCTAGTACCCCTCTTTAGTTGCATGGAGACCTCCTACAGTGTTCAGAATTCCGACTCCCCTCTCTTTCCTTGATTTCTCAATAGAAACCTTAAATTCCTTTTCATTCTACTCTACAGAGCATTTCATCTCTCATCATTCTACCACTCCCAATTTTTCAAACCCAAACCCAACATGCGGCTAAGTTAAATAAAGCATCCTCTGGTAACAGGACCTATTGTCCTTGGAAAGAGCTGAGATTATAAATAATTTGTATTGGCAGCTTGTTTTCCTAGTGGCTCAAAAAGGTAAGGCACTTTTCTCAAGGACAGATTAGTATGAGAAAGATCCTGGGAACTCTCATTTGAGAAGCAATAAAATTTAAATAGCATAGTTTACATTTCCAAATACCCCTGTGATATGTTCTTGAAACATTACTTCTTTCCTCAAAGCAATCAAGAAACTCCAGGGAGAGCAGCAACATCAATTCTAGAAGGAAAATATTTGCTTCATGTGTGAGTTCAGCTATCAGGAATTAAAATTAAACTAATTTAGTAAACGTCATTTTTATACAACCAAATCTTTTTTATATGCTTGGCACACTGTAAAATAAAGGAGAAAGTTCTCACTATATATGAAACTTAAAGTTGACGCAATCACCTCTGTTTCTTTGTTTCAACACTTCGGCTGTATATAAATTAGTCATGTGACAACCAAGCTGAAAATGTGACTCTCAGCCTATGCTAACATCTGCCTTAAACACATTTGCCTTTTCAGTAGTAAATGGATTTTTGAAGTCTGAGATATTTTCAAGTACATTCTTGGGTTTTTAAAATTTATTACCAGAAAATCCTTGCTGAGAATCATGTCAGGACACATTGGTGCTGTTCCACAGAAGTTCTGTTTGTACTGGTAAGTTCCTTCTTAAATTCAGAATAGACTCCTCTATTAAGGTACCTGTGTTTGGTGGCAAAGGGGCATTTTACAGGCTTAGCAGAAGGAAACCAAATTTGCAAGAAAGAAGATTTAAAGTCATCACACTCGTCAACTGCCCGATAAGATCCAACAATAAACTTTAGGCAGAGCTATGAATGAGTACTGGCAAAGTGTTAAAGTCCAAGCAAGAATAATTAACACAGAGCAGCATTTCTTTAACACCCAATTGAACCTAACACCAATCAAAATGTTCTGTGTTTAGATTATTTTGCAGTCATGAAAATTTGCCTTTAAAGACTCAGATAATTTCTGATTGCTCTCTTTGAATTGCATTATTTTCACCATTTGTTCCTGCTGTATGATTCAACTTACTGATACAGCATTATGATTTTCCCCTCTTTCCTCTTCCCATCTTTTTGTTTGTTTGTTTTACAACTGCTCCATCTATGTGTTTTCTAGCTGTTCATTTCGCCCTTTTCTCCCTTGGTTTGTTTCGTTGTTGTCCCTTTATTTAATTCAAAGGGTAAAATTGTTAGAGTTTGGGGTGACATCCCTTATCTGCCTTCCTGGGGCTTGTTTGGGAATCACTTTCTCATTCATTCTCAGTTTAAAATGTGATTTCTTAGCATTGCCAGTGTAAATCCACAGCTTTGGTGAAATCAGAAGGTTCATTTGAGGGACCAGCCTGGTTCTGTGATCACAAATGGCCAACCTAATGGTAGTGAGTGCTTGGAGTCACGATTCCAATAGGCCCCAGAAACTTAGGTGCCATTTAAGAGAGAACATCTTCCTGTTTCCCAGCTGTCCCAGCCCTTGGCAATTCCAGATTCATGGGGTTTCTTTCAAGAAGCACCTGTTTGCATTGTAGCCTGAATTTGCAGCAAATTATTTCTACACAGTTGGAAATAACATCAAATTGGCTCTTTTACCAGGCACGCTGGACGGGCGCATTTGGGTTTCGTAGATGTTTGTGTGTTCTTGTAGTGTGAAAATGCCTTTATTTAAAACAAATACATTTTCCAGCTCATTATCCCACAGTGTGAAGCCCAATTCTGTTAAAAATAATTACAATGGCTGAATTATTTTGCTGAGAAAAACAGGTATCCACATGCCACTCTGAATCCAAACTTTTGTTTCCAACAGGCTTTTGATGCATCATCTCAGGGTATTGTAGTTTGAAGTTTTCAGACATATTTCTCCGAGGTTATACTGATCTGGTGATGAAATATTCTTGCACATACTTGGAATAAGTATATTTCGCATTCTTCTTAGATTACATGGAAAGGAAGGGAGCTTGTTAATTCCATTTTTCTTTCATTTTTATTTCTTAAAATTATTGAAACTCATTAGGTACTGTAGTCCTGTTGGAAGGAAAATAAGGGGTTGATTTTATGATTGGCTATGTGTACATTAAAATGTTGAATTTGCTTTGGGAAAATGAAGCAAATTCCTCAGTAAAAATTTGAGGAAGGTAGAACCAAGATGCAGAAATTGCAGTTCTCAAACAAAACCTGAGATCTTCAGGTCCATGAACCTCTGCCTACTTCAAACTGACCAGCTTCTAAACTCTTTGTCCATATTTATTATTGTCAGTACGACAGAAGGCATATTTGCATGGCTTATTCTTTTCTCCATCTTTAATTTGAAGGGAATTAGTTCTGGGTGGATGAGGGAGATGGTGAGGAAGAAAGAATTGAATGCTGTGTTCTCCAGAAATTATTTTCAGTGTCTGAACCTTCATGTTATTCAAGTAAATAGAGTTGATTATTAATTCTCAATACACTTTCTAAGGTTAAAGCAGTCATGTTATCCAGGGAGACTGGAAAATTCCTCCAGGCTAAAACAATTTTTGCAGTAACTATTTTGGTGTGCGACAAAATTTGGACTATGACTGCATTAGCTTTCTAAAGAGGACACAGGACAGAGAGACGTTCTAATCCCTATAAGTACATTTTCCTGGCCCTCAAAGCTGCTCCTTGAATTGTATTGTGAGAAGTTGGGAAATGCTGCCTTCTCCATCTTCCTATTCGTGACTGACACTGCACTTTAATATACTAAAAGTTCTAAAAAGTTCTGCAATGAAGTAACTTGTTTAACTTTATTTAACTCAAGTTTCCCACACTTAAATGATCACGGGGCTCTTTATATGCGACATTTATTAACATTCTGCAGTTCCGCAGGAAGAATACTATTTTCTGCATAAAGAGCTTTCCAAGAAAGATTTCCAGAATAGTCTTCTAATGTATGGGTTATGGTTGGTAAGAAATATTAGATGCACGGATATTGCCAAAATATTCTAAAGCCATGGAAGACGTGTGAAGGCCCAGGATATAAGGAAGATGTAGCAGCAAGTACAAGAAACATGTAATTCAGTCTCAAATTGGGTTTAGGCTTTTCTGGCAGAGCTATCAATCTAATTTATTTAAAAATGCTTACAATTTGTTCTCAAGAATATAAGCTGATGTTTACAGAAACTATTATACATGTGCAACAGGGCTAAAGAGTAAGAGACTGGTTAAGTGTTGATGGAAGTTCAATTTTAGAAATAGTCCAAAATTTATATTATAAAACATCTAGGTTATTTTTTAAAGCCTGTGTAATAGGAATGTTTGCATTTTCTCTCCACTCACAAGCCCCTGCCCTTTTGCATGTTTAAAAGGCAAATCTAGATCATCCCTTATGTACCTGGTAGAATGGTAAGGGTGGTTAGGAGACAAGAAGAATAGAAGGCACGACCCTTGCCTTTGAGCAGTCATTCAGAAAAGACTCCAGGTAGGGTTCTTACAGTGATGGATGAGTAGACTGGTTATGTAGAGCAAAGAGGAGCAGTGCATTCTGGGTGGAAGGTTCAATGGAACAAACAGTGGAAGGAGAAATTGGCCTGGTCTCATCATGTGGTTAGCTAGCATCAGGGAGCCGAAATAGCTTAGGTTGCCTTGCATCAAATGGATAACAGTTATCAGTTGGATGTTGGCTCGCTTAGAGGAGTATGGCCTCTATCGGCATCCTAGGCCCTTTTTTCTTTGTTGCTTATTCCTAGGTTAGAAACGTTTAAGGACAAGCATTTTGTTTATGTCTTTGAGGAAACAATCATTTATGAAACTGGACTGGCACGGGAAAACTCAACAAGAAATCTGAAACTTGTTCCTCTGATGTATGTGAGGACAACTTTATGCAAGATGATTGATAAAAGCATTTTCCAGTGGGGTCATAGTTATGTTAATGCAAGTTCTCTTTCAAATGGTATTTGTGTGCTCTAAAGGGGGATCATACTCCCATGTATCGAAGGATGGAAAATATATTAGACCATGGCTAGAAACCTAGATAGACCTAGAAACCAGGTTCCTGCTGGAAAGTTGATAACATTTTCCCAGGTCTGGAAAGGACAGGAAGGAAAAGCATATTTTCCATTTTTCTAAATACATAAAACCAGTCTTTTAATTCACTTTTGGGAAATTTAGCTGGTTTAGGAAAAGGCATAGGGGGAGTAAAGACCTGGAGGAAAAGGTAAGGAAGAGTCAGACTCATCCGTGACTCTTTCCTCTTGATGGCAGGTATCAGTTTTGATAGCCTTGATCACTTCTCACCTTCCTCTTCCAGGGTGGAAAAGAGACACAATCAGGAATTTCCTAGTGACCGTTAGACTTGAAAGATCAGAAAACCTGCACATTAAGGAATATTATTTCTGGTGAAAGATTAACAAAACATTGCACTTATGACTCTCTGCTATGTACAATCCTTGTTTTTTACATACTTGTTAATGAGGGATTTTACCGTGGGCTACAGTTAGTTAACCAATTAACTGGCAATTTCTCTCCGAGAATTAAGTAGGGCTTTGCAGTCCGAAGATAGAAAAGCCCCAAGAAGAGGAAATGAATAATTTAATTTCTATTAGAATTAGAAAGGCTTTGAACATTTTTCTGGTTGTCTTCTGGGATTTTGATAGGTCTTTTCAAGCCTTATCCAATCCTTGTTTTGCTGCCATGCCTAGATTACTCTCTGATTATAGCAATGTAAGTGCTGTTTAAATGAGGCAAGAAAGTTTTGTTTAATGTTAAAACCATCATGTCTCTTCTTATGAGTATAGAACCAGTACTTTAAAATCCAGCTGATACAGGATGTATGACAGTGTAATTATTCAAAGGGAATTTTAAATTGGTATGTAGGTACATTTGAAACACAAACCTGAAAAATTGCCCTTCAAAAATACATTGCCCAGAAGCATGAAATTCTACATTGTCACTTTACCAAGATATCTAAAGCTCATACAACAAAAATACATGGACAAATAGGAATATTAACAGTTTAGTTGTGTTAACTAGAGTCACTGAACCGCCTTACTCTCTATATTATAAAAACTAAGACTCATTTTAAGACATAAAATGTGTAAGCAAGCATATGTATTTATAGTCAGTGTCAGTGTCGGGGATTATTTAAAAAATAGCCTAAATCCTGAAGTTATTTGTCTCTAGAGTCAAGTTTGCAGCCCCAGGGGCACAAAGACTGGGGTGTAGTCACTGGGGCAAGGAGGCAACTGAGCAGCCTCTAAAGTATGGCCTGACCTCTGGAAATTGGCCAATGATTGATTGAAGAAGGTTTTGACTCAGTTCTTGCCCTTGAGGTGCCAATTACAAGGCACCCTAGGCGTCATGACACAGAAGAAAGCATAGGGCACTATCATAGCTCCTTGGGCATCCAGCTCAGGTTTGAGGGTTCAGCTAAAACTCCATAGAGAATGATGTCATTCCATGAAGTAGAAAATACATAACAGGGTGATTATTCTCTAAGTGCAAAACAACTAAATGCCACATAAAGGACAAGGTACTTTGTAGCACAATAATATTAAAACTTTACATGTGTGTAATGTATCTAGTTTAATAATACTTCTACAAGCGTTAGCTCATACCAGTGGGATGTTGTCTATTTGACTTTTTCCCAATCCTCTCTTTTCCAGATACATGGTAGGATTATGCTTACCTAATCCCTTGAACTAAGTGTAATCATGAGATTTGCCTTGACCACAGACATGTGAACAGAAGTCATGTGTGTCACTTCTGGCCTGATGTTTTAAAATCCTGTTCTCAAATCACTGTGTCTTTTCCCCTGTTGTGAAGATACAAGAAGCCTGTGTCTGGATGAAATACTCCTCAACTGTGTCTTGAGGGACTGTGAGAAGCAGAGTCACGCTGTCATCCTGTAATGGACATGTAGCATGAAATATTTTGCTGTCTTAAGCCACTGATTTTTTTTCAACAGTATAATCTTATCTATTCTGGCCAATACAAATACCCATTCATAACTGGTCCATTAAACTTTCATGGTACCTATAAAGGAAATGAATGCTGAGTAAAATGCAGAAGTTTCTAATTTTTTTGTGCCTGGTGTCTATTACAGTGGTTCAAAGGCCTTTTTTTGGGTTTCTTTTCTTCCTGATTATTGACTGCCAAAAAGCTGAGTTTTGGCTCAGTCATCTGTTTCTGTAAAAGGAATAGCCATTGTCTGCAGATACAATCGAAATGAGCCAGAACCACAAGAGGCATTTAAGTAATAATAATTCAAGTGCATATGTTATTTGTCCTAGAATGAGAAGCCCATAATTCCAAACACATTTTAACAGACCTAAGGTCACTTTTTAAAGTTATAGTTTAAAATAACCCAGTAACCGATTTATATCAATATCTTTACTCTCTAGGTGAGTAAAACACACAGTTTGCTTTTCCTATCATGATTCATGACAGCACTGCCTTCCCAGTCAGCAGGCTTAATTCCCTCCATCTCTCCTCATGGTACAGGCAATGGCCAAGGCTTGCTGTGTCCTGCTCCAGAGTCCCTCTCATTTCCATCCCGGTCTTCCCACTGCATTGCACTGATGCTCTATCCATCACTTTCTGCATTACTCTGTCCTTCAGCCTCCAATTTCTCAGGCTGTGATTTATACTGCATGTTGCTATCAGTTTATTTTCTAAATCAGATCTGGATTTTCAGTTAAAAATGAGAAACTAGGCTTCAGATTCTGATAAATTTTTAACATCTCACTTATTATCACTTTCTGGGCTCATTCTCCCCTTATCTGCTGACATTAGCATTTGAGCTTCTTGTTCTCATCACATACATGAGTTCAGTTAAAAATTTAAGCTTATATAGGAAGACATTTATTACATTGCACTGTAAGAGAGAGAGATTTTCTTTCTTTCTTTTCTTTTTTTTTTTTTTTTTTTTTTTTGAGACGGAGTCTCGCTTTGTTGCCCAGGCTGGAGTGCAGTGGCCGGATCTCGGCTCACTGCAAGCTCCGCCTCCCGGGTTTACGCCATTCTCCTGCCTCAGCCTCCCGAGTAGCTGGGACTACAGGCGCCCACCACCTCGCCTGGCTAGTTTTTTTGTATTTTTTAGTAGAGACGGGGTTTCACCGTGTTAGCCAGGATGGTCTCGATCTCCTGACCTCGTGATCCACCCGTCTCGGCCTCCCAAAGTGCTGGGATTACAGGTTTGAGCCACCGCGCCCGGCGATTTTCTTTCTTTCTTGTACTGGCATGTACCATAAAACAAAAAGGACAGCCTAAAATTTAGGTCAGATTACATTTGTCTTTTTCTTGAAAAACAAACAAACAAAACTCAAAAAAAAAGTATTGCCTTCCTTGTTCCCACAGAAGAAAGGAGTTCAAGGATATCTAAGTTTACTTCTAACTTCACCTACTGTTTTGTCCTTCAAGGTAGAAACGGTTACCATTAACTAGTATATTTAGTATATCAACAAAATTAATGATTTTAGAATTGATTTGACGAATGAATTATTTATCATAATGACTAACATTGGGTATATGAGAGCCTTGGGTTATTTGATATATTTGCTGAAGTTTTGAGGTACCTTTAAAAAGATAGAACAAATATCTTCAATTGAAAAAGAACAATAACCCCAGTGGGACTGAGCTAGTCATTTCAGCACTGAACCTCATCTGTCAATTTAGTGGAGAGTTGAACCAAAGTGTCTTGTAGAATAACTTCTTTCAAAATAGTGAAGCCCAACAGTCTCTCAATTACCACCGAACAAAAGCATGGAAGAAACAGAACAAAAATAAGACAATGAAAAAGGGATTTTAAATAACAATGGTAGAGCTGCTAAATTACTCAGTACGTACTATAAATCCAGCATTTGCAGAACATGCCACATCCATTTTAAGTGAGTCTCTGATCTATACTTGTTCATGATCAAACTAGTAATATAAACAAGGACTATACAGACAGAATACAGTTGTTTGGGGAATGCTGGGAAAAGTATCTTAGAAAAGGTGAGATTGAACTAGTCTTTGGTTTGAAAATGAAACAGCAATAAAAAAATACTAAGGCAGGAATGAAGGTATAATGGAGAAGCTGTCTGGTTAAAATTCATGTTGTTAGAGAAGGGGTTTGAGGTGAGGCTGGGTAGCTAGGTCAAACTAGAACTGAAGAGCCTTAAATAGCAAACTGAGATGTTTGAACTCCATACTCAGGGACAGTGCTTCTCTACTGGGGCCAGAGGCGAGAGGGGATATCCAAACATCTAAAAGAGCTTCTCAAAATGTCACTTTCCTACTCCGCTCTGTCATGCCCCATCCTCAAGGTGCAGAGTGTTCCTGCTGGAGTGAGCTGTTGTTACTCAAAGAGTGCCTAAATTAGTTTTGGCAAGGACAAATAATTGAAAACCACTGCTGTAGGCAATTAGGAGCATTGGAAGTTCATGAGTAGAGGAGTTTATGCCAAATAGTTAAAGAGACAATGAGCTTTACACAGTGTCCCAAATCCCTCTTGAACATCTCTCTGACATCACTAAAGAAAAATTTGACAGATGGAACTAATAGAGACCCTGTTTGTCTCTTTGTTTACTATTATTGAAATCATTCCAATTTCTCCATAGAACTGATGTTTACAGGTTATTTTGTTTTAATAAACAGAAATTGACCGTCCCTGTTGTAAAGCTAGAAATTTACTTTTGTCTTATCTGAATTCCTTTCTCAATAAATCTACCTTTAGCGCCCCTCCCCCTCCCAGATAGTATCAAAGAACTGAAACTCAGCACATCACCGCATCTGGACAAGGAGACACCAGACCCCTTCATTGACATGATTGCCTGACTGACCATCTGCTATGTGTTGGCCCACTCCGCTTCCTTAGTCCTCCCAAGTAACATTTCTTCCCTGTTATATAAACCTCTAATTTTAGTAGACTAGGGAGATGGATTTGAGACTTATCTCCTGTCTCTTCGCCTGCAGCACTTGCATAAAGCCTTCTTCCCTGGTAATATTCCTCTCAGTGATTGGCTTTCTGTGTGAAAGGCAATGGGACCTAGACCAAACCCTTGGTGTTTCAGCAACATTATGACATATTATGAAGTTATAACCAACAGAAGAAATGTTTAAAATATTTCCCCCCACCAAGCCCCAAAACAATAATAACTGAAATATTTCCCAGAATTTCAAAGAGGAAATACAGAATTGTAATATTCATGCATATTATAAATTCTGGAATCATTTTTACCTTTTTAGTACACAGTTAAGTTTTTGTACACTTCAAAGATAGATTGTTCTGAGTAAAAAGTCATAAAATAAGCTGTCTTGGGGCAGAAGTTGTATGGTCGATTTATAAATCTCTTTTAAAAACAAATGAAGAAGTGTTTTTCTCCACCTGTTCTAAGTCTGCACCTGAAGTCCAGATCTGAGTCTGAAGCCTGCCAACATTTACATGCTGATTAATCCTATAAAATTTGATAGAGTCATTCCACTACAACACCTGGAATAATTGCATAGTTGCTGGCAAAAGAGAGCAGAAGGTACTGTTAAATCTGCCAATCACAGTGTAGTTAATAGCTCCCCAGAAATTGCACTAAATACTAGCGTCCTGACCTTTTTGTTTATTCACCACCCATTTTCTTTGTATTCTTCTTCCTTTGATTTGATTGTTTGTTGCTACATTTAACAACAACAAAAAGAAGAAGCAAGCCACCCACATCAAAATCCTCCCTTCTTCCATTAAAATTAAGTATTAATAATAACAAAGGCTGAGAGAACAGTGAAGCCACTGAATCCCAAAGCATATCAGTAAAATGTAGAATGAAGCTTTTTTTTTTTTTTTAATCAACAACGTGGGTCTGCTGGCTTCCTGGTATTGAACTGAGCTCCAGCCACAGCACACCCCAGCTGGGGAACAATTCTTTATGGTAAATTATGCTAACTTGTAATTCTAGAGCTCCTTTTGATGTGTCTATGTTTTAGATGGTGCCTTAGTTCCATATCAATTCTGAAAGCCAAGAGAAAATGAAAGGACACGGGAGTTTGAGCTTCCCATTTTGTCAATAGAAAACTAAGACATGAAAGACATAAAATAAATACTTTAATATATCTGGTTGAATAGCCACATAGTAACCTATCGAAAAAAATGCGCTGGTCTACAGAAGTTGGTGGCAGTATATGGAAAGTGTATATGTGGCCTTTGGAACAGAAGACCTTGGATAAGTTACTTAAGCTTAAAGACCCTTAAGTTTCTCATTTATAAGGCAAGAATAATGTGTTTACATTTGTACTCAATATATATTAGTCTTCTCACTATACTATTTGCTCAGTTGTTACATTTTTCCAAATTTATAAAATATGTGTTGTACAATATGTGTTGTATATGAAGTGGTAATAATTTATTAACACCCAGGCAAACAGCATTTGCCTTTTAATGAAATGTAATTTTGGGGGGAAAATTGGCAAATGGAATAACTGGGCCATTTATATATAGGAGAGATACCTGAAATTACTTTTTCATAAAAAATTATAAGTAAATAAAATAAATTAGAATGAGTAGAGGTAAAAATTTCACTAGACTGAAATCTTAATTCTCTTAAAAATAATATTTATTGTGTTCTTTGTGATTACCAAAAATATTCATTTTATAAATTATTTTTAAATATAGAAGATCACAAAAGGAATCGCAATTATACATGATAGATTGAAGGTACTCTTTTTCCTCAAAATAAGTTTCCTAACATATCAATAAACACATTAAAAAAAGATAAACCTCAAAGACACACAGCAGGGATAGGAGATGAGAGCAGATAGAGACGTCAATAAAATTTTGGAAGGTAGGAAGCAGAAGGACTGGTGCTAAATAACTTACAAGAGGGAAAAATTGAAATCTGCTTACTTATAAGGGGGTGTGGAGGAGGATTTAAAAAACACCTAACAATTTTGAGCTTCCAAATTCAGGATCACAGGCACATAAAATGTTCGACAGCCTGGAGCAAGGTGGGCTGAAAATGGGAGGATGCTTTGAATCTATACAGTAGGCAATTAGTTCCTCAGATTATCTTACTCCAGGAGATGGCACCTTTTGTGGAAAGGGACTGTGGATCCAGGGTACTGCTGAGACACCAAGTATATTGAGGTATATACTTGTATATTGAGGGATGCCTATTCCCACTTTCAGGTTATATGTAGAAGGACTTGCTAGAGTAAATTCTTGGCATCTTGTCCTATTCCTGTCTTACATTTTCCCATGGAGAAGGAGACAATTACCTGATCATTGAGTTATAACTATTGATCTGTGTTTCATGAACAGGACAATCTAATTCCTCAGGGTTTTTTTGTTTTGTTTTGTCTTTTAGTTTTATGTTTTTGTTCTCTCGGTGTGAGGCAGTGATCATGGGTAAGTAAGTTGGCTCTGTACACCTGAATGTTCCCTCAAGTATGCTGACCTAGGCAAAGGCATGGAACCTGAATATTATTTCATTTGGCCTTTAAACCAGGCATGGAACTTGAATATTTTTCCATTTGGCCTTTAAACCTAAGCCACATTTTTCTAACCAAATCAGTGAGAAAGATGATACTTGGACTTCCATCTCTCCAGTGGTTTAAAATTTCAGCAGGCAGCCAGTATGTTCTTAAGTGATTCTCTAACTATCTAACAGCCTGCATCTTGAACAAAACATTCATAATCACCTTTTTTTTTTCACTTGACTGCTAGAATATTAGCTGCTATCATTGTATGCTTCAAACCAAACATGGGTTACCACCTGTCTGGGGAACGGACAAAGAAAAACAACACTGGACTTACTGGCATTCGAGAGTCTCCTAAAGGAATGGCCAGATTCCTGCCTGTTTACCTATGGTAATGCCCACTGGTCAAAAAAACTGTCCAGACTAAAAGAGTTCCTAACCATCATTTCAGTGCCTTACGCTTAAATATAAATGCAAAATCAAGGACCTTAGACTTCTGAAGGAAGGCTCTAATATACAAGACAAGAATTAAAAGGAATAAAAGAAAAGATTTCAGAGAAAAAGATCCAATACAAAGAAAACATTACCCTACATATTTAACACCCTCAAAGACAAAAGAAATTCTTCTACATAAATAGAACTCTATGAAAAGATAATATTAAGAAATAATACATAGGTCTTAGAAATTGAAAATATGATAGCATATTCGTTTTCTATTACTGCTGTAACAAATTACCACACATTTAGTGGCTTAAAACAACACAAATTTATATCCAGAAGTCTAAAATGGGTCTTAGTAGGCTAAAATCAAGGTATCATCAGGACCAAATTTGTTTTCTTGCCTTTTCCAGCTTCTAGATACTGACTGCATTCCTTGGCTTGTGGTCCCCTTCTGTCTTCACATCCAGCAATGACATATGGAGTCCATCACATTGCATGACTCTGACAGTAACTCTCCTTCCTCTCTCTTCCATATTTAAAGGCCTGTTGTAATTACATTTGGTCCATCTAGATAATCCAACTTATCCTAAAGTTGGCTAATTAGCCACCTTAATTTCATCTGTGAATTTAATGTCTTGCCATGTAACACAACATATTCACAGGTCATGGGGATTAGCACTTGGTTATCTTTGTGGTTGGCTTGGCAGATCGGGCGGGGTGGGGGTGGGTTCTTCTGCCTATCACAGAGAGCAAAAATTAAACCATCTAACTGAAGGACCAAAGATAAAATTGTAGAAACAACCCAGTCAGTAACACAGAAAAACAAATAGATGGAAAATAGGAGAGAGATAAAGTAAAGCCATGTGAAAACCAATTCTAAATTCTAAATAATAGAAATTCCAGAAAGAAAATACAGATAAAAGGGATAGGATGATATTTTTTTAAAACAAACAAACAAAAAAAGTAAAACCCCAGAAGAAAAAGACTTGAATTTTTGATTAACAGAAATTCTAGAAAGAGAATACAGAGGGAATTCATAGAAAATATCAAAGGAATAATAAAAGAAAATTACTCCAAATGTAAAGTCTTGAATTTCCAGATGGAAAGTGTTCACCAAGATTGCAGCAGAACGTTTACAAAAGAAATCATATCGTATCATTTCAAAACAATAGGGATTTTTTTAAATGTGAAAATTTCCAAGAAAAAAAGAAAGTCATATACAAATTGACTTTCTTCAAGGACACTGACATTTTCTACAATGTTGAGAGTTTACTGAAAAGTAAGCAAGTCTTTCCAAATTCTGAGAGAAAATAAATTTATTCTTGAATTCTGATCTGGGGTAAATTATTAAGTGGAAGAGCTTTATTTTTAAAAATCTTTTATACCCCCTCTTTCAGGAAATAAAGGATATGAAAATGTGGCAATGAACCAAGAAAAGGAGAAATAAGTAATTCAATTCAATAAGAGAATGTGGTAAAGAGAAGTTAGACATAAACGGTGTGGGAAAGTTCCATGCTAACTCCTATCAAGCATGTCTAGGCTATAATAAGGCTAAATTAAGTAGAAGCACAGAGAGCTTTAGTAGAGATAACTTCAAGAAACTTTTTTTTCAAAAGGAAGAAAGATAAATTACCTAATGTATTTTAATTTTAATGAGAAGAATTTTATACTTCTGTCAAAAAATTTGGACCTAAATTTAGACAATTATTTTAAAAAGCAAGCAAATGAAACAATGAGGCAATTATAACTCAAATAAAAGCAAAAAGCTACAGAAGAGAATAATATACCACACAAGTCAGTTCTAAAAAGTGTGTTTTTAATAGTGAAAATGTTAAATACTAATTTAGATAAATTGTTGTTATAGATTTATTTGAGGAAGATGGGAGATATATGTATATATATGGTTGATGACAGTTAAATCTTCGTTTTTTATAATAGAAAGTCAAAAAAGTCAAAAATAGATATTCCAAGAATTTTCAATATAACCTTATTGTTTTTGAAATGAAGATAAAGAAACAATTTAAAGAGTTAAAGGAATTAGGAATTTGCAGTGTTAAGGAAAATTATAGTTTTTAAAAAGTATTTATGAGTAATACTTTTTAACAATGAAAATTATTTTGCCTTTTTCATCTATATCATCTCTTAACACTCCCTCTCATTCACTATGCTCCATCCATACTCACCTACTTCTTGTTTTTTGAAAATGTGAAGCTCCCATTCAAGGGGACTTAGCTTTTACCTGTACTATTCTATTTCTCAGGTATATATATCTTCAAAAAGTTTCAAGTCTCATTTATTTTTAGTATTCATCTCTCAACTCATGTATCACCTCTTTAAAAAGGTGTGATGGAGTAAAGATGGTTGAAATTTTTGATAATCCTTTCATCAAGAGGTAGAGTCTATTTCCCCCTCCCATGAATCTGAGTTTGCTGTGACTACTTGCTCAATAGAAGATGTCAGAAGTGATGCTATGCTAGCTGCAGGTGCAAGCTTTAAGAGAGCTGGCAGCTTCTTCGTTGGTGTCTTGGAACCCTAAACTGCCATATAAAAGTCTCACTACTCTGACATTACCATGCTGTGCAAAGACCAAGACCAACAGACTGTGTTAAGTACTGGCTTGGTTGAACTCACTTCCTGCAAAGGCAATTGAGGGCTCTCTTCAGACAGACACTAGTAAGTCTCTAAATACTGAATTTGATCCCTTCCTCAGGATCCTTCTTGTGTGAGCCCTTTTCACAGCCCTTCCCTCCTTAATCCTTTCACATCCTCCTAGATTATACCCACTCCATTTCTGTATTTCCTGACCAACTTGGCGTCTTTGCTCTTCTCTGACTGGGAGATTGGTTACAGTACAACCCCTGTATACCAACATATACACATACTAAAGTGCCACAGTTGGCCCTGTGGGACCCAAGTATATAGGAAAAGTTGATCTTCTATATGTGTGAATTTCTATCCCGTGAATACTGTATTTTTTTTTTTTTAAATCAGAGTCTGATTGAAAAGAAATCTGAGCATAAGGGGACCATGCAGTTTAAACCACTGTTGCTTAAGGGCCAACTGTATGTTCTTTCCAAGCACTGTGATATGGTTTGCATTTTTGTCCCTGCCCAAACTGCATGTTGAATTATAATCCCCAATGCTGAAGGTGGGGCCTGGTGAGAAGTGTTTGGATCATAGGGGCAGATCCCTCATGGTTTGGTGCCGTTCTTGCAATAGTGAGTACTCACAAGATTTGGTTAAGTGTGTGGCATCTCCTCCCACTCTCTTGCTCTTGCTCCCATTATTGCCATATGATGTTTCTCTTCCCCCTTTCCCTTACACCATGATTGAAAGCTTCCTGAGGCCTCTCTAGGCAAATGCCACTATGCTTCCTGTATAACCTGCAGAACTACAAGCCAATTAAACCTTTTTTTCTTATAAACTACAAAGTCTCGGGTATTTATAGCAGCACAAGAATAGCCTAATACAGAAAACTGGTACTGAAGAGAAGGGTGCTGCTGTAAAGATACATGAACATGTGAAAGCAACTGGGTAATGGGCAGAGGTTGACAGAGTTTGCAGGGCTCAGTAGAAAGGAGGAAGAGAGAAAGTTTGGAATTTCTTAGAGACTGATTAAATGGTTATGACCAAAATACTGATCGTGATATGGACAGTGAAGGCTAGGCTGACAAAGTCTCAGATGGAAATGAGGAACTTATTGTGTACTGGAGTAAAGGTTATGCATGTTATGTCTTAGCAAAGAGCTTGACTGGATTGTGTTCATGTCCTAGGGATCTGTGGAAGTTTAAACTTGAGTGTGATGATCTAGGATGTCTGGCATAAGAAATTTCTAAGTAGCAAATTGTTCAAGTTTGGCCTGGCTGCTTCTAACAGCATACAGTCAGATGAAGGAGCAAAAAAAAATGATTTAAAGTTGGAACTTGTATCTAAAAGAGAAGCAGAGCACAAAAATTTGGAAAACTGGCAGGCTGGCCATGTGGCAGAGAAAGAAAAAGGTTTTCTGGGAGAAGAATTCAAGCAGGCTGTGGAGCAACCACTTGCTAGAGAGATTTGTATAACTAAAAAGGAGCCAAGTGCTGCTAGCTAAGACAATGGAAAATAGGCCTCAGAGGCATTTCAGAGATCTCCCAGTCAGCCCTTCCCATTGCAGACCCAGAGGTCCAGGAGGGAAGAATGGTTTCATGGGCCAGGCCCAGGGCTCTGCTGTCCTATGCAGCTTCAGGGCACTTCTACCCACATCCAAGCCATTCTGGCTCCAGCCTCAGCTCAAAGGAGCTCAGATACAGCCAAGGCTGCCACTTTGGAGAATAGAAGCCTTAAGCCTTGATGTCTTCCACATGGTGTTAAGCCTGTAGGTGCACAAAATGCAAAAATTAAGAATGTGTAGCATCCTACGTTTTAGAAGATGTTTGAGAAAGCCTGGGTGCTCAGGCAGAAGCCTACTGCATGGGTGGAGCCTTCACAGAGAACCTATACTAGGGCAGTGCCAAGGGGAAATGTGGGGCTGGAGCCCTCACAGAGGCCCCAATGGGACATCGCCTGCTGGAGCTCTGAGAAGGCGGCCACCATCCTCCAGTCCTCAGAATGGCAGATCCACCAGAAGCTTGCACCCTGCACCCAGAAAAGCCACAGGCATTAAACTCCAACTCATGAGAGCAGCCCTGGAGGCTGAACCCTGCAAATCCACAGGGTAGAGCTGCCCAAGGCCTTAGGAGACTACCCCTTGCACCAATGTGCCCTAGATGTGGGACATGGAGTCAAAGGAGGTTATTTTGGAGATTTAAATTTTAATGATTGCTCTGCTGGAATTTGAACTTGCGTGGGGCCTTTAGCCCCTTTCTTTTGGCCAATTCCTCCCTTTTGGAATGGCAATGTTTATGCAATGTTCATACCTTCATTGTATCTTGGAAATAAATAACTTGTTTTTATTTTATAGGCTCATGGGTAGAAGAGACTTGCCTTGTCTCAGATGAGATTTTGGATTTTTGAGTTAGCACTGGAATGAGTTAAGACTTTGGGGGACTGTCAGGAAGGCATGATTGTATTTTGCAATGTGAGAAGAATATGCGATTTGGGAGGGATTAGGGGTGGAATGATATAGTTTGGATCTGTGTTCCCACCCAAATCTTATGTTGAATTGTAATCCCCAGTATTGGAGGTAGGGCCTGGTGGAAGGTGTTTTGATCATGGGAGTGGATGCCTCATGGCTTGATGTTGTCTTTACAATAGGGGGTGAGTTCTCATGCGATCTGGTTGTTTAAAACTGTGTGGCGTCTGCCCCTCCACCTCTCTCCTCCTTCCTCCTGCTTTCACCATGTGATGTGCCTTCTCCCTCTTTACCTTCCGCAATGATTGTAAGCTTTATGAGACTTCCCCAGAAGTTGATCAGATGCTAGCACCATACTGCCTGTAAAGCCTACAGAACTGTGAGTCAATTAAACCTCTTTTCTTTATAAATTACCCAGTCCAGGTTTTTCTTTATATCAATGCAAGAACAGCCTAATACACATTGTTTCTGGAAAAACCTTAAGCCTCTTTCCTTTATAGACTTAGACTTTTGCTTCTCAAGCAATTCTCAAAAAAATTCTTCAAAATATAGAAATATAAGTAATTGTTTCTGCTATCAATTTTATAAAAATTAGAAACTAAAAATCTGAGCTTTTACTTTTCATTTCAGCCATACTGGATGACGGACGTCTCTGACTCAATGAACTGAGTGAGGAAAATATTATAGGCTAGTGGTATCTACAAAAATTTATCAGGCTGCAGGACTAGAATCTGAATACTGGCTAGTGACCTCAAAGGCTTCATATAACCACTATGTTATGTGCCCCTCAAAAGTTTATCCTTGTTTAAATAAATCCACTTTTCTCTCAATCAGAAAAAAGAAAGGACACATTTTAGATTATTGAATCCCTCTAATGTGTGTTCATGAAGTGAGGGGCATTAGATTTAGATGTAGTTACATATTTCTGTATTAATAGAAAAAAATGGGTTCCTATGCAAAGCTGATTGCTAACTTTAGCCCTCTCTAAGAATGGATTGAAAATGGGTTCTTGGCCTACTCCTTCTCTGAAGACATGGATAAAAGATTTTCCCTAATTATTAATGCTGTGGGATCAATCAGATTTAAAGTATTTGAACACAAAAGGAAAGATAAATTGAGACAAAATTCTAGGGTAGTATTTCAGCTTACTTGTTAGAGTTCTAAATGACTCTAAATTTGTTGATTATTATTGGAAGCTTCATGATTCTTCCTATTGCTCAAGAGTGTCGTACTGTGTAGAAACCATGTTGACTTACTGATTCATACCCTAAAGGACCAAAAGAGTTAATTAACAGCTTCTAGAGGTGTGTGTCTTATTAATTAAACACTCACTTGTCAGAACATTCAACAAAGCACTATGCAGGGCAACTAAGACCTATATCTCCTCAAACATTCTGAGACAGATAGCAGAGGTTCACAATGCCCTACTTCTTAGATGACTGCTTATTTTTCTCTGAGTCTCATCACTTCTTCTCCACATTCAAACTCTTTTCAGGTGAGGTTTTTTGAAAGTTCAAGTGAAATGACCACACAAACTTTATTGTTAATAGGTGTTAGTAATAGGTATAGAATGAGATTGAGAGACAAATAAAGGAATAAATCAGAGTGTGTGGGTTCCTCACAGGGTGAACCTGCCAGCATTCATGATATCTCAGGCTTTAGAAATTTGATACTAAGAAAGTGGTTGGAAGACATAGAGAGATATGTTGTGTGACACTACGGATATTGGGTATTCTGATGTCCTAAACAAGTATATTAGACTTTATTGTTCAGCTTTCTGAGCATTAATTCTTCAAGAATCTCATTACTGGAGGAAAAGTTCAGAATTAGGTCTATCTGAATAAAGGAGAGTCCTCATTTGAGGAAATTAGAGGTTCCTACCATTCCATTTACCCCTTGAGGCAAAAATGTGTGCTAAAGACCAATTTTCTAGAATTTTTACAACTGTAAATATCTTTCAACTGGAATCTTACTGAAAAAATAAGACAAGAGCCACGCAACTAGGCTAATAGGACAATAAAGGCCTTCAGAGGAGCAATTTGTTTAGCTCTCTGTTTCACAACAAGGAGACTGTCTTGCATTTTGCAGGGCATCAACAGCATCAATACAGGTTAATTGAATAATAAGTTAACTTTCAGAGAAAGAAGAACTTGTATTTAATATAATTATAGAGCCAAGTTAGAAAATTGTTTGAGAACTGCTAAATTTTGGGGAGCATTAATAATAACTCATTTAATTTAGATAATCAATTTATCTGAGTACTCTGATTTTCAATTGTTTTGAATAAATGGGAATTAACTGGGAAAAAACCCTTCGTTTTCTGGATTTGTATGCTGTCCTTCAAATATTTATTCATTTGTATATATTTAGTTAGAATTTAATAGCTGCTAAGCAAGGGAAAAACATATAAGAAAGAGAAACACTTTTTGCTGTTCCTCTAGAAAGGAACATCTAAGAGTCATAGAAAGCTTTGTAGAAGGAAGAATTTATGCTGTGAGAAAGTAAGGATGACTTCACCATTGCTTGAGGATGGGTGGATGGTCATATCATTATATTATAGAATAGAACAAGATGTTGGTGGGTGTAAGAAAATAAAATTTTTTTTCTCATTTGATGAACCACAGAAACATTCTGAGGAAGAGGCCATGTAAACTAGTGCTTTTCAGACATTTTTAACTACAGACCAGAGAGAAAAATATATTTCGTATTGTGATGCATTGCATACAGACATAAATATCAAAGTGAAACTCATCTCACAGAAAAGTACTTATCCTCACATGTAGTAAGCCGTATTATTTTCTATTCTACTGTATTCTGCTCTAGTGCATATTGGTTGTGATCTATTGGATGGATGCCATGGCACAATCACTGCTCACAACTGTAGACAGTTCTGGAGCTTAGGGCAGAATGGTGTGGAGCACAGAGACTTATGAGTGATCAGCTGTATGAGAAGGCAAGTCTCAAGGGTGGCCAATTATGAATACCCAGATTCTCAAAGTTGTTGATAATTTATCTTTATCTTTTCCTGGGGCTCCTTTTCAGACCATGCAAAGTCAGTTTTAGGATTCCAGGAGTTCCTTTTCTCTCTGGGCTCTCACTCTCTTCTCTCTTCTTCCCATATTTTCCTTGTTCCTTTATATCACTTTAACCTCCTTCTCAGTATCCTAGCTCCATCCTGAGAGGGTCCCAATCCATTCAGAAAGGGTGGCTGTAGATCCTTACAATATATCCTCCTGTGCTTGCAGGAATAGACTTGGACTTTTTAAGAGTTTTAGTAGTAGAGAGGCTACAAAACAGACACACCTTTTTCTTGTTAGCATTGTCCATGTCTGTTAATATAACTTTAATATGTTATTATGTTAATGTAGTCTCCAATCTACTTTATTGTTTTAGGGATGCTAACTTCCCATTTCTGATGTTTTCTCCTTGTGGAGAGGCTTGCATAACAACACTAGCCTGTTTCTGTCACTTCACTCATCCCTTGCCAGTGAGGAAAAGGTGAATTCTAATTGATGTGCCTGGTAGCAGAACTGGGCATGCTGGCTAAGTCCCTTCCTCTTGCCTTTCTCTTAGGACATTCATTCTTGTCTCACTCTGCATGTGGTAAGAGGGGAGCCTATGATTCTGAGAGGTAGTTTAATTTGGTGAAATATTACAACTTGTTACATTGGCTGAAAACATTGAGACATTGACAAAGGCTGGTATTTGGGGAGCAAAATAGTGCCCTGGGATGTAAATGTCTAGCAGAGCTTTGATCAAGAGGCTTTAGGATTGTGTGATAATTTAATAATGCAGTTTTCAATTTGGCTGATAGGCCATGGAAATCCTGGTAAGCAAGTACAGCTGAGGCAAAATGTGATTATAGGAAAAAGGAAGTTTTAAAACATGCTTTCTTTCAGATATTTGGAGGCAGAACAATATAGCTATTTGACTGTGTTTTTCTGCAAAATCTGGGGCCTAGCACTTTTGAACACTACCAAGTTTCCTATTCTATTTATCTGTAAATTTATCCATTTTTTTCAATTTATCTACTTTATCTTTTCTTAAATTTTTTATTTTTTAGAGACAGACTTTCGCTCTGTAAGCACATGCCACCATACCCCGCCAAATAAATAACTGTATTTTGTTTGTTTGTTTGCTTTTGCAGAGTCAGAGTCATGCTCTATTACCCAGGCTGGTCTCGACCCCTTGGCCTCAAGTGATCCTTCTGCATTGGCCTCTCAAAGTGCTAGGATTACAGGCATGAGCCACCATGCTTGGCCAAGAGTAATTTTAAATTTGTGTAGCTTGTCCACAGTTTCAAGACCTACCTCTTGTTACAAGGTCCCAAGAGGTCTCAAGTTAACTTTGGATTGTTAAAGATATAAGGTCTGACCATAGTTCTAGAATTCAGAGGCCAAAACTCTGGATTGACCTATAGAAGTATAGTAGAATTTAATTAAAAAAACCACAAGAAGACATAGAGCCTTTTTAGATAAAATAAAAGCCATTTTCTAGGGATGAAGCAGTGAAACAATTCATTGAAATTACTGTCAACCTAAAGGCTATTAAAAGGCTTGGAATGAGACATTGTCTTTAGGGATTATAAAGGAGAGAGTGTAGTGGTTTCCGAAGTGTGCTTCAATCTTACTGTGGGAATGAAAGAGTGGAAATATAAGCTAGAAGGAGAGAAACATTTCTGTAAGAGAAAGATTGAGATCTTTGGATGGACATAGATGAAGAATGAAATGAAATGTTGAAGGCTAGTATTGATCATAGGTTAAGCAACTATATCTGTCTGCGAGGAGAGAATTGTCAAAAGGAGGTATCTTTTAGTAGTTACTAAAATTTAGTATGGTGATGGTGCCCAGAGACATCCAACACAGGAAGATAGGCAAGATTTTAGAGAGAAGACTAGAATAGACTCCATCAAAAGGAGCTAAAACTGTAAGAAATTCATTCAATACCATTGACAGAATCTGTAGTGAAAGCAATTGGGGTACTGCCCTTGAAAGAATGGGCCAGCTATACTGAATGGTACAAAAATCTTGACAGAATTGAGAGGAGAAAACAAGAAACTCGTGCACTATTATTGGATATATAAAATACAGGTGGATGGCTTGGCCAGTGGATAATTTTCACCAACTCATGACTTACTGTTTCGTTTTTCTCATTACAGAAGAGTCCTCCATACAGTTTTGAGGTATATGTTAGAATAAAAACATGTCTAGGTCACAAAGCAAAGAAAAGAAAGGAAGTAAAGTTGACTTTCAGTTCCATCAAACCATTCTGCACACAGTCAAGAAGGAAAAGATCAAATATTTTAAAATATTAGAAACTCATCTGAGTTTCCTGAAGGGAACCACAAGATTAGACTTAAGAGACATATTCCACTATTGCAAATGAAAAAGACAGGAAAGCTGTTTAAAACGGGGAACATTCAGAAGCTAAGGCAAGACTGCATCACAAAGGGTCTGTGTCATGAGTATTGGTCTGCCCTGGAGTCTTAAGGGTTCAAGCTTTTAAAAACCTCAGTAGTAGCTACAGTTCCAGAATCATCTTAGGTCTGTCTCCAAATGCAACTAGTGTGGGAACGAGGGGCAGAACTTCTCTGTGAAAGAAGGCTTAATTCAAGCCTTCTTAATTTGGGCACTATTGACATTTTGGGCAAAATAATTCCTTGTGTGTGTGGAGTTGCTGTCCTGTGCATTGTAGGCAGTTTAGCAACAACTCTGGCATCTATGCCCTAGATTCCATTAGCATACCCTCCCCACCATAAGTTGTGAGAATAAATCATGTCTCTGGACACTGTCAAATATGTGCTGCAGATAAAAATCGTTCCTGGTTAAGAACCACTGACCATGACAAAGGCAGTGGAAGAAGCCAGTGAGCAATGGAATGAAAATGTCTGCACAAAAGATACTTTGGGTATTATAATGTGCAGTTAGCCTTAAAGTTATCATTGGTGAACTAGAAACACAGAGTCCAAAGGGGAAAAGGAATTTAAAAAGCTGAATATGTTGATTCAGAAAGAAAGTCATCCAAAATTCGACTTGAGAGCTAAGGCTACCAGTATTATAAACTTCTCAACTTTGCAGGAAGGCAAGATTTATCCCATACATCTTCCTATGAGAGGTGAAAACATGCATAGGTGTCACCCCCAATTCCCCTCTCCCTGGTCCTCCAATGTGGTAAGTATGTAATGACAAAAATAGCCTCTTTGTCAGAGAGTTCTCCCATTGTGTTAAATTTCAAAAGTTGTGGACTCTGAAATCTGACATAAAAGATTGGCATCCTAGTTAAGCAGACAGCAGGATTTTGCAAATCTACCTGGCATCCCTCGGATACTATGAAGTCTCTGCTATGATCTTTGAAAACACTCAGGCTTTTGTTTAAGAATATAATTTTGCCTGGAATAACTGCTTAGGAGATGAGGATTACTTTATATTTTGAATTTAATTGAAGATGGATTCAGGGCTGTCTGCATGTCTTAGTAACCCCTTGGAATTTTGAAAAGTGAGGCTCATCAGATGTTCTGGAATAAATTCAGATCCACAGGCTTTAAAGAAACTATACCTCATTCACTAGAAGACAGAAACTGCTGCACCTGCTAAAAAAAAAAAAAAAAAAAAAAAAAAAAACCCCGGCTCCATCAAGTCTTCTAATAGAGAAGCTCTGTAATTGTGACTGTGCAGAATAAGAAGTCGGACCTTAATTTAACTTGAAATATTCGTATTTGTAGTTTATCTTTCAATGGTAGGATAATTTTCATTTGGTCTTCAATTTTATTGGGTTTAATTTGGGATACTTTAAAAGTGGGACATATAAGTGTTTTCAATTTCTTAATATCTTGGGAGATTAATAATAGGAGAGAGTTTATATTCAAATTTGAGGACTCTTACTGCTGTCATTTTATTATTGGAGTACCTTTGATCTCATTGCAGAACCTTTGCTGGCTGTTAGTTAATGTGGCGGGAAGTAATTTGGAATTAGAAACAGAACAGCAAGTGAAGGTTAGGATTTGAATAATAGAGTCGTCCTAGAAGTTTCAACTATTGCATGACTTTGATCCATTTCAGAACATTTTAGAGGCAAAATCTATTCTTAACTGACCCAATAAATTCCTAAATGAGGCAATAGTTGCTGCTGTGGAGTGGTCTTTTGAAAATGGAGTTGATCTGTCCTGATATTGTGCTGTGAAACACCTTCTCTGGGGGTTAACTCCATTTCTAGTTTTTCACTGGCTTGATCGTTACTCCAATGGCTTTAGAGAATGAAAGCCTGAGTAAGGTTGGGTGTGGAAACATTTGTTCTCCTTTTCTCATATTTCCGTCAATGTGGACGGACATCCATTAGTGCAACACTCTTGGCTTCTCTTTTCCTACTTCCTCCCAGTGCTGGTGGGCTGATTTCTTTTTATTTATGTATTTATTTATTTTATTTTTATTTTTTAGTTTTAGTTTTTGAGACGGAGTGTTGCTCTGTCGCCCAGGCTGGAGTGCAGTGGCGCCATCTCGGCTCACTGCAAGCTCCGCCTCCCGGGTTTACGCCATTCACCTGCCTCAGCCTCAGTAGCTGGGACTACAGGCGCCCGCCACCACGCCAGGCTAATTTTTTGTATTTTTAGTAGAGACGGGGTCTCACTGTGTTAGTCAGGATGGTCTCGATTTCCTGACCTCGTCATCCTCTGGTGGGCTGATTTCTAATTAATTTGATAGCGGAATGAGCTGTTTCAGCTCCGTCCCTTCCTCTCGCCCTTTTCTCCTGAGCAAGCTACCTGCAGAAAGCCTGATTTTAAGTATGATTCTTTGTGTTCTCAGTTTGTCAGCAATAGCCATCTCTGGGGAGGCCCTGAGGATGTTCAGCACCGCCTGTCCAGTTCTGAGGTTTGATCACAACGTCGATGGTTATCTCTGTTGTGTTTCTCTTTTGTCTCTTAAGTGACTTGGAATTCAGGAAGGGAGAAAAAGGTGCAATTTATAAGTCTTTTTAAACTCCAAAAGATCCCCTATCCATTAAGAAAGGAATGAGAGGGTAGGCAATAGAAAACTCCATCCCACTGCTAGAATTGAATCCGTTTCTGAACATTTTGCTCCAGGTACTTTTTGGGTTTCTGAGCTGAGGTGGTCTACACCATGGTGGTCCACATAGGGTAGTCCTACTACCATAGCTGGCCATTGAGGATTTTAACTTATCTTGACTGCAAGTGACAAAATGTCCTTTTCCTTTTAAGTAAGCTGAGGAGAAGTTAGACCTTTCTTTATTCCCCCAGAGCAACTTTTACTAAGGGGAGACATTTCTGACCCTAATAAAAAAGAAATTGATATTTAGTCAAAATTTAATTTGGCTGCTACAGTCTCCTTTACTCACTTCACTCTTTTTCTTATAAGGAAATGAACTCTACAGAAAACAGCTGAAACTTCCAGTCTTTTAGATTTAGATTGGTACTATTTCTTGACCTGATGGGATTTAAAAATCCTTATAAAACCAACTTCTCTCTCTTCTGTTTTGTCAATTAATTTTTTATTTATTATTGACATAAAATAATTATGTGTACATATAGATTACAGTGTGATGTTTCAATCATGTATACATTGTATAATGATAAAATCCTGCTTCCCTGTCTTCTATAATTGGAATAAGTGCAGCTATGGAGACATGCATAGTACTTTACTCAAGGGGGATGGTTTTCCAATATTCTGTCAGTACAGGCATGATTCACACCACAGATAAAGATCCTTCCTTCATACTAGGCTGCCTGCCCTTCATAAATAGTCTGTACACGTCTCCATGGTGCCAGGTTTCTGAGCTGTGTGTCCTGAAACAGCGGGCTACTTCAGTTTCCCATCTTCCTTTCCTCATTTAAGCCAAAAACCAGGCCAAATCACACCCTGAGGATAATGAGCAAACACCCAATTATGTCCTCCATGGCAGAGATTCTGCTATTTAGAAGATGGAGGAAGTGTTTGGCTCTAATCTGTTCCCTCTGGGAACTGTTCTGATTTTCTAGAGGATTGGAAAGCACCTCCCTATAGCAGTTATTTCAGAGAAGTTCTCTGGCTCACTATCCATTTCTTTCATCATACCATATTGTCTAGTAAAATCTGAAAACGCCTCTTTATATATTTCTCCTGCTGAGTGACATACACAGAGATGTTCGCTGCAGTAGATCCCATCAATAGAGTAGTGGCAGGATATAAGCCTACGTTGCTTTAAGATGTTCCCTAACAATATGATACTCTACAAGTATCTTAAATATCATAGTTTTAGAAGAAGGTCCCAAGTATACCACCTTTACCTTTAGCCAGCTGGTGACTTTGGGCAGTCACTAAACAACTTCAAGCTTCAGTTTCCTAATATGTTAAAAAAAAAAAAAAAGACAGTAGATATCCACTTGAATATGTGACGTTAAAGTAATATGATAGATGTAAAAGTGATTGAAAAGTTGAAGGGATTTTGAAATATTAGGCATCCGAACTGTAGGATGACCACAACCAGGGAAAAGTAGGGCCCTTGATAGTGAGTTTTGGTTAATGTCCGTTTTATGAATCTCCCCTTGTATTGAGTGAGGCACTGGGGACACAGAAGTTACTCTAAAATACCTCCCAATGTGATTATCACATTGTGAATAGTGAAAGGATTGTTTTTAGACTCAGCTTTCAACAGGATCCAGTATATCTTTCTGAAGCTGGAGTGGCCTTCAGATAAAAGTTTTAAAAAATGTTGATAGTGAGTTAAAACAGTCAAAACCATGTGTTTATTTTGCTCAGTCTTTGATTCTTCACAGCTGGGCACTGCTTTGACTCTCCTTCCACGCAGGGAAAAGATTCATGGGGGCCTGTAATAGGCCTTACCTAGACCAGTGTTTCTCAAGTTGTTAAAATGAAGATTCTAATTCAGTGGGTAAGAATCGGGGCCCAAGATACTGCATTTCCAGCAAGCTCCCTTGTGATGCTGAAGTTGTTAGATTACAGACCTCACTTTGAATAACAAGACGATGCTATGACAAGAGATAGGCAGGGAAGTTAGCTGTCTTTCTAAGAAGGTCATAAAAGGAGAAAGAAAAAGGGAAGCTACTCTTTTACTCAAAACATACATTGGAATTAATGAATTTCCAGTAGGGAAAAACAGTGCTGTGTTTACAGCCTAGCACCTTGAGTTTGAAAAGCATCATAGCTATGTTGAATACTTCATGAAATTCATGGAAAAACATATTCACTGATCATATTTTAAGAATTCTTTGTAAAGCTTAACAGCTACAAAGAGTTAAACAAATATGGTGCACATTCTTTTGCCCATTGGTGTCAATTAATTGGTGTGCAGGAAGAGTTGCCTCTCAATATTATTATCATTGTTATAGTCAATATCTCCATCATAAAAAACATCTGTTTAGAGTCTATCATTAATAACTGGTTACATTCTGCATCCTGTCCAAAGTCTGTCAAATTATCTGTGCCATATAGCCCACATTGGGATATCAACCTTTCCTGGGTAAATAAAAATATTCAACCCATTAGAGACAGTTTCTGCCTTGTATGCAAGAAACTAGTAGAAGAATCAAGAATCAAATAAAATATTTATTTATTTGAGGGTTTTTTTTTTTTCTTCTTTGATGGAAGTAGGGAAAAGCTGATAGGATCAGAACACTCATTAGCTTTCAGTACTTTTGGTATTCCTTCCATAGTTTTCAGGATCATAATCAATGATTAATCTGATGTGATGACCATCAGGAACAAGAACAAAGTGCCCCAGTATTGAACCCCCCCTCTTTTTATGGTAAAAATGTTCACAATAGGATCTCATTAAATTAAGTTAATTGAGGTTGGGTGAATCTGAATGAATGTGAAATATGAATTATGGCAGAGTTTAAAAATGTATTACCTTCAAATATCTACAATAATTAAAATGAGGCTTGAAGAGGACATTTTAATGAATAAATAAGAATACAATAATCAGCTAATCACTTCATATGACAAATAGATGCTTCTGAAGTGTTTTAGGGTATTGGAAATTTGTTTTTCAAAGTCAAACTATTTTATTACTTTCTTTTCACCGTTAACATATATGTTGGCATTTTTAGAATAATAAGCTAAACTAACCAAGCAAACAAAAAGAAAAAAATCCTAGTTCTCCTTTAGAATATACCACATGATGGAACTAGAAATAATGAAGTTTTACTGACATTGCTGTTTGCTTTTCTGTCTAGCTCAAGTTCTTTCAGGTCCTGGGCCCATGAGTACATGCTTTCATTTTATTTTGAACAAGTCAGGAGATCTTTTATAGGTGACTTAAGAATATGCATGGTCCACCTTTCTGCCACTTAACATATACAAATTTTCCTTGCTTCCCTAGTTTTCCAGGGTTGTTTAGAAGCAGGCGATGGTATGCTCCTGGATGCTTGCATTCTGAGGTTCTTGTCTATAGGTGGAGCCGCCTATCTGGGATTTGATGAAAACTCTTTCACTGATGATTCTATTTTCACATTTTTAAAAATAATCTCCCAATTAACTGCTTCAATATGTTTATGAAATTTCTAACCTGATAATACCAACAGGCGTAACATTTGGTGGAGATATTTTGATGTGAGCGGAGCTGGTAGTGGTAATACAGCAATAATTGCCGGCTCATTTACGGACTATTTAGGTCGTGCAGTGAGCCAGATGAGAACAGCTAATGAGCACAGCTTCTTGCTGTAATTAGTCGAACAGTGGTGGCTCACAGATGATTTACAGTTTGCAAAAAAATCTGTGTATTTACTGAAGTGCTTATGTATTCTGTAAAGTTGTGACAAAGTAACAACTTGGGGATGTTGTGCTTTCTGCTCCCACATATTCTTCAGAGAGATTAAACAATAATGCTATCAGCACCCACAGCTTTGGCGCAAGTGATAGGCGGCTTTAGGTTTTCTCTTTGCTTATTTCTCACCCAGGGTTTCTTTCACGTTCCCACAGTGTCTTTCACATGCCTCTTTAACAATGTGGTAGGTACAACGAAGCATCTCCAACTTTTTCATCGTGTTTGCCATAGAGTGAGATTGTTGGGGGCTGTTATGGCTCTTCTTTGGTAGATTTTAAAAACTCCAGGCAGCTGGGTAAGCATCTCAAATAGCTGCAGAATATAGTGCCCTGTCTTTAAAAGGTCCATTCTATGTTTCTGGAGAAGACTGAGGTCGGAAAGCTATCCCCTATCAAATAGAAAGTGAACCAATTATTGCAGATTTGGAGGGGGGTCTCAATTTGGAAAGTATTTTGTTAATGAAAAAATTGGTCTGGGGTTGCCCTTGGTTTTGGAATTAAGCCAGAGGCATGACTTTAAATCTCTGTGATTGATTAGCCTAAATGCTCTCAAGGAAAGACAGTGCTGCCACTTCTCTTGAGAATCTTTGTATTTCTCCTTAATGTCTCTTCTTGCAATCAGGTGAATTTATTTTTATTTTGCTTTTGGAAGAAATAACTTTTTAATATATTTGGTCAAACTTAAATGTTGCCAGCCTGCATGGTAACCACACTCTGACCACTATGGCTGCCAGAACCCTGTCTTTTTAAAATAATTTTTTTAGAGACAAGGTCTCGTTTTGTTGCTCAGGCTGGAGGGCAGTGGCACAATCATGGCTCACTACAGCCTTGAACACCTGGGCTTGAGCAGCCTGCAGGTCTACAGGCACACACTACTGCACCTGGCTTAATGTTTTCTTTTTCTTTTTCTTTTTTTTCCAGAAATCGGGGCGGGGGGCTGGGGGTGGCTCTCACTTTTTTGCCCAGGCTAGTCTTGAACTCCTGGACTCAAGCAGTCCTCCCACCTTAGCCTTCTGAGTCGTTGGGATTACAGGCATGAGCCACTGCACCTGGCTCGATTGTGTGTCCTGAAATCTCATTGAAGACAGGTTTTCTTTGTGAATATATCTGATGAGTACTCCAGCAAGAAAAAGCAATGAGAGGGGACGAGAATCTCTTGGGGTATCTTTGAATCATTTTTTTAAAGTCAAATTTTCAGTTACTTGAGGTCAAAGTCTTACTAAAGAATATAGTTCCAAATGGTTGCTTGTGACTCTTTTTGTTCATAAGTCCAAAGCAACTCTCTACAACTGACAGCCCACATCATCTCTTAGTGATGAAGAGAAATCATATATTTTGCCTTAACTTAGATTTGTATTTACAGTAAGTGAGAAGTATGTAAGCAGAGGGGTTCTAAACTTATTTGAAACTGGTAAATAGCATTTAAAGGCAAAAACATGGACCAAAGAAGTATATGAGGAAGTAACAGTGTTTATTGTCAAGGTTAGGCAGAACTAGGAGTAAGGTACTCAGCATGATGACTCCTGGGCCTCTGTTTCTCCAATGCAAGAAAATGGGACTGTCTTACTAACACAGCAAGCAACAGAATCAGTTTCATTCTTATTGTTCTGCTCTTACGCAATTTGCCATCTTTATATCCTTTCTTAGTTGCTTACATTAATCTGTATTAGTGAATCAACAATGAAAAAAATCCATCCTCACACCGTATTCCGAAGAACGGAGATCATGTTTTTTTGTTTTTTTGTTTTTTTAAATAAGTACTAACTGATAGCCAACTCAGGGCAAGTTCATTCTGGAAAGTTTATAAAACATAGAGTGGTTTGGGTGTAGCCAAAAAGTCAAAAGGACACTAACACTTTTTGTTGTTGATGAGAAACTGTCAAGTCCTCCTCTCCTAGAAATGTGGTTATTTTGATGGCCTAATGGCATTTACTTATTTATAAAGGCAGCTTTCTGCCTCACTCTGTCCGTGGTAATTCACTCAGCAAACCAAACACTTTATATACTTCAAGAGGAACAAAAGGAATAATGCCTTGAAATTAAGTAGCTCAAGAGAGATCTGACCAAATTCTTAGCAGAAACATGGTGCAGCAAACAGTACTCTAAACTTCAGGCCATGGAAATGATATGCTGTGAGCAGAGAAAGCCTCGCTTTCTTAATTTGTAAAGTGCAGACAATACTAGGTACTGTGAGAAGTTAGGGAAGACGGAGTACCTAGCATAGTGCCTGGCATTTAGTAGATGTTCAATTAAAAAGTAGCTATTACTGTCATTAGTAATAATTTTTATTACAGATGTAACTTCCTAGAAAAGCTAGTCACTCTCAGAAAGTTGCCCAAATATACTTATATGACAATTGTGCTCATTTAAGAGTTATTAAATATCCTTTGAAATAGGTTATTAAACAAAATGCATGTGGACATCAGGTACACCACTAGAAAGACACATTACTTGATGGCCTCTAAGAAAGGAGAAATGTGATTCACACCGCAGAGACGATCTGCAACTAATAATAATAACGAAAATATTTAGGCAAATTTTCTACTACGCTAACCTTTCAGCACTTTTCTCCTTTACTTTAGTCTTTTAGGACATTTTACCTTAGAAATAAGTGTTAAACTTAACACTATTCTTTTAAAAAGAAGTATGCAATAGATAACTGCCAACTGTTTATCATCTACATGCTTGTCCTTTCAACTTCTCTACTGACTGGCTGCATATTTGTATCATTACCTAGAAAATATAGTATCAAGATTCTATTGCTCCAATTAAGAATTGTTGGACAAGTCTGGGGAAAATTTGATACTGGAGATAATTTTTCGTTTTAATTTATGACAATTATGAAATACAAGCTTGGTTATGAACCTTCATGGCAGTTAGTTTACTGAGATTAAACTTAACATATGAACATTTATGAGCAAATCCCCTTGGATATTCTCAATGTTGTGAAAGGCAAAAGTTATTTTTCTTCACATGGGTCTACTAAGAGTCTGTGAGGCTAGTGCGTAATCAACTTAAGCTAGATGAGGAAATGATGCACACACACCCCTAAACAAAACACAGTAAGACATAGTTATGGCATCTTCAAAAATTAATTGAACTTACAGGATATGAGACTAAAAGTCTATTATGAAAAAAAATTATGAACCTTTACATGGCTAGGATTTTTTTTTAAAATTATCTCAAGGAGGTAGTTTTAAAACGCTTGTCAGTGACCATAGAACATTTAATTTATATGAGAGGTAACATGTAGTGAAAAAAATAGTGGAAGTAAAATATGCAAAAAATATCTGAAATTGTTATCAAAGAAATTTTAAAAGTAAGGTGCCATTTTGTACTTATAAAATTGTCAGAAACTTAAGAGGATGTATATTAACTGATATAAATATGTAGAAAAGGATACTTTCATACTTATTTTTACAGCATTGTTAAAATGTAATTGATGTACAATACTGCACATATTTAAAGTATACAACTTGATGAGTTATGACATACCTGTCATACCTGTGAAACCATTGCCATACCAAGATAATGAACATATCTATCACCCCCAAGAGTTTCCTTGAGCCCCTTTGTAATTGATCCATCTCTCCTTCTCTCCCCCCTCCCCAGGCAATTAGTGATCTGCTTTCTGTCACCATAAATTAGGTAACATTTTCTGGAATTTTTTATAAATATAATAAAAAAATAGGTAGTTGTGTATTGTCTTGCTCCTGCCACTCAGTATAATTATTTTAAGATTCATCCATGTTGGGTGTATGAATAGTTTTTACTTTTTTACTTCCGTGGTATGGCTATAATACAATTTGTTTACCACCTGATGATGGCCATTTCAGGGTTTTTTAGACTTTTTAATTTTTTTGGGGGGTAGCTATATAAAGCTGCTTTGAATGTTAGTGTACAAATCTTTATGTGGATATATGTTTTCATTTCCTGGGTAAATATGTTAGAGTTGGGCTGGGTGTGGTGGCTCACACCTGTAATACCAGAACTTTGGGAGACTGAGGCAGGTGGATTGCTTGAGGTCAGGAGTTCGAGACCAGCCTGGCAACCATGGCAAAACCCTGTCTCTACTAAAAATACAAAAATTAGCCAGGCATGGTGGTGAGTGCCTGTTATCCCAGTTACTTGGGAGCCTGAGGCAGAAGAATCGTGTGAACCTGGGTGGTGGAGGTTGCAGTGACCCAACATGGTACCACTGCACTCCAGCCTGGGCGACAGACTCTGTTTAAAAAAAAAAAATTTTTTTTTAAATGTTGGAGTTGAATAGAAAGGTCATAGTGTAAATATATGTTTAACTTTTGAAGACATTGTCAGGCTGTTTTCCAAAGTGAAACTTTTTAGCATATGTTAGAGTTCCAGATGCTCTACATCCATGCTAGCACTTGGTATGATTATTTGGGGTTTTAAAATTTTTTTCTATTTTTAATTTTACGTATTATAGTAGATATGTGGTGGTATCTCACTGTGGTTTCATTTTATGTAAGTTCTCCAACTGTGTTATCATTATCAAAATTATTTTAAGTATTGTAAGTCCTTTGCATTTCCACATATATTTTAGAATCAGCCCAATAAAAAAACCCACAGGGATTTTTATTAGACTTAGATTAAATCCATAGATCAATTTGTGAAGAAATAGTATCTTGGCAACAGTGTATCTCTCCATATATTTAGGTCTCTTTAATTTCTCTCATCAATGTTTTCTACTTTTCAGTGTGTAGGTCTTGTACATATTTAGTGAAATATATCTCTAATAATTTTATATTTTTGGTGGCATTATACATTTTTTTAGATTGATTTAATTTTAATTTCCAATTGCATTTTGTTGTTATATGGAAATACAATTAATTTTTCTGTGTTCATCTTGCATCTTGGATTCCTTTAAATTTACTATTCATTGTTACTTTCGGGACAGATTTCTTAGGCCTTTCTACATAGACAATAATGATAATGCTGTCTGAAAATAAATATGGTTTTATTTATACCTTTCCGGTCTATATTTAATCTCTCATTGCATTGTTTAGAAACTTCAAGACCATGTCTATTAGAAATCATATGAGCAGACATTTCTGTCTCATGCCTTATTTTAGGAAGAAAACAGTCAGTTTTTCACCATGAAATACAAAGTTAGCTGAAGCTTTTTATGTGTATGCTCTTATCAGGTGGATGCAATTTCTATTGATACCTAGTTTGCTGAGAGTTTTTGTCATGAGTGGATGTTGGATTTTGTCATAGGCTTTTTGTGCTTCTATTGAGAGGATCATTTGAGTTTTTTTAGTCTGTTAATTTTATTAATTACATTGATTGATTTTGATTGTTAAATCAGTCTTGAATTTCTGAAATAAATTCTACTTGGTTACAATGTATTACTCTTTTTTTTTAGTATAGTTAGATTTGATTTGCTAATATTTGAAGGACTTTTGCATCTATGTTCATGAGGGATAATGGTCTGTCATTTTCTTCTTTTATAACACCATCTGGTTTTGCAATTGATTCAGGACAAGCAAGCCTCAAAACTGGAGCATACCTTGGAAGGATTCTTGGCTTTGCCCAGGAAAGAATTCAAAGGTAAGCCAGTGGTTTTAGACAGCAATCTTTTATTGAACAGTACTGCTCCTCGTGGAGCAGGGCTAACTCATAGACAGTGTGCCTAAACTGGGCACCTATGGACTCTTGGCAACATGCAAACTTTCAGTTACATGCAAATTAAGGGGTGAGTTATTTAGAACTTTCTACGAAAGGAGTGGTGACTTCTGAGTCTGCCATGGCATTTGTAAACTGTCATGGTGCTGGTGAGAGTGTCTTACGCTAATGAGCAATGAGGGCAGCTAGAGATAACCTTCATCACCATCTGCTAGTTGCCTATTTTAAAATGAGATTATTAGTTTATTTGCTGTTGAGTGCAGTTTCTTGTATATTCTACAGCTCTTGTCAGATGTATAGTTTGAAAATATTTTCTCCCATTCTACAGGTTGTCTCTTTAGTCTATTGATTGATTTGTTTGCTGTGCAGAAGCTTTGTAGTTTGATGTAATCTCATTTGTCTAGTTTTGGTTTTGTTGTGTGTGCTTTTGAAGTCTTACCCATGAAATCTTTGCCTAGGCTGATGTCCTGATGCATTCTCCTGTGTTTTCTTCTAGCTTTTTATAGTTTTGGGTCTTACATTTAAGTCTTTAATCCATTTTGAGTTGACTTTATGTATGGTGAGGTATAGTGGTCCAGTTTTTTTCTCCTGCATAGAGATATTTAGTTTCTCCAGCACCATTTATTGAAGAGTGTGTCCTTTCCCTAATGTATGTTCTTGGCATCTTTGCCAAAAATCAGTTGAATATAAATATACAGATTTATTTCTGGGTTCTCTATTCTGTTTCTTTGGTCTGTTTTTCTGTTTTTATACCAATACCATGGTATTTTGGTTGCTGTAGCTTTGTAGTGTATTTTGAAGTTAAGTAGTGTGATGCCCCCAGCTTTGCTCTTTTTGCTCAGTATTGCTTTGGCTTCTCAGGGTCTCTTGGTGTTTCCATATGAATTGTAGGAATTTTTTTCTATTTCTGTGAAGAATGTGATTGGTATTTTGATAGTGAACACATTAAATCTATTGATTGCTTTAGGTAGTATGGTCATTTTAACTATTAATTTTTCCAATTCATGAGCTTGTGATCTCTTTCCATTTTATTTGTGTGTGTTCTTTCATTTATTTCATCAGTGTTTTGTAGTTTTCACTATAGAGCTCTTTTACTTCCGTGATTTATTCCTAAATTTAACCATGTCAAAGCTGTACTAAATGATATTTCTTTCCTGGTTTATTTTTCAGCCAGTTTGCTGCTGCTGTATAGAAACAATACTAAATTTTATACTGTGATATTGTATCTTGCAACTGTAAAGAATGTATCAGTTCTGAGGATTTTTTGGTGGCATCTTTAAGTTTTTATATATATAAGATGATGTCATCTGTAAACAGGGAAAAATTGACCTCCTCTTTTCCAATTTGGATGCTGTTTTTTTGCTCTTGCCTAATTGCTCTGGCTAGAACTTCCAGTATTATGTTGAGTAAGAGTACTGAAAGTGGGCATCCTTGTCTTGTTCCAGTTCTTAGAGGAAAAGCTTTTCCCATTCAGTATGATGTCAGCTGTGGACTTGTCAGATATGTTTTTTGTTTTGTTGAGGTAATTTTTTTCTATACCTATTTTAATGAGAGTTTTTAATCATGAAGCAATGTTTAATTTATCACATACTTTTTCTGCATCTGTTGAGATGATCTTATGGTTTTTGTCCTTCATTCTATTGATGTAATGTATCACATTTATTGATTTGTGTATGATGAAGCATCCTTGCATCCCTGGAATAAATCTCATTTGATCATGGTGTATTATCTTTTTGATGTGCTGTTGAATTTGGTTTGCTAGTATTTTGTTAAGGATTTTTGCATATATGTTCATCAGGATTATTGGCCTTTAGTTTTCTTTTTTTATTGTGTCCGTGTCTGGTTTTGGTATCAGAATAATGCTGGCCTTGTAGAATGAATTACAAAGAATTCTCTCCTCTTCAATTTTTTTTTTTGAAATCATTTGAGAAGAATTGTTGTTAGTTAATTTATAAAGCTTGGTAGAATTCCACAGTAAAGCCACCTGGTCCTGGGATTTTCTTTGTTGGAAGACTTTTTGTTAATGACAATTTCATTACTTCTTATTGGTTTGCTCAGGTTTTCTCTTTCTTCTTGGTTCAATCTTGTTAGGTAATATGAGTCCAGGAATGTATCCATTTCTTGTAGGTTTTCCACTTTCTTGGCATATAATTGTTCGTAATAGTCTCCAGTGATCCTTTGTGTTTCTGTTGTATCAGTTGCAATGTCTCTTTTCGTTTCTGATTTTATTTATACAGGGCTTCTCTCTCTTTATTTTCCCTTAGTCTAATGCATGGTTTGTTGATTTTGTTTGTCTTTTTAAAAAACTCAAGTTTTTCGGTCTTTTTAGTCTCCATTTTATTTAGTTCTGCTCCAATCTTTAGCATTTTATTTTTCCGTCTAGTAACTTTGGGTTTGGTTTGTTCTTTCTTTTCTAATTCTTTCAGCTGTGTCATTAGGTTGTTTATTTTAAAACTTTCCACTTTTTTTTGGTGCAGGCATTTATTGCCAAAAATTTCCCTCGGCACTGTTTTGACTAGATTTCATGGGGTTTTGATAAGTTGTGTTTCAATTTTCATTGTTTCAATAATTTTTTTGATTTCCTTCTTAATTTCTTCATAGACTCATTGGTTATTCAGGAGAATGTTGTTTAATTTTCATGTATTTGTACAGTTTTCAAAATTTTTCTTGTTATTGATATATAGTTTTATTCCATTATACTCTGAAAAGACATTTGATAAGATTTTGATTTTTTAAAAAACTTGCTGAGACTTGTTTTGTGGCATCGTAGATGGTCTATCCTGGAGAATTTTCCATATGCTGATGAGAACAATGCATGTCCTGTGGCAGTTGGATGAAATATTCTATAAATGTTTGTTAGGTCTATTTGGCCTATTTGCAGATTAAGTCTGACGTTTCTTTGCTAATTTTCTTTCTAGATGATTTGTGTAATGCCAAAAGTTGGGTGTCGAAGTCCCCAGCTGTAATAGTATCGGAGTAAATCTCTTTAGCTCTGTTATTGGCTTTATATATCTAGGTGCTCTGGTGTTGAATGCGTACACACATTTATATGTACAAGTGTTACATCTTTTTAGTGAACTGATATGTTATGATTACATAATAACTTTTTGGTCTCTTTTTATGTTTTTTGACTTAACGTATATTTTGTCTGATACAAGTATAGCTATTCCTACACACTTTGGGTTTCTGTTTGCTTGGACTGTCTTTTTCATCCCTTAACTTTCAATCTATGTGTCTTTATAGGCAAGGTGAATTTCTTGCAGGCAGCATGTACTTAGTTGTTGGTTTTTGAAATCCACTCAGCCAGTCTATATCTTTTAATTGGGAAATATAAACTATTCACATTTAAAGTTGTTACTGATAGATGAGGAATACTCTTGTCATTCTAGTGTTTTCTGATTAATTTATATATTATTTGTTCCTTTCTTTCTTATTGTTTATCTTTGCAATTTGGTGGTTTCCTGTCGTAATAATATTAATATTTTACCCTTTTCTCTTTCTCATTTGTGTATCTGTTCTAGCAATGAGGTTTCTTTTTATTTTTGTTTTTGTTTATTTTGCTTCACTCAGAATATTTTGAAGAAATGTTCTGCCAGGGAGTTTTATAATTTCATGTGTTTTCATAATGGTAGATATTGCTCTTTTGATTACAGATGAAGGACTCTTTTACGCATTTCTTGTAGGGCCAGTCTAGTGGTTATAATTTCCCTCAGTTTTTGCTTCTCTGGGAATGAATTTATTTCTCCTTCATTTCAAAGTCATAGCTTTGCCGGATATAGTATTCTTGGCTGTCAGGTTTGCTTTTCCTTTCAGCACTTTGAATATATAATCTCATTCTCTCCTTGTCTGTAATATTTCTGCTGAGAAATCAGATATTAGTCTGAGGAGATTCTTGTGAACTGATGTGACTTAACACTTTTCTCTCGTGTTTGCTGTTCTTACAATTCTCTCTTTGCCTTTGACTTTTGACAGTTTAATTATAATGTACCTCAGAGAGAGTCATTTTAGGTTGAATCTATTTGGGAATTTTTGAGGTTCCTAGATCATGATGTCTATGTATATTCTAAGACTTGGGATTTTTAGCAATTATTTTATAAAATACGTTTTCTATGCTTTTCCCCATCTCTTTCTTTTCTGGAACTCTGAAAATGCAAATACTCTTTTGCTTAATGGAATACCGTATATCATATAGACTTTTTTCATTATTTTTATTTTATTCTCTTCTTTTTATTAGTTTCTTTTCTTTTAAAATTTTGTCTGATTGGGTTACTCTTAAAGATCTATCTTCAAGTTTGGAAATTCTTTCTTCTGTTTATTCTGTTCTATTGTTGAAGCTCTTCATTATACTTTCATTTCATTCATTAAATTCTTCAGTTCCAAAATTTCTGTTTGATTCTTTTATATGATATATATTTCTTTGTTGAATTTCTCATTAAGATAATGAATTGTTTCCCTAATTTCTTTGTATTATGTATCTGTGTTTTCTTGAATCTCACTGAATTTCTTTTATATCATTATTTTGAATTCTTTTTCAGGCATTTCATAGATTTCTTTTTCTTGGAGTCTGTTATTAGAGAATTATATTTCTTGCTTTTTATGTTTCTTGTGTCCCTATGTTGATATCTGCATTTCTGGTGTAACAGTCATTTCTTTCAATTGTATGTAGTAGCTTTCAAAAGGAAAGAGTTTACTGTAGGTGTATCTACAGTGTCAGTCGTGTAGGGTGCTTTGACTTTGGTTCTGGGTGGGTACAGTAGTATAGTCTCCCTATGATTTCTTCACCTGTAATCAATGTTAGCAGTGTCTGTGAGTTCTGCAGGGGCTTATACTTCAATTGTTTGTTGAGGCTGTGGAGTGGTTTTGCTGGAGATGAGAACACTGCACAGGCAAGTCCTCAGGTCCCTGAGGACTGTGCTTGGGTATGTGGTGGTCCTGCCATTGGAGGGGGTGGAGCCACCAGTGATGGCAATGGCAGACCTTGGGTCGACTGGTCCTCAGTCCTCTGGGTAGTGGTCGTATGGCAGCCCTACCACTGGAGTTGGGAAGAGTTGCTCTTGGCAGTAGTGGCCCTAAGCTAATAATTTTCAGGTTCTAAGGACTGTGTACTTCATTCCCCTATGTCCAGGGGAGCCTCCTTGATGTAGGGAACCACATTTCCAGGATATACTCTACTGTGTGGGCCCAGGTGCTGGGGATGCAGCTGCATTCCTGGGTCCAGGTGGTGTCACAGTGCTACAGCCCTTTTGGTGGATGTAGGGGGTGTTTTGGGGACTCTAGGATTATGAAGATGTAGGATTTGTTGGGTCCCAGGGAAAGGTTTAGTCTGGCAGTGGTTCTGTTCTCAATATGGTGCCGTGCTAAATCAGCCTAGTTCCTGGGGGCTGTGGAGCATCCAGTGTGGATTCTCTCTCAGGGACAATGCAGTTGCATGGACTCTACACAGCTCCTTGTAGTAGACTTGGAGCCTGTGAGGGATGAGGGGCTCTCTGTAGTCAGGATTAAAGGTATATGTTCTGCGAATGTGGACTACTGGGGAATCTCCCACTTAAGCTTTGCCCTCTGATAGGAAGCCCCTCTTGACTCGGAACTGATCCCATTTGGCTGCTTCACTTACCTCTCTATGTTGCCATTTCAAGTTTTTCTGCCTCTGAGGGTCTTTGTTGCTTCTTTGTTGAATTTCATTGTTCTCTCTTAGACGTTGTATTCAACTTTTGGTTTTTTGTTCTTTTCATCTTTTTTCTCATAGAGAAGGTGAGTGCTGGACACCTTTAGTCAGCCATCTTGATAAGGTCTCCCTAATACCGTCTTTCTGGGTACAATTTTGCAGTAGTATCAAAAACTCTTAATTCATTTGACACAACAGTTCTGCTTCTTGGACAGTAACCTAAGGAAATAATTGGACAGGTGCAGAAAGATGTATGTATAATGATATTTATCACAGCATTGTTTGTAATATCTAAATAATAGAAATGCTCTGTATATATAGCAACATGGGGCAGTTTAAATAAATTATGCTACAGCTATTTTGTAGAATCTCATACTATCATTAATATTAGATCTCTAATTTTGCCATGGAAGTATGGAAGTATGTTCTCTCTCTCTCTTTCTCTCTATTCATCTATATAAATAGAGAATATATATTAAATATATATTAAATATAGTTTTTTCTTCAGACAGGGTCTCTCTGTTCCTTGGGCTGGAGTACAGTGGCACAATCATGGCTCACTGCAGCCTCAACCTCCCTGAGCTCAGGTGATCCTCCCACCTCAGTCTCCCAAGTAGCTGGGACTACAGGCATGTGGTGCCATGCCTAGGTAATTTTTTGTAGAGACAGAATTTCACTATGTTGTCCAACCTGGTCTTGAACTCCTAAGTTCAAGTGATCCACCCACCTTAGCCTTCCAAAGTGCTGGGATTTATAGGTGTGAGCCACCATGCCTAGCCAACATATTTTTTTAAAATAAAGTATTCAAGTTATAGAATAATATGTAATGTGTAATCACTTTTTTATTGAAAAAAAACCACACACGAATATATGTATTTATTCTCAAGTGGAAGAAGGTGAAAGTAAAATAGTGCTTTTCTCTAGGTGATAGAACTTTATCAATTTTAGTTTAATTTAAAATTTTCTTTCTTCTATTTTTAAAATATAATAACAATAAATTACAGAAGTAATTTTGTTTCTTGAGTTTATTCTCATGAGAAACACCTGCAACATTTTATGAAAATCATTGCCCTTATATTTTCTAAGACTTTGGAATATAGAACAAAACTAGAACCCACATTTGCTATTTGTGTCCATCAAAATACTGTTGCAATAACTTTCCCAGTGCACAGTGGCTGCCCTGATTGATACTTGTGAGATAGGAAATGCTGAAACTAGAAAGCTAGAACTTCAGTTCTCAAGTGGAATGACAGATAACAGCATAATCCCAAAAGATATACATTTGAAGAAAGTCAAGAGGGAAATATACTTAAACAAGCTCATTTTATCAAATAATGTATATTTATTGCATACCCCCTGCCTGGCAGGCACAGAGGAGGGAATTCAGCGAACAAGACAGACAGGGCTCCTGTTTTCAGGGAACTTAATTTATTGGATTTTAAATAGGTTCTGTCTCAGAATATTATGAGTGCTTTTTATTTTTTGTGCTCTTTTGTATTTTCAAAAATTCTTTACTCTTGAAAATAAGATTTTGGAGAAAAAAATGAATAAGCATTCTATTTTTAAAAAGTGGCAGTAGGAAAAATAAAATCTAGCCCAAAAGTCCCTTTGTTTGCTGAAGTCTGTACTCTTCCTCCTGGTTTGTTTGCTTGCTTTGGTCTGCTATCAGGAATTTTTCTTCTCTCATTTAACTGCTCAGAGTTGATTTCTCTTTCTTTGCTTCTCCAGCAACTGATCTATGGTTATATACTTCCTGCCTCAATATTTTCTATGCCCTGTGTTTTCCCAGCTGTGCAACCCTCAGATTCAATAACTATATATATAATTTATTTTTCTTTAATTAGTTCAGTCAGCTCATTTTTGCCTCATTACTTAAAATGGCCAGCATCGAACACCCAAAAACTCCAACCACCAAACACCCAAAAACTCCAACCAACAGCATTTAATGTTTACTTATACTTACATGATTTATTCTACTCTTAGAAATTAGAGAGGGAGGATTCCAATCGCCTTATTCTCTAGTGAAATTCTGAATGAAGAGGACAGTTTTTTGGTATATTGACTCTCATTCTCTTAATAAGCAAGTGTTTGGTGATTTTTCTTTTCTTTTCTTTTTTGCCTGGGCTGGAGTGTGGTGGCGCAATCTCCTGTGGCAGGAGAACCACTTGAATCCGGGAGGCGGAGGTTCACTGCAACCTCTGCCTCCCGGGTTTAAGTGGTTCTCCTACCACAGCCTTCCAAATAGCTGGGATTACAGGCACCCACCACCATGCCTGGCTATTTTTTCTTCTTCTTCTTCTTTTTTTTTTTGTATTTTTAGTAGAGATGGGGTTTTGCCATGTTGGCCAGGCTGGTCTTGAACTGGTCTCAAGTGATCCACCTACCTAAGCCTCCCAAAGTGCTGGGATTACCACGCCTAGCCTTAATAGGTAAATTAGAGCTAATACTTGGCTGGGCGCGGTGGCTCACGCCTGTAATCCCAGCATTTTGGGAGGCTGAGGCAGGTGGATCACCTGAGGTCAGCAGTTCCAGACCAGCCTGGCCAACATGGTGAAACCCAGCCTCTACTAAAAATACAAAAATTAGCCAGGTGTGGTGGCGCATGCCTGTAGTCCCAGCTACTCAGGAGGCTGAGGCAGGAGAATCTCTTCAACTTGGGAGGTGGAGGTTGCAGTGAGCTGAGATCATGCCACTGCACTCCAGCCTGGGCAACAGAGCAAGACTGTCAAAAAAAAAAAAAAAAAAAAAAAAAGCTAATACTGTGTGACTACTGCGTGCTAGGCTTCATGGTATGTGCTCCACACACACTGTTTCTATTAAACTTTATAATGTGTTATTAGCGCTGGCATAATAAATTATAACAAATTTAGTGGCTTAAAACAACAAAAATGTTGATCTCACAGTTGAGGTCAGAAGTCCAAAATCAAGGTGATGTGAGTGTTTGTTCCTTTTGGGGGGCTGAGAGAGATAATTGGTTCCATGCCACTCTCCTAACTTCCGGTGGTTTCCAACAATCCTTGGCAGGCCTTGGCTTGCGGCTGTTTAACTCCAGTCTCTGTCTCTGTTGTCACATGGCTATTGTCCCTCTCTGTTTCTTCACATGGTGTTCTACTCTTCTTGTAAGGACACTAGTCATATTGGATTAAGGGCCCATCCTACTACAATATTACCTTTTCTTAATAATAGATCTGCGACAACCCTGTTTTCAAATGAGGGCACATTCTGAGGTCTGGGCGGGACATGAGTCTTTGGGGGACACTATTCAACCCTGTACATAGTATTCTTCTTCTTCAAAGACTTGGGGCAGTTAAGAAATTTGCCTAAGGTTACATATTTCATGGACAGTTTGGATTCAAACCCAAATCTGTCTGTTGACAAAGTCCATTCTCTTAATCACCCTGCTGGGAAGTATGAGAACTCTTTCCATTTGTAAGTAAATATATAATCCAGTTAGGACAATAAGACATGAAAATTTAAATAATAGCAAAAGTGAAAACTGAAAATAAACTATACAGGATAAGCCACAAGGCATCCCACTATCTCTAAACACAATAGCACACAGATATAACTAGGTTCCATTTTTCTTTTCCTTAAAGTTGTATAGGGAAAAATACAAACTACAGAAATGCAAACATGATTATTTCACCTGTCGGTGTCATTAATTTTTGCTTTTTACAGTGACAGTTAAAATTAAAGTCCTCTGCCAAATTTTCTGCCTCTTATAGTTCATCTTATCTTTTTATATATAGTTTGCATCTTAAATTTAACCAGGCCAAGGCCAAGACTGTCTCTCAGAATCTTCCCTTTTCTTCAAATAGAATTAGATCTTATCTATAAATATATTCTCTTCGGTTTCTGGAAACTCACTCTTATGTTTTGGAGCGCATGGGACCAACTGAGCATACTAACACTATATGAAGGTACTTCTAGGAACTGCCTTTTGGGAGCTGAAGATCACAGGTGTAGATGTTACCAGAAAGGAGTCCCAATCCAGATCTCAAGAGAGGGTTCTTGGATCTCACACAAGAAAGAATTTGGGGTGAGTCCACAGTGCAAAGTGAAAACAAGTTTATTAAGAAAGCAAAGGAATAAAAGATGGCTACTCAATAGGCAGAATAGCAGCATGAGCTGCTGGCTGGCCATTTATATGGTTATTTCTTGATGATATGCTAAACAAGGGTGGATTATTCATGAGTTTTCTGGGAAAGGGGCGGGCAATTCCCAGAACTGAGGGTTCCTCCTCTTTTTAGACCATATAGAGTAATTTTCTAACATTGCCATAGTATCTGTAAACTGTCATGGCACTGGTAGGAGTTTTTTAGTATGCTAGTGAATTATAATTAGTGTATAATGAGCAGTGCGGACAACCAAAGGTCACTTTCATTGCCATCTTGGTTTTGGTGGGTTTTAGCACACTTCTTTTTTTTTTTTTTTTTTTTTTGAGACGGAGTCTTGCTCTGTCGCCCAGGCTGGAGTGCAGTGGCCGGATCTCAGCTCACTGCAAGCTCCGCCTCCCGGGTTCACGCCATTCTCCTGCCTCAGCCTCCCGAGTAGCTGGGACTACAGGCGCCCGCCACCTCGCCCGGCTAGTTTTTTGTATTTTTTTAGTAGAGACGGGGTTTCACCGTGTTAGCCGGGATGGTCTCGATCTCCCGACCTCGTGATCCGCCTGTCTCGGCCTCCCAAAGTGCTGGGACTACAGGCTTGAGCCACCGCGCCCGGCCAGCACACTTCTTTACTGCAACCTGTTTTATCAGCAAGTTCTCTACGACCTGTATCTTGTGCTGACCTCCTATGTCATCCTGTGACTGAGAATGCTAACCTCCTGGGAATGCAGCTGAGTAGGTCTCAGCTTCATTTTAAAGTCCCTATTAAAGATAGAGTTGCTCTGGTTCAAATGCCTCTGACATAGCCATTAAGTATGCTTCTGGGTCTTGGGCTTAAAAAAGAGCAGGCATTATCTGGGTCAAAGTTGAGGCTTATTTGGACCAAACAAGACTGGGGCAGGAAGGGTTGAAGGAACCACCGCAATTCACAGTACTGAGGTACAAGGACAAAATAGGACTGGCCACAACGTTGACTTGCTGCTGATTCTCTGAACTACGCTTCTTGATGTCCTTAAATTTTCTCCATCTCTGGTTTCTATGGGTCACAAATCTTAAGAATAAGTTAAGGTGATCATGCTGTGTAGTTTTCATTGAGGGGGGCCATAGAAAGTCACAGAGATTAAGTGATCTGCTCATGTTAAATCAGGACTGTTGGACTCTAGAGCCATTCTTTTATTTTTAATTTTTTTCAATTGCTGCTGCTCAAATTAATAGAATCTAGTCTTTTAATTACTACCTTGTAATTCCTCTCACCAAAAGTAATATTAGCTATAAGTACTATTTATATAGGTCTCTACTGGAGGAGAGAAATCACATTTATTAAGCACCTAAAATGTGTGAGGAAATTTGTTAGATGTTTAACTTTAACATATGTTGTCTCATTTAATTCTCACAACATCTTTCTTTATTCCTCAATATAATGCTGCCAGGAGATAATATTATATCCTTATAGTACAGGTGTAAAGTATGAGACTTCGCCACACTAAAGGCCTCTCCACTTAGCTAGGAAACTCCATGAGGTGAGGACCGTCACTAGGGGCTTCTGTTGATTGTTTGGTCTTGTTTTTGTCTGATTTTTTGTTGTTGTTTTTCATCACAGCAAACCCTAGTCCTAGAACAATGCATTGTATGTTGGAGTATGTTGGCATCAGTGCCACTATGTGTTTATCCTAATTTTAGATAATTTCTTTGCTATATAAAAAATTTAGCAGCGTGAGTTTGTAGTCACCAAATATTTTGTGGCCACCTACATTCTCCAGACCTTCTATGAGGTTGGGGGCATGTGACTAGTTGTAGCCAATGGACACTGGGTGGAAGGTATACATGTCACTGCTGGTCAGTTAAGAGCTGCTATACCTCTTCCACCTCTCTCTTTCCTTCCTATGGTATTGTTGGAGGCCAAGAGTTTCAGATGGCATAGCTATAAGATGGAGGCTGCTGAGATCTCTCAGTCACCATTTGAAGAACAGCCTCACAGGAGAGCAGTGCAACTCACAATAAATACAAACTTTTATTGTATTATGTCCCTGAGATTTGGGGAGTTGTTTATTACTGCAGCAGAGCTTATGCTATCCTTCTAGCATAGACAGCATCTTTTGTTTATTTTATCCAAAACCATCTTCCTCTTAAGATACTTTCCTTCTCCTTTACATACTGATGCCTAGAAAAAGAATGGTATGCTTTTGGGGGCAGGAGGTCTTTATTTACAAATATGATCAAGAGCATCTCTCAGTTAAATCATGTCAGTGCACTGTGAAAATTTCAGGAGTGTTAGGTTTAATGACTTTGTCAGAAGTCCAGAAATCTATTACTAAGTGCATTTTCAAATTACTATGAGCATTGTGCTATCTGGATATGTTTGATGAAAGTTGATAAGATGCATGCTATTTAGGATAAAAGCTTTTTCTCTATTTTATCATAATTGCAACTTTGTCCAGCAGACGATTCTAAATATGGGCTCATAATATCAGATTTTTAGAACTTAAAAAAATGGTAATTTGAATCTAATTATTGGATAGGCAACCTAAAAGGTGCCACATTTGTTTTTGTTGACTCGTAGTTTACAGAAAAAATTAAATAATGCAGTGTAAACCTACAAGGAGGATTTTCTTTCACTTTTTGCCAGCAGAGAAGTAATGGAGCCAGCAGTTCTGAGGAAAAAAAGTAAGATATTCATTGAGGCTGCCTTCAGTTGCTTGGGCACACAGACCATCTGGCAATGAGAGGAGATGGGGGCTCAACGTGCCCTTTGTTAATAAAGTGATTGCCACTGGGAGGAATAATTCCTCCTTTAATTGTGTACCTATTTGAGAAGAGAGAGCAAATAAAGGGTCTCCCTTCTCAGATGAAAATGATGAATGACCTTGAAGACTCAGCACTAGTCATCCTTGGAAAGCTGGATTCTCATCAACTCTGCTCATTATGAGTCCAGTCTGAGTGTACACAAAGCACCTATTGACTTCAGTGGAAGTTCTAAGGCACAATCAGTCCTGAGGGAGGTGATGTTTTTAAAGCATGCTTCCTATCTCACTGAAAGGCTAGAAAATGAAGGCAGAAAACATGGACAACTCAGTTATGAGCCTTAAAATAAGATAAAGCATGCAATGTGGGTTTCACATTTGTATCAACAATTAACTGAAACTACGACTTTCAACAGGAGGCTTATGGTGCTCCGTGTCACTGTTATTATGAAGGGCTGAGAGAAATGTAAAAGGATAGTCTTAGAAACAAATACTTAGCTTACAATTCATCTGAGAGTAGTGTAAGTGAAAGAGAGATGCTGGAGTTCATGGAGCCAAGACTATCAATTGGTATTAATAGATAGGTATGATTTGATGATTTTACTTTTTAAACTAACAAGTACTAAACCAAACTTTAATTATGCTCAGTTCAATTTCTGTTACAGCAGTTATCAAGCAGTTGCTTGATTTTATTATAGTTGAGGTCGGAGATTACAATCATGGTGATAGAAATATGGACAATGATAGAATTACAAAAGGGAAGAAGACAAAGGGAACACCCTAGAATGAAATCTCCTTTCACAGATTTGATGGAATATGGATATTGTAGTCTGATTACCTTAATCATACTTAAGTCGTGGTCATGATTACAGTTTCAATGCCATCTATACCGTCAAGGAGAGTTATTATGTGTACCAAAAACAAATGTTTCAAGAGCCTTGATTCATCTCACTGAGCACGCATGTGGAAGACAGCTGAAGTGAAATGAAGGTTATTTCTTCTTGAGTTTTTTATTCATTGTCAATGAAATCATTTAAGAACTTCAGCCTTGGGAATAAAGAGTTTGCCACTAAGAAATACCTAAAAATTACTAAGGCAATAATATTTCCTCTACTTATTGTATGATCAGGATGTGTCATAAGTCTTTTACTTTTGTCTCATAAAAATAAATTTTAAAATCAGTCTAGACAGAGTTCAAAAACTCAGATTTAAAGTAATATATTGACCATTCGTAATTATATATTACCACTTAGCATAGTTCATTCTTCAAAAAGGGATCTTTAAAAAGGGAATTTTAATGACATGAAAATCTCATTAATCTTATTAGCATGCTAGGTAAATTGTAAGTGATCAACAGATACGTTTTAAATAGTTTCTCAGTGTGTGTCAGTTAAGTATTTTACAAAGACCTCTTCCCCAGCAGGTTTCTTTTTTCTTTTGCTTTCTATCTCAAATCATATTCCCTCACCTACTTCCAATGACGGAATCTTTATATGAGTTGCATGCACCTTCTAGCACACTGCAGGTTTTTCATAACAGTTGAACAACAACCCTAATTACTTTGCATAATTGAAGAGTAATTTTCCACAGTACAGGTGTAGTTACCTGAAATCTATTCTGCTATAAAGTACTTAAATAATTCTTCCCCATGTTAATTTTGCAAAGAAACCAGGTATCTTTCAATAACCTCGTTTTTTTCATATTAGAAAGAGAATTGGGCTTTACCTTCCTTAGAACAAGAAATGTTGTCATATCAGTTTAATTCTGTCTGCACAGTTTGTTCAGGAAAAGTTGACTTCATTGAGAAAGAGCATGGGCTCTGTCAAGTTTCTAGAACTGACTGAAGTTTACTTCAGTGGTAATTATTTACTTTTTTTTTTCTTTTTTTGAGACAGAGTCTTGCTCTGTCACCCAGGCTGGAGTGCAGTGGCGCGATCTTGGCTCACTGCAACCTCCACCTCCTGGGTTCAAGTGATTCTCCTGCTTCAGCCTCCCCAGTAGCTGGGATTACAGACACCCACCACCACGCCAGGCTAAGTTTTGTATTTTTAGTAGAGGCAGGGTTTCACCATGTTGGCTAGGCTGGTCTCAAACTCCTGACCTCAAATGCTCCACCCACTGCGGCCTCCCAAAGTGCTGGGATTACAGGTGTGAGCACCTGGCCAATTATTTACTTTTATTTCTTCTAGACAGAGACCATTAAAACTCTATACTAGGGATCTAAGTTCTTCAATGTGATATGAAGAAGTTAACTCTGCAAAAGCAAAGTCCTATCATTTTTTGCACTCTGCAGAGTTATGTCGGCGGGGTACGAAAGGACCTTGAAAAATCTCTTCAAAGAAAGGATTTCTTGACTTTTTTGAAGTCTGATGTAGACAAAATAGTATTTTCCTTGGCTTAAGATATACATAAACACCAACTTCTAGCAGTTTCCCCAGCGTTTATAATGTATAAATGTTCATCTCTGAACATAACTTAAAAACACTCTTTGTTAGAGAATTTCTGTTTTCAGTTTAACAATAAGTAATGAAGCCTTTAGTTTCAGGTAGTATTTAATCTGTTAATGAAACATTACTGAATAGAAGGGAGAATAATATAGAAGTGCTGCCTTGTAAGTTATAAATGGCCAGAAATGACTGTGTTGTGTGCTTATGACTTCCACAGCTCTAAGAAAGTGATGTCTTCCTCCTAATGTACCTCTTATCTTTATGGCTAGAACTGAGAACATTAAATCCTTTTATGGAATTCCATGATGTTCCAGACTCATTACTCCTGTTAACTTCAACTTAATAATTATCTTAAAGTTGTTGTTGTTGTTATTTCAGAGAGGTTTTTGTTTGTTTGTTTTTTGACAAAGTGCAGTAGTGTTATCTTGGCTCACTGCAACCTCCATATCCGAAGCCCAAATGATCCTTCCACCTCAGCCTTCCAAGTATCTGGGACTACTGATGCGTGCCACCCCACCTGGCTAATTTTCTGTGGGTTTTTTTTTCTTTTTTGAGAGATGGGGTTTCACCATGTTGGCCAGGCTGGTCTCAAACTTCTGAGATCCAGCGATGTGCCCACCTCAGCATCCCACAGTGCTGGGATTACAGGCGTGAGCCACTGTGCCCAGCCTTTTTAGAGAAGTTTAATCCATTTTCGAGGACAGTCAGAATGCCTTGTTGTGCTTGTAAACAAAATGACAATGGCCAGAAAAAGTTTGGCATTTTTTCGCTGCAACATGACTACATAGCACTTCCTTGACAGCAAGAAGTTCAACACCATAAGTGAAGGTTCTTGAATTCATACACACACACACACACACACACTCTCTCTCTCTCTCTCACACACACACACACACATGGTAATAACAGTCTTGCAGGACTTTGCAGGGCAGATTCTATGCCTAGGTTTGCTGATTAATTTGTGTAATTCTTTCAGAAGTGTTACACAGTAGACTTCTTGGGTATACATTAATACAGTAGACTTAAAGTCACATATGCACAACAAAACAAATCATAAATAATGAGATACTAAAAACCAACTGTCACTGAGGTAGCAATTATTGGTGTCTCTTTTTCGCTTCAGTGACTTTTTCCTTTTACCCTGAGACATGCAAACAGAACAAACAATTAGCGAAATAATTGATGATCAGTACCTTCAAAGCTTGTGGTGACCTGGTTTATGCTTTATAAGCTTAATAATGAGAGCACCTCTTATTACTGATTACTGCGCTGCCTGGTGCTCTCTGATGGTGCTCTGGAGGTACATCTGTATTAGACAAAAGGTTTTTATCTGCCCTTTCCAGTTAGTTGGTCCCTGAGGAACTGAGCTTTTGTCCCTTGCTGTTTTTAGATTCCAATTAAACTTGTTTATAGAATAGACAAATAATTAAAGATGTACTGTTTTCCATGACTTAATATTGTCTTCCAATAGGGTTGTGTTGCAGTTGGTGGCAATTAACATATATAGTTATGTTTTTAATCATTTATGTATTAAAACACATGCAAAATGTGCTCATGTTTTCTTAGTCTTCTTTGTGCTTGTCAACCCATTCTCTTAACTTGCATTGGGTATGCTAATTACCCTCTGTCAAGCTAGGGTAATTCATTTTTTCCAAGAAAAAAAAATCAGTTTTCATTTTATGCTCGAGAAAGTCAAAGAATGGCAGTCTGTTCTGGAGCTTTCAGAACCAGAAAAGAATACTTTAAGGTTATGACAAACTGATTTTATGTTGTGCACAGCAAGAAGTATTAAACAGATAAATAGCATGTCACATAGAAATTTTATGTTAAAGTATAATTTCTTATCTCTTTTGTTGAATTTTTTATCAACTTGCATTCTATATCAAGGTGTTATGCAAAATATCTGTATAAAATATTTCTTGATCACAAAAACATGGAGAATGTAGTAGGGAAACTTTTGATAGCCATGTCATCCCCCAACAAATAAAAAAAATTCCCACAATTCCTGGAGACTGTGGAACTGTTAGCTCTTTTGTAATCTGTAGAGAAATACTCAAAATGATAGCCTCAGGGTCCCATTTTCAAGTTTGCAAATGAAGGTTTTAAATGTATGTGGTCATTCTTTGTCAATGAGATGGGCAATGCTAACTAGAGTGACTGCCTCTAGGATTTTCAGGAAATGTGTGACATTAGCTAACACTCCCATATCTCAAACACTCTTCCTTTCACATGGAAAGCCCTCAGAAAATATCTATGAATGGATTAAATTCCTCATCTCTATCCATGGGGTTTATCTGATTTTGAGTTAAGTATTAGTGAAAAGACCATGTCCTGTAATTCTGATGGGCTTATGTGAACACGTAAATTACCTGAGAGGATTATTTGGATAGGTGAGCTTCTTGTCTCCCTGAAATATCCAGAGTGTGTCTCGCACAATTTTTGTAATCAAAAGGAAAATACTACAGTTAGACATCTTTTAAAAGTAAAGATATATTTGTTGTCTTCAACCTACTAGGTTAACAAGTAAAAATAGAAAATATTATTTATTCTCTAGGCCTGAAGAAAGGATAGAAATATGATTCTAGCTGTGTTACTGCTGGACTACATATAAGAATCTTGGACATATAAAAGATATATTGTGGATAGCTAGCAATTTTTCAGATGCTAAAACCTACCCTAGTGTGTAATGTAAATAGTTTGGACAATTCAAAACTTTTTTTAAATTTATATTTCCAACTATGTTTTGAATCTTTGAGGTTAATACCAAATAGACATTTTTTTCCCATTATGCAATTATGGTAAGGGAAAGTGCCAGATAATCAAATTCTACATAATTGAGGACTTCATGGTAGGTCATGTTTACATATAGTCAGAGTGAGTGTGTAGAAATACACAATCAAGTTGTTGGATTAATCATATCTTTCTGTTCCTTTCATAAAATATGCTGACAGATGACCATAGCACATGGAGTGCGGGTGGCCAGTAGGCTACTTACTAGAGATCCCACACACTTCTGTTCCTATGAGAAAAGTTGAATGCTTATCAAGAGTTAGTTGTGTTTGTCCCCAAGCCCATTGCCTTAGTCTGTTTGTGTGCCTGGGTAATTTATAAGAAAAGATTTATTTGGCTCATGGTTCGGCAGGCCATACAAGAAGCGTAATGCCAGCATCTGCTTCTTGTGGGGCTTCAAGCTGCTTCCACTCATAGTGGAGGGAGTAGGGGAGCCAGTGTGTGCATGCAGAATGAGGAGGCAAGTGAGAGAAAAGGTGCCAGGTTCTTTTTAACAACCGGTTCTCACAGGAACTAAGAAGAGTGAGAACTCACTCATTCCCTCCGGTGAGAATGGCACCAGGCCATTTATGATTAAATGTCCCACACCCATGATGCAAACACCGCCCACCAGGTCCCACCTCCAATACTGGGGTTCAATTCAACATGAAACTTGGCAGGGTCAAACAAACTATATCTAAACCATAGCATAAACCACCCAGGTATACTATTTTTACTTGTTATTTTAATCACACAAAATTACTTATGATTTTAATTATATTTTACATCCATGAACTATTAATGTAAAAAAGGTTTTGTTTCTGTGACAACTAAATTTCTGAAAACATGTATGGTTACTTCTCCCAGATTTCTGTGTAAGTCTCTATAAGTTGAAGAAACCCAAACTGGAACTCACTAGAAAATGCATTATGGATGTAGTTTATGCAAGAAAGATGAAGGGAAATGCCAATCAGCAGACAGGCCCATATTCAGTGAAAAGGTCCACACAGAAATGAAAAATATTTATTTTATTGCTGAACTGAAGCACAGTCATATATTTTAAGTTGAAATGAAATGCTTAAGATGCACATTCTTTTAACTATATCATACTTTAACTGTTTCCCCGGGGGGTTAATTGGACAACTATTATTCCCATTTCCTTCTGATCAGAGAGCATCTATTGCAGCAGATAAGTGGAATTTCCTGAAAAACTAAGTACCTTGGATAATTCATTAACTAAATGCCTTTGGATGAGAGCCCAGAATCATGCTTATTTTCATGTATTTTGCTCTATGATGATGTTAGAGTGAAATAGCTCTAGAACTTGGAAAAATATCATTTTCCCAGTGTAAACCACAGCAAAGAATTGAAATATGGATAAATCAAGTGCTCATTCAGAATCAGATCCTTTCTAGAGTATGTGCCTAGGTAATCTCTCACCAGTTTGCTCCTTAAAATATGAATACTGCATATTTATTTCTGGAAACATAATTTCATCAAACACTAGTTGTTATCATTTGCTGAATAGCAAGCTATCTGGATTTTGGCAGCAACTTCTAGGATTTCTCCCATTTATATGCATATCTAGTGCAGAGCGTGTAAGTGAGAACTAGGCCTTGGGTAACCAACACATTATCATGTGTGAAAGTAACTCAATTAACACAGGTAGAATGTGAGAATGTCCATTAATTCCTCAGGAAACAATGGCTCATAGTGCTAGGCCCAATGCAGGGTCTTGCAGATGGTGTCAGACCAACTGTGTTTGCAAAGATACAATGCAGCATCTGGAGGGCTGGCAAAATCCAACGACTTCGGAGACAGCAAGTCAAATTTGATCAGGGAGCCCAACACTTGACCACATGAGTATCTCAGCTTCCTGGGATGTGTTCCAAAATCCATCCATCTCATCCAGTGTGACAGTCAAAAAAGTCACACTTCACATCTCTGCATCAAGTCATGTCTTTGACTGTCACACAACTCGGCCTGCCTGACAGAATAAATTTATAGCATCCTCCAATGGCTTCCTCACCTTTTTTAAAATACATAACCTTTTCTTCCCCTTAAGTAAAAAAAAAAAAATGCATAATAGGCAAACCAAGTTACAGAACGCAATTTTCTGAGGACAAAGGAAGAGTTTAGAGATTTCAACACTTTCAATGATTTTAAAAAATGCTTCTCCACTAGTTATGGAAATCAGGGCATCAGGCAATGTAACCACCCGAGCATGTGTGTGGTGGTTATCAGCAAGGGCTCTTGAGTCCAACCTTCTGAATGTAGATAGCATTATCTGTTACCAGCTATGTGCCCTTGGGCAAGACGCCAATCTTTCCTGTGCTTAGGTTTGTATCTTTTTTTAAAATTGAGGTGGAAGGTAATAATAATATCTGTCTCCAAGGTGTCATGAGGCTTTGATGCATGTAGAATATTTAGCATGTTGTCTGGCATATAAGACAAGGTAAATAAATGTTAAGCATATATATCTTTTAAGCCTTCGTTCTAAGTTAAGGCCTATGGAATAGAGGTGGTTTTCTTGCTCTAGTCTAGGCTTATGGGAGAGGATAAAAAAGAAACCTCTGATGGGTACTGCCAAGTTTGTCAGGATAAGAGACTGTTATAAATGTGCAATTGCTTGGAGTTCCCTTGTGCAATGTGTATCAGGAATTGATGGCAGCAGATGGCATTTAGGTGAGGATCTGGGGATTCAGGATCCTGGCCGTCTTCCCTTCTGTTGTGACTAATCATAATAATGATAATAAAACTAACAGTACAGGTTATTTTTACTATAATTATACATGGTTACAGTTATGCATGGTTAATAGTAGTAATCACATATTTAGTGTTTATTATAGTGCCAGATACTGTTTTAAGCACTTTTCATATATTAACTCATTTATTCCATTCAACTACCCTGCAAGGTTTAATTCTCATTTCACAGAGGAGGAAATAGGTACAGTGGTTGAGTAAGTGAAAGAGCTAGAAATTGAACCCATGCAATCTAGCTCTGGAGCCTGAGCCACAGGCTGTGATATTAGGGATAAATATATATTTTCATTGTAATCTGTATCATTATATTTTGCTATGACATTCAACTCTTCCATAGCTTTTATTCACAAAAAAAGTAAGAATTTCAGGGACTACTGTAAATCATAAATAATAAATTCATTAGAAGTAGGTATAGTAACATAATTCACTGATATTAGAAGGGCACTTACAACTTTTGTAATTGCTGTAAGTGTCCTTTCTCCCAGGGAAAAATAAGAATTCTCTGTTGGGGAATAATTTTGTGTTTAGTGAATGACACTATTGTTACATTGAATCACCAAAACTTATCCTGGCATATCAGTCCGAGTTCAATCAGGAAAGCAAAAGCCATCAAAGTATTTTGGTTAGAAATTAGTAATTACTGAATATGGAACTAAGGGATTATGCAACTTTTGGAAATTCTGAGAGGGTGAAGTCAGGAGGCCTTTCAGAAAGTATGCCAGGAAATTCAGTGATGCAAGGTTTGCAGGGAAGCTGCAGCCCATGACCTCAGCTGCGTGTAGCACATAGTGGATGATTCTTAGTAGAAATCCTCAGAAGTCAAAGCCAGGCCGCACCTCAGATAATCTAAGCTTCCTGCCTGCCATTGCCACTGGGAGATGAGCTTTAGTCTGTGGGAGTGCCTCTCACAGGCCAAATCTAAAGGCTAGAAGCTTATGGAAATTGTAGTTCCAAACTTCTCTCATATGCTGCAGAGATGAATGTAGGTGAGGGTGACACCACTGCTGCATTCAATATAGACCCTGCACTGCACTGAGACACAGACTCAGGAAGTCAGTGCAGCCATCCCTGTACTTCTCCAGTACCAGGACAATTATTTTCAAAATGCATCAGAAGAGAGTTGATAATTTTTTTCCTATGATGGTGCAATAATATAATATTAAATATTTATAATTCTAATAACTATTTACTGGTCATTTTCTTTATTCAGAGCACTGTATTAGGGACTCCCTCATTACTAAGGCACAGGTCTTGTACCAGGTGTCCAATTAAGAATCTTTGAATGAATAATTTTACTGAATATTATAAAGATTTTAAGATATTTTCTAGCCTTACAACAGATAATGTAATCATTACATGTCACATGAATAGGACAGATAAATGCTAGAGAAATTCAGAAGAGGAATCGGCTGTTTTTGACTTCTGTAGTCAACAAAGAGTTTATTAAAGACATGGGATTTCAGCAAGACTTTAAAGAGGAAACAACCAGGTACTGTCTTAAGCAATTTAATTACATCAGAATCAAAACCTATACCTCTGTGAAATAGATACTGTTAGTGTTCCCATTGTGCATCAATGGGAGCCGTGGCTCAGAGAGGTTATGCACCCTGACTAATATTGCACAGGCAGAAATGGTCATGTGCAGAGGCACAAATCCAGATTAGTGAGATTCCAAAGCCTCTTTTTGCCTCATCATACCTAGTGCCAACTGTTTTAAGCTCTAAATTTAAACTGAGATAGACAGAGCTTCTTGGTGTACATTTACGCACATCTCAAAAAAGCTACACAAGTGACTCAAGTTTTACCTAGAAAGTTAGACATAAACACATTGAAATATATATATATATTTAATACAAGCCTGTCTCATATCGACACAAACCAACCTATTAGTACAATTGTGAATTAGGATACTGCAAAGCCTTTTGCAGCCAACTCTTCATCATTAGCTATATTATAATCAATGGTCCACTTTAGGGAAAGAACTTCGATTTATTAGTGAGGCAGCCTAGCTTTGTGATTAAGAGTAATGGCTCGGCCGGGCGCGGTGGTTTGCGCCTGTAATCCCAGCACTTTTGGGGGTCGAGGCGGGCGGATCACGAGGTCAGGAAATCAAGACCATCTGGCTAACACGGTGAAACACCGTCTCTAGTAAAAATACAAAAAAAAAAAAAAGATAAAAAAGAAAAAGAAAAATTAGCTAGGCGTGGTGGCACACATCTGTACTCCCAGCTACTCAGGAGGCTGAGGAGACTTACTTGAACCCGAGAGGCGGAGGTTGCAGTGAGCCAAGATCGCACCACTGCACTCCAGCCTGGGCGACATGGACTCTGGAACTCAACTATCCTGGTTTTTCTCCTGCTCCTGTCACTTACTAGGTTCATAACCCTAAATGTTCCCATCTGAAAAGTAGGAATACTAATAAAATTTGCTGTATTGTATATTGCTGCATAACGAATTACCACAAAACTGTGAGTCAGGAATCCAAGTGTAGCTTAGCTGGGTGCCTCTGTTGCCACGTCTCTTGTAAGGCTGCCCTCAGGTGTCAACAAGGGCCATGATTTCCGTTGAAGGCTTGACCGAGTGAGAATCTGCTTCCAAACTCACACTTTTTAGCAGGATTCAGCTCTTTGTGGACGATTGAATGGCAATCTCAGGTCTTCTCTGGCTGTTGGTCTGAAGCCTGTCTAAATTCCTTGCCACATGGTCCTCTCCATTCTCTCCCTGACATGGCTCACAACATGGCAATTATCTTCCCTCAAGCAAACAAACAAAGAGAAGGCACAAGATGTCTCTTTGTGTTTTTGTTTTGTTCTTTTTTGATACAGGGTCTCATTCTGTTGCCCAGCCTGGAGTCCAGTGGTGCAATCATAACTGATTGCAGCCTCAGACTCCTGGGCTCAAGCGATTCTCCCATGTCAGCCTCCCCAGTAGCTGGGACTACAGGTGTGCACCACCACACCCAGCTAATTTTAAAAAAACTTTTGTAGAGATAGGGTCTTGCTATATTGCTGAGGCTGATCTTGAACTCAGGAGTTCAAACAATCCTCCCACCTCGGCCTCCCAAAGGACTGGAATTACAGGCAAGAGTCACTGCACCTGGGCTCACAGTCTCTTTGAACCTCTAAAGTGGTATCTCATTACTTTTGCCGTATCATAAGCCATTGTGTTCAGTCCTCACTCAAGAAAAGATGATTGTAGACAGAAAAGATGTGAATACCAAGATGCAGGGATCATTGTAGACTATTTTAGAGGTTGCCTACCACATCTGTCTCATATTTTTGTTGTTTAGGTTGAGTTGATATGTGTTAGACATCTTAGAAAAATGCCTGGACATAAGTCATATGTAAGTGTTGTCTATAATTATTACTATATTCAGTTCATTGGAACACTTAATAAATAATACTCAATTTCTACTTTCAAAAAAATTATAGTCTAAGATAGTATATATCAAAAGGTGAAAAGTACCACCGTCGAAGCAAAAATAAAGAGCTGTGAATATTGCAATGATCACAGAGTCATGAAAGATCAGAAAAGATTTTATTAATGAAGCAATATTGAGCAGAGACCCCAGAGTATGGATAAGGTATTGATGGGGCTAGATCGGGGAGGATGGCAGGGGGAGGGTGAACAGGGAGTTGTTGTTGAAGGCAGCAGAGCAGGGCACTGTCTAGGTTGTCTAAGGTAGTGGATATTATCCAGGAAATGTTGGGTAATCCAGGTCAACTAGAGTGTTCAAAAGGCACTAAACTGGGAAATAAGGACGAAAGGAAGGATTAACACCTGGCTATTGAGAATACCGATGGAAAGTCTAATGTGTTGTACTTAATTCTATCAGTAATGGGAAACACTGAGGACTAGGAGCACACATGAGGCTGAACTGCAAGAAGTTTATTCTTCCAGCTGGAAGTAAGAATGGACTGGGGCAAGGAAATCCTGGAGATGAGCCCAGTTAGGTCATCATCATAACAGTTAAGGTGATGAGGGATGAAGATATCTCCACACTAGAGCAGTGTCTGCAGGATGGATGAGGAAGGGAATGAATTTGAGAGCAAAGCAGCCTCAGTAATAGTTTTGATATCCCAAATTCAAGTTTAGTATTAGGCTTATGGCTTTGAGGAAAGACCTAAAGACAAATCCTAACTCGAACTGTTAGCTGTATCACCTTTGGGCAAATTGTTCAAACTCTCCCAACCTTAGTTTTTTTGTGTCAAGAGAATTAAATTACACACATATATATGTGTGTTATGTATATATGTATGTATATATATCTTGACATATATATACACAGACACACACATATATATGTATGTAAAGCATCCAGCGTGGTGACTTACATAGTATGACTATAAACTGTATCATTAAAGTAAATACTAGTTTCCTCACACTGGAAGAGTTAGTATTTATAAATATAATTGTAATTAGAATTCTAGGTCATTATTTTATAATTAATCCTATTTGTAATGGGTTTAATTGAACATATATAATAGAAACAACAGCTAACTTTTATTAATTTATTAATTTATGCTGAGCTGTGCTGAGCACTGTACAGGCATCATTTTATTTAGTCCTGCCATCAATCATATGAATATGTATTTCTATCATCTGTATTTTACAGTTCAGAAAACTGAATCTTAGGGAAATTCACTTTCTTAAAGCCCAGCAGCTGGTAAGTGACAGAGCCCATGTTTGAAGAGGTTCTTGCTGATTCCAAAATCTTGCTTTTAATTGTTGAACTGCCTTCCTAAAATATAAATGAGTACACATAAATATTTCTCTTTCCCTATATAGATCACCTGTTATACCATTTACATAGCAGGAGTCAATACACGCTTGTTGATGAAGACTCATCACTCATTCAATTGAAATGATGTGGCTGCCATTTTTTTGGCTTCAGACTTGCCTGGCACTTCACCTCCTGCATGATGAATGTGGTTTTACTCCTTTCTATTTTGGCACTCCTCAAGTGCTTTAAAAATGTTCCCTTCCTGACTTCAAGAGGTGATTTACCAAAATGTCAGTCAGAATTAATTTGAATGATATTCATTGCAGTTCCCTAAGGCCTAGAGTTACTGGCATGTTGTTTTCAGATGTCATATTTTGATGGGAGATAACATTTTAACTGGAGTGGGAAGGGCACGATTTTGGATGAGTCAAGCAGTAAGTCACCAGGGACTATATTCATAACTGTAGTACTGTTCTGCTTTTACAGGAGTTGTCTAATCACTGTGATTCCAACGCATTGAAAAGTTCCAGCATCCAGTGTTTTATTTCATCTTGCAAAAATCCTTCTCCTTAAATTACTATATGTCATCATTTTCATAAAGAGATTTAAATTTTAGTTTGATAACTTTTTCAACATTTATACTTAAATCAATGAGATGATTAGGGTCATTCCAGGAGACTGCAATACCAGGATTTAGAATTGTTGATACCATAATTCTACATCTAAGCTCTTTTTATTCAAATAAACTTGGAGAATCTGGAGTTGTTTCTTTCTTTTTTGTGGTTGTTTGGGGGATATTATTTCTAGGTAGAAAAGCAGAGTAACAATGTTTGCTCTCTTCTGGGTTCATTGAAAGCAGGATCTCAGGCAAAAGATTTTGGAAATCATCTAACATGCCTTGTCTTTTAGGAACAAGAAAATTAAGATTCAGGGTGGTGAGGTAACTCATCCAAGGTCACACAACTGCTTAGTGATGGGAATAGAAGTGGAATTCAGGATTCTTGGCATCCAACCCAAACTCAAATTAAATGAATCTAGCAGGTGCTTAGCTCTTCAGAGGTGCCTTGTCTAGGTTTTCAATAAAACAATGAAGTAGTTAGCCGTAATCCTTGAGAATACATTACTGTTTATTAATGAAGAAAATGTTCACCCCCTTACATATCATCTTTTGAATTGTTGCTAATTGGTTAGCAACTTAATTTTGGCTTTAGCACAGAGTGTTGCCCATATTTGTTTCCTTACTGCTTTTTAGAAATGCATTGATTAAAAGAGATGATTCCATCAAATCAAATCATTTTCCTAAAGTATTTTGAAATAAAAACAAGATGTGCTAGTACCAGCATTAGACAGTACATAGACATCTGTCTATACCTGATGCAGTTTAGGCATTGTAGAGACAAGACAAATAAATCCATTTTCATTTTTGTACTTCTGCAGTATGACTTGTGAAGGAAATGGAGTTGATAGGATGACATCCTGTAAGTCTAATTAAATAACGTGAAGAAACAGGTACAAAGGGGTTATGTCGCAAACAGGTTAACAAAGAAGGGTCAGGTCAGTTGTTTAGAGCAGTGGCTTCCAGACTTGAATTTCAAAGACTAAAGTTCTCCACAGAATTTTAACCATCAAATATAATGAAGCTCTGCTTATAAATAAATTTTCAGGCTAGCCAAATTTTATTTTCACAAATACTCAAATTTTTTAAGAAGAAACTTTCATTTGCTATTGCCATTATTATCTAAGAAACAGGATATTTTAATATTTTAAACGTTTAATAACATAATTTCAGAATAAATGCTAAACTTTCCCCCAAAAAGCTAGTTTTAGTTGGTACCTTTATACCAGTAGAGGGGTTTGTGTGAATGTGTGTGTGTGTGTGTATGTGTGATGTGTGTACACCTTATATTTTGTACCATCATTTTGTTACAGATGGTACAAACTCTGTAACAGCAGTTATCTAAGGACTGATACTTAGAAACAATTTGTTTTTGTGATGTGAAGCCAGTAGAGATTTGCTTTCTGTCGTGAAGCTAGGGAAGGATTCAAGGTAAAGGTGAAATTGCAGGAGTGTTTTAAAAAAATAAGATACCAGAGGTTAGAGACAGGTACATTTTCAAGTATAGGTATAGCTTGAAAGAAGTCCCAGACAAATGTAATTATTTAATGAAAGCATTTGGTAACTACATCTGAGAAAAAATAAAACTTGCATAGAGAAATGAGATGGAAAAGAAGAGGTAGAGGAAAACCTTTGAAGACTCTAATTAATTTAAATATATGCAGTTTATTACTTCTCAGTTTTAATCATGGTCACAGTAATAATGAAAAGCCTTGATTCAAGAAAGGAAGAGAAAAGCATTGATAGAATAGCTGAATAAGTAACTAGAAATTTTTCTCTTTGAAAGTGTTCTACTTGAAATAAATACTTACCTGTCAAGCTTCAAGGTAAATGCAGTAACTCTTTTTTATAGGAGTTTGTCCTTTAAAGACATGTCTTTCCTGCTAGGAAAATGTTATTTAAAAATTCATAATATAGGAAATAGCAAACAGTCATTACACACTAATCCTGGATCATCTTGCCTGGGAATAGCAAGGCCATGGTATGCTAAGAACAGAGATCCTCCCCTTAAGATAGCAAAAAAATTACTAAATTTCTTTTTAGGGAAAGATTCCAAATTATCTTTCTTCCAAAATTTGGCTGTGGGGGTCTTGGGAAGATTTTTTCCTCTTTTCAGGTGGTTGCTAGCTGCTGTCACTGGGAGGACGGGGCTTTGGAAAACTGGGATTGGAGACTGAGTTTCTTCTTGCTGAGCAGCCATCACTTTCTTCAGAGATAATCATGGAACACCAGTGTTACTTTGATTGAAATCCAAATTAGAATCTGGTAATCCATTTTTTCCAAAAAAAGAAATGTTGTTAATGATAGTTACATCCTAGGATGGAGTATCGGGATCATCTAACTTTTTATGTAACCTTGGTACCAGCTCTAATTATTTATTGAGCACCTATAGGTGCCAATCACAATCTGAATCAATGACAGATTTTCCCTAACTGTATTTTAACTCTGTGATTATGACTTGTGATTTTTTGCTCTAATGGGCTATGACTTGTTTTTATATTGTCTTATAAGATATCCCTAAGTAGCCTCATTTAAACTTTCATTAATGAGTGTGAACAGTTAGTCATATATCTGCTTATGAAATAAGAATTACTCATAAAAATACTGCTTAGACCATTGTCAGATTATAGGAGACACCATATTCCAAATAATTTTACTTTTTTGGAGTTGTGTCTTACAATGTCACCTATGAACAATTAAGAAGTCCTCTTTTTTTCTTTAAGTAATGAAACTAGGGATATATATTAAGAAGTCCTCTTTTTTCTTTGTTTTAAGTAATGAAACTAGGTATTTATACTAGACCCCAAAACATAGTTCAAAGAAAATAATTATACTGCCTCCTTTACTATTCTGAAAATGGAGATCCTCTAATTAATGAATGCAGAAAAAGTTGCATGGGTCAAATATTTCCTCCTCCTCAGTAGGAGGTCTTTTGTAGCATTATTGATGTCTGCTAAAGAGATCAATGGGAGGGACAGTTTGAGAACATTTGGGGAGATGCAGGGTAAAGAAAAGGATATAATCTTCTATTATAAAAAGTACATGTAATCTCCTATCTTTTCATAACTTGTTTTCAATTTTAAAGAGATATTTTATTGGGTTTTAGTGCAATTTCATGAAAGGTAACAGGTCCAGGAGGCGGTGAAGTGAGATGAGCAAAGGGTTGAGAGGTTATGAGTAAAGTGTGGAGTGTGGCTAATCAATTGCATTTCTCTGTGCAGCATGGAGGTTGAGTGCCCTGACTCTGCGTTATACTTTCTGGGTTTCTATCCCAGCTATACCACTTCCTAGTTGTGTGATCTTAAGCAAATCACTGAATACCTCCAACCTTCAACTCCTTCATTTGTAAAATGAACATAGTAATCACGTCCCCCTTTAGGACTGTTATGAGGATTAAATGAGTTAATATATCTAGAATTCTTAGGATGCAACCTGGCACAATGGGTGTTTGCTAATACTATGGAGCAGTGTTCTCCAAAGTAGAGTGTACTCCTTATAGACTGACAAGGCAAATATCTATGTTTAGTTTTATCTTAGTCTTTTAAGTTTCCTATTTTGTTTATGTGTTCTGACATACATAATATTTTTGAATATGTAGTGTACATGTATGTTTCATATATATTACATATAAATATATTGGAGGTATACAAATGTTTTTTCACTTATAAAGATTAGAGACCACAGATATGGTAGTCTCCTAATTTTGCTTTAAAATATAACTCTCTGCCCGGGCATGGTGGCTCACACCTGTAATCCCAGCATTTGGCAAGCCAAGGCAGGAGGATCATTTGAGGTCAGGAGTTCGAGACCAGCCTGGCCAACATGGTGAAACCCCATCTCTACTAAAAATACAAAAATTATCTGGGCGAGGTGCTGTGCACCCATAATCCCAGCCACTTGGGAGGCTGAGCCAGGAGAATCTCTGTAACCCAGTGGGGAGAGGTTGCAGTGAGCCGAGATGGCATCACTGCACTCCAGCCTGGGCGACAGACTGAGACTCTGTCTCAAATAAATGAAATAAATAAAATAAAGTGTAACTCTGGGAACCAAATGTGGTGGTGTGTGCCTACAGTCTCAGCCACTCAGGAGGCTGAGGCAGGAGGATCACTTGAACCCAGGGGTTTGAGTCCAGCCTGGGCAGCAGAGTAACACCCTGTCTCCAGAAGAAATAAAATAAAAAATAAAAATACATTTTAAAAGTCTATTTTTAATTGACTTTTCCTAGGAAGAATCTTTATGTATAACAAGTTATATTTTATCTTGAGGCAAACTTACCAGAGTAAGATTACTGTTTTTAAGAGTAAACTAATTAATACTACTACTAAGCTAATTAATGCCATGAATGTATTCAAAGTTTCCTTTTTCTTCTTTTAGATTTTTTTTCTTCAGAATATCCCTCGCTAGGGCATAATTCTTAAATTTGGTGAGCATTCAAGTAATATAGATTGATGCATTTCTTTAAGACAAGAAACCATTCTAGATTTCATGTGTACATATAGAAAGACCTCAATTGGGTATTTATAAGCTACTCTTACCTTTTTTCTACTTCCCCTATATTTGGATTTTGTTCTGTGCATTGATATACTAATTCCTTGAATTATCTCCTAAACTTTAAGGACAGGAATATAAAAGAATCATTAGCTAGGTAAATGTTTTCCTTTGAGAGTTGGATATCTGAAAAACCTAATTCAAAATGCATGCATGTAATAAAATAGCCCAAACTATTTTATTACAACTGAAGAACAATCCTGTGGCATCAAGTATAGACTGAAAATTAGCATGAAGCTTTTTGAAAACAACACTGTGGCTACAGAACAAATATATGAAATAATTATTACCTTCAGAAAGTTCTAGAGAGGCTTGCTTCCACAAGATGTCATTATATAAATGATCTTTGGAGGGCCTCAGAGCTCATGATAAAATTATCAAATTGCTTATTAGGAGGGAAACAACAGTTCTGCTGAGATAAGTGTAATAGGCTTAGAAAAGCACATCTATGGTGCAGTCCACCTACACAAATTCAGCTCCTACAGGAACACATAAAACACTTTGAAATTCATTAGCATGCAGTATTTACTCAAAAGGTATAAAAACATTGTGTTTGCATAATTTTATCAATTGTCAATAACAGTGCTTGCCAACATTCATATCTTTATTGAGATGCAAAACTAAGAACAGGAGGAAAGTCTATATCAATATTAATACTGAACTCACTTGAAAAGATGACATTTATTAATAATGCATCTAGCTCAACCGTTCACAATGGCATTTAAAGGCCAAACACAGTCCTCATACATACATACTTTTTAAATGAATCTTGTTTATCAGCAACCTTATAGTTTTGAAATATGCAAACCATTTTTTCCATTCCACAAATGTCTACTTCCCAAAAAAATCTATTGAGATTTGGGATGGGCTGGATGTAGTTAGAACAAGAGCAGTAATAAGACAAAGATTACAATGAATTAAACATTTTATGGAGAATTGTTGGTGCAAAGCATATTAGTTTTGAAAACTCTTATGTTTGGGGAACAGCTGGTGTGGGCTGAACATGAAAACAACTGTTGTAAAACAAATGTTAAGGAATTGCTATAAACAAGACTATTTATTTACAGTATGTTTCAATTCTCTTTCTTTCCTCTTTTCTCTAACCTCTCTATGTCCATCTTTACCAATACAACTAGAATGGTGAAAGATTCCAGGTACATAGGTGTGTAGGTGTCTGTGTGTATGTGTGTTTGTATGATGAGAATTATATGTATATCCACATACATGTATATATACACACATATACACGTATGTAATAAAATATATATAATATAAAATATATAAATGTATTTATACATATACATATCTCTCCAGTTTTTACAATTTTGTATGTTTGATTTAAGTGAATCATTTGTGCTCAAAAACTGTGAAATGCTACAGTGATGATATTATGGCCATGATGTTAGTTGTATTTTTTTTAAAGTCACTATTTTACCCATATTCTTCATGACCAACCATCACTCCTTTATTTATTTATTTTATCTTGAATTTCAACTTCTAATGTATTATGGTACATGGGCACATGACCTTATATTGCGCAAAACCAGCCACATTTCATATATGACCTAAGGTGTTTTAAACTTTTAAAATGAGGAAGAAGCTAAGAACACTTGAAGTGGGGCAGGTACCCTGGGCTCCACCACTCTGTTTAGAGCTGCTCTACATGAATTTCTAGCACCATCCAGAACCTAACACCTTCTTGTCCTATTTTCAGTTTGCTTCCAATCCACTCCTGTTCAGCTGTTCAGTACAAAGGGAACCCATGTATCAGAATCATTTATTTTTCATTTTTTTAATGCTCTTTCCCATGAATACTTCCCCAAATGATTATGATTAGTTTAGTTAAAAGAACATGAAATGATTGTTGATAAAAAATAATTTAATAGAAACCTTCTTATGCAGTTGTTCTTTAACATATAAACTTCTGGAGGGCAGGGGGATGTTTTAAGTGCCGTTTATTTTCTCCTGCATTACAGGCTTCAGTAAACACAACTTTTCCTAAAAGGCACTAGTATTATCATGTCTTGATTCTTAGCGACATTTTATGTCTCTCACAAGCACAGAGATGAGCGTAGCCTATTGAGCAATGTCTCTCTGCTGTAGAAGTTTCCCAACTTAACTTTGAACAGTCAGGAAACTAGGTGTTTCACATTCTATGACCTGTGTTTTATGTCTGCTCTGAGTTTGAAATAAACTGTAAGACCTTAAAATAATCTATTTCCTCATTCTCCTTTTTTAAAAACTGAGTTAAATAATATATGTAACTGTAGTTGAGGTACCTATCATAAGTGTTACTTTTTTGCCTTTTTTAATATGCTTCAAAAATTTTAAACTTGCTATATTGGGAAAATAGTACAATGAACAAAGAAATATTAGACACTAAGTTTACTTCTGTTTTTTATTCATACACAAGTTTTAATCCATCAGGAATTCTCACAATCCTGCAATGGTTTTCTAGTTTGAGAGAAAATAAAATACTACTTTTATTTATATTTTAATACACAGTGCTATTGAGAATACTGACTGGTTCTCAGATAAGTGTGGTTTTTGTTGTAGTTCTTCCAAGCACTTACTGTCTTGTAAAATTTATTTTCTTTTTTTTTTCTGAAACAATGTCTTGCTCTGTCTCCCAGACTGGAATGCAGCAGCACAATCATAGCTTACTGCAGCCTCAAATTCCTGGGCTCAAATGATTTTCCTACCTTGCCCAGCTAATTAAAAACATTTTTTTTTTCATAGAGATGAGGTCTCATTATGTTGCCCAGGCTGATCGCAATTCTTGGCCTCAAGCAATCCTCCTGCCTCAGCTTTTAGAAAGCTCTGGGATTACAGGCATGAGCCACTGTACCCAGTCAATACTTTATGGCAAATCATGATTATTATTCCTATGAAATGAGAGTTGCTGATATGTAAAAATTGAATATTTTCCCTAAGAGTTATAGTCTATTATTATTTATCACCCTTCCCCATATGTGTTATGAAGTGTGAGAAGTCCAAGTTGTTTCATTTTCAATTTTTGGGAAGAAAACTACAATGCAGACTATGAGGGTTACTTTATTATTGCAAGAAACCTACCTATTAAACTACCATGCTCGGTGTGGTGGCTTACATCTATAATCCCACCACTTTGTGAGGTGGAAGCTGGAGGATTGCTTGAACTCCGGAATTCGAGATCAGCCTGGGCAATATGGTGAAAGCTCATCTCTACAGAAAAAAAAAAAAAAGTGGAACATGGTGGCATGCGTCTCTAGTTTCAGATACTTGGGAGGCTGAAGTGAGAGGATTGCTTGAGCCCTGGAGGTTGAGGCTGCAGCAAGCATTGATCCAGCCACTGCACTCCAGCCTAGACAACAGAGTGAGACTCTGTCTCAAAAGTAAGTAAATTAATTAATTAAATAAGCAATCACATTGACCTTTACTACCATAATCCATTTATTATATTTTATTTCAATAAATAACATTGGGTGCCTACTTTTTGAAAACTGGTACATGGTTGAATATTCTTTGTTATCAAGGAGCTTATAATTTAACAGGGCAGAAGAAAAGATTCTCCCAAAGTATAGGAAATTTTATATATTTCATAAAAGAAAAAGATAACATTTTTTGTGCTACACTACTTATATAATAATCTCATTCAGTTTTCACACCTGCATTGGTTTGCTGTTAGGGAAACTGAGGTTCTGAAAAGATAGATAAATAATTAACCAAAGGTCTTAAGGCCAGGTAGTGGGGATTAGACAGGTTGATGTCATTCCAAAGGCCACATTCCTTTTATCATAGTGAAAATATGTTCAGAATTCAGAAAAATAGGGTTAGGAAAAGGTGTCCAACTTCAGTGGGGGCCAGGAGGGGAATAGATCAGGAAAGATTTTGGGAAGATTGAACAATATTGAGAAAATTCTATTTCATACAAATAAGTATTTGAAAATGGTAATTTTTAGCTGCTTACCTTGTCCCCTCTGTTTGCTCTTCAATTAAACTAATCCAGGAACTTGAAACAAGAAGAGAATTTTTTATTCATAGTTAAATCATTACAAGTGATTGACGTTCCTATTCTGAATATAAATGTATGACTGAAGGTGCTCAGAATTCCTAATCCATACCAAGCTACCAATATGACAATGTAGTATGTGATGAATTTGTTACTGCTCAAATGACTGTTGCTCATCTGAGCATCTTGTTTGGAGCTCAGAGCTCTGACGGAGACCTATAAACAACTTAAGGCCTCAGTATAACACTTGATCACTGCTTTAACAACTTCTAACAGTCAACATGAAAGATGATACCCAGAAGAATGCAAGAAAACTATAAAGAATGGACAGGTGCATGCAGAAAACTTCTAGTTAGCATGCGTAGTGTCTTTGTGACCAATGAGCACTCCCTAAATTTTATAGAAATCAACATACGTCAATCTGGATTTAAATTTTAAAAAGCAATGCAGAAATATAATTCTCCGAAGTGATGACATATTTCTAATACTCAAGTATGTGCAGGGTTGGTGGGGGGAAGGAGGAGTTTTATTTTAAAGTCCGCACAAAAATGAAGGAGGGGCCCAAACACAGGGGTTTGGTGTTCTCCAGTGCATCAGAATTTGATATAAAACTCATAGATATATGCTTGAAGGACTCTAGTGTCCTAAGGGACAGCATTTGAAGAGTACTGATTTAAAGCATAATTTTCCTCCAGGAAATTCTCTGGAACTGTTGGATATAAAGGTAAACACTTCATTTTACTCAAAGCAAACAGGGGTCATTCTTGCCTATTCAGCTGCTCTTTCCAAATCTTCAGAGGAACTCCTGCTGCTTTTGTTGACATTAGTGATAGCCTACTGGGAAAGAAACTTTGTGGAGAGAAATGTCAGCTTTTTCCTTCTAATACCCTAAAGTGGGAAAATATGCAAGAGGGGACTGGCTGTATGTGACTAAATAAGGTGCTCTTGAATGATTAAAAATGTGATGTTGCATTAATTTTTCTTTTTTTACTTCTGAACTCGACCATTCTGAAACTGTTTTGGCTACAACAGAAAGGATTATAATAAAAATGTGTTATAATAAAATTGCAGTACTTCCAATCTTGTCAATTATAATAAAAAGTTATTGCATTCAATTAGGTGATGATTCAGTCATACATATCAACATGTCTATGAATTTCATTTTAAGATTTTACTATACTTAAGAAAGAATAATTATTTTAATAGAACAGCTTGAATAGAAAATTAACTAGAAAAGTATGTCCATTTTCAGATTAGATGTTGTATTATACATTCTGGCCTACATATTTAACAACATGTTCTTAATGTATTAATCCAAATTTTTTTTATTTTCTTCCATTTAAATTTTAAGAGAAAGAAGCAAAGTATATAAAACCTTTCTATAGAGGAAATGCAACGAAATAAAATCTTCTCACTTATTAATTGAGTTTAGATTCCGCTTTATCATGTATACCAAATACGTATCTCTGCACTGCAGTATACGTATATACCAAACCTATCTCTGCACTGCAGTATATGTTTGCATTCATATGGTGATATCTGTATTGAAAATGTATGTTCAGATCAGTGACCCAAACGTATTTCAGAGTATTTAAACATCCAAGACAGATTCAGGTAAGTTCACTTATGATGCTTTTATTAAAGATCTCTAGAATATTTGTAAACAGGCATACCTTCAAGATATTGGGGGTTGGGTTCCAGACCACTGCAATAAAGCAAATATTACAATAAAGTGAATAACATATGTTTTGTGTTTCCCATTGCATGTAAAAGTTATGTTTATACTATATGGCAGTCAACTAAGTTTGTAATAGCATTATGTCTAAAAAATAATGTACATGCTTTAATTGAAAAACACTTTATTGCTAAAAAATGAATGATAATCATCTGAGCCCTTGGTGAGTCGTAATCTTGCTGGTAGACGGTCTTGCCTCAGCATTGACTGGTTGCTGTCTGATCCTGGTGGTGGTTGCTGAAGGGTGGGATGGCTGTGGCATTTTTTTAAAGGATTAAATTTGCTTCATTGATTGACTCATCCTTTCATGAAAGAGTTTTTGGCCAGGCATGGTGGCGCATGCCTGTAATCCTAGCACTTTGGGAGGCCCAGGCAGGTGGATTGCCTGAGCTCAGGAGTTCGAGACCAGCCTGGGCAACACAGTGAAACTCTGTCTCTACTAAAATACAAAAAAAAAAAAAAAAATTAGCCAGGTGTGACGGCATGCCCCTGTAACCTCAGCTACTTGGGAGGCTGAGGCAGGAGAATTGCTTGAACCCAGGAGCTGGAGGTTGCAGTGAGCCAAGACCACGCCACTGCACTCCAGCCTAGGTGACAGAGGGAGACTCTGTCTCCAAAAGAAGAAAAAAAGAAAAAAAAAAGATTTTTCTGTTGTATGAAATGCTATTTGATAGCATTTTACCCACAGTAGAACTTCTTTCAAGAGCTGAGTAAATCCTCTCAAACCCTGATGCTGCTTTATCAACTAAGTTAATAGAATATTCTAAATTCTTTGATGTCATTTCAACATTGTACATAACATCTTTCCCAAGAGTAGATTCCATCTTAAGAAGCTACTTCTTTTGCTCATCCACAAGAAGCAACTCCTCATTCATTCAAGTGTTATTTTGAGATTGCAGCAATTCAATTCCATCTTCAGGTTCTACTTGTAATTCTAGTTCTCTTTCTGTTTCCACTACATCTGCAGTTACTTCCTCCACTGAAGTCTCCAACCCCTTCAGGTCATCCACGAGGCTTGGAATCAACTTTCAAACTCATGTTAATGTTGATATTTTGACCTTCTCCTATGAATCCTGAATGGTTTTGGTGGCATCTGGAATGGTGAATCCTTTCCAGAAGGTTTTTAATTGTATTTTCCCAGATCCATCAGAGGAATCAATGTCTATGGCAGCTATAGCCTTATGAAATGTATTTCTTTTCTTTTTTTTTTTTTTTTTTTTTTTGAGATGGAGTCTCGCTCTGTCATCCAGGCTGGAGTGCAGTGGCGCGATCTTGGCTCACTGCAAGCTCCGCCTCCCAGATTCACACCATTCCCCTGACTCAGCCTCCTGAGTAGCTGGGACTACAGACGCCCGCCACCACGCCCAGCTATAATTTTTTATATTTTTTAATAGAGACGGGGTTTCACCGTGTTAGCCAGGATGGTCCCGATTTACTGACCTCATGATCCACCTGCCTTGGCCTCCCAAAGTGCTAGGATTACAGAAATGTATTTCTTAAGTAAGACTTGAAAGTTGAAATAATTCCTTGACTGCAGAATACGTGTTGTGTTAGTAGGCATGAAAACAACATTAATCTTTTTGTATATCTCTATCAGAGCTCTTCCACGACCAGGTGCATTTTCACTGAGCAATAATATTTTGAAAGGAACCTTTTCTTCTGAGCAGTAGGTCTCAACAGTGGGCTTAAGCTATTCAGTAAAACATCCTGTAAAGAGATGTGATGTCACTCAGACCTTGTTATTCCATTTATAGAGCTCAGGCTGAATTGATTTAACATAATTCTTAAGGGCCCTCAGTTTTTCAGAATAGTCAATGAGCATTGGCTTCACCTTAAAGTCACCAGCTGCATTAGCCCCAAACAAGAGAGTTAGACTGTCCTTTGAAGCTTTGAAGCCAGGTATTGACTTCTCTCTAGCTATAAAAGTTCTAGATGGCATCTCCTTTCAATAGAAGGTTTTTAAAATCTACATTGAAAATCTGTTGTTTAGTGAACCACCTTCATCAATGATAGTAGCTAGATCTTCTGGCTAACTTGCTGCAGCTTCTGCATTAGCCCTTAACTGCTTGACCTTCCACTTTTATGTTATAGAGATGGCATCTTTCCTTAAACCTCATGAGCCAACCTCTGCTAGCTTTCAACTTTTCTTCTGCAGCTTTCTCACTTCTCTCAGTCTTCATAGAATTAAAGAGAGCTGGGGCCTTGCTCTGGATTAGGCTTTGGCTTAAGGGGATGTTGTGGCTGGTTTGATCTTCTATCTAGACCACGAAAACTTTCTCCCTATCAGCAATAAGGCTGTTTTGCTTCGTTATCATATATCTGTTCACTGGAGTAGCACTTTTCATTTCCTTCAGGAATTTTTTTCTTTGCATTTACATCTTGGATAACTGTTCGGAGCAAGAAGCCTGGCTTTCAGCCTATCTTGGCTTTCAACATGCCTCCCTCACTAAGCTTAACTGATTTCAGGTTTTGATTTAAAGTAAGAGATGTGCACCTCCTCTTTCCACTGGAAGGCCTACAGGCCATTGTAGGGTTGTTAAATTGGCCTAATTTTAATACTGTGTCTCAGGGAATGGGGAGGCCCGAGGAGAGGGAGAAAGTCGGGGAACGATTGGTGGAGCAGTCAGAACACACACAGCATTTATTAAATTCATTTTACAATAACAACATCAAAGGTCACTGATGACAAATCACCATAACATATATAATAATATTCAAAAAGTTTGAAATATTGCAACAATTACCAAAATGTGACACAGAGACATGAGTTGAGTAGCACCTATAGCCTTAATGCAGAATTGCCACAAACTTCCAATTTGTAAAAAACACAATGTCTGTGATGCACAATGAAGCAAAGTACAATAAAATGAGATATCATATATATATTTGTTTAAAAATAGTTTGTTTTTGTTTTTGCTATGTAATAACAATGTAAACTGTATCAGTAGAAGAGGAGTTGGGAACTTTCTGTGAAGAGCCAGATATATATTACGGACTTTGTGTCCCCATCATAAGTACTCATTTCTACCTTTGAGCACAAAAGCAGCCATACCCAAGGAGTCAATGAACAGGTGTGGCACGAGTTCAACTGAACTTAATTAACAAAAAATAGGCAGCAGTCTGGATTGGTCCTTTATCATTATCCATCTATATAACTCAAATTCATTTTTTACAAATTGTGTACATAGATGTGTATACTATATATATATGTATATACTCTCTATATAGTGTGTGTGTATATATATAAAAGCAAACCCTATCAAGAGATACTTAAGATGTTTCTAATTTTTACTATTAATAAACAATGCTACAGTAAATATCTTTTTAACTTGATTATTTCTTTATAATAAATTTCTAGAATTTGTGGTTTTAAGTCAAAGTGTGCCTACTTAAATATTTGAATCATTATATAGTTGCTCACCAGAAGAGGTGGGCCAATTTATACTAATGTGTACTGGGTATAAGAGTGCTTGTTTCCCCATATCCTCTCCAATATTGATACTATTTATCGTTTAATTCTTTCTCAATCTGCCTGGGGAAGTACTGATCACTCATAGTTTTTTTTGTTTTTGTTTTTGTTTTTGTTTTATTCATTGATTTTTAACAGTCTGGAACATCTTTCCATTTGTTTATTAGTCATTTATTTGTGAGTTCTCTGTATATGTAATTTGCCCATTGTTATACTGGGTTGTTAACATTTTTCTTATTGATTAATAAGGACAGTTCATATAATAAGGAAATTAACATTTTGAGCCTTATGTGTGCTACAAAAAGAATTCACCAGTTTGCTGTTTGCTTGTTCTTGACTTTTGTATGTTTTCACATGGAGAAGCTTTTGCTTTTTAAAAGTAGTTTATTGTAAATCTTTTCTGTTACTGCTTCTGAATTTAGAGTTATGCTCGTAAAGACATTTACCGCCCTGAGACATAAAAATGTTCTCCCATATTTACTTGTGGTTCTTATAGCACTTACTTTTTACAAGTTGAATCTATATTTTAGAAAAGTTTTTTGAATTTTGCATTTATTAGTACAAACTTACACGCCCCATTTTTCTCTAGTTTTAATCCCCATAATGTGGAGTTTAACTTATGCATTTGTTTTTTCTCTTTTTTCTTTACCAGTTTCTTCAATGATTGTACCAGACAGAAGCTGCTTGCCCTAAAACATGGGCTGAGGGTTTACCGGATGGTTTTCTTATGGGTGCCGTAGACAGATTCATGGTTGCAGGTAGACTTTTTATCAAACCTGCTGGATAGAAGTGGGGCAGTGGTACTTTAGTGGATAGGAGTAAATTCTCATCTGGCTCAACCCATTGATAGGATCCCTCTATAATTATCTGTGGTGGAAGAGACACATATTTAGCATGTGGCTCTAGGCATTGTTTGAGCTACCTCATTGAGAAATTTGGAGACAGGTAGATTCCATGTAGTCTTAGGTTATCACATTGATTCCAGAAACCAATAACCATAATTTACAAGTGCTAACATCAGAAATATTTTTGGCTATAAGAAATTTAAACACACAAGGTTATCCCATTCTGCAAGTTTCACTTATTATGTCATCTATTGTAGTATGTATTTATATTTTTTGTATTTTTAATCAAGTATCTATAAAATATGAATTGTTCTAAATCAGAAATCTAAATCATTAAAGCAACTAGCTAAAGAAAATGCCATATGTAAGATCTAGATAGGTAAGATACATAGATTCATCCTAAATGAATTCTGTCCCCTTTTGTCTTCCTTTTTCAATAGAGAAATCAATGGGAAAAAACAAAGAAATTTTTTTAAAAAAGGAATGGAAATTGAATGTGCTTTCAAATTCCTGCTGTTGGACCATATTTTTAAAACAAGATTCTCTATAATCTTGTTAGACATTAAACCACCAAAGAAGATCGACTTCAAAGTTTATTTTCTGTTCCCAGATAATGAAGCCATTTTTTTCCAAAAAAAAAAAAAAAAAATGAAAGTAAGAGACACTCCCCTTTGCATGATTCTGCAGAAGCTGAATTTGTTACTAACTGCAACCTCTAGGTACTTTGCAGCTAACTAAGCCAAGAATGTGTGCACAGTCAGTTCAGTGGCTTGACCCTGAAAAACAAAGTTCTCCAGTTAGACCCTAATAAGAAGAAAATCCATAGAGAGAGAAAAAAAGAAAGAAGATCATAAAGAGACATAACTGCACTTTCAATCAATTAGGAGAAAATCCTGCTATTTTGTGTCACCCTTGGTATAAAATATGATTATATCTGCTGCTTCAGACGAGCTAGCAATTCTCATCCTCGACTGGTACCTAAATGCAAATTAAAGCTGCCTTCCTTGGAAGATATTAATACTGGCACTTGTTCTCTAAATTCTTTCTCTTTCAGCCTCAAAGTTCAATTCAAACACCACTTATGTTTTCTTTCTATAACCAATCTTTCTGCTTTCACTCATGCTATCAACGATAGCTTCTTGTCAGTTTGGGGACTGCATTAAACCTATTCTTTGATTATACTCAAAGGGAAATCAAACTATACTGAATAATGAATAGAAAGTGTAAAAAAGTTTATATAAAAATTGGCTCTTCTAAGGAGTTAAACTGGGTCTCCTTAAATCGTACTTGACAAACTTAAGAAATTAGTTTTTCTGAAAAATTATATTGGTCATCATCCTGATGTTTAGTGAAAGATAGACATGTACTGTGTCTGATTAAACACAAACTCTTGGGCTCTCAGCTGGGCTTGTAGCATAAAAGAGAATTGAACAATAGCTTATGAATTCATTAGAAATGACAGCAATGTTTCTATCAAACATCTCATCTGTTGTATTGATGAGTCACACAGTAGAATGAAAACTTTCCCCACTTTGTATACAAAACCTAGGAAGGCATCATACGGCAGCAATTCATAACATGTACACACTCATCATCTGTTTTGTAAACCATTAGGTTTGGCCCTGAATACACTGTTGGACAGATGCTTTCAGTTCTTAGGTTTTAAACGACAGTTTTCACTTGCTAAAATTCTCACTTCATTATTATGAGCATAAAACGAAGTGGTAGCAGCTGGTTCAGGTAAGCTAGCAATTCTCATCTACACTTAAGAGCAAATCCTAAATTACAAACCATTTTCTTAGAAAAGTAGAATACTTACATTGGTGCTTTGAAGTCCTTTTCTCGTTTCAATTTCAAAATATTGCTCAAATGACATTCTTAAATTTCCAAACTATCCAACCACAGAAATACCCGAACTCAAGCAATGTACAAATTATTTATTTGGCTACCGTCTTGTACAGAATCCAAAACTTAGAATGTCCAGAAACATCTATTTAACAACGATGATTTATCTGAAATTAAGGGCAAAGCCAGGAAAACCAAGAGCCTAACACCTGAGGAAAGGGGCACACAGTACCAGGAATGGACTACAAATCCACCCTGGACTCTGGTGTCCTGAGGAGTCCAGGGAAGACAAGACCAAAGGGTGTCCTCTCATGTACTGCCTTCCCTTAAAGCCAGATCACTGTAGAAAACGTGGCTCAGGAAGACAAGAGAAGCATGCACTTTAAAAAAACAATTAACAGGATATTAGAATTGGCCTTAGAGATAGCTGATCATAGTCCACTCAAACTAAAAAGTAAGACAAAAATTATCTAAAAAGTATGCTAAAAAGATAGGTTCGAATTGAGGGATTTATAACTGGAATTTTAAATATGATGAATGTTGGGACCTGATACTGGTAGGCTTTTCAGTTAGACAAGACTCATATTTTCTTCATTTTTAGTTTCTTTCCTGACAGACTTTCTCTTTTTATACTGTAGAACAAAATAGAAACAAGACTTATGCTTCACAGAGTGTGTAAGTAATATCATCTGCTAACATGTTGGTATTTACTGCGTTTCTGATAGTGAAAACATTTGCTTTACCCCTGAGAAGAATTCATGGGGTCATGAAATAATGTGGAAGTCAGCATATTCATGCCACCCTCTCCCTCAACCCTTACATCTTCATGAATGCTACATTTTCCTTATTCGATTAAAACATTTTGTTGATTTGTATGGTTGTTTTTTCTTTCTGCCTATATATTTGGTGAAGGACTTAAGGGCATGACAGTAGGTAAATTAAACACAAAAGCAATGGCAACCTTAAGTCTTCAATTTCTGAAAAATTACAACTAAAGTTGAAGTTCATTTTAACCCTATCTCCCTATATCATGCTTTCAAATGTAAGAAAAATGTTAATTGTTCTCACAGGTATATATGCTTTAGATTTTCCCAGTGTTAGCAATGTACCTCTCCCAGTTTAATTACTAATTCGAATTGTATACATTCGTTTTTGAATCTCTAATTGTTCTTTATCATACCTGTGTAGTTTCCTCAGGTCTAGTTATTTGCAGAATACAGAAAGAAAATAGTAGAATATAGTGGTCTATTGATCCTAATAGGAGCATATCCAGGTTCCAAGCCATTTAAGGAATTAGAGAGAAAAACACATGTTATGCATGAAATATATTCAGATGCAAAAAATTTATTGCAACAGCGTATGTTTTTATTTTCTCCGTAGATTATTTGCTTCTGGTCTTGGAGTAACTTGCTGAATATATTTCTGTAGTGAAGGCCATTTGTGATGTGCAGGGCAGTGAGTCTATAGGTTCTGTCTCTATGTGTTCATCTATATTTATCAATGAGAAATGGTCACATAAACAGAACTGTGTGCAAATTGTTACAATCTAATGTTCATAGTAATTCTTTCTTTTTACTTGTACAGACAGTTTGTCTTCTAGGCCATTGCATTAAGATTTTTCAGTAATGGGCCTTTCAATCAGACATTGTAGGTACTCATGTTATATGAATATTGAAATTTATAAAAATACAAGGTATAGCCTATTCTATAGTAAAATCTCTAGTTTGAAAGTCATTTAAAATTAATTTTAAAGTTTTAATCAATTTACATATAAAAGTATACCATTAAAAGCATATTAATAGTCATTGATCATTTTTCAGCAAATCAATGACAGTAGTGCTACTTAATAAGTTTCATTTCAACACCTGTGGGATATTTTTAATCAACATATATCAATACTGATTCCAAATTTGCATCACTAGTGGTAGCTCCCACTCTTGAATTTGTGGTTTCATGAAAGAGAATGCACTTTCACAGAGCCAAATAAAATCAAATAAAAGTTTTATTTTTGCTATGTAGCCAGAAATTAAAGGACAATTCTGAGACATACATATATTCATTACCAGCTTTCAGGGAAATTGTATTCTTTTGGTAATTCTCTATCAGCTAATAAGTTCCATATCAAAGTTAGCAGCTGCTTTATATTTCAAACTCATTAGGAAGTTTTTCTTTATGTACCTCCGTGGAGAAATTGAAATAATGATAAATATTTATTGATCTATAAATTACTTTTAAAATTGTAATTTCCATTGACCTCATGGAAGTTGAGCTATAGGAATGATTTTTCTTTCCTGATAGGAGGGGAAAGAATTCCTACAGAGCTTCGGGCGAGATTCAGGGGTCATTGTGTCTGCTATCTGTATTAGAGATTCTTGTCCATGAGAAAATGGGCAAGCTGTGACCTGGAATTGAGGTTCAAGTCAAAGCCAAACAGACTCATTTAGAACAGGTTGTAAATCTGGATGAATGAAAGAAGCCATGAGAAGAAAGACAGTCTGAGAAAGGCAGAAAGAGCAAGAGCAGCCCAGTGGTGAAATACGTGTGAATTCCAGGCACAGGGTGCTAATATTTGTGAAGGGCTCGTAGAAGATTTCTACATACATTTGTGTTTACCAGTCAAGTTCATTAAGAAGTCAAGATTCCACTTGCACTCTGCTGAATCTACTTATGCAAGTTGAGTTTCTTCTAAATATCCCATATATTGGCAGAGCTTGATGGCACAAGCATAAAGAGATAGGCGGTCTAAGCTACTATTGTGGTCACATTGTCTAAGAAACTTTGACACCTATATGCTTTTCCACAATACAAGGTCACTGGGAACACTAACTCCCAATTCTGAATTGAATATTTTGTTAAGACTTGTCTTTCCTTCCATTTTAGCTGCCTTATCTAAGTCAACTCAGTACTTTCAAGCGTAGATTTAATTTCTCAATTTCTTTACTAGCAGAGTTAGATAAGGCCTCTGGTTTTTGCATGTAAACTAAAGTAGCCTAATATTTTTAGTTTGCTTAATTAGGTTTGGTTTTAGTTTTGGTATCTTGCAAATCCTTTGGTCTCAGGTAGATTTTATTTGGCACCTGAACTAAATGTGGATCTTCTTTAGAGTCAGATAGAAGTGTAGTTCTTAAAAAGCCGTTTAAAATGGTCTTAACTAGTTAAGGCTACTAGAAGAAAGGTTTTCAAGTAGTATCCAGCCCTAAAAAGTTTTCAAGTAGTTATCAAATTTCAGTGGACCCTTGAACAATGTAGTGGTGAGGGGCACTGAAAGCCTCCACACACAGTTGAAAAGCTGTTGATAACTTTTGACTCCCCCAAAACTTAACTACTACTGCCCTGCTGATAATCGGAAGCCTTACTGATAACATAGTCGATTAACATATTTTGTATTACGTATTGTATACTGCACTCTTACAATAAAGTAATCCAGAGAACAGAAAATGTTATTAAGAAAATCATAAGAGAAAATATATTTACTATTCATTAAGTGGAAGTGGATCATCATAAAGGTCTTCACCCTCATCATCTTCACATTGAATAGTCTGAGACAGAGAAGGAAGAGGAGGACTTGGTCTTGCTGTATCAACTGTGGCTGAAGCAGAAGAAAATCTGATATAAGTGGACCCATGCAGTTCAAATTCCTGTTTTTCTTTTTTTAATTATTATTATATTTATTTATTTTTGTTTTTTTATTATACTTTAAGTTGTAGGGTACATGTGCACAACGTGTAGGTTTGATACATAGGTATACATGTGCCATGTTGGTTTGCTGCCCTTATAAACTCATCATTTACATTAGGTATTTCTCCTAATGCTATCCCTCCCCCAGCCCCCTACCCACCAACAAGCCCTGGTGTGTGATGTTCCCTGTCCTGTGTCCAAGTGATCTCATTGTTTGATTCCCACCTATGCATGAGAACATGTGGTATTTGGTTTTCTGTCCTTGTGATAGTTTGCTGAGAATAGTGGTTTCCAGCTTCATCCACGTCCCTGGAAATAACATAAACTCATCTTTTTTATGGCTGCATAGTGTTCTATGATGTACATGTGCCACATTTTCTTAATCCAGTATATCATTAATGGATATTTGGGTTGGTTCCAAGTCTTTGCTATTGTGAATAGCAAAAATTTGTCTTTATAGCAGCATGGTTTATAATCCTTCGGTTATATACCCAGTAATGGGATTTCAGGGTCAAATGGTATATCTAGTTCTAGATCCTTGAGGGATCGCCACACTGTCTTCCACAATGATTGGACTAATTTACACTCCCACCAATAGTATAAAAAGTTCCTATTTCTCCACATCCTCTGGCATCTGTTGTTTCCTGACTTTTTAATGATCGCCATTCTAACTGGTGTGAGATGGTATCTCATTGTGGTTTTGATTTTCATTTCTCTGACGACCAGTGATGATGAGCATTTTTTCGTGTATCTGTTGGCTGCATAGATGTCTTCTTTTGAGAAGTATCTGTTCATATCCTTTGCTCACTTTTTGATGGGATTTTTTTTTCTTGTAAATTTGTTTGAGTTATTTGTAGATTCTGGATATTAGCCCTTTGTCAGATGGGTAGATGCAAAAATTTTCTCTCATTCTGTAGGTTGCCTATTCATTCTGAAGGTAGTTTCTTTTGCCATGCAGAAGCTCTTTGGTTTAAGCAGATCCCATTTGTCAATTTTGGCTTTTGTTGCCATGGCTTTTGGTGTTTTAGTCATGAAGTCCTTGCCCATGCCTATGTCCTGAATGGTATTGCCTAGGTTTTCTTCTAGGGTTTTTATGGTTTTAGGTCTAACATTTAAGTCTTTAATCCATCTTGAATTAATTTTTGTGTAAGGTGTAAGGAAAGGATCCAGTTTCAGCTTTCTAAATATGGCTAGCCAGTTTTCCCAGCACCATATATCAAATAGGGAATCCTTTCCCCATTTCTTGTTTTTGTCAGGTTTGTCAATGACCAGATGGTTGTAGGTGTGGTGTTATTTCTGAGGGCTCTGTTCTGTTCCATTGGTCTACATCTCTGTTTTGGTACCACTACCATGTTGTTTTGGTTACTGTAGCCTTGTAGTATAGTTTGAAGTCAGGTAGTGTGATGCCTCCAGCTTTGTTCTTTTTGCTTATGATTGTCTTGGCAATGTGGACTCTTTTCTGGTTTCATATGAACTTTAAAGTAGTTTTTCCGATTCTTTGAAGAAAGTCATTGGTAGCTTGATGGGGATGGCATTAAATCTATACACTACCTTGGGCAGTATGGCCTTTTTCACAATATTGATTCTTCCTATCCATGAGCATGGAATGTTCTTCCATTTGTTTGCGTCCTCTTTTATTTTGTTGAGCAGTGGTTTGTAGTTCTCCTTGAAGAGGTCCTTCACATCCCTTGTAAGTTGGATTCCTAGGTATTTTATTCTCTTTGTAGCAATTGTGAATGGGAGTTCTCTCATGATTTGGCTCTCTATTTGTCTGTTATTGGTGTATAGGAATGCCTGTGATTTTCGCACATTGATTTTGTATCCTGGGACTTTGCTGAAGTTGCTTATCAGCTTCAGGAGATTTTGGGCTGAGACGATGGGGTTTTCTAAATATACAATCATGTCATCTGCAAACAGGGACAATTTGACTTTCTTTTTTCCTAATTGAATACCCTTCATTTATTTCTCTTGCCTGATTGCCCAGGCCAGACCTTCCAACACTACGTTGAATAGAAGTGGTGAGAGAGGGCATCCTTGTCTTTTGCCGGTTTTCAAAGGGAATGCTTCCAGTTTTTGCCCATTCAGTATGATATTGGGTGTGGGTTTGTCATAAATAGGTCTTATTATGTTGAGATACGTTCCATCAATACCTAGTTTATTGGGAGTTTTTAGCAGGAAGCACTGTTGAATTTTGTCAAAGGCCTTTTCTGCATCTGTTGAGATAATCATGTGGTTTTGCATTGGTTCTGTTTCTGTGATGCATTACATTTATTGATTTGTGTATGTTGAACTAGCCTGGCATCCGAGGGATGAAGCTGACTTGATTGTGGTGGATAAGCTTTGAGATGTGCTGCTGGATTTGGTTTGCCAGTATATTATTGAGGATTTTCACATCAATGTTCATCAGGGATATTGGTCTAAAATTCTCTTTTTTTTGTTGTGACTTTGCCAGGCTTTGGTATCAGGATGATGTTGGCCTCATAAAATGAGTTAGGGAGGATTCCCTCTTTTTCTGTTAATTGGAATAGTTTCAGAAGGAATGGTACCAGCTCCTCTTTGTACCTCTGGTAGAATTCAACTGTGAATCCTTCTTGATCTGGGCATTTTTGGTTGGTAGGCTATTAATTATTGCATCAATTTCAGAGCCTGTTATTGGTCTATTCAGAGATTCAACATCTTCCTGGTTTAGTCTTGGGTGGGTGTATGTGTCCAGTAATTTATTCATTTCTTCTGTAGAGGTGTTTATAGTATTCTCTGATGGTAGTTTGTATTTCTGTGGGATCGATAGTGATATCCCCTTTATCTTTTTTTATTGTGTCTATTTGATTCTTCTCTCTTTTCTTCTTTATTAGTCTTGCTATCAATTTTGTTGATCTTTTCAAAAAACCAGCTCCTGGATTCATTGATTTTTTTAAAATTATTTATTATTATTATTATACTTTAAGTTCTAGGGTACATGTGCATAACGTGCAGGTTTGTTACATATGTATACTTGTGCCATGTTGGTGTGCTGCACCCATCAACTCATCAGCACCCATCAACTCGTCATTTACATCAGGTATAAGGGTTTTTTGTGTCTCTATCTCCTTCAGTTCTGCTCTGATCTTAGTTATTTCTTGCCTTCTGCTAGTTTTGAATTTGCTTGCTCTTGCTTCTCTAGTTCTTTTAATTGTGATGTTATGTCAGTTTTAGATCTTTCCTGCTTTCTCTTGTGGACATTTAGTGCTATAAACTTCCCTCTACACACTGCTTTAAATGTGTCCGAGAGATTCTGGTACATTGTGTCTTTGTTCTCATTAGTTTCAATGAACATCTTTATTTCTGCCTTCATTTTGTTATTTATCCAGTAGTCATTCAGGAGCAGGTTGTTCAGTTTCCATGTAGTTGTGCGGTTTTGAGTGAGTTTCTTAATCTTGAGTTCTAGTTTGATTGCACTGTGGTCTGAGAGACAGCTTGTTGTGATTTCTGTTCTTTCACATTTGCTGAGGAGTGCTTTACTTCCAATTATGTGGTCAATTTTAGAATAAGTGCCATGTGGTCCTAAGAAGAATGTATATTCTGTTGATTTGGAGTCAAGAGTTCCATAGATGTCTATTAGGTCTGCTTGGTGCAGAGCTGAGTTCAAGTCCTCAATATCCTTTTTTACCTTTTGTCTAATTGATCTGTCTAATATTGACAGTAGGGTGTTAAAGTCTCCCATTATTATTGTGTGGGAGTCTAAGTCTCTTCGTAGGTCTCTAAGGACTTGCTTTATGAATCTGGGTGCTCCTGTATTGGGTGCATATATATTTAGGATAGTTAGCTCTTCTTGTTGAATTGATCCCTTTACCGTTATGTAATGGCCTTCTTTGTCTCTTTTGATCTTTGTTGGTTTAAAGTCTGTTTTATCAGAGACTAGGATTGCAACCCCTGCTTTTTTTTTTTTTTTTTTTTTTTTTTTTTTTGCTTTCCATTTGCTTGGTAGATCTTCCTCCATCCCTTTATTTTGAGCATATGTCCATCTTTGCACGTGAGATGGGTCTCCTGAATACAGCAAACTGATGGGTCTTGACTCTTTATCCAATTTACCAGTCTGTGTCTTTTAATTGGGGCATTTAACCCATTTACATTTAAGGCTAATATTGTTATGTGTGAATCTGATCCTGTCATTATGATGTTAGCTGGTTATTTTGCCTGTCAATTCATGCAGTTTCTTCATAGCATCAATGGTCTTTACAACTTGGCATGTTTTTGCAGTGGCTGGTACCGGTTGTTTCTTTCTGAGTTTAGTGCTTCCTTCAGGAGCTCTTGTAAGGGAGGCCTAGTGGTGACAGAATCTCTCAGCATTTGCTTGTCTGTAGAGGATTTTATTTCTGTTTCACTTATGAAGCTTAGTTTGGCTGGATATGAAATTCTGGGCTGAAAATTCTTTTCTTTAAGAGTGTTGAATATTGGCCCCCACCCTCTTCTGGCTTCTAAGATTTCTGCCGAGGGATCCGCTGTTAGTCTGATGGGCTTCCCTTTGTGGGTAACCCGACCTTTCTCTCTGGCTGCCCTTAACATTTTTTCCTTCATTTCAATGTTGGTGAATCTGACAATTTTCTGTCTTGGGGTTGCTCTTCTTGAGGAGTATCTTTGTGGTGTTCTCTGTATTTCCTGAATTTGAATGTTGGCCTGCCTTGCTAGGTTGGGGAAGTTCTCCTGGATAATATCCTGAAGAGTATTTTCCAACTTGGTTCCATTCTCCCCATCACTTTCAGGTACACCAATCAAACGTTTGTATTTGGTCTTTTCACATAGTCCCATATTTCTTGGAGTTTTTGTTTGTTTATTTTTACTCCCTTTTCTCTAATCTTGTATTCTCACTTTATTTCGTTAATTTGATCTTCAGTCACTGATACCCTTTCTTCCACTTGATAGGATCAGCTACTGAAGCTTGTGCATGCGTCACAAAGTTCTCATGCTGTGGTTTTCAGATCCATCAGGTCATTTAAGGTCTTCCCTACACTGTTTATTATAGTTAGTCATTCATCTAATCTTTCTTCGAGGTTTTTAGCTTCCTTGTGATGGGTTCAAACATACTCCTTTAGTTTGGAGAAGTTTGTTGTTACCGACCTTCTGAAGCCTACTTCTGTCAACTTGTCAAAGTCATTCTCCACCCAGCTTTGATCCATTGCTGACGAACATGATCCTTTGGAGGAGAAGAGGCACTCTGATTTTTAGAATTTTCAGCTTTTCTACTCTGGTTTCTCCCCATCTTTGTGGTTTTACCTTTGGTCTTTGATGTTGGTGTCCTACAGATGGGGTTTTGGTGTAGATGTCCTTTTTGTTGATGTCGACGCTATTCCTTTCTGCTTGTTAGTTTTCCTTCTAACAATCAGGTCCCTCAGCTGCAGGTCCATTAGAGTTTACTGGAGGTCCACTCTAGACCCTGTTTGCCTGGGTATCACCAGTGGAGGCTCAGTTGGAAATGCAGAAATCACCCATCTTCTGCGTCAATCACACTGGGAGCTGCAGACCAGAGCTGTTCCTATTCAGCCATCTTGTAATGTAGCCAGAACGGTAATCCTTCAAATTCCTGTTTTTCAAGGGTAAACTGTATATCACCTTTGAGGATAATAACATTGTAGATGAATATAGGTAGTCTTAATATTTTAAATTTTTATGGATACACAGTAGGAGTATGTGTGTGTGTGTGTGTGTGTGTATATATATATACACACATATATATTTACATAAGATACTTTGATACAAGCATACAGTAAGAAATGATCACATCATGGAAAATGGGATATCCATCCCCTCAAGCATGTATCATTTATGTAGCATACAATCCAATTATACTCTCTTAGTTATTTTTAAATGTACAATTAAATTATTATTGACTAATTCTGCTACGCTATCAAATACTAGGTCTTATTTCTTCTTTCTGACTGTATATTTTTTGTACCCATTAACTATCCCCAATTCTTTCCCACCCCAGCACTACCCTTCCCAGACTCTAGTAACCATACTTCTACTCTCTATCTTCATGGACTCAATTGTTTTGATTTTTAGCACCCACAGGTAAGGAAAAACATGCCAAGTTTGTTTTTCTGTGCCTAACTTATTTCATTAGCATAATGATCTCCATTTCCATCTATCTTTATGCAAATGACAGAATCTTATCCCTTTTTTATGGTGGCATAGTACTCTGTTGTGTATATGTACCACATTTTCTTTATCCATTCATTTGTTGATGGACACTTAGGTTGCTTTCAAATCTTGGCTATGTGAACAGTGCTGCAGCAAACAGGGGAGTGCAGATATCTCTTTGATACACTGATTTCCTTTCTTTTGCGTATGTACCCAGCAGTGGGATTGCTGGATCATATGGTAGCTTTATTTTTAGTTTTTTGAGGAACCTCCAAACTGTTCTCCATAGTGGTTGTACTAATTTTCATTCCCACTATCTTTCTACTCTCTATCTCCATGGGTTCAGTTGTTTTGATTTCAATCTTCATACAAAAGTGTGCGAGAATTCCCTTTTCTCCACATCCTTGCCAGCATTTGTTATTGACTGTGTTGGATAAAAGCCATTTTAGCTGGTGTGAGATGATATCTCATTGTAGATTTGACTTATATTTCTCTAGTGATCAAAGATGTTGACCGCCTTTTCATATGCTTGTTTGCCATCTGTATGCCTTCTTTGAGAAATAACTATTCAAATCTTTTGCCCATTTTTTATTGGATTATTATATTTTTTCTATAGACATGTTTGAGCTCCTTATATATTCTGGTTATTAATCCCTTGTTAGATGGGTAATTTGCATATATTTTCTTCTGTGTTGTGAATTGTCTCTCCTTTTGTTGATTGTTTCCTGCATTGTGAAGAAACTTTTTAACTTGGTGTGATCCCATTTGTCCATTTTTGCTTTGAGTGCATGTGCTTATGGCATATTACTCAGTATATTAGTAGTCTGTTCTCATGCAGACTGCTGCATACTTGGGTATGTCTCAGTAAAGTCATACCCAAGATTGGGTATTTATAAAGGAAAGAAGTTTAATTGACTCACAGTTCTACATGACTGGGAGGCCTCACAATCCTGGCAGAAGGCAAATGAGGAGCAAAGTCACATCTTATATGGCAGTTGGCAAGAGAGAGTGTGCAGGGGAACTCCCCTTTATAAAACCATCAGATCTCATGAGACTTATTCACTATCATGAAAACAGCATGGGAAAGACCCACCCCCATGATTTAATTACCTCCTACTGGGGTCCCTCACATGACACATGGCAATTATGGGGGTTACAATTCAAGATGAGATTTGGGTGGGGACACAGCCACACCATATCATTCCACCCCAATCTCTCCCAAATCTCACATCTTCACATTTCAAAACCAATCCTGCCTTCTAAAGTCTTAAATCATTTCAGAATTAACTCAAAAGTCCACAGTCCAAAGTCTCATCTGAGACAAGACAATTCCCTTTCACCTATGAGCCTGTAAAATCAAAAGCAAGTTAGCTACTTCTTAGATACAATGGGAATATAGGCATTGGGTAAACACAGTCATTTCAAATGGGAGAAATTGGTCAAAACAAGGGGACTACAGGCCCCATGCAAGTCTGAAATCCAATAGGACAGTCATTAAACCTTAAAGTTACAAAATGATCTCCTTTGACTCCATCTCTCACATCCAGGTCACACCGATGCAAAATGTGGCCTCCCATGGTCTTGTGCAGCTCTGCCCCTGTGGCTTTGCAGGGTACAACCCCCCTTCCCAGCTGCTTTCACTGGCTGGTGTTGAGTGTCTGCAGCTTTTCTAGGAGCACAGTGCAAGTTGTCAGTCCATCTACCATTCTGGTGTCTGGAGAACAGTAGCCCTTTTCTCATAGCTCCCCTAGGCAGTGCCCCAGTGGGCACTCTGTGTGGGGGCTTCAAGTCCACATTTCCTTTCCACACTGCCCAAGCAGAGTTTCTCCATGAGGGCTCCACCCCTGCAGCAAACTTCTGCCTGGACATCCAGTCGTTTCCATACGTCCTCTGAAATCTAGGTGGAGGTTCCCAAACCTCAATTCTTAACTTCTGTGTACCAGCAGAATCAACACCATGTGGAAGCTGCCAAGGTTTGGGGCTTGCACCCTCTAAAGCCACAGCCCAAGCTGTACCTTGGCCCCTTTTAGCCATGGCTAGAGTGGCTGTGATACAGGAGCCAAGTCCCAAGGCTACATACAACAGAGGGGTCCTGGATCTGGTGCAGGAAACCATTTTCTCCTCCTAGGCCTCTGGGCCTGGGAGGGACTGCCACAATGGTCTCGGACATGTCTTGGAGACATTTTCCCCATTGTTGGTGATTAACACTTGGCTCCTCATTATTTAAATTTCTGCAGCAGGCCTGAATTTCTCCTCAGACAATGGGTTTTTCTTTTCTCCTGCATCATCAGGCTGCACATTTTTTGAAATTTTATGCTCTGCTTCCCTTTTAAACATAAGTTCTAATTCCAAACCATATCATTGTGAATATTTAGAAGTGAATGCTTTTAACAGCACCCAAATCACCTATTGAATGCTTTGCTGCTTAGAAATTTCCTCCACCAGATACCCTAAATCATCTCTCTCAAGGTTCAAGTTGCACAGATCTCTAGGGCACAAACAAAATGGTGCCAGACTCTTTGCTAAAGCATAACAAGAGTCACCATTGCTCCAGTTCCCAACAAGTTCCTCATCTCCATCTGTGACCACATTAGCATGGCCTTCATTGTCCATATCACTATCAGCACGTTTGTCAAAGCCATTCAACAAGTCTCTAAGAAGCTCCAAGCTTTCTCACATTTTCCTGTCTTCTTCTGAGCTCTCCAAACTGTTCCAATGTCTGCCTGTTACCCAGTTTCAAAGTCACTTCCACATTTTCAGGTGTCTTTACAGCAGTACCCCACTCTACTGGTACCATTTTACTGTACTGGTCTATTTTCATGCTGCTAAATAAAGACATACTCAAGACTGGGTAATTTATAAAGGAAAGAGGTTTTACTGACTCAGAGTTCCACATGGTTGGGGAGGCCTTACAATCCTGGTGGAAGACAAATGAGGAGCAGAGTCACATATCACATGACAGCAGGCAAGGGAGAGTGTGCAGGGGAACTCTTCTTTATAAAATGATCAGATCTCATGAAACTTATTCACTATCATGAGAACTGCATGGGAAAGACTCATACCCATGATTCAATTACCTCCCACTGGGTCCCTTCCATGACGCATGGGAATTACGGGAGCTACAACCCAAGATGAGATTTGGGTGGGTACACAGCCAAACCATATCACTCAGAAAATAGGTGTCAAGTATGTGATATGGTGTGGCTGTGTCCCTACCTAAGTCTCATTTTGAATTGTAGCTCCCATAATTCCCATGTGTTGTGGGTGGGACCCAGGGGGAAATAATTCAATCATGGGGGTAGTTTCCCCCATACTGTTCTCATGGTAGTGAATAAGTCTCACAAGATCTAATGATCTCTCATTTTCTCTCTTGTCTGCTGCCATGTAAGACATGCCTTTTGCCTTCCATCATGATTTTGAGTGCTTCCAAGTGACGTGGAACTGTGAGTCCATTAAACCTCTTTTTCTTTATATATTACCCAGTCTCAGGTTTGTCTTTATAAGCAGCATGAAAATGGACTAATACATATGTTCTTGGAAGCTTTGTGAAAAATGAGTTCACTGTAGGCATATGAATTTGTTTTTAGGTTCTCTGTTCCACAGTCTATGTGTCTGTATTTGTGCCAGTACCAAGCAGTTTTGGTTACTGTAGCTCTGCAATATAACTTGATGTCAGATCATGTGATTCTTCTAGTTTTGCTGTTTTTGCCTAGAATAGCTTTGACTATTCTGTGTGTGTGTGTGTGTGTGTGTGTGTGTGTGTGTGTGTGTGTGTTTTGGTTCCATATAAATTTTAGGATTTTTTTCTACTTCTGTGGAAAACATCATTGGTATTTTTATAGGAATTGCATTGAATCAGTAGATTGCTTTGAGTAGTGGAACATTTTAACAATATTGATTCTCCCTATCCATGAACTTGGAATATCTTTCCATTTTTTGTGTGTGTCCTCTTCCTTTTATCAGTGTTTATAGTTCTCATTGTAGAAATCTTTTATATCTTTGGCTAATTCCTAGATATTTTATTTGTGGCTTTATTGTAAATGGAATTGCTTTTTATGTTTCTTTTTCAGATTGTTCACTGTTAACATACAGAAATGCTACTGATTGTTGTATGTTAATCTTGTATCCTGCAACTTTACTAAATTTATTAATTCTAAAAGTTGTTTGGTGGAGTCTTATATCATCTGCAAACAAGGATAATTTTACTTCTTCCTTTTCAACTGGGATCCCGTTTACTTCTTTCTCTTGTTCAATTGCTCTAGCTAGGACTTCCAGTACTATGTTGACTAACAGTGGTGAAAGTGAGCATCCTTGTCATGCTCCCGATATCAGAGGAAAGCCTTTTAGTTTTTTCCCTTCAGTATGATACTAGCTATGGGTCTGTTATATATGGCTTTTATTATCTCGAGGTATGTTCCTTCTATACCAGTTTTCTGAAGATTTTTATCATGAGGGGGTGTTAAATTTTATCAAATGTTTTTTCAGCATCAATTGAAATGATCATATGGTTTTTGTCCTTTATTCTGTTGATATGATGCATCACATTGATTGATTTGTATATGTTGAACCATCTTTGCATCCTGGAGATAAATTCCGCTTGGTCATAATGAATGATCTTTTTAATGCCTTGCTGAATTCAGTTTGCTCGTACTTTGTTGATGATTTTTGCATCAATATCAAATCAGAGATATTGGCCTGTAATTTTTTTAATGTATTTTTGATTTTGATATCAGGGTAATACTGGCCTCATAGAATGAGCTTGGAAGTATTGCCTCCTCCTCTATTTTTTTGAATAGTTTGAGTAGGATTGGTATTAGTTCTTTAAATGTTTATTAGAATTCAGCAATGAAGCCATCAGGTCTTGGGCTTTTCTTTACTGGGAGACTTTTTATTATGGTTTCAATCTCATTACTTGTTATCAATCTGTTCAGATTTTGGATTGCTTCATGATCAATCTTGGTAGCTCTGTTCAGATTTTGGATTGCTTCATGGTCAATCTTGCTAGGTTGCATGTGTCTGCAAATTTGTTCATTTTCTCTAGATTTTCCAATTTGTTGGCATATAGTGGTCATAGTGGCTTCTAATGATCCTTTGAATTTCTGTAGTATCAGTTGTAATGTTTCCTTTTTCATCTTCGATTTTATTTAGTTGGGGCTTCTCTCTTTTTTTCTTAGTCTGGTTAAAGATTTGTCAATTTTCTTTATCTCTACAAAATGCCAACTTTTCATTTTCTCGACTCTTGTATTGTTTTCTTCATTTCAAATTCATGTATTTCTGCTCTGATCTTTATCTTTCCTCTTCTAGTAATTTTGCATTTGGTTTGTTCTTTCTTTTATAGTTCCTTAAGATGCATCACTAATTTTTTTATTAGAAGTTTGGCTGCTTTTTGGATGTAGGCACTTATAGCTATAAATTTCCCTTTTAGTACTGCTGATATGGTTTGGGTCTGTTTCCCTGCCCAAATCTCATGTCAAATTGTAATCCCAAATGTTAGAGATGGGTCCTGGTGGGAGGTGATTGGATCATGAGGATGAATTTCCCCTTTGGTGTGTTTATTGTGATCATGAATCAGTTATCATAAGATCTGCTTGTTTAAAAGTGTGTGGCACCTCCCCCACTCTCTTCCTCCTGCTCTGTCCATGTAAGACTTGCCTGCTTCCCCTTTACCTTCTGCCATTATTGTAAGTTTCCTGAGACCTCCCCAGTCTCCAGAACTGTGAGCCAACTAAACCTCTTTTCTCTGTAAATTACCCAGTCACAGGTATTTCCTTATAGCAGTGCAAGAATGGACTAATACCGAAAATTGGTACTGGGAGTGGGGCATTGCTATAAAGATACCTGAAAATGTGGAAGTGACTTTGGACCCTGGGTAATAGGCAGAGAATGGAACAGTTTGGAGGTCTCAGAAGTCAACAGAAAGATGAGGGAAAGTTTGGAACTTCTTACTTTTTGAATGGTCGTGATCAAGATGCTGATAGTGAAATGGACAGTGAAGTATAGGCTGAGGAGGTCTCACATGGAAATGAGGAACTTATTAGAAACTGGACTGAGGGTCACTCTTGCTATGCTTTGGCAAAGAGACTGGTGGCGTTGTGCCTCTACTCCAGGGATCTGTGGAACTTTGCACTTGGGTTTATTTAGGATATCTGGTGGAAGAAACTTCTAAGCAGCAAATTCTTCAAGATTTGGCCTGGCCACTTCTAAAATCCTATGTCATATGAGTGAGTAAAGAAATGACTGAGTGAGCAAAGAAAGGCTACAGTAACCAAAACAGCATGGTACTGGCACCAAGATAGAGATATAGACAAATGGAGCAGAACAGAGGCCTCAGAAATAATACCACACATCTGCAACCATCTGATCTTTAATAAGCCTGACAAAAACAAGAAATGGGGAAAGGATTCCCTATTTAATAAATGGTGCTGGGAAAACTGGCTAGCCATATTTAGAAAGCTGAAACTGGATCCCTTCCTTACACCTTATACAAAAATTAATTCAAGATGGATTAAAGACTTAAATGTTAGACCTAAAACCATAAAAATCCTAGAAGAAAACCTAGGCAATGCCATTCAGGACATACGCATGGGCAAGGACTTCATGTCTAAAACACCAACAGCAATGGCAACAAAAGCCAAAATTGACAAATGGGATCTACTTACACTAAAGAGCTTCTGCATGGCAAAAGAAACTACCTTCAGAGTGAACAGACAACCTACAGAATGGGAGAAAATTTTTGCAATCTACTCATCTGACAAAGGGTTAATATCCAGAATCTACAAATAAATCAAACAAATTTACAAGAAAAAAACAAACAACCCCATCAAAAAGTGGGTGAAGGATATGAACAGACACTTCTCAAAAGAAGACATTTATGCAGCCAACAGAAACATGACAAAATGCTCATCATCACTGGCCGTCAGAGAAATGCAAATCAAAACCACAATGAGATAGCATCTCACACTAGTTAGAATGGCGATCATTAAAAAGTCAGGAAACAACAGATGCTGGAGAGGATTTAGAGAAATAGGAATGCTTTTACACTTTTGGTGGGACTGTAAACTAGTTCAACCATTGTGGAAAACAGTGTGGCGATTCCTCAAGGATCTAGAACTAGAAATACCATTTGACCCAGCCATCCCATTACTGGGTATATACCCAAAGGATTATAAATCATGCTGCTATAAAGACACATGCATACATATGTTTACTGTGGCACTATTCACAATAGCAAAGACTTGGAACCAACCCAGATGTCCATCAATGATAGACTGGGTTAAGAAAATGTGGCACATACACACCATGGAATACTATGCAGCCATAAAAAAGGATGAGTTCATGTCCTTTGTAGGGACATGGATGAAGCTGGAAACCATCATTCTCAGCAAACTATCACAAGGACAAAAAACCCAAACACCACATGTTCTCACTCATAGGTGGGAATTGAACAATAAGAACACTTGGACACAGGAAGGGAAACATCACACACCTGTCATGGGGTGGGGGGAGGGGGGAGGGGTAGCATTAGGAGATATACCTAATGTAAATGACAAGTTAATGGGCACAGCACACCAACACGGCACATGTATATGTATGTAACAAACCTGCACGTTGTGCACATGTACCCTAGAACTTAAAGTATAATTTAGAAAAAAAAGAAAGAAATGACCTAAAACAGGAACTATATTTAGAAGGGAAGCAGAGCATAAATGGAAAATTTGCAGCCCAGCCATATAGTATAAAGGAAAAGCCCATTTTCTGGGGAGGAATTGAAATCAGTTGCAGAAATTTCCATAACTAAAAGGAAGGCAAGTACAAATAGCCAAGACAATGGGAAAAAGGCCCTGAAGGCATTTCAGAGACCTTTGTGCAGCCCCTCTTATCGCAGGTCCAGACACCTAGGAGAGAAGAATGGTTTTGTGGGCCAGGCCCAGGGCCCTGCTGCCCTGTGCAGCCTCATGACACTGCTCCCTGCATCTGGGCTGCTCCTACTACTTCCATGGCTCAAATGGGCAGAGGCATTCAGACCGCTGCTTCAGAAGGAGCAAGCCATAAGCCTTGGCAGCTTCCACATGGTGTTAAGCCTACAGGGGTGCACAGTGCAATTGTTGAGGCTTAGGAGACTCCACCTAGATTTCAGAAGATGTATGGAAAACCCAGGATGTACAGGCAGAAGCTGGTGCAGTAGTGGAACCCTTATGGAGAGCCTCTACTAGGACAGCAGGGAGAGAAAATGTGAGGCTAGAGTCCCCAAACAGAGTCTGCACTGGGGCACTGCCTAGTGGAGCTGAGAAAAGTGGTCTACTGTCCTCCAGACCCCAGAATGGGAGATCCACCAAGAGCTTGGACTATGTACCTGGAAAAGCCACAGGAGCATAATGCCAGCCCTTGAGAGCAGCTGTGGGGACTGAGCTCTGCAGAGCCACAGAAGTGGAGCTGTCCAAGGCCTTGTGAGGCCACCCCTTGCATGGGTGTGGCCTGGATGTGACACATGGAGTCAAAGGAGATTATTTTAGAGCTTTAAGATTTAATGATTGCCTTGCTGGGTTTCTAACTTGCATGGGGTCTGTAGCCTTTTTTTTTTTTTTTTTTTAATGGTGTCTCCCTTTTTGAAAGGGAATACTCACCCAATGCCTAAAACTCCATTGTGTCTTGGAGGCAATTAACTTGTTTTTTATTTTACAAGCTTATAGACAGAAAGGACTTACTCCAGCTATTTTGTTATTTGTTTTCTGGTTGTTTTGTGATCTTCTCTTCTTGTTTTAGGTGAGACTTTGGGCTTTAGACTTTTGAGTTAATGCTGGAGTGAGTTAAGACTTTTGGGGACTGTTGGCATTGTTGTATTTTGAAATGTGAGAATAACATGAGATTTGGGAGAGGCCGGGGCAAAATGATATGGTTTGGATCTATGTTCCCACCCAAATCTTATATCAAATTGTAATCCCCAATGTTGGAGGTGGGTCCTGCCGGGAGGTGATTATATCGTGGTGGCAGATTTACCCTTTGGTGCTGTTCTTGTAATCATTAGTGAGTTATCATGAGATCTGATTGTTTAAAAGTGTGTGGTACCTCCCCCACACTTTCTCTTCCTCTTGCTTTGATCATATAAGACATGCCTGCTTCCCCTTTGCTTCTTTCATGATTGTAAGTTTCCTGAGGCCTACCCAGCTGTGCTTCCTGTACAGCCTGGAAAACTGTAAGCCAATTTGACTTCTTTTTCAAAAATTCCCCAGTTTCAGGTATTTCTTTATAGCACTGCAAGCATGAACTAATAGAACTGCTTTCCGTGTATCCCATAGGTTTTGATATCTTGTGTTTCCATTATCATTTGTTGCAACAAATTTGTTAATTTTCCTCTTAAGTTCTTCATTTACCCACTGGTCATTCAGGAGCAATTGTTTAATTTTCATGTGTTTGTATTGTTTCCAAATGTCCTCTTGTTATTGATTTGTAGTTTTTTTCCATTGTGGTCAGAGAAGATGCTTGAAATTATTTCAAGTTTTTTAAAGTTCATATACACCATGGAATACTATGCAGCCATAAAAAAGGATGAGTTTGTGTCCTTTGTAGGGACATGGATGCAGCTGGTAACCATCATTCTCAGCAAACTATCGCAAGAACAGAAAACCAAACACCGCATGTTCTCATTTATAGGTGGGAACTGAACAATGAGATCACTTGGACTCAGGAAGGGGAACATAACACACAGGGGCCTATTATGGGGGGGGAGGGGGGAGGGATTGCATTGGGAGTTATACCTGATGTAAATGAAGAGTTGATGGGTGCTGACGAGTTGATGGGTGCAGCACACCAACATGGCACAAGTATACATATGTAACAAACCTGTATGTTATGCACATGTACCCTAGAACTTAAAGTATATTAATAAAAAATAAAATAAAATAAAATAAAATAAAAAAGACTTGTTTGTGACATAAAATATGGTCTATCCTTGAGAATTATCTATGTGCTGAGGTGAAGAATGTGTATTTTGGAGACTGTGGATGAAATGTTCTGTGAATATCTATTAGGTCCATTTGGTCTAGGGTACAGATTAACTCTGATGTTTGTTAACTGATATTCTGTTTGGAAGATCTGTCCAATGCTGAAAGTGGGGTATTGAAGTCTCCAGCTCTTAATGTATTAAGGTCTATCTCTCTCTTTAGCTCTAATGTTTGCTGTATACATCTGGGTGCCCCAGTGTTGGGAGCACTGGAGGATATGCATATTTTTGTATTTATAATTGTTATATTCTCTTGGTGAACTGACCCCTTTATCATTATATAATGAGCTTTTGGTCTCTGCTTATAGGTTTTGGCTTGAAACCAATTTTGTCTAATACAAGTATAGCTACTCCTGCTCTTTTTTGGTTTCCTTTGGCATAGAATATATTTTTTCATCCCTTTATTTTCATTCTATGTATATATTTATAGGTGAAGTGTGCTTCTTGTAGCCACAGATCACTGGGTCTTGCTTTTTTATTCATTCAGCCATTCTATGTCTTTTGATGGGAGAGTTTAGTCCGTTTACATTTAATGTTATTATTGATAAGTCAGGACTTAGTCCAGCTATTTTGTTATTTGTTTTCTGGTTATTTTGTGGTCTTCTCTTCCTGTTTTCCTTTTAGTGGAGGTGATGTTTCTCTGGCGATATGACTTAATGTCTTCCTTTTTATATTTTGTGTATCTGTTGTATATATTTCAATTTGAGATTACCATGAGTCTTGCAAATACTATCTTATAAGCCATTATTTTAGATTGATGACAACACTGATTTCACAAACAAATAAAGCAAAAAGAAAACTAATAAAAACTCTACTCTTTAACATCATCCCACCTGCTTTTTAAATTTTGTTGTTTATCTTTATGTCTTATTTTATTGTCTATGTCTGGAAAGTCGTTGTAGATATTATTTTTGATTGGTATACTATTTAGCCTTTTGACATAACAGTATTTTACACACCACAGTTACTGTGTTATTATATTCTGTGTTTTCTGTGTGCTATTACCAGTGAGTTTTGCACCTTCAGATGATTTCTTACTGCTTATTAATGCCCTTTCTTTCATCTATTGATACAATTCCTCAGCTTTTCTTTGGGCAGGTTTTTATTTCTCCTTCACGCTTAAAAGATATTTTGCTGAATATACTGCTTAAGGGTGAGTTTTTTTCCCCTTCAGCATGTTAAATATGTCATGCCATACTCTCCTGGCCTCTAAGGTTTCCACTGAAAAGTCTGCTGCCAGATATATTGGAGCTCCACTGTATGTGATTTGTTTCTTTTATCTTGCTTTTAGGATTGTTTTTTTACCTTTGGCCTTTGAGAGTTTGATTATTAAATGCCTCGATGTCTTCTTTGGGTTAAATCTGCTTGGTTAATCTATAACCTTCTTGTACTTGATATTTCTTTAGGTTTGGGGAGTTCTGTAATATTTTCCTTTTGATAAACTTTCTAATCATATCTTTCTCTACCTACTTCTCAAGACCAATAACTCTTAGATTTTCCCTTTTGAGGATATTTTCTAGATCTCGTAGGCAAGCTTCATTCTTTTTTATTTTCTTTTTTCTTTTGTCTCGTCTGATGGTGTATTTTCAAATAGCCTGTGTTCAAGTTCACTAATTATTCCTCCTGCTTGATCAATTCTGCTGTTAAGAGACTTCAATGCATTCCTCAATATGTCAATTGCATTTTTCAAGTCAAGAACTTCTGCTTGATTATTTTTAATAATTTCAATCTCTTCATTAAATTTATCTGATAGAATTCTGAATTCCTTTTTTGTGTTATCTTGAATTTCTTGGAGTTTCCTCAACACAGCTATTTTGAATTCTCTGTCAAAAAGGTCACATATCTCTGTTTCTCCAGGATTGGTCCCTCATACCTTATTTATTTAGTTAATTTGGTGAGATCATGTTTTCCTAGATGGCGTTGTTGATTGTGTATGTTTCTCGGTATCTGAGAATTGAAGAGTTAAGCATGTATTGTGGTCTTCAGAGTCTGGGCTTTTTTTGTGCACATCGTTTTTGAGGAGGCTTTCTAGGTATTTGAAGGGACTTTGGCTCCAAATCCAATTATGCTGTAGCTCTTGCTGACTCATAGAGGTACTTCCTTGGTGGTCTTGGATAAAATCTGGAAGAATTCTCTGGATTACCAGGCACAGAATCTTGTTCTTTTCCTTACTTTCTCCAAAAAAGTCTCTCTCTATATCTACTGAGCTTCCTAGAACTGGGAGTAGTATGACACAAGAACGCCTGTGGCCACCACTAACTGCACTTCACTGGTTAAGAGCTGAAGTCAGCACAGCACTGGGTCTCACCCAAGGCCCACTGTTACTACTATCTGGCTACCACCTACATTCACTCAAAGCCCTAAGGCTCTACAATCAGCAACTGACAAAGTCAGCCAGATTTGTTTCCCTCTCTTCAAGGCAGTGAGTTCCCCCAGGACCTGGATGGGTCCAGAGATGCTATCTGGGAGCCACAGATTGAAGCAAAAAACCTTAGAAATTTACCTGGTGTGCTGTTCTACTGTGGCTAAGCTGGCATTCAAACCACAAGGCAAAGTCCTTCCCTTTCTTCCCTCCCCTTTCCACAGGCAGAGGATCTTCTCCCTGTGGCCACCACCAACAACAACCCACAGAGGGTTCTGCCAGGCACTGCTGATGTTCACTTAAGGCCCAAAGACTCTTCTGACAGCTTGTGGTGAACGCTGCCAGGCCTGGGACTCACCCTTCAGGGCAGTGGGTTCCTCTCTGGCCCAGAGCAGGTCTGGATATGCTGACAAGATCCTAGGCCTGGACTTGGAGACCTCAAGAGCCTGCTTGGTGTTGTACCCCATTGTGGCTGAGCTAGTACCTAAGGTGCAAAATAGAGTCCTCTTTACTTTTCCCTCTACTTTTCTCAAGCAGAAGGAGTCTTTCACCGTAGTCACCACAGCTGTGAATGTGCTGGGTCACACCTGAAGCCATCATGTCTCAGAGCCCAAGGCCCACAGTGTATTACTTGGGTGTTGCTGGTAGTTATTCGGACCCCAGGTGCTCTTTAGTCAGCAGGTGATGAATATTGCCAGGTCTCCGCTGTGACAGGGCTGCACTGACTTCAATGTAAAAATCCCCCAGTCACTGTGCTCTCCCTCTCTCAAGTGCAAAGAGATCTCTGCCCCATGCTGCTGTTGCCAGCAGTGTACCATGGGTGATGCAAGTCAACCTGGCTAGTATCTCAGTAGGTCTCATGTGCCCGAGTCCACTGGCTCTAAGCCCAGCTCAGCACTAGGACTTTCCTAGAAATCGAAGTTCTTGTGGCCTAGACTGCCCTTCAAGTTCACTTAGGGGTCCAGAGCACTCTAGCCCACAGTAGCAAGGCTTGCTGAAACTCAATCTCTGACCACTGGGATGGACGATTTCCTGCTGACTAGGCCCAGTCCAAATGCTCCCTCGGTGGTGAACATTAGCTGAGTACAGATTGATTCTGCTTTCTGCTGTGACAGGGAAGCACTGGGTTCAATGCAAAGCCTCACAATTGCTGCACTCTTTTCCTCCTAAGTGCACAGATTCTCCATGCTGCATGGGATATGGGGGAGGGGTGGCATCGGCACTTCAAGATTGTCTTTCCTGCCCTCTTCAATGACTCCTTCCGTGATATGAAGTTAAAACCAGGTACTATGATTGCTCACCTGATTTTTGGTTTTGCGATGGTGGATTTTTGTGTGTAATTACTAAAATTTGGTGTTCCTACAGAGGGGATGAATGATGTAAGCTGCTAGTTGGCCATTTTGCTCTGCCAGAAGTTCTAATAAAATTTTGAAAATATTTTTCTAATCTTGAGTTGGTGATTTTCAGGGACCTTTTCTGCTCTGTAGAGTTGGGTTTTATTAATTTAAATTAAAAAAATATATTTTTTCTATCCTATTTATTTCTTATCTATGATTGCTATTATTCCATTATTTATTATACACAGATTAGATGATTATAATTTTTCTTCCATATAACTCATCTTTTCTAGAAATCATTTTCATTGTTTTATCTGTCACCTGTGGAAAAATTCTGAAACTTTTCTTTTTTTTTTCACTAAAGTGAATTTTCTGCAATATCTAGTCTGCTGTTCATTGCTCCTCCTCAGGTTTTAGTTGAAAATTTTCATTTTTTACCTTCATAAAATTTGACTTCTCTTAATTTCTTTCTTTTGATATTTGACATATATTTTTGAGAACCCAGATTAGACATTTTATAAAATGAGCTTTTCTTCTTGCAGAAAATCTATTTTAGGGAAGGCATTTCCTCTGCTTCCTCCAGATGGTCTCCTTTTGACTTACAGTATCTTTTCCATGTCTTTTAGAGGAGGCCCACTCTGCCAACTTTGTTCATTGGGGCCATCTGCTCCAGACGAAAGCTCATCCACACATATTTTCGATTTGCTGTGGCTGTCTGTCCCACACCTTGCCCTCCTTCCTCTTAGGTATAGACTATTAGTGGCTCTTTTTTTCAGGGTCTCCTGTACCTACTTTCCAGTTACCTCATGGTGTGGAAATTCAAAAATTGGCCCTTCATATCGCTTTCAATACAACAGAAATTCTCAAGTATCAAGCATGTGTCATTTTTCCTTATTTCCAGTCCTAGTACTGGCATATTAGCTTATATTTTGTAGTTATTTCCATGGCAGTTGGGAACAGTGGTAATTGTCTGTACTCCTGGTTTTTCTTTTTAGGTTCCATGAAGCACCATCCGGAAAGGTTCCATGGACACCTTTGCAGGGTTGGTCTTTTGAATCTTTTTCTTATTGCTGCCCCTTTTCTCATCTTTCCTGGTTTTGAACTCTCCCATGTCCTATTCATATTGAGCATTCTCCTTTTTTCATGCATCCTCTAAATTTCTTCCTAACAGCAATAGCACTTTCCTTCTGTCCTCAGTCTTCATCTCCCCTTTTAAATGCTCACGGTTGATATCATAGTGTTACATTATTGTGAAGAAGACTGTAATCATCAAGATGTTTGACAACTTCAAACACGTGTTTAGAAGGCAACTCCCTCACAGTGAGGAGAGATCCTGCTTACTCATTGAGAGAACAAAGAGGCTCCTAACACTGTAAAGAATACTTATTTACGTGGATAAACTTGATTTTAATCTGCTCTATTTGATTGAATAAACTATGCTGTCAGGACATTTATTCTACTTCTTTTTATAGCTCTAAAGTGACTGAAGGGCTGAGAATGCAAGGACATAGAAATCTTTAGAGCTTGGAAAAGTCGTTGGAACCATTTTGTTGTAAAACCAGTTTTTAGTCTCTTTTCCTTTTGATGCTTTTTTATATCACATATGTTTGATGATTCTGGGGTTGCATGAAACATTTTTGAAAAAAACTTTCCCTGCAAAAAAAAAAAAAAAAATCCAGTAGCAATCAGGCTTTAGTTTATTCTATGATTACCCAATTGCTCTTCTTATGTCTTCATCTGAGTTAGCTTCCTGAGAACTTCCTTGCCTCTTCGATTAGTTAAAAATTAGCCACAAAGCCTGAGGAATCTGGGTGTTCAAATATTCTTTGTTGTGGACATATCTTTCTTTTAAAGCAGTAGCAAAGCTTAGCAAAATCTCTGCCAGTGGAAGGATGCATGACAAAGAGAAAGCAGATAGCCTAATGAGGACCAGGTAGATCTGCAGCACATTTGGAGGAAGAACACCTGTGCGAGGTCATGGCCCAGCCTAGTGCCTGATGAGAAACGCTGATGATGTGGGGAGTAGGTAACGGCACAGCACGAATTTCTCCATGTGCTAATGCAGTGAAGCTTTGAGTGCTGATACCCCTCTCACCCTTCAACTGAAAGAAGTACTAAGAAGAAGAGAGCCTGACATTCCAGCTGTCATGACTGGGTGAGTTCCTTGTGGAATGTCAGAACATGAGAGGTTACAGGGAGAGGGAGTCGTGTTCTGTCTCCATCTCCTTAGTTCACTCATTTGTACCCTCACCGCTTTTATAGTTTTTGCCATGCCTGTTAACGGGTCTGATTAGTAAACCCAAAGTGAAAATGACCTTAACGGAATCTGAATCTATATTCTCAAAAATCTTTGAACTTATAAGGGCTTGTGTGGCCTGGTTTGGCTCAATGCCATATAGACAAGGTCAGTTTTTAATGAGAACTTTTTATCCTCATTACTCCACTAGAGATTTCATGAAAAAGGTTTGAGAGCAAAATTAACCACTTTACCAATGTATCAGATTCATCTTTCAAACGTAAACACTATTCATAATCTGAGATTGACAAGCTTACATCTGCAAAGCTTTAAAGATTGTCATTTTGGGGTAGAAAATATCTCATTAATCAGAATGTTAAATAATCCACAGTACTTATATAATGTGTTATTATTTATCAGTCTTGAGCAGCTCTGTTTCCAAAGGGAGAAACAAAATAATTTCAACCAAGTGAGCATAATATTAATGACAACAGTATTATAAATATATTTAAAATGATGCCAGAAAGTATGTGACAACAAGAAAAAAAAAAGCTGATTTTCTTTTATTTTTCTCCCCTTCAATGTGCAAAACATGCTGCTATACTTTTATCCACAGACTTTGTTTGAAAATTTCTCAAGACACAAGCCAGCACCGTGTCAATAATGGTTGAGTACTAGGTTTGGTGTAATTAAAAGATTTTTACAACTTCAGCAATGGAAATCACCAGGAAACCAAGAAAACTGGCAGTGCATCAAACAATTCCACTGAAGGGAAGAAACAAACAGGGTGTAGATGAAACACTGAAAAGGGTGATATTCTTTCTATGATATTAACACAATAGTGATCTTAGGGCTCCATGGACATAAATTTCAGGCTCCCTTTCATAAACCCCCTTTGAATTAGGAATTATTGCAATATAATGTGAATACTCTTTTACATTCCTCTTTATCATACTTTAAGTTAGAGCCTGTGTTCTTACGCAGCTGTGTTGTCATTGTTTAAATAGGACCAACAGACAGGACACTGCGGGAAACAGTGGTTCTCTGTGTGATACCACTCAATCCTCCTGGGCAGAAAGAATCATGTTTCCAGTTTGAAGTTTGCTATTTTGACACAACTAAGCACAGTATTCTATTAGGACGAGCTATCTTTTTATACCTAATTATGTTGACTTTGAAGGCCTGTTCAGCTGATTTACCCACCTGAAAACTAAGTTGTGATTTATAAGACCCGCCAACAGAGTGTATTGGGCCAATAAATAGGTTTTGTAATCTCAATATCTTCTCCAGTGCTTTATCTAATGGGCGCCATTTTAAAAGAGAGATGTTACCTAACTACTATCAAATGCCAAGTTCACAGACAGGACTGTTAGCTCATATGAATTGATTTTAGGATACTTCTTAGGATTTTTAGTTGTGCTTTGCAGAAGTTTCTTTATGTTCTAAAAATTATGTTGCATAGATTTAACGCAATCCCAATCTAAGTTCTAGCAGTATTTTTTTTTTTGTAGAAATTAACGATTTGATTCTACATTTCACATGGAAAGTCAAAGGAACTAGAATAGCCAAAACAATTTTGAAGAAGAACAGTTTGGAAGACTCAACTAAGCTGATTTAAGGCTTACTATAAAACTATTGTAACCAAAGCAGTGTTGTATTGGTGAAAGGGCAGACATGAATATCAACAGAACAGAACTGAGAGTCAAGAGTAGACACACATTTGACCAATTGATTTTTAGCAAAGGTACAAAGGCAATTTCATGGAGAAAGTAGAGAATTTTCACTAAACGATGTTAAGAGAAATGGATATCAATATTAAAAAAATGAACTTTGACACATACTTTATACATTATATAAAAATTAACTCAAAATAGATCAGAGACTTAAATGTAAGATCTAAAATTATCAAATTCCTAGAACAAAAAAGTAAAAACATTTCTGTGATTTAGAGCCAAGCAGGTCTTTTAGATATGACACCAAAAGCACTAAAAAAAGGTGATCAATTGGATTTCATCAAAATGAAAACCTGGTTTGTAAAAGACACTGCTAAGAAGGTGTAAAGGTACTGACTTCACAAAAATATTTGCAAAACACATATTTAACAATAGGCTTTTATCTAGAACATACAAAGAACTCTCAAAATTCAGTAAGAAAACAAAAGATTCATTTTTTTAAATGGGCAAAAAATTGTACACATAAATCAACTGAGAAAATACATGGATAACAGCAACATGAAATGATGTTCAACATTGTTAGTCATTAAGGAAATACAAATTAAAACCATAAGGAAATGTCAGTACAGACCAATTATTAGAATGAATAAAATTTTTAAAAACCTGACAATACTAAGTGTGAACAAGCATTCTGAGCAAATGGAACTCTTGTACATACACTTCTGGTGGCAATACAATATGATACAGTCACTGAGGAAGACAGGTTACATTTCTTTTAAAGTTAAACATATACTCACCATGTGAATCAATAATCCTGCTACTAGGTATTTACCCAAGAGATAAATGCTTATGTTTAAACAAAAACCTGTACAGAAATATTTTTAGTAACTTTATAATTAGCAAAAACTGGAAACAACCCTTCAACTTGTTCATGAATAGACAAATTATGGTACACCTATGCAATGGGATTCTATTTGACAATAAAAAGGAATACACTGTAAATTCATTTAACAATATGGATGAATCTCAAATGCAATTTGTTTAGTGAAAAATGCCAGACCCAAAAGACCACATACTGTATGATTCAATTATATGACATTCTGGAAAATGCAAAACAATGGAGGCAAAAAACAAATGGTTTCCAGAGTTTGGGACTGGGGGCAGCTCAGCTACAAAAGGACTGGGGGAAACGGTTTGAGGATCTGTTCTGTATCTTGGTTGTAGTGGTAGTGACACAACTGTATTCATTTGTCAAAATTACAGAACTAAACACTTCAAATAGTGAATTTTGCTGTTTTTTGTTTTTTGTTTTTTCTTTTTTTGAGACAGAGTTTTACTCTCTTATGAAGGCTGGACTGCAGTGGTGCGATCTTGGCTCACTGCAACATCCGCCACCTGCGTTTAAGCGATTCTCCTGCCTCAGCCTCTCAAGTAGCTAGGATTATAGGCACCTGCTATGGTGCCTGGCTAATTTTTGTATTTTTAGTAGAGATGGGGTTTCGCCATGTTGGTCAGGCTGGTCTTGAACTCCTCACCACGTGATCCACCTGCCTCAGCCTCCCAAAGTGCTGGGATTACAGGTGTGAGCCACCGCACCCAGCCTGCTGTGTGTATTTCTTTTTAAGCAAAAAAGAAAAAAACTAGTACTTAAGAGTTTTTTTTTTAAAGATACTGTTTTTTGAGGAGAAAAACTCTAGCGTCTTTTTCATTCTACTTCTGTACAGTGAGTGTGTGTGTTTAATACTTGTTTAAAGTGCATTTTCTCTATGTGAGATCATCATAAGAGTTCTGTAGTCAGAACACTTCTATGTTTTTGATGACATCTAGATTTATTTTTATCTGAGATATTTTTTGAAAATGCACATTGGGAAATAAATAATTAAAAGAGATCATTCATTAAAGTATCCCCAAGGCATTCCCCAGAATTTTTTTGACTTATAAAACAAAGGAAGATTTTATTTGATAATGTGTCTGCATAAATGAGAGCTTTTGCCCAAAATGAAGCAAAGATGTCCTTTTGTTTAAAAGGCCGAAATAACAACAGAAATACGTATGACCCTATAAAATGCTTTCTTCCCCCATACATTTGAAAATGTCGCACCCCCTCACCCCTAGCACCTCAGCTACATGCGGAAGAATTATTAACAAGAGCACTCCCATTCTGGTTTCAAACCCACATAATACTGCTTGTAAAAAAATAGCCTTGCTGAAAGAATATTATACATCTTTCACACCATACTTGGAGATTTCTGACAGCCAGATCCAAAAAAGTACAACACTCTATAGTCTATGTCAACCGGAATGACTCCTCTTTTCATAGATTTAAGAAGCAGTACCCTGTTTCCCCCAGAGATTCTCCCAGCCTAATATTCCCCAAGTTAAATGTGTCAGGAGAAACTACATCTTGCTGTGGGATTCAGATACAGTTAATATAAAGAAATGCTACTGTTGTTGCTATACTTACAGTGATGGCAATCTAAAAAGTTCTCATGACAGCAGAAATGACACTTTTGATGAGCTATATATAGAGACAGAAGTGTACAATTTAGAATCTGCAATGGATCGTGACTCAGTCTGCTTGTTCTCACACTTTGTATTGTTTCTTGGCACCACTGTGTGTCTTAAAGCACACACCAGTTCTGCCAGTAACAGACCTCCTTAGCTGATCCTCATTATCACTGTGGCACAAAATCAACCCCCCATTCAGTTCTTTCTGCTTTTAAGAACAGTATCTTTTAATAAAGCTTACATCAATGTCGTGTCAGAAAACGAGGGAGCTCCTTGCTTAGGGATTTGCCTTAGTGAATGAAAAACAGGTAAACCAATAAGCTAATCTGTGTGCAGCAACAAAGAAAAGCATCTAGCCCTAACATCTGCCCCACCAGGCTAACCAATATTAGGGAAAACAATCTTCTGCCTTTAAGGCAATAACCTTCACTAAATCAGTAACACTCACGTTTTCCATCCTTCTCTACAGCCTTCAGTCTTAACATGAGGGAATGGAAGGAAATTTTTCAAATTTACTTTCATCTGAAAGGCCGTGCATATTCTGTTGCCGTCCTGCCTGCTTTCATAGTAATGGAACGGTTTCTGAGTAATGGAAAATATCCTGAGGCCATGATGGTTCCTGAGAGTAAAATAAGCAGAACATTAAAAAAAAAAAAAATGGAAGAGAGAAGGTAAAAAACAGGCATAGAGACAAAGTAGAGAAGGAAGAGAGGTTGAGCAGAGCCGGAGGAGAAGGGTTCAGGGTCTTGGGCACACCGGAAAACACAAACTTTCAGAATTTCATCCGGGCCACAAAACATTTATGTAAATGACATTCTCTACTCAGGCAGCTACCTCTGTGGCTTCTTGGATGAAGCTGGGTTCTGCTCTTCCTCTCCAGTTTCATTATTTACTCCCAAGGCATTTTCCATACAGAGAACATTTGTTCTTAATTTTCCATCCCACATTGTACAATACCACAACTTTCCTACTGCACAAAGAATCTTCTTTTACTTGCTTCAGGGCTGGAACATGTGAGCATCCGCGTGCCACCCCCCAACACACAGACAGGGACTGAGCAATCTTCTCTCTTTGTCCCTCCCTGGATTCCATATTTCTAAAAACGAATAGCTTGTTAAAAAGCTGGTGAAATTTAGTGTGTTTTGGTGTTTTTTATCTATCCATTAATGAAGCTAGGTTTGCTGAGCATGGTATATAATTTTGTTCTAAAGTTGTTTTTTTTTTAAATTATACTTTAAGTTCTAGGGTACATGTGCATAACGTGCAGGTTTGTTACATATGTATACTTGTGCCATGTTGGTGTGCTGCACCCATCAACTTGTCAGCACCCATCAACTCGTCATTTACATCAGGTATAACTCCCAATGCAATCCCTCCCCCCCCCCCTCCCCCCATAATAGGCCCCGGTGTGTGATGTTCCCCTTCCCGAGTCCAAGTGATCTCGTTGTTCAGTTCCCACCTATGAGTGAGAACATGTGGTGTTTGGTTTTCTGTTCTTGCGATAGTTTGCTGAGAATGATGGTTTCCAGCTGCATCCATGTCCCTACAAAGGACACAAGCTCATCCTTTTTTATGGCTGCATAAAGTTTTTTACAACTTTAGAAAAAAATTAATTCTTAAAGTTAAAAAAATTAACGAACTCATTTTTAAAATGAGAAGAAACAAAATATTGTCATTCTATTGTATAAAAACAAACTGTTACCTTTTTGTATATTTTATCATTGACACTCGTTTTATTTAATGTGTCATAAATCTTTTAGAATGTGTATTAGATTAGCAAGGCTTGGCCAATTTATGCTGCAGTGTGAAAATTTCAAACTCTAAGTGGTTGAATACCACACAAGTTTCTTTCTTTTTCATGCTACCTATCCCAAACAGGTTAACGGAGGGCTCTGTGCCATGCATTCCTGCTCAGGGACCTGAGCTGATGGAAACTCCATCATCGTGTAGCTGCAGTGTTTGGAATGCCCTATTTCCTCCATTTCTAAGGGGAGAAATTGGAAATCTTACAAGGGCTTTTAATTACCTCAGTCTGGAAGTGGCACACTTTACTTCCACATTTCTTTGGCTAGAATGAGTTACATAGCTTCACCTAACTGCAAGAGAGACAAGAAATGAAAGGCGCAAGTGAAACACTATTAGGCATTACTCTCTCTGCCACATCATGTCAGTAAATTGAGATCTAACTCGTAATTTTTATTGGCTAAATAATTTTTTAGGCCATGTGTGGTGGCTCATGCCTGTAATCCCAGCACTTTGGAAGGTCAAGGCAGGTGGATCACTTGAGCCCAGGAGTTAGTTTGTGACCAGCCTGGACAACATGGTAAAACAGTCTCTACAAAAGCACAAGACTTAGTTGGGCATGGTGGTGTGTGCCTGTGATCCCAACTACTCAGGAGGCTGACGTGGGAGGATCACCCGAGTCCAGGGAGTTTGAGTCTGCAGTAAGCCATGATCATGCCATTGCACTCCAGCCTGGGTGGCAGAGTGAGACCCTGTCTCAAATAAAAATAATTTTTAAAAAAATGGATATACTATAATTTGTTATGCTACAGCTGAACATTTAGACTGTTTTGATGTTTCACTACTCTAAATGACTCTACCAAGCATCTTTCTGTCTATAGCTTTGAGTACTTTTCTAATTGCTACCTTAGGATAACTTTTTTTTTTTTAACTTTTGGGTTCAGGGAACATTTGCAGGTGTGTTATATAGGTAAATTGTGTGGCACAGGGTTTGGTGTACAGATTATTTTGTCACCCAGGTAATAAGCATAGTACCCAATAGGTAGTTTTTCAGTCCTCACACTCCTCCCACACTCCACTCTCAAGTAGACCCCAGTGTCTCCTGTTCTCTTCTTTGTGTCCATGTGTACTTAAAGTTTAGCTCCCACCTGTAAGTGAGAATATGCAATATTTGGTTTTCTCCTCCGACATTCGTTTGCTTGAAATAACAGCCTTCAGCTCCGTCTATGTTGGTTCAAAGAACATCTCATTTCTCTTTTATAGCTGCATAGTATTCCATGGTATGTATGTACCACATTTTTTAAATCCAATCTACCATTGATGGGCATTTAGTTTGATTCCATGTCTTTGCAATTGTGAATAGTGCTGTATAAATATGCACATGCATGTGTCTTTATGGTAGAACAATTTATATTCCTTTGGGCATATACCGAGTAATGAGATTGCTGGGTCAAATGGTAGTTCTGTTTAAGTTATTTGAGTAATCTCCAAACTGCTTTCCACAATGGCTGAACTAATTTACATTCCCACCGATAGTGTATAAACATTTCCTTTTCTCGACAACCATGCCAACATCTGTTATTTCTTGACTTTTTAATAGTAGTCATCCATTCTGACTGGTGTGAGATGGTACCTCATTGTGGTTTTGATGTGCATTTCTCTAATGATTAGTGTGGTGGAACATTTTTTCATATGCTTGTTGGCTGCCTGCATGTCTTTTGAAAAGTGTCATTTATTTCCTTTGCCCACTTTTTAACAGGCAAGGTTGTTTGTTTATTGCTTGTAAATTTCCTTATGTTCCTTGTAGATTTTGGATATTAGACCTTTGTCAGATGCATAGTTTGCAAATATTTTCTCCCATTCTGTACATTGTCTGTTTACTCTGTTGATAGTTTCTTTTGCTGTGCAGAAGCTCTGTAGTTTAATTCAGTTCCATTTGTCAATTTTTGGTTTTGTTACAATTGCTTTTGGCATCTTCATCATGAAATCTTTGTCAGGCCTTATGTCCAGAATGGTATTTCTTAGGTTATCTTCCAGGGTTTTTATAGTTTGAGGTTTTACATTTAAGTCTTTATACATTTTGGGTTGATTTTTGTAGATGGTGTAAGAAAGGGGCCCAGTTTCAATCTTCTACATATGGCTAGCCAGTTATTCCAGCACTATTTATGGAATAAGGAGTTCTTTCCTCATTCATTACTTGTTTTTGCTGATTTTGTTGAAGACCAGATAGTTGTAGGTGTGAGGCATAATTTCTGTGCTGTCTTTTCTGTTTCGTTAGTCTATGTGTCTCTTTTTGTGCCAGCATCATGCTGTTTTGGTTACTATAGCCTTGTAGTGTAGTTTGAAGTAGGGTTATGTGATACCACAGCTTAGAAGTATTCTTTTTGCTTAGAAGTGCCTTGGCTATTTGGGCTCTTTTTTAGTTTCTTATGAATTTTAAAATTGTTTTTTCTAAATCTCTGAAGAACATCATTGGTAGTTTGATAGGAATTACATTGAGTCTGTAAATTGGTTTGGGCAGTATGGACATTTAAACAGTAGTGATTCTTCCTATCCATGAGCATGGAATGTTTTTCCATTTGTTTGTGTCATCACTGATTTCTTTTAGCAGTGTTTTGTAATTCTTGTTGTAGAAGTATTTTACCTCCTTGGTTAGCTGTATTCCTAGGTATTTTATTCTTCTTGAGGCTATTTTAAGTGGGATTGTGTTCTTCATTTGGTTCTCACCTTGGTGTTGCTGATGTATAGGAAAGCTGCTGGGTTTTGTATATTGATTTTCTATCCTGAAACTTTGCTGAAGTTGTTTATCGATCACGGAGCTTGTGCGCAGAGACTGTAGGGTTTTCTAGGTATGGAATCATATAATCTGCAAACAGTGATGGTTTGACTTCCTCTTTCATTTCTTTCTCTTGCCTGATTGCTCTGGCTAGGACCTTCAGTACTATGTTGAATGAGAGTGGTGAGAGAAGGCATCCTTGTCTTGTTCCAGTTTTCAAGGGGAGTGCTTCTAGCTTTTGCCCATTCAGTATGATGTTGGCTGTGGGTTCTTCATAGATGGCTCCTACTGCTTTGAGGTATGTTACTTCAATGTCTCATTTGTTGAGGGGTTTTAACATAAAGGGATATTAAATTTTATCAAAAGCCTTTCCTGCATCTGAAAGATGATCATGTGGTTTCTTTTCAGTTCTGTTTATGTGATTAATCACATTTATTAATTTGTGTATGCTGAATCAACCTTGCATCCCAGAGATAAAGCCTACTTGATCATGGTAAATTACCTTTTTGATGTGTTGCTGGATCTGATCTGCTAGTATTTTTTCATCTATAATCATTAAGTATATTGGCCTGAAGTTTTCTTTTATTTGTGTGTATGTGTCTCTGCTAGGTCTGGGATGATGCTGACCTCACAGAATGAGTTAGGAAGGAGACCCCTCTTTAATTTTTTGGAACAGTTTTAGTAGGAATGGTACCAGCTCTTCCTTATATATCTGGTAGAATTCATTTGTGAATCTATCTTGTCCTGGGCTTTTTCTGGTTGGTAGACTTTTTATTACTGCTTCAATTTTAGTACTTGTTGGTGTGTTCAGGGATTCAATTTCTTCCTGGTTCAATCTTGGAAGGTTGTGTGTTTCCAGGAATGTATCTATTTCTTCTAGGTTTTCTAGCTTTTTCATAGAGGTATTAGGATAAATGTTTATATTTTGAATGGCTAGGTTAAGGCATGTATCAGTACGTTTTCATGCTGCTGATAAAGACATACCCAAGACTGGGTAATTTATAAACAAAAAGAAGTTTAATGGACTCACAGTTCCACGTGGCTGGGGAGGCCTCACAATCATGGTACAAGGCAAAAGGCACATCTTACATGGCAGCAGACAAGAGTATGAGAGCCAAGTGAAAGGGGTTTCCTCTGATAAAACCATCAGATCTTGTGAGACTTATTCACTACAACAAAAATAATATGGAAGAAACTGCCCCCATGACTCCATTATCTCCCCCTGGGTCCCTCCCACAATATGTGGTAATTATGGAAACTACAATAAAAAATGATATTTGGGTGGGGACACAGCCAAACCCTATTATTCTCCCCCCGACCCCTCTCAACTCTCATGTCCTCACATTTCAAAACCAATCATGCCTTCCCAACAGTCCCCCAAAGTCTTAATTCATTTCAGCATTAACTCAAAAGTCCACAGTCTCATCTGAGATAATACAAGTCCCTTCCACCTAAGAGCCTATAAAATTAAAAGCAAGTTAGTTACTTTCTAGATACAATGGGGATAAAGGCATTGGGTAAATACAGCCATTCCAAATGGGAGAAATTGGCCAAAACAAAGGGGCTAAAGGCCTCATGCAGACCAAAATCCAGCAGGGCAGTCATATCTTAAAACTCCAAAGTGATCTCCTTTGACTCCATGTCTCATATCCAGGTCATGCTGATGCAAGAAGTAGGTTCCCATGGTCTTGAGCAGCTCCTTCCCTGTGGCTTTGCAGGGCATAGGCCCCCTCCTGGCTGCTTTCATGGGCTGGTGTTGAGTGTCTGTGGCTTTTGCAGGTGCATCGTGCAAGCTGTTGGTGGATCTACCATTCTGGGGTCTGGAGGATGATGGCCCCCTTCTCATAGCTCCACTAGGCAGTGCCTCAGTGGGAACTCTGTATGGGGGCTTCAACCCCACGTTTCCCTTCCACATTCGACTAGCAGAAGTTCTCCATGAGGGCCCTGCCCTTGCAGCAAACTTTTGCCTGAACATCCAGGCATTTCCATACATCCTCTGAAATCTACACAGAGGTTCCCAAACTTCAGTTCTTGACTTCTGTGCACCTGCAGGCTCAACACACATGGAAGCTGCCAGAGCTTGGGGCTTGCACCCTCTGAAGCTGCAACTCAAGCTGTACCTTGGCTCCTTTTAGCCATGGCTGGTGCAGCTGGGATGTAGGGCACCAAGTCCCTAGGTTGCACACAGTAGGGGACCCTGGGCCCAGCCTATGAAACCATTTTTTTCTCCTAGGCCTCTGGGCCTGTTATGGGAGGGGCTACTGAGAAGGTTGCTGACATGCCCTGGAGACATTTTTCCCATTGTCTTGGCAATTAACATTTTACTCCTCAGTACTTATGCAAATTTCTGCAGCTGGCTTGAATTTCTCCTCAGAAAATGGATTTTTCTTTTCTATCGCATCATCAGGCTGCAAATTTTCTGAACTTTTATGCTCTGTTTCCTTTTTGAAACTGATTGCTTTGGACAGCACCCAAGTCACTTCTTGAATGCCTTTCTGCTTAGAAATTTCTTCCACTAGATACCCTATATCATCTCCCTCAAGTTCAAAGTTCCACAAATCTCTATGCCAGGGGCAAAATGCCACTAGTTTCTTTGCTGAAACCTAGGAAGAGTCACCTCTACTCCAGTTCCCAACAAGTTCCTCATCTCCATCTGAGACCACCTCAGTCTGCATTTCATTGTCCATATTATTATCAGCATTTTGGCCAAAGCCATTCAACAAGTCTCTAGGCAGTTCCAAACTTTTCCACATTTTCTTTGTATTCTTCTGAGCCCTTCAAACTTCCAACCTCTGCCTGTTACCCAGTTCCAAAGTCATTTCCATATATCCAGGTATCTTTAGAGCAGCACCCAATCTACTGGTACCAATTTACTGTATTGGTCCATTTTCACACTGTTAATAAAGACATACCTGAAACTGGGTAATTTATAAACAAAAAGAGGTTTAATGGACTCACAGTTCCACGTGTCAGGGGAGGTCTCACAGTCATGGTGGAAGGCAAATAATGTTGAACACAATGAACAAAGTAAATATATTGGACCAGAATCTTCAAGAAATGCATCTAAAATAAATGCTACTAATTAACAAGCACATTATTGGTTCAAAGAGATAGAGAAGTTTTTGGTCACATCTGCTTTTCCTCACTGTGTTTCTACCTCCAATATTCAATTTTCTCATTAACTTTATGGGGTGACTTCATCATGTTTACGAGCTGAGGAGAAGGGTCTACCTCATTTTATTGTTTCTGTGGTATATTTTTGTCCACATTTTAATATTTCTGAAATCAGGATGCATTTTACCATTGCTATTAAGTTAGGCAGCAGTCATGACTTTTAGTCACTGTCAACACATGCATGTCAAAGCTTAGAGGGTGGGTGAAACATTTGAAAGAAAGTCTTGGAAACAATAGAGGAGCACTCTTAAGAAATAGTGTGTCACCAACATTTTTGATAACATAGAGGACAAAATTGTGTGCAAAAGCAACATCAGTAGTCCTGTGTATGTGAGAAATCAAACTGTAAGTGCAAAGTTTTGTTTTCCCTTTTCATGAAGGCTCAACTGTGATATATGATGAAAATCTGTGTCACTGTCTGAGGGATAACATATTCTATCCTGGTTTGATGACTTGTTTTTATTCTTTACAATTGTTGGTAACTTAAAGTTAGTAAAATAAAACTATAGAGAATAAAAGAGGATGAAAGATTGAAGACTTGAAAGAGGGGGAAAGGTCTTGGAAGAGGCAAAAGTGAATAAGATAATGGACATAAATAGAGGAGTTACCTTGGGAAAGAAGGTGAAATCCTTTCTCTATTGGAAGAAAACAAGGTGAATTTTTTTTCTTTTAATATCTCATTGTGTCTTACACCCACATTCCACTCATGCTGCAGTAGAAATTCAAGTCAGCCTGCCAAGTAGAAATGATTATCTTGTGGCACACTGAGACCAAAGAATCCAAATAAGAAAAATTGGCGTTTATTGGACACATGCTATATTCCAGGCATTATAGTGAGTACTTTACATGTAGGTCAGAAGAAGAAATTTAAAAGTGCATCAATTTCAGGATTTGCAAAGTTTCGGTCATGTGAGGTTTCCTAAGAGAGTTTTGAAGGATGAGGATAAGGAGGATGAGGAGGAGTAGCAGAAGGTGAAGACAAAGTTGGAGTCCTGTAGGTAATGAGATTTTCATTACATGAAATTGAATAGACAATCCATAGATTCTATAGTTCTACTGTCCTACAGAAGATACTGGAGCATAGTGATACAAGTTCATCTGTGGGAGCATATTCAAGGTTGGAGTAAAGTTGAAAAGTTTAGAATAGTCTTTATGGGAAATAAAAATAACATTTTTAGAATTTGTCTGCACTAGGTAATAGGCTAAGTGTTTACATTCATTTTTCAATTTACTTACAAGAAAGAAATTATTGGGAGCTAGTAGAGTGAAGTGTTGTAGAGTGTGGATTGTGGAAGGTATAAATCCTGGCTCTGCTATGTGTTACGTATGTAGCTTTGATCAAGCTAGGGGTCCTTTTGGTCCCTCAGTTTCCTCCTTTTTATGTAGGTTCAACAATGATACAAGACTGATAATATAAAGTGTTGGTGAGTGTATAACAAAGGAGGAACTATCAGACATTGCTGCTGGGAATGTAAATTCATGTAATTCCTTTTAGAGAAACAATTGATACTGTACAGTAAGAATGAAAGTACTCAGACCCTACAACCCAGCAGTTCCACTTGGAAGTATAAGCACCCTAAGAGAGTTCTGGCACATGTGCAAAGATGTGTGTAGGGTATTCATATAGTATTGTATAAAGTTGTGAAAATTTGGAAATATCTAATAGAGGAATTAAGAGATAAACTATGGTGTCATCAGTCATAAAAAATTCGACATAGCAGTTAAAGTGAACAAACTAGTTACATGTTTATTTATAGGACAATCTAGTATACAATGTTGAGTGATAAAAAGCAAGTTGAAGAATGTGTACAACATGAGTGTGCTTAGGAAAAATTAAAAGAACACACAAAGCAATACCATATATTATTTCTAAATAGATGCATGTATTTAATGACCTAGAAAGATGCAAATCAAATAATGATTATCTCTGGAGAGTGAAGGTGAGAGGGAGAAGGGATGAGAAGGAGTAAAAAATGTTGTTTCAAATTTATCTGAAATGCTCTTTTGAAAAAGAAAGTAGGGCCAGGCACCATGGCTCATGCCTGTAATCCCAACACTTTGGGAGGCCGAGTCAAGTGGATTAGTGGAGTCCAGGAGTTTCAGACCAGGCTGGGTGACATGGTGAAACTGTGTCTCTACAGAAAATATGAAAATTAGCCTGGAGTGGTGGCATGCACCTATAGTCCCAGCTACTCAGAAGGCTGAGTCTGGAGAATCACTTGAGCGTGGGAGGCAGAGGTTGCAGTGGACAGAGATGGCGCCATTGCACTCCAGCCTGGGCGACAGAGTGAGACACCATTTCGAAAAATAAAAATAAAAATTGAACCAAAGTGACAAACTGTTAGCATTCGTTAATTCTGGGAAGTAAGCAGTACATGAATGATGATGGGATGTGTATGTGTTGGGGGTGTACTTGCATTTTTAAGTTTGTTTGTTTGTTCGTTTGTTTGTTTGTTTGTTTTTGAGAGGGAGTTTCCCTCTTCTTCCCCAGGCTGGAGTGCAATGGCGCGATCTTGGCTCACTGCGATCTCCGCCTCCTGGGTCCAAGCAATTCTCCTGCCTTAGCCTCCCGAGTAGCTGCGATTACAGGCATGCACCACCACGCCCGGCTAATTTTATATGTTTAGTAGGGATGGAGTTTCTCCATGTTGGTCAGGCTGGTCTCGAATTCTCGACCTCAGGTGATCCACCTGCCTCGGCCTCCCAGAGTGCTGGGATTACAGGTGTGAGCCACCGCACCTGGCCTTTACTGTATTTTTAAATGTTTCCTCCAAAATATTTAATGACAGCCAGAGTTTTCAGGAAGTCTGCAATGGGGAGAAGGAATTGTTGAGTAAACAATGTGGGTTTCAAAAGAAGAGTGACTTCATTCTGAAATGCTTCCCTCAACTGCTAACCTATTAGCCTACTTTTTCTTGTGTCTAGGTTCTTTCACAACGAAATGCAAATATTAATTTGGGAGGTTAACCCCTTATTCCAGTGACATAGTAACATGGATTAACTTTCCAGATTAGAAGAAAGCACTTCATGGCTTCCAGATAAGGGACAAGGCACGATTAATAATTCTAATCAGCAGTACTCAGATCATGATAATCCTCATCAGCTTCTATGTGGATATTCTCCAAGACAACTTGTAAATTGTAAGGTTTAAAAGTAAAGGCCCAGGTTTAAGATATTATGGTTGAGGGTTGGGGGCTAGGGGAAGTCATCAGGGTAAGTGTTTGTGGAGTGGCCCTAGAAATGGGATGCCCTTGTGTGGCTGGGATAGAGGAGGAGAGCGCTGCAACTTGAGGAAGTTGGTGAAACGGCCCATGCATTTGAATCAGAGCCAGACCTGCTCTCCAACAGGGTTGGAACTGCTTGACATTCCCTTTGTTTTAGGTACCGAGTTTTTGCTTAGGTAATCAATAGAAATTTATTGACTCCCTTTCACTATTCACGGAATACTGTACTCACTAAATGAGTGGACAGTAGAGTGGACATAAAAGAAATAGAAATATAAGCCACTTAGAAGAAGCATGGCATAAATATGTTAAAAATTCCTTTAGTAACAAGATTAAGAAAAGATTTCTGATCAGCTATGCATACTCTCCTAGACCATCACAACTCATAAATCAACAACATTTATTGAATAGGGCTGTTCTGATGAACTAATTAACCTCCCTCACATATTCCTGATATGTGGTGACTTCTACCCAAATTTCCCTTGATTTTGTAAATTTCCCATAAAAATCGACAATTAAATATTTCCAGTGTCTCAATTTCCTTCTTTTACCTTTTATTTTTTTCTTAGAGGAATACAGTTACACAATGATAAGTAAATGCCACTTAGACTCATTTGATCCATTGCTCAGAAAACCTTTTTAAGCCTTAATAACATTTTCATTCTGTTTGCTATTGTGGTGTATGGTGCTGACATGCTTAGAAAGTTTGTGGTCTTTCCCAGCACCTGCTTTTTTCAAATATGCAACTGAATTTTTCACAGTTGAACTCTAACATTTCTCTCCTAACTGAGTGAAGTTTCACAACACATTTGAAATATTTCTGAGGCTGGGCATATGTTCCTGTTTATCCAACACAAAGCTGAGTCCTCTTTGAACTTTCATCTCCTGATAATGTGTCTCATTTTTTAACATCATAACACTCTAAGATTGGAACTGTTTGGAGGCTTTTGTGCTTTCCAAAGGATTTGCTCCTTTTCCTCTCCTCAGTTTATTCTCCCCTTCATTTTAAACAACTCCCTAAGGGCTGCAATAGAAGAATATAGTGGTGGCCAATACTAATAAACCTTTGTTAGGTGCCCTCTATTTCTCAGTGGGAACTTTTCTAAAATCTTTACCTTACACATCTTAAAAATCCTACAAAAGTTTCTCATGAGTTCTAATATACCATTTTGGTGCCAAAAGCTCAACCTATGCATTTCCAGCCCCCTCTCAGTTCTATTTCTGGCTGATGTTGTTTCTCACGGGCCACGAGAGGCTAACACCAACACAGCCTCATCTCTGTGAGAAACTGGAATGGTGCAGGTACAGGTTGGATATTCTAAAATATTAAAACTCATCTGGAATCCTGTCAGGTTCGACGGGTGTGTGTGTGTGTGTGTGTGTGTGTGTGTGTGTGTGTGTGTGTGTGTGTTTTCCTTATCTGGCTTAAGAAACCTGAAAATGACTTTTCTGGCTCTTTAACACCATCTTCACACACCACAAGAATATTATCCAGGATGCATTTGGCCCCCTATCTGTTATGAAACCTTGGTGAAATATTTCTCTGGAATCCCTCCAAAGTGAAAGGATCCCACATGGCATCCTTTTACACCTCTAGGGAAGAAAAGAGGTGTTCAAACTACATCATTTTCTGACTGTTTTCTTGGTTGGCTTCAAATACCAGCTTTACTTGAGCATTGGAACCTTATGCTAGGAAAACATTACCCTCTCAGTCCCTCTTTTTAGATAGACTTTGATCTACATTCTTCCTTTCTTTTTATTTTCTCTTACATTTTCTTATGAGAACATATAATAATACTCTCACAGGAGTCCTAACAAAATGGATAAAGTAACAAAGTGTTTTAAGATATAGTAATTATTTAGGTTGTACAAAAGGAAAACTTTAGCGTTGTTGTCTAAAAGATTAGAACTTGCAATTTCAACATAATTTACAATGATAGCATCTCACATGAGCTGATTTTATTTCAATCTTTATGTCATCTGCACTATTAATTATCTTTGAGTTCTTTGTAAAAACAGCAATTTATGAATCCAAGATGGCATCATAATCATGCTTATCTCCTCCTGGAAATTTACTCAAGTGATTGGGCAAAAATAAACTTTTCAGTGATGTTATTGCTTCACCTGTATTTAAAAGATTATTTTCATATGTCTTTGTCCATGATTGTGCTTGCAAAGAAGAGAGCAGCACTTAAGTAATTTATTTAGTATAGACATACTAACTGAATAATTGGGCCTTCTGGAATCTACTCTGGGGCCTAACATATGTGACTGAACTGTCTATACTGGCACTATTGCCTAGATTACAGGATAGGGCTTCCTGAAAATATTAATTAAAAAGTTGATACAATCTATTTGCCAAATACCTTGACCATTTGGACTGCTAAAACAAACTACCCTAGATTGGTTGTTTTATAAACAATAGAAATTTATTTCCCACAGTTCTGGAGAGTGGGAAGTTCAAGATCAAGATGTCAACAGAGTCAGTGTCTGGTAAGAGTTGGCTTTCTGGTTCATAGATGATCACCTTTTCACTGTTATCTCATGGTGGAAAAGGCTAAGAGCTCTCTCGCTCCTCTTTTACAAGGACACTAATCCTATTTATAAGGACTCTTCCCTCATGACCTAATCAACTCCCAAAGTCCCCTACCTCCTAGTATCCTCACCTTGTGGGTTAGGATTTTAGCATTTTAAGGGGACACAGATATTCAGTTCATACCACCAAGAGATCAAATGCAGCAGACACCTCATGGTAGCTACAAAGCAAATCTTATAATAGATTCATTAAAAATAAAATCCAAAGAATCAAAAATTCTACTAGAGAAATTCATTTAACCATAAAGGAAGATAGTAAAAGAATAAAACATGAAGAAAGGATCTAGAAGCAACTAGAAAATAATTAACAAAATGACAGTAGTGAATTCTTGCCTATCAATAACTATATATAAATATAAATGCGTTACATTCTCTAGTTAAGAAACATAGAGTAGCTAAATTGATAAAAGCAAACAAACAATAAAAAACAAGACACAGCTATATGCTGCCTACAAGAGTCTTACTTATAGGACACCTGTAAGGACACAGACAGAAAGGGAAGGGGAGTAAAAAGATATTCCATGTAAATGAAAACCAAAAGAGAGCAAGAGTGGCTATGTTGAATAAAATAGACTTTATGTCAAAAACTAAAAAGACAAATAATATCATTATAACTTAATAATTTAATGATAAAAGGATCAATTAAGAGGATATAACAATTGTAAATATATGCTTCCAACATTGGAGCACCTAAATATATAAAGCAAATAGGATAATAGATCTAAAAGGAGAGATAGACTTCAATACAATAATAGGAGGGAATATTAACATCTCACTTTCAGCAATGGACAGATCATTCAGTTAGAAACTCAACACAGAAACAGTGGTTTTAAACTGCACCCTAGATCGAATGTACCTAACAGACATACAGAGCATTCTATCCAACAGCTACAGAATACTCATTCTTTTCAATTTCACGTCAAACATTCTCCTGGATACACCATATTTTAGTTCACAAAATAAGTCTTAAAACAAATGTAAAGATTGAAACCATACCAAGTATCTTTTCTGAACACAATAGTATAAAACCAGAAATCAGTAACAGAAGGAATATTGGAGGCTAAAAATACATGGAAATTAAACAACATGCTCCTGAACCACCAATGGGTCAATGAAAAAAATCAAAAGGGGATTTTAAAAATTTCTTAGCACAAATGAAAATGAAAACACAACATACCAAAACCTATGAGGTACAGCAAAAGAAGTTCTAAGAGGGAAGTTTATAGTAATAAACAACTACATAAAACAGAAGAAAGATCTCAAATAAACAACTTAACATTGCACCTCAAGGAACTAGGAAGAACCCCAAATTAGTAGAAGGAAAGAAATAATAAAAATCAGAACACAAGTAAATGGAATAGACTTTAAAAATACAAAAAAAAAATAAATAAATAAAATGAATAAAAATACTGAACAAAATTGGCAAACCTCTAGCTGGACTAAGAAAAAAAAAGAAAAGATCCAAATAAATAAAATCAGAGACAAAAAACAAAGATACTACAAATTGTCCCCACAGAAATAAAAGAATCATAAGAGACTATTATGAACACCTACTTGCCAACAAATAGGAAAAACTTGAAGAAATGGATAAATTCCTGGAAGCATAGAACTTACCAAAATTGAATCATGAAGATGTAGAAAACCTAAGCAGATCAATAACCACTAATGAGATTGGATGAATAATAAAAAGTCACCCATCAAAGAAAAGCCAAGGGCTGAATGGCTTCCCTGCTGAATTCTACCAAGCATTTAAAAAAGGACTAATACCAATTCTTTCCCCACTATTCCAAGAAATCAAAGCTGAGAGAATTCTTCCTAACTCATTCTACATGGCCAGCATTACCCTGATACCAAAGCTAGACAAGGACACAACAAAAAAAGAAAACTGCAGGTCAATATCACTGATGAACAATTGACACAGAAATCTTCAACAAAATATTTGTAGACTAAGTTCAACAGCATAGTAAAAAGATCATTCACCATGACCAAGAGGGATTAATTCCAGAGATGCAAGTTTGGCTCAACACATGCAAATCAATACATGTGACAACACATTAACAGAATCAAGGACAGGAATCATATGATCATTCCAATTGATCCAGAAAAAGCGCTTGATAAAATTCAACATCACTTCATGATAAAAACTTCAACAAACTAGGTATAGAAGGAACATATGTCAAAACAATAAAAGCCATATATGACAACCTACATAATGTGTCAAATACTATTTATACAACAAGGGACTAATATTCAGAATATATAAGGAACTCAAGCAACCCAAAAAAAGAAAATCTGATTTTAAAATGAGCAAAAAGCTCAAATACACATTTCTCAAAAGAAGATATACAAATCATCAATAGGTTTATGAAAAAATGCTCAATATCACTAACCATTGTGGAAGTGCAATTCAAAACCACAGTGAGATATCACTTCAATTAATTAGAAGAGCTGTTATTGAAAAGACAAAATATAACAAATGCTGGTATGGATATAGAATAAAAGGAACACATACTCTCTTGATGTGAATGTAAATTAGTACTGCCATTATAGAAAACAGTATGGCAGTTTCTCAAAAAATTAAAAATAGAATTACCATATAATCCAACAACTGCATTATTGGATATATGTTCAAAGGAAATAGTATATTGAAGAGATATTTGCACTCCATGTTTATTGCAAAACTATTCGCAATTGCCAAAATATAGAATCAACCTAGGTGTCTATTAATGGATAAAGAAAATGTGGGTATCTATATATAATGGAGTGCTATTTGGCTATAAAAAGAGTAAAATCTTGGAATTTGTGGTGATGTGGTTGTACTTGAAGGACATTATGTTAAGGGAAATAAGCCAGACACAGAAAGACAAATACTACATGATCTTACTCACATGTGGAATCTAAACAAGGTGTTCTCAGAAGTGCAGAGTAGAATAGTAGTTACCAGAGTTAGGGGAATAGAGAATGATTGGCCAATGGAGACAAGTTGCAGTTAGAGGAGAGGAGTAATTTCTGGAGCAAAGGTACAGTTAGATGGGAGAAATAAGTTCTGATGTTTTATATTGCACAATAGGGTGACTATGGTTAACAATATTATATATTTCAGAATAACTAAAAGAGTGGATTTTGAATGTTCTCAACACAAAGAAATGACAAATGTATGAGTTGATGGATATGCTAAATACCCTGATTTGGTTATTATACAGTGTATACATGTGTTGAAACATCACACTCTACCCCATAAATAAATACAATCATAAATATCAATTTTAAAAAGTATTTGAAAGTCTATTAATTCAAATAATATTCCTGAAAAAAGTTACCTATAAAAGAAATATATAAAAACTGAGAAAGGAATCAGAATTAAGGATTGAAGAATGAAGCAGCCTGGTGTCAACATGACTTTTGAATAGCATTGTATTCATTCAGTGAAACAGGCAGTGATACAAAAAATTATTGTAATTATAATCCACAACACAAGTGTCAAAGTGATTTTTAAGAAAAAGTACTAAATGTTCAAAATAATATGTTAATATTAAATGAAACTAGACATTCAAATGATATTAATAAAGATGATGAAGGGCAATAGGGTTGAAGGACTATTGAAGGAAGTTTGCTTAATTCCATGTCTTAAATGAAGAAGATTCAAAAGATTAGTTCATTAATTTTTAGTTTTTTAAATTTTTTCAAGTTGTTTATTATAAAGAAACAGTTTCTACTGATAGAGATAAAACTGTCTCTTTATATACTTTTTGTTTTCCAATATTTCTGAAATTAGCCCGTTATATACACTAATTTCAAATATTACTCGGATATTTTCTGCAAAAGGAAATGCTAAGAGTGCTTTCTCTAAGTATATAAAACTTTGGGTTTTTATTCAATCAAGATTCAAAGATGAAAACTAAAACCACAATTTAATTTGTATTTTCTTACCCCAATAATCTTTCATTGCAGCAGCTAATTGCAGGCAAAATACCCAGACATATTAATAAGTGAAGAAGGAAAGGGACTAATTTATGAATCAATGATACTTAGGCATGTCAATTTTGTCTATGTTATTATTGAGACTTACTTTAAGAATGTGGAGAAAAATGAATATCACTGGGGTGCAAAGTAATTATTAATCCAGAGGGAGGAGAAGAAAGCCCGACTAGTTGCTGTGGAAAGATTTAGTCAGGGTATGTGTGAAAGGAGAAGAAAAAGAGTGGCAAGAGATGGGTCAGCAGCTGCAGATATTCCCATCAGAGGCCCAGCATGTCTTCTAGAGATCGCCCTAATTCCCCTAGATTCAGTTTATATGTTTTTAAATTAGTCAGCATTCTCTTGTCCATATCACAGAAATTGCAAGCAAATACTGAGACAGGAGATAAGTGACATGAGCTGCTTTTGAGACATTCTCTTACTAATAACAAGAAGGAAATAAACTCTACCTAGGAAAGTACAAAAACGTAGTGGAAAGCAATGATTTGCCTCTTGCTAAAGCAATAATTTTGTTGGGATTTGAGAGACTATTAGAAAATTCTTGGAGAAAAAGCACGGGTTTGAAAAATCTTAAGTAAGCTAGCAATTCCACATGTATATGGCCGTATTATTTTTTTAAGAGACAGAAAGGAGAAATTGACTTTACATATATGGAAAACAATTTGATTCTCAGTAAAATTCATGTAAAACTTATCTTTATTTATACATATTAGGAATAATAATGAAATACTTGAAGATGGAGTGCTTTCAAATGAGTGAGAAATAATATTCACATATTTGAGGCTGCCTAATCACACTTTTGGGATATTTTGAAGTAATAGTGTAGACAACTTAAAAATGAAAATCTTAATTTGTTGAAAAATACATCAAAAATATTTTTTAAAGAACATTTGTGTCTATTTGAGAATTTTTAGCATTTTATTATAAAATGAAAAAATTTTAAAAAAACCCCACAGATTAGCTCCAATGTATTGACTGACTCATTCATGCAATATTTTTTTCATTGACTGCATTAAGTGCTGAGGTTCATAGTCTCTGCCCTCATGAAACTGGCACAACTACAACAAAACAATCCCCAAAAGTAAAAATTTCACTGGAAAAGTAAATTATCCGAAAGATTGCACTATGCTGGAGTAATCAGGTTTTTGGTGTTCTTTTCCCCTTTCTTCTGTTTTCTCAGTCTTCTATAATAGGGATATTGCCCTTAAAGTACTCTTAAAGTCCCCCTGATTAGGAGCACTGTGCCAAAAGCTTTATAAACATTGTCTCATTAATTGTAATGATTAATGACAACTAATAGATACTCTCTGTTTTATACTTGTAGAAATGAAGTCTTAAAAGATTAAAAATCATATCTCAGGCACTCAATTGTAGAGTAGTTTGAAACCTGGTTGGTTTCACTTTGAATGCTCATGGCCAGCATGACACATTAGCAAATCATAGAAGAACTTATAAAATTATATTCATTCCTCCAGAATGGGACATAATGTGTCAAAATATAAAGTAAAATAACATTTTCTTGGAATTTAACTTGTATTTTTCTGTATAAGAAATATAGCAATTCCTTATTTTTTTCAGAATCAGCTCAGTTCCCCTTCCCATTGGGCTACTGGGCAACATTATCTGTTGTTCTTGAATCTCTTCCACTCCAAGGTTGCACCAGGGATCTAATGTGATAAACAAGTTGGAAGGTATTCTGGTGATGCTGTGAACATTGGTTATCCGTCTCCACTGGTTATTACTGAAATGCCCATTGTCCAAGCCACGCAGTCCATTCAGGCCGATGTAACTCTACAGCTTTTCAAAATCATACTTTAAACATGACCTCTGGAGATCTCTGGAGAGTAGGGAAATTGTAGTTATTCCTCTTTGGAGTCTTGCAATCACCTTGGGATATTGTCTGAGACTAGGGAGTAGTTCTCTTCACTCTCAAAACAGCTGTAAAATCTAAAACCCCTGTTTGTGTTGTATGGGACTACTGTGTCCCCTGTACTCTTGCTAACCCTTGTGAGAAGTAAGGATTAACTTGTCCAAGACTATTCCCATATATTCTGGCTTTCCGAAGAGAGACCTGGACTTCTGCAAGGCCCCATGGAAATTGGCTATACAGTCTTTGTTTAGGGCAATCAATACCTGTCAGTCTCAAAGCTTGGTCCCCACTTGCTCACCCCATCATAACAGCTGAGGCGCCAATCCTTCCGCAGCCATGAAGGTGGATGGGGTGAATTCTTTGCTAACTTACCACAATGTACAGCTGTAAGCGTGAAGCTTATATCTCTCCTACCTAATTCCCAAGAAAGGGGCTGACATTCTTCCCAAACAAAAACACCAAACTAGCATATTAAAGCTCTAACAATGGTTCTCCATATCACATTGCTGTTGAATCCTGGCTTTTACTATGCCCACCTGTCCCCCATCCTGGGATGAAGTTGATGTTTCCCTAATCCTGCAACATAAAAGCATGGCCCAAAGATCTGAGTCTTTTTCCAGACCTGAGAGTTAAGCTCTAGTAGGCTGCTGTGTAGTGCCCCACAGCACCTGCTACTGCTCCTGCCCCCTGAGTATTCCCCAAGAAATGCTACTCAAACAATATCTATACGATATTATACGATATCAAATTAAATTTTTGTTTTGCTAACTTGAAAAGTATTAAATGCTTTCAATATCCATACCCTTGGCTGCTAGGGGACTGAACATCTTTTCATGGGGTTATTGGTCATTTTTATTTCTACCACCGTGAAGTTCCTGTATCACAGTCTTTGTCTTTTTCTTATTAACTTGTAGAAGCTTACTGAAAAATAATCCTCTGTTTGTTATATGTGCCATTAACCTCTTTTCCCATTCTTTATCCTTTACCCTTAGTTATGGTATTTGTGTTTGGAAGAAAAAAAAAAAAAAACCTATGTTTTTACTACTGACTTTTACCCAAACTTTTTGTATTTTTCATTTTAAAAATAATCTGATCTTACTTATTTGCTACTCTTAGAAAATCCTATTTTTTACTGGATTCAAGGTCAGGGTAGAAGCTCTCAGAGAGAACAGCCTCTGCTTCTCGGGGACCTGTTCCTGGCATTTCTCTTTGGTTTCTCGTTCTCTTGGTCAAAAGTTTAGCATATTCTGCAGCCTCTTACTTATTTTTCTTAGCGAGCTGTGTCTTCAGAGCAATATGTGGATGTTTTGTGTGCAGGACTCATGGAATAACAGGATGCTGAATCTTGGGCAGTCTGGTCCTGAGTTCCTTAACTTCTTTGTTTAGGGACTTTCTCACAGTATATGGTAGGTATCATCTTTTTAGAGATATTTGAAAACTTAGCAGATTCTGCTAGCACTTTTGGGCCCTAGGTGATGAGGCATAGTATTATCAGTCGGTCCAAAAATATCCTTCTCTCCCCCGACTTTTTTTTTTTTTTTTTTTTACAGTAACCAAATTAAGAGCACTCAAATTGACATCTACAATGCAACCTTGAACAGATTTGTACTTTCTCCAGTTCTCCTTGGCATGTGATAGGAACACTCCTTACTTAGTAGCAGCAAACACAGCCATGGGGCAAGACATTCTGCTTCATGGGAAAACTTTGTTTGCAGTTCCCATCACTGATTCAGATGACATAAGCTTTTCACTCTTCAGTCAGCATTAGCAGCAACTTCTATGGCCATATGCTTCTCATAAAAGGTATGATATTTGTGTTCATTGTCCATTTCAGTGCGTTTCTAGCAGCTAGTGACTGAGAGGGAAACATTCATGTTCACTCTGAAGTGGTGCTTCCCTCTGAAATACCATGAAAAAGAACGAGCCAATCCTACCTTTCTAACTGTGTATTAGACATTTTTATTTGCATATACAAAATAAACGCATTTTACCTTTCTCTCATGAACTCATCTTCCCAATTTTCCTATCTTGACTTGATCCCCGAATATTACTGGATACATTGACCTAAAACATAGTCAATTTTGACTTTTTTTTTTTTTTGCCTTTAGGCTTTTTCTAGAAAGAGTTAATCAATATACATTTGATGCCGTAGACACACGTTGTGACATTATTTCTTTGGCTTTTATTCAAAATTGATAGAGAAAATATTACATTGTCATTTTTCTTGCAAAGTGCTCCCTTGAGTTTCGAGTTTCGTCATGGGAGAAAAAAATGTTTATACAAAAAAACTCTTATGTGCCAATTTTTGGTCAATGAAAGCTGTACTATGTTTATTTAATATACAAATCAGCTCTTATTTTCCTTTCCAAAAGAAAAAAAAAAGCTTATTAACAAACCTCTTTTCTTGACCTTTTTTGAACATCATTTCATGAGTATATGGGGCCTCTGGAGGGGGCCAGCACTTGTCGCTGTTCCTCTCAGCCACCCATTCTTCTACACAGTTTACATGGTTGCCTCCAGTCCCATCTATAGGAATTTTTGTGCAGGGTTTCTATGTGTTATCTTTTACATAAACCATGCAACCATTGACATTTTATTTCCCAATAGCCAGCTAGGTAGAAAAAAAAAATCAACCGTGATTGTAATTTTAATGAAGCAGAATTTACATTGTTTCCAGGCTGTCTGCCAACTTGCTGTTTAGGAAAGTTAACCCAGATGCAGCTTAATCAGTCTGTCTTTTTTCTTTTTTTATCACCAAAAATTCTCTTGTCAAGATCAGATGAAGGATAATAATATACCCTTAATGGTTTTGTACAGTTCATTCCTGAACTTCAGTGAACAGGAACTAGCTGGTGTTTCCCAGAGGCCCTAAAGATCCCTTTTCTAGCCTTATTCCTGATCTACTTTAGTCAGACACTCTCCTCTCTCCTGTTCAACTTCTTTTTGTTGGCTTCAGCAAATCCATCAGTGGCTAACATGTGGCCTCTTAACCAAAATAGTTTGGGAAGCAGAATCTGACCTCATTGTAATAGGTCTCCCATCAAGCCATAAAAGTCGTTATTGTATTAAGAGTGTCTTGATGAATTGGTTGGAATTTTACGCTCTCACAGAACATTAGATTGCTACTTATGTTGCAGAATTTGCATCACTGATTCCTGTAGCCATCGCGTTTTATATCCTATCATGTCTCTGTTAATTAAAAATGTGTGTTTTTACGTTATGTGTCTACACAGCACTAGAATATCATGACATCATACTGTGATACTAAAAGTTTATGGTAAAACAGATGCAGATTATGGTCCCTGCCCCCAGGTGTCTAACTAAAAAAGTAAGCTGATAGTAGCATTGATAAATCTAGTATGTAATACAAAATCAAGAAGCAGAATAGCTCATCTCAGTCCAAAATATGTTGATTGTTCTCTTACAAAAGAGTAAACAAAACAAACAGGTCCATTTCATGTCCTCTACCAAAACATAGATGGCCAGATTCATTCCATGTTGCCTTTCTTCAACACCAGCCCCTCCCTGACTCCCTCACATCTTTTCTACTTTAGTAGGCAATTCCATGGTAAGAACATTCTGGACCTGTTTGCCCTCTCATCCTTTCCCTGCCTTCCCCCTTCTCTGCATCAAGGGACACCAACCTCTGCGGCTGTGTTTCCCATGCTCAGTGGCTTCAAATAGATTATGGGGGAGGTGGTGGGGTGGAATAAGCCAGGGTATCTCTTTTCTTCCCCTGCCTTCCAACAGCTTTATGAATCCAGCTCTTGGCAGGCAAGCCAGCTATGGTTCCAGCTTCCACTAGTGCCAGTAACACTGCGTTCACTCTTTATCCCTTCAGTCATGGGTCAGGGTGGCTTCTTGCTGTTATGAATCTTTGCATTGGCCCACTGTCCTCTGTTTGGTTTCTCAGCTCTTTCATCACCCAGGGAATCAATTTTCTCCATTAAAGTATCTTTAACTACTCAGGTGGTTTCTGTTTCCTGGCTAGACTCTATGATGATACACATAATTTCCTCAGTACATGTGAAATAACCTTTCTGACTTTTGTGGCTTTAAAAAAAATCCCCGTAAAGACTAGAAATTATTCCATCACTCACAGAGGGCAAAGCCAAAAATATAACTGCCAGGGGGAAGCCCAAGAATGTGCCACTTTTAAATTCACTCTGATACATCTGTTGCCTTGCTCTATTTAGGATGTAATATATTTATTTAAAATAAATATTTCCTTGACGAAGATGGTTATAGTTAAGGAATCTCTGCTTTAATAAAGCTCAAGAAGAGGAAATACTGCTTTTTACTTAATATTTTCTCTAATTAGACTTTTATTAATATTAATTGTTATTTTAAAAATATTTTTTTTTTTATTTTTAAAATTTAAAAAAATTTTTAAAAATATTTTAAAAACGTTTACAAAGAATTATTTCAGTTATTTGTGAAATAGAAAAAATCAAGCAACATACAACATTTTGCATTATTTTTCTCTGGCTAATTAGTACAGAATAAAAAACTGGTAACAATAAATAAATATAGCTTCCAAAGTTTCCCACTTCATTTCAAATGAATCAATGATTGGAGTAGAGCCCTTTAAACTTTGTTGTATTTGACATTAAATATTGACTTTCAATACATTTTCTCTTGATGTTGTTTTTCTGTCTGTTTTGCAATGTAAGATGCCAGAAGTCTTACAAAATAAGCAAGAAGATGGGGGGAGGTGTCATACTTTCTGCTTCATGCTCTATATTCCTCCTGAAATAAATGATGAAGGGTTCCAAGGAGAACATGGCACTGATGGAGAAGCCGTAGATATGACATGGAAATAAAATAATCAGAATCCTAGATAACTTTTATAACTATTTAAAATTTCAATTTTCCCATTTTCTTTGTTTATTTCTAAAAGAAAAACTCTAAGCTTAGGTTTTTATTCATTGTCACGTTGCTTTTATAAAGAGTGAATGTTAATGCCTGCATTAGTCAGGATTCTCTAAAGGGACAGAACTAATAGGATATATGTATATAAAAAGGGGAGTTTATTAGGAGAATTGACTCACACGATCACAAGGTAAAGTCCCACGATAAGCTGTCTGCAAGTTGAAGAGCAAGGAAGCCAGTGGTGGATCAGTCCTTGTCCCAAAACCTCAAAAGTAGAGAAGCCGACAGTACGGCCTTCATTCTGTGGCCAAAGGCCCAAGGGACCCTGGAAAACCACTGGTGTAAGTCCAAATGGTCCAAAAGCTGAAGAACTTGAAATCTGATGTTCAAGGGCAGGAAGCATCTGGCATGGGAGAAAAATGAAGGTCTGAAGACTTAGCAAGTAAAGTCCTTCCAACTTCTGTCTGCTTTATTCTAGCTGTGCTGGCAGCTGATTAGATGGTGCCCACCCGATTGAGGGTTAGTCTGTTTCTCCCAGTCCACTGACTCAACTGTTAATCTCCTTTGGCAACACCCTCACAGATATGCCCAGGAACAATACTTTGCATCCTTCAATCCAATCAAGTTGACAATATTAACCATCACAAGTCCACCCCTTGTCAATTTGAACCCATATACAGCTCCTGAAATCATATATAATCTTCAAGTGAAGACAATAATAAGGTCATAATTATGCCTAATATAATACGGCTATCCTTTGTACAACTGGAAGCGCACTAATCCTTAACCTAAATGCTATTTCATAAAGTTAACAACACTTAAATGCTGATATGAAGTCAATAAATCTTATGTCACATGATAAAGGAAAAAGGAAATAAAATGAAGCTATTTTCCTAGTACAAGTGTATACCTGCACAAACATATTCTTAACAAAATAAGTAGGAAATATTCATGACAATTACAGTCCTCGTTTCTGCAACTGTTCACCTGGTTGTAGCTGGTATTGATGACTACCTTCTTCTACCACCCATTCTATATTCCCTTTGCCTTCACCAAGCACCTCAGCAGGTCACGTTTTTTTACCTGGTGGAGTGACCCAAACCTTCTTTCCTGAAGGGTCTGGGCCACTTGTAGTCCTACCTGGATTAGGCTGTTGTAATTTCCCATTGACCTTAATCACAGGGCATGGTAATACTAAGAGATGCCCTAAAGGATCTCCTGAATTCCGTGCATACTCTTTCTTACCTCCATTATGGAGAAGTAGACTGATGTCATTTTGATATTCTGGGTCAATCACTCCAGCCAATACTGTAGCTCCCATCTTAGCCTGTTGACATAGAGGTAGGAGGAGGCCAGTGTCCAGGTGGCAATCTTATTTCCAGTTTAATGGAATTATTGTTGTGTCTCCTGATGGTAGCATTCTTCTCTCTGGAGCTAAGACCTCTAGGCCAACAGAACCTAATGTCACAGGAACAGGAAGCAAAAAATTTGCCTGTGGGTCACTACAAGAGATGGTGAGTGGTGCCACTTCCACTTCGACCCCTTGATTCCTGGACCTGTGAATCCTATTCAAGAAACAGTACCATACATTGGACATTGATTCAGAGCACACACAGCCTTCTGGAGAACTTTGTCCCAGCCCTGCAAAGTATTATCACCTAGTTGGCATTGTAATTGTGACTTCAAAAGGCCATTCCACCATTCTATCAATCCAGCTGCTTCAGGTTGATGGGGAACAGGTAAGACCAGTGAATTCCATGAGCATGAGCCCACTGCTGCATTTATTTAGCCATAAAGTGAGTGCCTTGGTCAGAGGCGATGCTGTGTGGAATACCATGACAGTGGATAAGGCATTCTATGAGTTCACAGGTGGCAGTCTAGGCAGAAGCATTGCATGCAAGATATGCAAACCCATATCTGGAATAAGTGTTTATTCTGGTGAGGACAAACAGCCGCCCTTTCCAAGATGCAAGAGGTCCAGTATAATCAACCTTCCACCAAGTGGCTGGCTGAACACCCCAAGGAATTGTGCCATGTTAAGGACTCAGTTGTTGGTCTCTGGTGCTGCTGGCAAATTGGGCACTCAGCCATGGCCATAGCCAGGTCAGCCTTAGTGAGTGAAAGTCCATGTTGCTGAGCCCATGCGTAACCTCCCATTCCTACCACCATGGCCACTTTGTTCATGGGCCCATTAGGTGATGACAGGGGTAGCTGGGGAAAGAGGCTGAGTACTGTCCACGGAACAAGATATCCTATCCACTCGATTATTAAAATCCTCCTCTGCTGAGGTCACTTGTTCATGAGCACTCACATGAAATACAAATATCTTCAGTTTTTGACCACACAAAGAGGTTCATCTACATACCTCTTCCCCAAATTTCTTTGCCATCAATTTTCCAATCATGCTTCTTCCAAGTCCCTGACCTTCCAGCCAAACCAGTGAATACAGCCCATGAATCACTATATAATCACACATCTGGCTATTTCTCCTTCCAAGCAAAGTATACAACCAGGTGCACTGTATGAGTTCTGCCCACTGGGAAGATTTCTCTTCACCAGTGACCTTCAGGGATGTCCTACAAAGGGGCTGTAGTGCCGCAGCTGCCCACTTTCAGGTGTTGCCTGCATATTGTTCAGAACTATCTGTGAACCAGGCCCTAGTATTCTCTTCCTCTGTCAACTGATCATAGGGAACTCCCCATGAGGCCATTGGTGCAGGCTGGGGGAAAGAAGGCAGGGGAGCAGGAGTGGGGAACATGGGCGTTTGAGCCACTTCCTCATGTAACTTAATTGTGCCTTCAGGACCTACTTGAGCCTGATCACATATATACCACTTCCATTTGATGCTGGAATGCTGCTGTGCATGCCCCACTTCATGGCTAGATAGGTCAGAAGGCACGCAGTTCATGATAGGCAGTTTAGGTCGTGTGGTGACTTGGTGACCTGTAGTCAAACGTTCAATTACTACCAAAGCCCAGTAACAGGCCAAGAGCCATCACTTAATAGGAGAGTAGTTATCTACAGAAGATGGTGGGTCCTTGCTCCAAAATCCTAGAAGCCTCCACTGTGATTCACCTATGAAGGCCTACCAAGGCTCCAAACAGCATCCCTATCTACCTCTGACACTTCAAGCTCCATTGGATCTGCTGGGTCATATGACCCAAGGGGCAGAGCAGCTTGGCCAGCAGCCTGGACCTGTTGCAGAGCCTTCTCTTGTTCTGGACCCCACTCAAGACTTCCCAGTCACTCAATAAATGGGCCGGAGTAACACACCCAAATGAGGAATGTGTTGCCTCCAAAATCCAAAGAGGCCCACTAGGTATTATGAGACTTTCCCGGCAGCCTCTCCCATCGCAGGCCAAAGACCCAGTAGGAAAAAGTTGTTTTGTGGGCTGGCCCCAGGGTCCTTGTGCTGTGTGCAGCCTAGGGACTTGGTGCCCTATGTCCCAGCCACTCCAGGTGGAAGCCCCAAGCCTTGGCAGTTTCCACATGTTGTTGAGCCTGTGGGTGAACAAAAGTCAAGAATTGAGGTTTGGAAACCTCAGATTTCAGAAGATTTCAGATGTATGGAAATGCCTGGTTGCCCAGGCAAAAGTTTGCTGCAGGGGCAGGGCCCTCATGGAGAGGGGAGTGCGGAAGGGAAATGTAGGGTTGGAGCCCCCACACAGAGTTCCTACTAGGGCACTGCCTAGAGGAGCTGTGAGAAGAGGGCCACCATCCTCCAGACCCCAGAAATGTAGATACGCCAACAACTTGCACTGTGCACCTGGAAAAGCCACAGACACTCAATGCCAGTCTGTGAAAGCAGCCAAGAGGGAGGCCGTACCCTGTAAAGTCACATGGTCAAAGCTGCCCAACACCATGGGAACCCACCTCTTGCATCAGCTTGACCTGGATATAAGACCTGGGGTCAAAGGAGATCATTTTGGAGCTTTAAAATCTGGCTGTCCTGCTGGATTTCAGACTTGCAAGGTCCCTGTAACTCCCTTATTTTGGCCAATTTCTCCCATTTGGAATGGCTGTATTTACCCAATACCTGTACCCCCATGGTGTCTAGGAAGTAAGTAGCTTGTTTTTTATTTTACAGGCTCATAGGCAGAAGGGACTTTTGGGTTACTGCTGAAATGAGTTAAGACTTTGGGGGCCTGTTGGGAAAGCATGATTGGTTTTGAAATGTGAGGGCATAAGATTGGAGGGGGCAGGGTGGAATAGTATGGTTTGGCTGTATCCCCATTCAAATATGAACTTGAATTGTATCTCCCAGAATTCCCACATGTTGTGGGAGGGACCCAGGGGGAGACAATTTAATCATGGCGGCTGGTCTTTCTCATGCTATTCTTATGATAGTGAATAAGTCTCACGAGATCTGATGGGTTTATCACGGGTTTCTGCTTTTGCTTCTTCCTCATTTTCTCTTGCTGACATGATGTAAGAAATACCTTTCGCCTCCTGCCATGATTCTGAGGCTTCCCCAGCCATGTGGAACTGTAAGTCCAACTAAACAAATTTTTCTTCCCAGTCTCAAGTATGTCTTTATCAGCAGTGTGAAAACAGACTAATACAATAGCACAAAGTACAACAGATTTGCTGTAGCTTAAGACTAGTTTTACAAATCCTTTTTCCAATTAATTAAAACTTTGCAGAGGGGATAAACAGTGATTTTTACCATTCAACCAATTTGCACACAGACAGGGAGAGAAAAACATTGCCTGAGGCAGGGTGGGGAAGGTGAGGTGCTCACAGAGGCCAGAGAAAGACTCACCCATTGCAGGGACACTAAAAAGTGCAGGTGGCTACTTGTCGATAGTGAAGGGATGGATCTTTTCCAGCAGTCCCATCAGCATTCAGGTTTCCCCTTTTTGGTGAGGAAAAAGCTTCCTATGTGCCGTAATCCTGTTCATGCCAATTCTGTCACCTACAGCTGTCAGCAAAGAGTGCAAGGCAGATTAGTTCAAAGAGAATAATGATTTAATTAAGTCCCAGCTATTTATCTTTGTTTTTATTGCATATGCTTTTGGGATCTTGGTCATGAAATCTTGGCCTAAGCCAATGTCTAGAAGGGTTTTTCCAATGTTATCTTCTAAAATTTTTATAGTTTCAGGTCTTAGATTTAAGTCCTTAATCTATCTTGAGTTGATTTTTATATAAGATGAGAGATGAGGATCCAGTTTCATTCTCCTGCATGTAGCTAGCCAATTTTCCCAGCATTATTTGTTGAAAAGGGTGTCCTTTCCCCACTTATGTTTGTGTTTGCTTTGTTGAAGATCAGTTGACTGTAAGTATTTGGGTTTATTTCTGGGTTCTCTATTTTGTTCCATTGGTCTATGTGCCTATTTATATACCAGTACCATGCTGTTTTGGTGACTATGGCCTTATAGTGTAGTTTGAAATCAGGTAGTGTGATGCCTCCAAATTTGTTCTTTTTGCTCAGTCTTGCTTTGGCAATGAGGGCTTTTGTTTTGGGGTGGGGGTGTTCCATATGAAGTTTAGAATTGTTTTTCCAATTCTATAAAGAATGATAGTGGTATTTTGATGGGAACTGTGTTGAATTTGTAGATTGCTTTTAGCAGTATGGTCATTTTCACAATATTGATTCTACCCATCCATGAGCATAAGATGTGTTTCCATTTGTTTGTGTTGCCTATGATTTCTTTCAGCAGTGTTTTGTAGTTTTCCTTATAGAGGTCTTTCACCTCCTTGGTTAGGTATATTCCTAAGTATTTTACTATTTTATTTTATTTTTGCAGCTATTGTAAAAGGGGTTGAGGTCTTGATTTGATTCTCCACTTGGTCGCTGTTGGCATATACAACAGCTACTGGTTTTTGTACATTAATCTTGTATCCAGAAACTTTGCTGAATTCTTTTATCAGTTCTAGGAGCTTTCTGGAGGAGTCTTGAGGGTTTTTGAGGTAAACGATCATGTCATCAGCAGACAGTGAGTTTGACTTCCTCTTTACTGATTTAGATGCCTTTTATTTCTTTCTCTTGTCTGATTGCTCTGGCTAAGACTTCCAGTACTATGTTGAAGAGGAGTGGTGAGAGTGGGCATCCTTGTCTTGTTCCAGTTCTCAGAGGAAATGCTTTCAATTTTTCCCCATTCAGTGGGTTTGTCATAGGTGGCTTTATTACATTGAGGTATGTCCCTTGTATGCTGATTTTGCTGTCAGTTTTAATCATAAAGGAATGCTGGATTTTGTCTAATGCTTTTTCTGCATCTATTGAGATAATCATGTGATTTTTGTTTTTAATTATGTTTATGTGGTGTAGCACATTTATTGACTTGCATATGGTAAACCATCCTTGCATCCCTGGCATGAAACCCACTTGATCATGGTGAATTATCTTTTTGATATGTTGTTGAATTCAGTTAGCTAGTATTTGGTTAAAAATTTTGGCATCTATGTTCATCAGGGATATTGGTTTGTAGTTTTCTTTTTTGGTTATGTCCTTTTTTGGTTTTGGTAGAGGAACAGTCAGGACAGTAAACAGACAACCCACAGCAATCCCGCTGCTAGGTATCTACCCAGAGGAAAAGAAGTCATTATACCAAAATGATACTTGCATAAGCATGTTTATAGCAGCACAATTCACAATTGCAAGACCATGGATCCAACTCAAATGCCCATCAATCAATGAGTGGATAAAGAAACTGTGGTGTATATATATGATGGAATACTACTCAGCCATAAAAGGAATGAATTAACGGCATTCACAGTGACCTGGATGATATTGGAGACTATTATTCTAAGTGAAGTAACTCAGGAATGGAAAACCAAGCATCCTTATGTTCTTACTGATATGTTGGAGCTAAGCTATGAGTATGCAAAGGCATAAAAATGAGACAATGGACTTTGGGGACTTGGAGAAAAGGGTGGGAAGGGGGCAAGGGATAAAAGACTACAAAGAGGGTACAGTGTATACTGCTTGGGTGATGGGTGCACCAAAATCTCAAATCACCATTGAAGAACTTACATAACCAAACACCACCTGAACCGCAATAACGTATGGAAAAGAAGCGAACAACAACAACAACAAAGAGAATAGCAATTAATATCCCATAGCACCAAACCCGTTCTTAGCCAGAAGGGACTTTGCCGAGAAGGACTTTACTGAGAGGGGCTTCTAACCCCCTAAATCTTAGAAGGGTCTCTAACCCTCCTAAATTGGGCCTCTAACCCAAGGTTGGTCAAGCATTCTTGACTTTTATTAAGAAGGGCCTCTAACCCACACTATCTAGAGATACTCTAACTCCCCTAAGTCGAGCCTCTAATCCAATCCCATCCTTTACCCAGGTATATGTACCCCACGTACCCAAAGTTGTGCAATCAGTGCTGCAGTATATTTTCTTTGGGTTGGGGGATCGCCTCAGTATCTTCCCTTCAGGGTTCACCAGAAAGACGTTACCAGACCTCACCACTTACTCAAAGTTAGCCTAGGGTCGGGGGTTTCCTTAATATCGTCCCTTCCGTGGTTGCCAGAAAGATGTTACAGGAAAGGGGTTCCAATTCAGACCCCAAGAGAGGGTTCTTGGATCTCATGCAAGAAAGAATACAGGGTGAGTCCATAGGGTAAAGTGAAAACAAGTTTTTTAGGAAAGTAAGGAATAAAAGAATGGCTACTGCATAGACGGAGCAGTTTTGAGGGCTGCTGGTTGCCTGTTTTTATGGTTATTTCTTGTAGATATGCTAAACAAGGGGTGGATCATTCATGCCTCCCCTTTTTAGACCACATAGGGTAACTCCCTGATGCTGCCATGGCATTTGTAAACTGTCATGGCGCTGATGGTAGTGTAGCAGTGAGGACCACCAGAGATCACTCTCGTGACCATTTTGGTTTTGGTGAGTTTTGGCCGGCTTCTTTATTGCAAGCTGTTTTACCAGCAAGGTCTTTATGACCTGTGTTTTGTGCTGACCTCCTATCTCATCCTGTGACTTAGAATGTCTTAAGCATCTGGGAATGCAGCCCAATAGATCTCAGCCTTATTTTACCCAGGTCTTATTCAAGATGGAGTTGCTCTGGTTCAAACATCTTTGACAATTAGATTGTGCCCATCCAGATTGCAGATGGGTCTGCCTCTCCCAGTCCATTGACTCAAATGTTAATCTCCTTTGGCAACACCCTCACAGACACACCCAGGAACAATACTTTGCATCCTTCAATCCAATCAAGTTCACACTCAGTATTAACCATCACAATGTCATTTATCAAAGCCTGCCATAGGCTATATGTTTTACTTGCCAATTTTTAATCTTTATTATAATTGATCAAGTTAGACATTGTTATTCTTACTTTACAGATGGAAAAACTGAGATCTGGATGTAAATTAATTACTCAATATTATGTAGCATTTAAGTGGCAAAGCCAGGACTCACGACAAGGTAGTGCTCTTCTCATCTCATTGACCTGCTTTTCAGTTAAAAAAGCAAAGCAAATGGAACACACCTTTGAGCCAGACTTTTGTGACTCTGTTAGGATTTTTTTTAAGAGCTTGAAATAGAAAACAAAGTAGAAAACATACTACATTTGCCTGTAAGCATTTCATTTTTCAACTTTGACCCTACTCAAAAGAGCTTAAAATTTAATAGGAGACATTATGAGAATATCTGTCCCAGATAATAAACAGTAACAGGATAAATGGCAATTTACACTATAATTATGGATGTGTCAGAGTGGTGGAGATTATAGAAATAAGCTCTAGAATAGTGGTATAGTGTTAATTAGGGATGTTTTTGTTCAAGAATAAGTTACAAAATATCCAAAAGATTTTAGGAGATGGAGAGTTGCCGAAAGAGAAAGCTAGGTGATTTGTTTCATTGAACCAGTGTAATAAATAATGAGTAAGAGAAATGGGTTGTAAGACATATAAGTTTTAAAAGCTAAGTGGACCCAGCCAGGGCAACTGGCAAGAACATGAAATAAAAGGCAACCAGATGGAAAAAAATAAAATACTATGAATAAATTTAACAAAATAATTATAAGACATACAACTTGAAAACTATAAAACAATGTTGAGAGAAATTTAAGAAGACCTAAACAAATAGAAAGACATCCTATGTTCATGGATCAGAAGACAATATTGTTAAGATAGCAATGCCCCTGAAATTAATCTACAAACTCAATGCAATCCCTATCAAAATTCAGCTGGCTTCTTTGTAGAAATGAACAAGCTGATCCTGAAATTTATGTAGAAATTCGAGTTACCCAGAATAACCAAAACAATCTTAATAAAGGAAAAAAGGTGTAAGGTTCACATTAATTGATTTCAAAACTTAGTACATAGCTGCAGTAATTGAGACAGTGTGGTACTGGTGTAAAGATGACATAGGTAAATGGAATAGAACTGAGAGTTCAGAAATAATCCCTCACATTTACTGTCAATTGATTTTTGACAAGGTGCTAAAGCAATTCAATGAGGAAAAAATAATCTTTCAACAAGTGGTACTCGGACAACTGGTCACAGACCACACAACTCTCTATTGTCTTCCTCTTGGCCCAGTTCACACATTTGTTATACCTGCTTTATGCCTGTAGACATTTGATTTTTCAACTTTGAACTAGTCCAACTAGTCACCCAATACTGGAAATCTTTCTATCATTTCTCTACTAAAAGATTTTAGCATAATCCTGATCATGTCATATAGCAGGGATCTCCCTTGTATTGAGCACCATTACTTAAAGCAGTAGTTTTTTTACACAAATAATTTTTAAAATATGTGATCATTTTTATTTTTCATACAAATTGCAGGATGATGCTGTTATTTAGGAAGTGGAGCTGGACAGAGATGCTAGGTGTCCTGTGATGCATGTGACAGTTTTACCCAATAGGTAATTATGCTGCATGATTTTCAAATATTCCATCAACATTCATGTAGGGGGAAAAAAGTTATAATTATTTGAGAGTCTAGAAAATAATTTTACCAATCACAACAAAATATATTTCTTCATAGTTATAAATTAAAAATGTCAGGAATGCAATACTGTTTAAATCAAAGGAACTTTGCACTATGTTTTCTGAGACTTGTTCACCATTTCAGAAAACCACCTCAGCGAAACAATGCCCCTCATTATAATTGAGTCACCAATATAACATAACAGTGCTAGTTGGCACATATTGCTGCCACATACAGACAGATAATAAAGGGAACCTAAGACTCTTATGGCTTAGAAGTAATATTATAAAATTAGTGGAAATATACAAGATGCTGGGATTTAATTGAATTTTATTAATAAAGATTTATTTTTATATTTTATATTCTTGCCATTACATATATTTTAAAGTTTTTATGAATGATGATGATGAGAAATCTAGATTATATAAGTAATATAAGGAAATTATTTATTTTGAGGGTTGCCTTTTTTCCCAGTGTTGGCACAGATTCTGTCTCTGTCACAATGTTCCTGTGGTTTCTTGTATTACTACTTCTTTTTATAATACAACCTACCTCCCCTATAGATTATCAAAGGATAGAGTCTCCTGGGTCTTTCTAAGTGCCAGAGACTGATTGTGAGCCTCAACATGTGGAGGAATTTTAAGGCAGGAGATATGTTTTCAGAGATACTTTGTCACTATCCCATCATAATATTGGGAATAATTTTGACACTGCACTTATAAATAAGGCCCAACTCGTTTGTGCTAATATCATACTTCTTTTTCTCTGTTTCCAAAGTCTGTAATTTGTCTTGGCATGTTATCCTTATTTCAATTAAGATTTTTTTTTTCTTATAGACAAATAATTCTAGTCTGTTAGGACTTATTTTTATTTAGTGATGACCTAGGTATCTACTCTTTCATCTTCCTGAATTTCTTGTATTGAAGGGATTCTGAACTTAACTCTCTTAAATCCAGATGAAATAGGTGAAAGCTCTGTCTGTATCATCAGTTCTCCTGGGATAGCTTTGTCTGAGCATTTACATATTGAAATACATATTATTTTATTATAAATTACTCTTTTTTTTATTCCAATAACAGTGCCATGCTGAACTATAGTAGAGCTGAGGCTTCTTTTCACTACTTATCAGCTTCTGAACTGAACTGATGGAGTACAAGCATTCATGAGCTCCGTCCATGTTTTTATTCTCTCCCACCTTGGAGCCCAGAGCAGCCTCTGAGGTTTGGCCTAGCTCAACATCCAAGAGAGTCTATCCCTTTATTTTCTCTTCTGCATAGTAAAATTACCAATTCCTTTTGTCATTACTTTATATGACAGAGCTTCAACATAGAATACTTTTAATTCTATCTCTACAATGGTTTTGGAATCAAGCTCTTAATACTCCTTGATATTATTCTTAAGTTTCATTTGAGCTATTTCAATAACTTGAGTTAGTTCCATAACGTACTAATGATGCTTTCACCTTCTGCTTCTTCTCTTTCCAATTCTTCTTCCACTAAATCAAGGTTAACCCCTGAAGTGCACTGCTCAAAGATCTGTAATATACATAAGCTCAAATTCCTTAGCTTTTTATTCATGACTTTCTTAAATCTGATTTTAAATAACTTTCTCAATATCATTTCCTTCGAGCTTTGCATATGCCATTATGCTATATGGGTGGTATGCAGCAGCTTAATCACATTCACTGATTTCAAGTCTTTACAACTCTGGAATGATTTCTGCCTTTTTGTGGGAATCTCTGTCATCCTTTAAATGCACACTCAATTATGGCTTCTTTCCTGAATTTTTGCCTGAGTTTCAATCTAATTGATGTCTCCCACCTCTTAATTCTGAAGCCCCCTTTTACCTTTCTTACAGCACAATAATATCACGTATATGTTGCATATTTTTTACTTCCCCTATAAAAATCCATGTTGCTTAGTGAAGCAACATGACATAGAACTAAGAATGTGAACTCTGGAGCCAGACCTATTACCTCTGAACCTGGATTCAAACCCCTACTAGCTGTCTGTCTCTAAGATATATTAAGCATGCCTTATTTTTCTGATATTTGGATAACTGGGATCTTACTGACCCTGGGGAGACTTCTTCTCCTAGAGCTAGCCAATTTCCTTGCCTATGAGCACAACCGTCATGTGCAAACTAACCAGTCCAAAGCCCACACTTTTTCCCACCTCCTCTATCAAGTTCTTCACTCTGGGCCCATATTCCCCTGCCCCAATCACACCAGGACCAGGTATCAGGCAACTCCAGACAGCTACTGCACCCAAGAGCCTGTTGAAAGCATTTGAACTAGCCAATACTAAGCCTGCTTACCCTGCCTCACTTATTTCCTCCCAATGGAACCACAATAAAGTCTCTTGCCCACATTTTTCTCCCACTCTGTTTGCCTCTTGACTAACCCTGGTGCTTTCCTGTATGGCCCTCCATGGCATGGCATGGCATATTCTCTCTTGAGAACTGTGAGTAACAAACTGTCTTTTCAATGGCAGCAATCTTCTGATCATATGGCCTTTCTTACCTATAATGATAAAACCTGCATAATGAAACATAGGGCATATTGGGAGGGCCAAGTGCATTAATATTTGTAAAGCACACAGATCAATGTCTGATTCATTGTTATTATTATGTAAGTTTTAGTTATCAATCGTAGTGATGATACATCAGGTATCTGAGTTTTCTTACAATGTCTTACGTACAGTAAGTTCTCACTAAACATTTGACTAATGACTGCAGTTCTTCAAATAACTGCTCTTCTCTCTAAGAAGTCTTTATTCATGAAGAGTAAGGGTAAGTTCGTAAATGGATTTGAAAATAGAATAATCAAGAAGAAAACAAGACAGTAACTGAAGGAAAACACTAGCATTGATCATTGGAAGGGAAGTTTGAGAGAGAGCAGTGGAGTCAAATAAAGCTCAAATCAGAAAAGCAGATTGGTGTAAAAGAAGGAGATCAGAGCTAACAGGATCTAATAATCGAAGGTTATGTGGAACATCAGAGAGGTACTTAAAAGAAGACACTCAAGGGCTAGGGAAATCTACTCCAAAGCTTTTATTATAATTACACACTCCATACTCAGGGTGTTCAGGTGTGACATACCCATCTGCAGACTTTAATACTGACAAAAATAAAGGAGTAAAGAGGAGAGCTGCTCAGTGCATGTGCTCAGGGCCAAAGTGGGAACTGCGTGAAATGACTCCATTTTCACTACATGAATTTTTGCTTATGAAAAATAAGACTTTTGCAGAAACTATGAATTTGATGAAGACTAAAATTGTGTCATTTCTACCACAGAACAGTATGTTGTCATAGCACAGAAAATAAATGCAAGTGGCAAAATTTAATGTAAATAATACATCCAAAAGTCACTGTTATTGCTGTTGGCAAAAAACAGTGCTGAGCTACATAATGTTAATGGAAAAAGAACTCTTTAAGAAAAAATGGCAGACTTTCACCTTTGAGAAGTCACTTTTCATGGCAGAGGGAAAGGACAACTTAGAAACTTCGACAAAAAAAAATCAAGTTGATTTTGTTAGACAAATATCACATCTTTCTCATCAACAATGAGAATTCTTTTCTCACAGTTCTAGAAGAGAAAGCAAAGCTGAATTCAGCCAAAGTGTCCTGTATAAAAATAAAAAAGCCCAACAACTGCTTCCATAAGCCTTGAAAAGTACAATGTTTCATTTTTAATTTTTTAAGGAAATATAACAAATAATTGCTTCTCTGCCTTTTGGCTGAGATCAAGTGTGGGAAATATGACAAATACAAAAAAACAGAGCAGATATTATGTCTCCAAGCAACATCATCTTTGACACGTCTTAAAGTTTTGTGAAACCTGCTCTGTTATCTAACTTTTTATATCATAAAAAAAAGAAAGACCAAAATGTTTGGTTTTTAGGTTTCTTTGGGTTGTTAGTTAATCCTTTGCTCTTTTTCCACCAAACCACAAGAAAATACTTGTTCTTAGGCTTTCTCAAAATCTATAATCAAAGGGTCATTTAAGTGCAGTTGCTCATTTTATGTAACTGTGTGGCATAATTATTATTTACAGCTTGTGAAGAAATATCTAAAGGAACCAGTGCCATTACTAAGGGTATTATGGTATGGTGTAAATGTATTATTTTGTCACCTCTGCAACCCTTTAGGCAAAATTACTGTTTATTTTCAAAAATACATTTATGAATCACGAAAAGAAAATATACACAGAAAATCTGAGTCCTTTACCTGGCACAACAAATCAATGCTACAGTCAACAGCTTTGTTCTTTATTTATTAAGATACAACATATAATGATGAAATTATTAGACAAAGTAATGAGTCTCCATCAATCTGTCTTTAGTTTTATAAAACCCAGTTTTACTCTGTCAGCCTTGTCAATGCTACTGAATATTAATGGGAATAAAGTTAATTGCTAGGTGGAAAAAGGTCTTACTCAAAGTGAAAAGGAAGCACCTTGCTGAAATCTGTCATTTTTGACAAGCCATAATTTATTTCTTCTTGGTGATATGTACCGACAGGTTTCAAATCTCACTCTTATCTTTACCACAAATTCTAATTATTTTCATTTGGGATGTTGTTGGATCTCAAGCCTCTGAACACTTTCATCATTTGCAAATAAATTATTTTTTCAAAAGAGTTCCAATTCTGAGTGGAAGGGATATTGCCTAGTGTATAGGGAAGCAACTGCCTGCTGCAATTTTTAAAAGACATACAAATGTATTTATTGTATCTCAGTAGCCAAGGAAAGGAAAGCAATGACTTTCAGAACAAGAATGAATTGTATGTGCACATAATAACTTACTAGCTTCCAGTTAAACAATTTCATTCAAAGAAAATAAACAGTGAGTAATCACTTAAGGTTCATCATGATTATATTGTCACCTGATTAGAAATACAGCATTTAGTAGTATTAGGGATTTTAAGAAGTTTCCATTAAACTTTAAGCAGTTACAACTTTAAAACAATACATACCTGTTTTTACTTTAAATCAGCTTATCAAATGTCTGCCATTCTTCACAAACTGGAGTTTAGGAAATAAATTAACTTTGAAAATAAGTACTGGATAACTTATAAGGCTCTTATTACAAAGAATCAAATTAAGGTAATATGGTAAGATTAAAACACATTAAATAATGTTGATTTCCCCTTCATATATCTTAGCAGTTGCTTTTTTATGAGAATCTAAATTTATTGTTGGAAACTTTGAGTAACATGTTATTAACCAAAGGGTCACTGTAATTCTTACACAAAAATAAGGAAAATGCTAAAAGAAAAGTAGCAACTAGGAGGAAGAGGGATTTCTTAATGGGATCAACACAGAATTTTGTTTTTAGAAATTAGACTTTGTGGCCTAATGATTTCCATAACGCTTTAATAAATGGAATCCACCCATCCTCACACCTTGTTCTGTGATAATTTGCTGTAGATTCTGCATTATATTCAGCTCTTACATCTAACGACATTTCAGGGGCCTCCTCTTTTCCCTTTGGTTGAAAGTAAGTGCCATATGTGACTGGCCAGCAGATTGGGTGGCATTTATGTTGTGGTTCTTAGTCATCCCAATTTTTCTCCACCACATCCCAGTCACAATGGGGAAAAATGAAAAGCAGCTGCTAACAGCCTCACAACAGTTCTGTAATTACTTTCCTGGGCTGGCATTATATGATTTGACAATGGCCTGGGGATGTAACAAATAAGAAAAACCTTGTCATTCAATTTAAAAGGCTTCCTACCAGGGCAACACACTCCCCACTTCATCAGAATGACAGTACTCAAATCTGACACAGCCAGCATGTTTAGTGCTGAGTGATGTAACTGCAGTCAGGTGGTGCTAAGCACAAACAGCCAACTTGCTTTCCTATTGACACTGCTATTTGAATTGAAAGATGAATCCTAACTTAGGGCAGAGTTTCACATCTCAGGTCCAAAGAGTGCCAATCTATTTAGTTCAAAGAAGAATTGCTAATACATTGGCGTATTTTAGTTAAAAGAACTGTTTTCAGAGATGGCAATTCCACTTTGTCAAAGATTTCAATTTTCCTTGATACTCAATATATGTCATTTTCATCGCTTTGCATAATCAGGCTTCATCCTACCCTTCCGAGATGATATTATTAGGAATTGGCTCTATTGGTCTAGGTAGACTAGCTATCATAACAATCAACCCCAACTATTAGTGAGTTACAGTTATAAAGGTTTTAGTTCTCATTCATGTCATTGTCCAATAAGGCGTGTGGTGAGTGGTCTTTCACTTTGTGATTCAGAGACCCAGCTTCCTTCCATCCAGAGACTCCACCATCTTCTACAACCTCTGAATCCTCCACTGTATCCTCTCCATCTAACCAAGGGACAAGGGAAGAAAACAAAATCACAAGAGAAATGTAAGAGATTAGCCAGGAAAGTGGATCACATCTTTTCAACCTACATTGTCCAAACTACTCTCATGTCCCCATCTAAGATACGAGCGGCTGAGAAATTGGGTCCAGCAGTAAACCAAGAAAGAGACATTATGAGTCTCTGCCATGTTTTCTTCTACATTAAGGTGAAGGACCATTAATCACCTCAGCTTACAGCCACTTAAAAGACCATTACATTATCATGTCCCCTAGCATACTGTACTGGTTTTCACCACTAAATTTATTGTTGGAAACTTTGAGTAACATGTTATGTACTCATGTTAGTACCCATGATGAGGTACAGTTTTTGAAAGTAGTTTTTAGTGTTATACTGGTTATATTATACTTCAGCTGGTGGGGTTACTACTTAGTTATTAGCTAGTTTTAAGACCAGCTATTGGTCTAGTCTTAAAAGCTAAAGAAAACATTTATTCACTCAACAAATATTCATTTACTGGTATGTGTCAGGCATTGTTCTTGGTGCTTGAAATATATTCGTGAACAGACAAAAATCCCTGTCCTCATGAGCCTTTCATTCTAGAGGAGAGAGATCGTAAACAATAAACATAATAAATAAATACATTATATGATATAAATAAGATGTTAAGTACAAAATAGTGAATACTTAGAAGGGATGTTAGTGTTGGTTAGAATAAGCCTCATTGAGAAGGTGATTATTACTCAGACTTGAAGGGGATGAAGAATTAAAACTGCAAGTATCTGTGGGAAAAGCACTTGAAGCAGAAGGAAAAGACATGGCAAGAGTCCTAAGGAAATGGCAAACCTGACATGTTTGATGAATGGCAGGAGGCCAATATGGCTGGTGTGGACATACTGCTAGAATAAATAGAGTAAGAGGAGGTCAAAGATATCATGGGACAAGTTCATGAAGGGCCTTATGGGCTAATGCAAAGACCTTGGCTTACGCTCTGCATGAAATGGGAAACCATTGCAGGGTTTTGAGCACAAGAGAGTTTTTGATATATGACTTAAGCTTTAACAGTTTTACTCTGGCTGCTATCATAGAATGTAGGAGGACAAAGGTAGAAGCAGACCAGTTAGAAGAATATTACAATGATAATCCAGGTGAGAGATGATAGTGAATTTATAATGCCCAGGTAAGACATAATAGTGGGTTTATGGGGATATATCAGTGGAGATGAAGAAAGTGGTTGGATTTTATTTGTACTTTGGAATTTCATAATATTTTGAACAACACACCTTCTTTGTGGATTGGATGTGGGGTGTGAGAAGAGAGAAGTCAATGAAGACTATACAATTTTTAGCATTAGTGCTAAAAGAATGGAGTTGCCATCATCAAAGATAGATAGGGCTAAAAGAAGAGAGATTTGGTGACAAGATAACTTCAGCTTTGGACATAGTGAGTGTGAAATGTCTATTACACACTCAAGCATGGATATTGAAATTGGCTGTGAGATATGTGAGTCTGAAGTATAGGAGAGAGGTGTGGACTGTGACATAAATTTGGGAGTCATTAACATGTAGATAATATTTAAGGCCAAGAGATTGAATGAGGTGCCAAAGTACTGCATAAGTTGCCATGTTATGGTGCCTTTCATAATAAATATGTTGTGAATCCCAATTAGTAGCATGCTGGCTGCTTTCTAAGCTTTATCCTCCTTTCTAGACCATTTATTGGTCCTAGACAACTAGTAAGGTGCTTAGACAACTGTAAAATTTGCATTTTCAAATTTGGCATGATTCTCTTACTTTGTTTATTTGAGACAGTTTCAAGTTTACTACTTGCACATCATTAGCCAGGCATTATAGGTCAAAATAGTTCCCAGAACACAAACTAAATGGTAGAAAAAGAGGCCACCATAGAATAAGCAATGCATGATTGGTAGATAGGACTTTGGACTATGGTTGAGGTCCAAAGCCTCATGGTTTTGAGTATATTTTGAACATATTCTATGCTCAAAGCCAACTACAAAACTGGACAAAATTGTCAAAGAAAAGCCTGAAGCATTTCAGGGCTCTAGAAATTAAACAAAGGCAAACAACAAAGAGAGAGCTATTTATTCATTAAAAGTTGCTCTAATCTCAGGTAAAATTAGAGGGAGGCCATGGTCTTTTTGCCTGGGGTTGCCTCCATTTCTTCTAACCCCAGCTTGATTGGCAGAGTAGTTAGAGTGGGGTAGAACTGGCTGGGAAAACCAGCAGATTTGCTGCCAGAAAAGGTGGACTTGCTTTGGACCTGAGTCAAACACCCATGTCTGGCAATGTTTTCAGTAAAAGCAGTGAACTCAATAAGATATGAATGAAGCAAGCCTGCAGCTTTTCTAGTCTAAGGTTGCAGTCCTGGTTGGGATGAGTGGCAGGCTTACAGACCAACCAGAAATGTAATAGGGAGATCCTGGAAGTGAGAGAGTCATAGAGGGGCTGTATAAATTCTCCATACATCTCCAACTAAGGACTGTGTGCACACCCAAGAAGACTGACAGGAAAATAAAATCTGGGCAGATATGGAAACTATATAAACTTTGGATGTCATCCTCAAATCACACACAGATCCAGTGGTAGAAGGTAGGTTTTATGGACTCAAAATGTTTGAGCATAATCTTTGACTGGTCACTGGCTGACCACTAAGTTATGCAGGTGGTGCTAGAAAGCCAAACTAAAAAGTAAAAATATAAGAATTTAAAAAATTTTAACAGAGACATTCATGGTGACACATTGCAGAGGAGACAGCTTCTACAAATAAGTCCAATCGATTATAGAAAGAAAGAGAAGAAGAAAGAAGAAAAGAAAGAGAAAAAGAGAGAGAAGTGTGAGGGGTGGGAGAAGAAAACTCTGAACTGGAAAAGTCAGAAAAAAACAGAATCCAGAGTTGCGACAGTATATCATCTAAAATATCCAGTGTTTAACAAAAGTAGAAGACATGTAAAGAAATAGGAAAATGTGACCAATACTTGGGGGGGGGGGAGGAAGCAGTAAACAGAAACTTTGAGTAGGCTTATATTTTGGTTTTATTAGATAAAGACTTCAGAGCAGCCATTATAAATATATTCAAAGATTGAAGGAAACTATGCGCATATAGTATAAATGTAAATGGTTAAAAGAAAATGTAATGAAAATGACAAATCGGGAATCTCAGTAAATAAACTATAAAAAAGAAATAAGTGGAAATTCTAGAGTTGGAAAGTATAGTAATCAAAATAAAAAATTTTCTGAAGGGGATTGACAGCAGATTTCAGATGACGGAAGAAAGAATCAGTGACCATTAAGATACATCAATAGAAAAGACCTATTCTGAAGATCAGAATCTTGAAAAAGATTCAAGAAAAATAGGCAGAGCCTCAGAGATACCTGGAAGAACATCAAGCATACTAACATATATGTCATGAGAATCCCAAAAGAAAAGAGAAAGAAAAGAAGAAGTGATGACCAAACCACCCCCCGCCCACTTCATGAAAAAGATTACAGATTCAAGAAGCTCAAAAATTCCCCAAAAGGTCAAAGACAAAGAGATCTGTACCTAGGCACATCAGAGTCAATTACAGAAAGCCAAATAACACAGAATTATTTTGAAACAAGCAAAAGAAAAATCATTCATTAAATACTAGAAAATGATATTACTAATGGCTGACTCTTCAGAAACAATAGAAGCCAGAAGATAATGGAATAGCATAATCAAAGTGCTGAAAGAAATAAAAAATGACTTTCAACCCAGAATTCTATATACAAAAATGTTCTAAAATTAATTGTAATTGCCACACAACTCCAACTATACTGTCATTGAAATGTACACTTTAAATGGGTGAATTATACAGTATGCACATTATATCACAATAATTCTGTTAAAAATGAAAATTCTATGTACAAATATTTTACTTCAAAACCGAAGGCAAAATATTAGCTACATTAAGAAATATCCGGTAAACAAAGTCTGGAAGAATTTATTGCTATCTTCCTTAGAAGTGTATCTTCCTTAGAAGAAATGCTAAAGGTAGTCTTTTACGCTGAAAGGAAATGACAACAAACAGTAGAATCTGCAGGAAAAAATAAAGAACACTGGAAATGGTGGTAAATATAAAAGGCTATATAAATATTTTCCTTTTTTCTTCTCTTATTTTCTTTTCAAGATATTAAGATTGCACATAAAGCAAAAACAAATGATGCCAAACACACTCAGGTTCAAAGAGCGCAATAGAGCCCTCCTTGACAAAAAGCAGTAGAAGCCTAGTGTACTATGTGTCTATTGCCTGAAAGCTTACATAACAACTTACCTTAATAGCTCTGCTGAACTAAGAGAAAACAATACTGAGAAAATCAGAAAACTTATATATTACCAATGTTCTATCATTTTTTTTATGTCTACTACATTTTGCTACTGATGCTGCTTTTCACACTTTTGGGATCTGAAACAATGTAATGGGTACATGGCTGATCCAGTTTGAGGCAGTCTCCTAGTATTCAAGGTGAATGTCTTTTGTTTTTCTGTGAGTTTTTTTTTTTTGTTTTTTTTTTTGCCATAATCATCTATGTTAGTTTTTAGTTTAAAAATGAACACCTATTTCAACAGCTTGCAGCCCATTCTTACACCAGGATTCAGCAACACTTGTTCATCGGTTCTTTCCCAGTTCAAATGCCTTGAATGGCCTCTCCCTGACAATTTTCAGTCTATTAGTCGTAATCTTTATGATCTGAATTAAACTATATTTTCACTCTTCCAAAATACTTACAAAGTAGTCTTTTTACAGTGGAGTGCTGTAATCAAGAAAACTATAGTCAAATATAGCAATGAAAAAAAAGCAGACAGGAAAGGCAAGAAAAGACAAGAACAAAAGGAAAGTTGAAATAGACAAAAATAAACAACAGCAGGGAAAACTGGCTAGCCATATGCAGAAAATTAAAACTGGACCCCTTCCTTACACCTTATACAAAAACTAACTCAAAATGGATTAAAGACTTAAATGTAAAACCCAAAACTATAAAAACTTAGAAGAAAATCTAGGCAATACCATTCAGGATGTAGGCATGGGCAAAGATTTCATGATGAAAATGACAAAAGCAATTGCAACAAAAGCAAAAATTGCAAATGTGATCTAAGTAAACCAAATATCTCCTGCACAGCAAAAGAAGCTATCATCACACGACCTACAGAATGGGAGACAATTTTTGCAATCTATCCATCTGACAAAGGTCTAATATTTAGAGTCTACAAGGAAGTTAAACAAATTTATAAAAAAAAAAAAAAACAGTAAAAAGTGGGCAAAGGATATGAACACACACTTCTCAAAAGAAAACATTCAGGCAGTCAACAAACACATGAAAAAAGCTCAACATCACTGATCATTAGAGAAATGCAAATCAAAACCACAATGAGGGCTGGGCGCGGTGGCTCATGCCTGCAATACCAACACTTTGGAATGCCAAGGTGGGCAAATCACTTGAGGTCAAGAGTTTGAGATCAACCTGGTGAACATGGCAAAACTCCCTCTCTACTAAAAACACAAAAATTAGCCAGGCATGGTGGTGGGCACCTGTAATCCTAGTTACTCGGGAGGTTGAGGCTGGAGAATCACTTGAACACAGAAGGTGGAGGTTGCAGTGAGCTGAGATCATGCCACTGCACCCCAGTGTGAGTAACGGCAATCTTTTGCTGATACCTTCTAAAGTGATTTAATCTGTAGCTGGATTAAGATACATTTCTTTTGTTTGTTTGTTTTTTTCCTTCAACTTTTATTTTAAGTACCAGGGTACATATGCAGCATGTGCAGGTTTGTTTCATAGGTAAACGTGTGCCATGGTGGTTTGCTGCATAGGTCAACCCTCACCTAGGTATTAAGCCCAGCATCCATTAGCTATTCTTCCTGATGCTCTCCCTCCCCCCACCCTACCCCCTGTCCAGGCTCCAGTGTGTGTTGTTCCCCACCATGTGCCCATGTGTTCTCATCATTCAGCTCCCATTTATAAGTAAGAATATGTGGTGTTTGGTTTTCTCTTCCTGTGTTCATTTGCTGAGGATAAAGGCTTCTGGCTCCATCCATGTCTCTGCAAAGGACATGATCTTGTGAGATCTTTTGAGATGGACTGGAATTCCATCTCAAGAAAAACAACAACAACAACAACAACAAAACCACAAAACTACAATGAGATACCGTCTCACACCAGTCAGAATGGTGCTTATTAAAACACTGAGAAACACCAGATGCTGGTGAGGTTGCAGAGAAAAAGCAACATTTTTACACTGTTGGTGGGAATGTAAATTAGTTCAACCATTGTGGAAAACAGTATGGAGACTCCTCAAAGATCTAGAGGAAGAAATACCATTTGACCTAGCAATCCCATTACTGGGTATACACCCAAAGGAATATAAATCATTCTATTATAAAGATACATGCATGCATATGTTCACTGCAGCACTATTCACAGTAAGCAAAGACATGGAATCAACCCAAATGCCCATCAATGATAAACTGGATAAAGGAAATGTGGTACATATACACCATGGAATACTATACAGCCATAAAAAGGAACAAGATCATATCCTTTGCAGAGACATGGATGGAGTTGGAAGCCTTTATCCTCAGCAAATGAACACAGGAAGAGAAAACCAAACACCACATATTTTTACTTATAAGTGGGAGCTGAATGATGAGAACACATGGGCACATGGTGGGGAACAACACACACTGGAGCCTGGCCGGGGGTAGGGTGGGGGAAGGGAGAGCATCAGGAAGAATAGCTAATGGATGCTGGGCTTAATACCTAGGTGAGGGTTGATCTATGCAGCAAACCACCATGGCACACGTTTACCTATGAAACAAACCTGCACATGCTGCACATGTACCCTGGAACTTAAAATAAAAGTTGAAGGGGAAAAAAAATCAAAAGAAATGTATCTTAATCCAGCTAAAGATTAAATCACTTTAGAAGGTATCAGCAAAAGATTGGTGTTTAAATATTGTATTAGGCCATTCTTGCATTCTTATGAAGAAATACCTGAGATGGAGTAATTTATAAACAATATAGGCTTAATTGGCTCATGGTTCTGCAGGCTCTACAGGAAGCATGGTGCCAACATCTGCTAAGCTTCTGGGGAGGCCTCAGGAAATGAAGAATCATAGCAGAAGCTAGGAGGGGAAGCAGGTGCATCATATGGCAAAAGCAGGAGCAAGACAGAGTGTGTGGAGTGGGAAGGTGCCACACACTTTTAAACAACCAGTCTTGTGTGAACTTGGAGTGAGAGCTCACTTATCACCAAGTGGATAGTCCAAGCCATTCATGAGGGATCCTCCCCGATCATCCAAACACCACCACGCCCCATCTTCAACACTGGGGATTACAATTCAACATGAGATTTGGATGAGGACAAATATCCAAACTGTATCAAATATGTTCAGTTAGGGGAAATGCAGTGTAATTCATTAGACTCTCTTGAATTCTAATAGCATCCAAGGAACATAATTAGGCCTTTTCCTGACATTCAGGTGACATGGTCAGACATGGGGTAGGTGTATACCATTCTCCATTTATCATTATCCTTTCCACTGTTTTCTATGGAATTATAATGGATTCATCGGAGAAGAGGTGCTATCCTTTTAATTAGAACCCTTAAGAGGAAGCCTTCTTTCTGGATTATTCTCACTTTTTTGGCTTTATTTATTTATTTAGAGAAAGGGTCTCACTCTGTTGTCCAAGCTGGAGTGCAGTGGCACAAACATGGCTCACTGCAGCCTCCACCCTCCAGACTCAAGCGATCCTCCCACCTCAGCCTCCTGAGTAGCTGGGTCTGGAGGTGTATGGCACAATGCCCAGCTAATTTTTGTGTTTGTTGTTGTTGTTCAGACGGGGTTTTGCCATGTTGCTAGGCTGGTCTCAAACTCCTGGGCTCAAGTGATCCACATGCCTCGGCCTTCCAAAGTGCTGATATTATAGGTGTGAGCCACCACGCCTGGCCCCTTTTGCCTTTAAACAGTTATTTACTGCTTAAATCTGTAGGACCAGTTTTTCATTGCGGAATCACCTCATCTCAAATTCCTGGATGGGCCTTGCTTTCTTTTCACTCTCTAAAACTGACAATTAATTCAGTCCCACTCCTAGGAGATAACTGGATAACAGTAGCACTTGCTGCTTATTATCTTTTAATCCTGACTTTATTTTAGGGGTACCTCTACTAAAAATTCTGGGTCTATATTCTTAGTTCTCAGTCTGAAAGCACAGAGAAAACATTTGATTTGCTTTTATAAATATAACCCGCCAACTCATCTTGAGGAATGGGCTTATCTGATCTATTGGTCTGATTGATTGATCACCAGCCAGTTTCACACAGTAGGAGTTTGAGGGGATGGGAAATCAAAGGGGAAAATGTTGATGGGAGAAAGAAAGTGGAAGAAATTGGGAACATGAGGTACTGCCAAAGCCCTCAAAATCTTATGTATGATGAAAAAGGCGTTGAAGATGATGATGATGGTAGTGGTAGCTAGGGTGCAGCAGGATGCAATAAGGTGGGGGCTGTAAAAGTCTTCTGAAAGAAGGATAAGCTAAAGAAACGCTCCTCATATTTTATAGTTTTCCCATAGGATGGCCTTATCAATAAAGTTTGATGCTAATAATGGTGGTAGGCAGGAGAGTAAACAGTAATTGTAAGCTCAGGTGGGAGTTACGACACCTTTTGCCCCTCATGAAAAGGTTCTTGTGCTTTTTTCCCTCTGTGAAGTCAGCCAAATTGACCTATTCAGGGCTTTTCTAACCTTAACAAGTGTGATTTAGTCACACTGTTCTGAATTCTTATTCCTTTCCATGCATCATACACCTCGTTGGGGAGAAGAAAAGAACGGAACAGTTAAATGGGAAAGGGTTTATCCTTAACTACTTCCTCTATTCTTCTCTCATCGCCAAAAAACTACCTATTCCCCTGCCAAACACCAGGAACAAAATGAAGCAGACATATGCCTCTGGGCCTTTCTGGATACTAAGGGATGGATTGAACAAAGATGATTTTGTGTCTGTTATGTGCCTTTGTTTCTGGGTTTGTATGTTTGTTTATATGAACATTTTATTTTTCTCTCTGCAGTGAAAGTATCCTAAAAGCAGATGTTAGAAGTATCTACATGCTAAGCAAATACATTACTAAGAGATGATTAATAGGTATTTTTGTCATTGAAAATATGTCCTTTCCTGTGTATCACACTTTACTTTCCTATCCCCAAGGATCTGCAGTGACCCATCGAAGGGGAGCGAGGTGGGAGAGGACTCGGGAAACGCCCTGATGAGGAGCAGTGCTATATCATCAACGTAATTTAGAATTGCATGGTGATAAGAAAAAGAAAGTTGACTTTTGGACTTTATTATTACTTTTAAATTCTCCATAACAGTGCGCCTCTTTGCAACTTATACCTGGAACAGATCACACCCCTGTACCACTCTCATCTTGGTATTTGACTTGCATTTAGGAGGATAGACAAGACATGCATATTGAACTCCAAAAAAATAGATACTTGGTATGTACCTTGATACAAATAAAGACACATACAAATATAAAACGTAGGTATAATAGTATAGAATCTAGAGCTAGATATCTATAAATTAATTTTTATTGTAAATTTCTAGTCCTGGTTGTGAGAAAATATATATGGATGGACAAAAATAAGAATTGTTAACTGTGGACTAAACCACGAATGTACACAGCATTACAAACATAAGGCATATCTATATATGAAGGAGAAAGATAAGTAGAAAAATATCAGTCAGATAAACAAATCCCAGTTCATCATACATAAGCAGTATGAATTTAACCTCTGTGTTTTATTTCCCTCAGTGGTAAACAGAATAATAATAGTGCCTACTTATAGAGTTACTGTGAGGATTCAGTGCAATGATGTACATAAAGTACTCAGTCTAATATAAGTCCATGTCCAATAATTATTATCCATTATTACTACATGAAATATCATTTTATTACATTGAATTGGTTATGTTTGTAAATGTTCCATTTACCTTTTGCCAAATTTTCTCACACTTGCACGTTTTAAGGTGGAGTGGGAAATAAAGGTATGAATGTCCCTTAGTACCATCAAGCTTTATATATGTGCATGCCAACCCCAGGGCACACATACATTAATAGTACAGTACACCACTAAGATAAGATGACATGTTCTGTGGGCCACACACTGTTCTAAGTGTTTCACGAATACCAACTATTATTAGTTCCGTCTTGCTAACAAACTTATGAGGCTGGGGAAACAGATTAGAAAACCAAGACATAAGCAGGAGCATTTGACTTAAAAGCACCAAAAAAAAGTAACAGAGGCCAGAAGTTAACAAAGGCAGTTTGGCCACCATACTGGAGGCTTTAACCAGCACTCTGCGCTGCCTCTTACAGTCCCGCTCAGAGACACACCACACAGGGGCCTGGCTGCTTGCCTGAAATGTGGATGCTTAGACCAAGATACTAGTTAGGTCAAGTTAAATAGTTTTGAAGACAAACTGGGTTTCATACAGTGAGTACCTCTGTTCTGCTGCCACCTGTGTTACAGGTTCTTGCTTCTAGTTGTGAGGACTGCTGAATCTTTATCTACCACTAGAAGAAAAAATATCCCAATTCACATTTCATCATTCCCAGGTGTAAGAAGTACCATTATTTCATCTGAAATCTGAGACATTATTTCATTGACTAGATTCTCCCCCTCTTTGTCTTAAAACAGCCTGTCATTTTCCTAGTCATCATCAGGCCTTTTTCTAAGCCTCCCTTTGTCAAGAATTCCTCCACATCACATCCCTCTGTTCTGCTCCCCTAGAGGGAGAAACAAAATAAGAACAAAACCCTCTTTAGTATTATAAAATAAACTTCAAAAGAAAATCCATCCCCAGGGAGTAGAGTAATACAGTAATATCTTACTTTGGGGATCTATTTTCCTTCTCTAGGATAAAGCTCTCCTATCATTTTAGTTCAGAGTACATTGCTCCTCTTTATATTACCACCTGCATGGCTCTGTGCACTTTCAGTGCCAAGAAGCATGAGAAGATTTTATAACAAGAGTAATTGTAATAGGATTTAATCATGTTGTCAGCAGCAAAAGGGCCAGCAACCTTAATGATAATGTTAGAATAGAGAGCCGTGGAAATGGTATAAGTAGGTAAAATAGTGTAAATTGAAGTTGCCCTATGACTGTAATATACACTGTAATAGCCATTCAAAGCCAGGCACCATAAAAATGAGTCCAGCATCTATAAGGCATTAAACATTAAGCAAGCCTCTGAAAAATAAATCCAAAACCTCAAAGGATGCCGTCATGTTAAAATCCAGTCTGTTAGCAAATTGACTTATAATGCATTAGGAACATTTCAAGAATCAACAGTGAAACAAAAGGAAGGATTACAATTTACAAATAACTAGATCTAAGTTTTGAACAAATTAAACTTCATGATATTACTTCACCTTTCTAGATTGTGTGGGTAGAATGGAACCCTGAGTTTAGATGGCAAAATAGATAAAGATTCATAATCATTTGGCAAATGCTTTAAGCGACTAAAAGTCTGGGATGAGCCTAATATCAGGTTGGATCAGAAAGCTATCACTTGTAGATTTTCTATAGGTTCTTCAAGGGTGAACCTGTGCATTAAATAATACTGACACTGTTTATTCCAGTCCTTTCTAAGTAATATGGCAAATGTTAATTTGTCAACTTCCACAATACCTTTTTGGGATAACATGAAAAACAGTACTAATAACAATTTTGGTTCATAGAATTTTTTTAAATCTGAAAATCCCTAAAGACCTCAGAAACATTAATAACATGAACAAAAGTCCTAATAATAATACTAGCTGGATCTCAAATAGAAAAGATTACTAACATCATTTTGTAGATGCCGAGATTTAGTCACATATAGGCTAGGAAAATTGCCTCAGACTACAGAAGCAGTCACCGGCCAAGCCAGCAATAGAAATCAATGCTTTTTGATTCTCATGTCCCCATTCCAGACACTGTACTACTTCTCATAGAAGCAAGAGGCATTACTTGGAAGAAACAAGATCTTTACTTTTGAATGTAACATTTTGCCTTCACAAACCTATTGAAAACTATCTAGAACTCCCTCCTTACCTACATCAGTTATCTTCAGCACCTTTCCACCTTAGAATCAGATCCAATACAAAAATTGCATTTCACTTCAGATTAGGGTCTTTCTACTAATCTAGACTGATAACATATATTTTCAGAAATTTCATTCCATCTAGAATAGTCATATAGATATTCCAAATCTGCTTTGGAGATATCATTTTATTCTGCTAAATGATTTATAAAATTTCATTCTGGGCTTAAGAATTAGAAATTGCTTAGAGGTTCACTTCAGATGTCTATTTCAGGTATCAATACAAATTTAGTAATGGCTTTTACTGTTCCCACAGTTAAGTGTTTACACTTTTAACTTTAATAAGATTAGAATGGTTTGATTGTCTTTCACCACACCTAGACTTGGAGGCTTTATTGAATTTGAAACTTGCAAAAACAGTGGACAAAAAAAAATTATAATTCATTAGATGATATCATTAAATAAGAATTTTTTTCCTACAAACTGTTGGTAAATACTTACTTCAAGCTTGATTTGTGTTAAATTCAACATGTACTGAGTGTCTGATCTCTTTAGAGCAGATAAAAATCTACTCATAGTCAACTAACTAGTTTCCTCTTCAGTTATAGATCTTGACGACTCTTAGTATTTCCCCCTTAGAACTGCTTTCATGAAATGATAGGAGCTTTTCAGCTTTACTTTTGAAGGAAGGTGATGCTTTGCTTCCCTTTCATATTTGTCTAAAAGCACTTTTGCCAGCAAGTCAGCATGTGTACTATATGTGAACTTTTCTACAGAGTCTCCTAAACAAGGTGGAAAAAAAATCATTAGTAGTCCAGATTTCAATCTTCTGCACAGCTCAGGTAACAATAAATGAGTAATTTGCCGCCCTTCACTTTGGCAAGCTGATGCCTAATGATTACTGAGGGACAGGATAATGGTACCATAGTGATTACACTATGTTTTTCTAACCACTTTCAAGGCCTTTGCTTTCAGACCTGCCCTAATGAAAAGAAAGCTCTGAAATTGGGCCAGGTCTTTATTAAAAATGTTCTGACAGGCTCTGCTTAGATAAAATGTATTCACTTCTCAGATTTGAATCTTCTTCAGATTTGGAAGGCATGGGCTGGAGAGTAGATCTGATTGCCTGAACACTTTCATAATGAGGAAATGAGGTCTTGGCTAATTCCACAAGCCACTGGAAAGATTTATTTAAACAAGATATGATGATAACCTATCTCTAGATAGTAAACTGGCTCAGGGAGAACTATGCAAGACAAGGAGCAGAAATTCAAAAAATATGGTCTTTGCTGTTGTTATGAGTTACTGTGTGATCTTATGAAAATCAATTAATATTCCTGAGTTTCTCGGTCACTGTAGACAGAGTCAGCACAGCTGTCAGTCATTGATAGATAGATGAATGAGTGATAATGATAGATAAGAATACAAATAGAGTTACTGTGACAGAAACCACTGTGCATGCAGTGGTAGCTGTAACTATTGCCTTTTAAAATGTTATATGCAAGAAAACATGCTGACAACATTTAACCAACTTCCAGTACATTCTGCACAGTGCTGCCAGAGCTTTCTTTCCAAAACATGCTATGCAACAACACAACTATAATGCTTCCCCAGTACCCAATGTTTATCTGAGGATGGTTTACTTGATAATCATATGGGCAACTTTAAAAATTCTGATTATTCTGCTTCCCTCCTAATTCGGTGTGTGTGTGTGTGTGTGTGTGTGCATGTGCATGTATATGTGTGTAGGTAGGGAAGAGTAGGAGATAGGGGTACAGATAACAAATCTATATTTGTAAATAATCTTCTTCAGGTCATCTGTGTTAAATTAGGTTTGGGAACTATTGACTCTGGCATAGATCCCAAACCCTTTGGATTACTAAAGATCCTTTACTGAAGGAAGGTTTAAAAAAACTACTATAAGACACTAGGCTGTGGTAGAAAAATGAAGCGATGTAAAAATGCAGAGGACAAAGCCTGTAAGAGGAGGCCTGGAAGTTACAACCCACATAGAGGATATAAAATGAGTTATGGGCACATTTGAGGAGTGAAGCAAAAAGTGCATATATGGGAAAAGTGATGAGTTTAGTGTGTTCTGAGTTTGGGGTGCACGCAAAAGACGAAAGTGGCAACAATTAGTAGAGAGACGGAATTAGAGATCTGGAGCTCAGGGAAAGGTTCTTGGTAAGAGACATTGTTTTGAGACTTGGCAATAACAGGTATGGATTTTAAAAAATAATAAGGAACGTAGTTGAGGATTGAACTTTGAGGAACTCCAACATTAAGGGTGGGCAGAGCGTGAGAAATGGAGGAGGAGGTGACTGAAAATAAGTTACCAGAGAATTAGAAAAGAGGTGTCACAGAAGTTGGAGGAGGGGTTGAGAATGCTGCATCTTCTAGAGGCTCAAGGAGGATAAGACTGAAAAAAAAAAAAAACCGTAGTAGGTTTGATAGAAGCCCATTTATTGGTGTGTGTTGGCAGGTATGTTGCTGCATCACAGTAGGATGTGAATGGGGATGAAGGGTATTTACATTCTAATGTATTATTTAAAGCAACTTGGTTATGAGGGAAGAAAAGAGATATAGTGGTAGTTAAAGGATCAAAGGTAGACTTTTTAAGATAGAAGAGAGTTATACGTATTTCTTTTTTTCTTTTTTTTTTTTTTTTTTTTGAGTTTTTTTTGAGACAGGGTCTTGCTCTGTCACCCAGGCCGGAGTGCAATGGCAAGCTCTCGGCTCATTATAACCTCTGCCTCCTGGGCTCCAGTGATTCTCCTGCCTCAGTCTTCTGAGTAGCCGGGACTACAGGTGTGCGCCACTGTGCCCAGCTAATTTTTGTATTTTTTTGTAGAGATGGGGTTTCCCCATGTTGTCCTGGCTGTTCTTGAACTCCTGAGCTCAGGTGATTCAGAAACTTGGGCATATTTCTATGATAAGGAAAAAGAGCAACCGAGAGGGGGAGATGAGGATAAAGAAGAGAAGAGAAAATTAATTGAATGAGGTCGTCAAGGAGATGAGGTAGGAATGGATTCATAGCACAAGTGTACATTTGGTCATGGAAAGTGAGAGAGATGTCCCTTCTTCTAAGGATCAAGGTAGAATGGCAATGTAGATAAAATTCTCATTTTAGATGTTCTGGTATGAATGGGGAAAGCTTGAGTAGGGCCTTGTGAACAGCAGTGACATTTGGAGTCGTTGCTCTGCAAATTAGAGAACTGGTTGTGAGATTCTATGCCATATTAATAATCCCCTTGCAGTTAAAGAGTATACAAATAAAAGAACCCAAATATCATCGGCTGTGCAGTTTTCTCTAGCAGTTCTCAGCATGGGAATAAGTACAATAGATTCAGAGTTGGGTTTTTTCAAGGGGTAAAGGAATAAGATAAGATGAGAAAGATAGTAAGAATGAAATTGGAGATTATGATTCTGAGCATTAGACTGGAAGTGTGAGCCTTACGAAGGAAGAACAGAAGTGAAAACTCTTAAAGTTCAGGAGGTAAAGGAATTGAAGTGTGAGACAAATAGTTGGTGTGGAATGAGGCCTAAACTGAAGGTCACTATGATGTGCGACCTTGACATGGCAAAATCAGGCGGGCCTCAAATGACCTCACCACAGGCTCTCCTGCCCACTCTGCTCTCATAGAAAAGATCCCCCACCCAAAACCCCCTCCTCATGGGAAATAGGCACAGTTCTTATTTATCATTGAGTAGTGGGCTTTAGTTTCCTGCCAGCCCACAGTTATTCAAACAGCCAATCGCATCCTCCTGTGGTAACCAAAGGACACTTCATATTCTTGATACTACAAAGTCTACCTCCTAATGCCCTCAGTGGTTCACTCTGTTGCTAAATGTAACGTCGTGTGGCCTGGCAGGGTGCTGGGTGTCCTCCTCCCCTGAGCTATGAGTACGGAAACTGCTGTCCATCTCACCTGTTTAGTTTGGGATGTCATGTGTTTATCTAGCCTCATTTCCTAGAGTGAGAATCCTCCCCTAACCTCACCAACAAGGGGAATAGGCGATCATTAAAACAGCTGCATATGTAGTTCACCTGGACACTTAAGTTATCATAGTGTCATGGCTTGGGCAAGAGGAAAATTGCAAGTCAAAGGCTAAAGTTTTAATAAACATTGAGAAGTAGTTTTGAGGCTGGTAGAGGCTTAAAGATCAGTGCAGGCAGAGGGTGAAGAGCCAGGTGACATGAGCCAGGTGACATGAGCATGTGCCTAAGGCCTAAAATTGTCAGCAACTGCTGACCTTTATGCTTTCCAAGTTGAGACATGTGGGAGAGTTGTAGGGATGTAGGGAAAAAAAGACCCATGTCTTGAGTGACAAAACTCTGGCAGATGTTATAGTGGACACTAGCCATGATAATTCATTTAAATATTCCCAAATAAAATAAGACAGATATTATTACCTAGTTTTATCAGATGTGGGAGCCAAGACCAAAGAAATAAAGAAATTGAGAAAGAGGCACTAGATTAGAATCCACATCACCTAAGTTGCAATACTTTACCACTGTGATTCCGTCAATTCTCATCATTAAACATTCTATTTTGAGATCTGTTGTGTTCAAAATTCTATTTTCGACACTGAAGATACAGGACATCAGGGGATACAAAGATTCTTGCCCCCAAAGAGCCTACAACATAATGGGAAACATTGCCTTAGTCATGCCTCCAAAAGAAGCAATAATTTATGCCAAAAGAATTTTTTAAAAATTGGTGATGTGGGGCCTGTCTTTACTGCATACTAGCTTATAAGTTATTTTCAAACCTAGTGTAATCCTTTTGCCAAACACGAGAAGAGGGATCACTTTTACCAGTGAATATAGAAGCATCTATATTTAGTCACCCTTTTGTTTTTGGATCTTCCACCAGCCCATACAACCTAAAGCTGTGTCTTTTCTGTAATAAGCAGTCTAGCTACAGGGATTGTATGTGGTGTTTTAAGAGTCTTATGATTTTTTATTATCCCTTTGTGACAGCTTTTTCAGAGTTATGCAAATGGTATGCCAAGTGTAGTAGACTGAAATTTCTTCCATTTTATCTCTGTCCAAATAGAAGTTGCCTCATCTGCATATAACAGTTCCCTTTGCAACTCAGTTGTAGTAGAAAATTGGAAGTCATTTGTATTTGCATTTCCTGGGGATACAGACAAGAGCAGATGCCAATAATGGATGTCATAATTTGCTGCCTTCTCTTTGCTGCCTATAAATCTTTGAATATTTTTCCTACAATAGCAAGTAAAGAGATTCAGTGAGCATAATGGGGAGAGGGAGATGTAAATCTCAGCAGTGGTGGTGGATTCCAGCTATGAATATTTCAGAAACAAGACACTCCCTTTAAATGAAACACTAATGCTTGTTAAGATGCTCCTAGGCCTGATGCGCTTTTGATTTCACTTAATAACCCTGACTCCTGGCTGCACAACACTAGATCCTGGTTGGTAGATTCTGAAGAAAATCTTTGCTCCTCTTGTAATTTCAAACGCTGGCCTTCTTGTGGTGTCAATTCTTGATTACCTACACACTATACCAGAGATACACAGTCGTTTACAATTTACAATTTAAATAATTTCTATTTGGTTTTGAAATGAATTCACTGAGATACAAAAAGTCTCACCCCCCTACACACACACACACACACACACACATATAAATATGCACACTCACCCAAACTCACTCTCACATACTTAGCTTTGAGTCCTTCCTTCTCAGAACATTTTTTAGTAGGTTGTGACTGAACATTTTTTAGCAGGTTGTGACTCACTGAGTGATGCTGATTATCTGAATATCAATATGAAAAGAAAACATTTTTACTCAAATTATGAGTCTTCAATATAGATATATCAAAATGGAACACTATGCCACGTGTCATTTTGTATTTTTCTCATACCTTATACCCTACAAATAATAAGTTGAGTTGATTTAAAATTATCCAAATTTCTCTTTCTCTAACTCACTTTGACACTTTTTTTACCTATATTATTTTAAACTTAAACCTTTACATGCCACATTCTTTCAGAAATTTGGAGCCCATAGCAAAACTACCTTGCTTACACAGTTTTTTTCATTATTGTTATACTTAAAGTTCTGGGATACATGTGCAGAACATGCAGATTTGTTACATAGGTATACACATACCATGGTGATTTGCTGCACCCATCAACCCATCATCTACATGCTATCCCTTCCCTATTCCCCCGATCCCCTGACAGGCCCCAGTGCGTGATGTTCCCCTCCCTGTGTCCATGTATTCTCACTGTTCAGCTTCCACTTATGAATCAGAATATGCTGTGTTTGGTTTTCTGTTCCTGTTAGTTTGCTGAGAATGATGGTTTCCAGCTTTATCCATGTCCTTGCAAAGGACATGAGCTCATCCTTTTCTATGGCTGCATAGTATTCCATGGTGTATATGTGCCACATTTTCTTCATCCAGTCTATCATTGATGGGCATTTCGATTGGTTCCAAGTCTTTGCTAATGTGAACAGTGCTGCAATAAACATACGTGTGCATGTGTCTTACACAGTGTTTTTTATGGTTTGTTTTTAACCTACCAAAAATACAGTCTTTCTATAAGATATCTATTATTACTCCAGTGAGATATTTAAATACTTTAATTGGTATAAATGTTGTAAACTAACCCCAGTATACCTCATTAAGTAGCTGTATTCACTGATATTACCATCAGGAGAAATTGGCAGGCTATTAACTCAAATAATCCAGAAAGAAAAACTGAAAAGAAACTAAATAAAAATTAACACCTAGTAGATGAGTATTTGATTCTGAATCCAAATCCTCTCCAAATTTGAACTCAGTGAACTTGTTGACTGACTACCTTGGCTACTGTGTTCTCAGCCTAATTATTCTTTTCTCTTCCTTACAAGACAATTGTCATCTTCATGACAAACTCTTTTCTAATTCTTCAGAAAAGAGTTTCTCATTCTTCCTATAGTAGAGCTGTTGGTGCCCTGCCCAGCTCTCTTTTAGAAGTCCAGAGCATCCAGCCCTCAGTTGTTATCAGTATTGGCTGCTAACAGCTCACATACAGTTGCCCTATTTTCCTGAGAAATGTACCTGATCAACAGGAACTCAAGAGCCCTTTCACCCAAAATGTTTGAAATCCCAAAGTGGGATCAGGCTGAGGCTAGACTTCTGCTACATGTTTGCAGGAGATGCTTCATCCCCTGCCCTATTCTGCTTTCCTTACTAATGTAAGGACTATCCTGAGAGAACTTCCTCATTAAATCATTTGCACATAAATCCCTGTCTCTGACTCTGCTTTTAGGAAACCCAATCTAAGACAGTTGGTGCCAGGGATGATTCTAGAAAGTCATCTTTACAAATGGGACTCTGGAGTTAAATCATTCACTATCCCAGATAGCAACAGAGACTTCATTGCTGGTGGTTAGTAGTGTATTGATCATTCCTGACGTGCTGTAGTAATACAAACGCTCAGAGTTTCATCTCTAGTGATCTTGGATGAGATACAGATGGACTTAGGTTGTGTCATGTTCCTGTTGCTTATGAGTTTCAGAGTAAATAATAACTATATAATTTGTGGTATTTGGTAGCTGTTGTTAAGTGCCGTTAATGCCTTAAGGAGAGAAAATGACAAGCTTAGACTCACTCACCAATTTAAGGTAAATCATGCTTCTTTGGTCACATTTAAAGAGACCCACATTTCTTCTTGCCAAAGTGCAGACAGAGCTGACAACCAGGTCCAGACTCATCTAGGATATGAATTCGGCCTTTTTAAAATTTCTCCCATTCTCAATTAAGTCCTGTGCCTGATTGTTTATCAAATCTGGGCTAGTCTGTGCTTTTATTCTTTTAATCTCAATGAGAAAAAACATTCCAAGACATACAACTATGTGCAATTCAATGCATGCAATTCTCAATCAAATGTAATTTCCAAGTAACATTTAGGTCTTTCTCTTTTTGTTTTCAGCTCTACACCTGAAGGTGGTGAAATTCAACCAAAGAACTTGTGCTGGTCTCAGGAGCTATTGCTCACTTTGTGACTAGGAGAATATACTGTGTACTCCTCCAGCATATAGGAAACCCTCTAAAGTAGATGAATTAAGGTTTTTGTTTTGTTTAGTTTGGTTTACAATATCTTTTGATGGTTAAATCCCACTAAGCCTTTTTCCATGGAGAAATCCCATTGGATTTTCTTTTGCTTTGTTTAGGAAAAATGGCTCCTACTTCTTCCAAAATAGTTAAAGAATACATACCAAAATGAGTAAGTCCTAAACAAAGATTTGCAAATGTTCTTCATGTTTTTCTGGGAAAATCTCAGACTTTGGTTTGCCAAGTTCACAGTGGATATTTCCCATCTACTCCTTCAGATTCACTCCCCACGTTCCCTCCCTTCTCTGTGACCTAGGGCTATGATCTGTATGGGCCACGCTCTAGCTTCTAGGTGAATTAATGCAATGGGAATGCAATCACAGGAGCCTTGAGAGTGGTAGTAGTGTGAGAACAGGGTATTTATTTCTCCAGCTACCTCCCTGCTGGTTTCCATTCACAGTGGCTGCTCTCCTCTGCTAAAAGCCACAGGTTCTATCAGGTGACCCTCTCCTCTAACTGTCTGGAGATTCTAGTAACTACTCTGGTCCTTTTGTCTTCAGGCTGAGGGTGGTATTGGCTCCACATTGTCCTTAGCTCTGGAAGTGTGCACCATCTTTTACTGGTTACCTAAACTCTGCTCATACATTGGTAACCAGCTTTTTTTTATTTTTAATTTTTGTGGGTATATAATAGGCATATATATTTATGGGGTAATTGAGATATTTCCATATAAGCATGCAATGTGTTACTCACATCAGGGTAAATGGGTATCCTTCACCTCAAGCATTTATCCTTCGTGTTACAAACAATCCAATAATACTCTTTAAGATATTTTAATGTATAATTAAATTGTTATTGACTATTATCATTTTATCATGCTATCAAATATTAGTTCTTAAACATTCTTTCTATTTTTTTTGTACCAATTAATCACCCTCACTTCCCCACAAACCCCTCACCACCCTTCCTAGCCTGTTAACCATTCTTAAACTCTCTATCTCAATGAGTTCAATTCTTTTAATTTTTAGCTCCCCCAGAGAAGTGAAAACATGCAGTTTGCCTTTCTGTGTCTGGCTTATTTCACTTAACGTAATGTCCTCTGGTTCTATCCATGTTGTTGCATATGACAGGATTTCGTTCTTTTCTATGACTGAATAGTACTCTATTATGTATATTTACCATAGTTTCTTTATCCATTCATCTGTTGATGGACACTTCCAAATCTTTGCTATTTTAAATAGTGTTGCAATAAACGTGAAACTGCAGATATCTTTGATAACCAGCTTCTTTATTAAACTCACCTACAGTGTCCTTATTTGAGTGTGCCATGTCTTTCCTCTTGTGACACTGATAGGTGGGTTTAAGATCAAAGGGTACAATTTATTAGTAACCTCTGTCTTAAAAAAAAGTACATAACTTTACATGGCAAGTGTCAGAAGTTTCAGCCCTCAAACTGGAATTTTTCTCAAAGTTACTGTCAACTTAATGAAACATTACTAATGCAGGTATCTTTTTTTATTATTAGTGACATTAAATATTTTTTCATATATTTATTAAATATATGTATTTTTAGTAATTTGCTTATAACCTCTTTCCATAGGAATGTTTATCTTTTAGTAATTGATAAAAGTTATTTTTTGTTTTATAAGATTATTAACCCATTGTATTATTACACATGTTACAAAATTATCCCTAGTTTTCTGTTTATCTTTCAATCTTTTCTTTTTAAACTGTATGTTATTTATATTCCTTAATGGTTTCTGTGTTTTATATCTGAGTTTAAAATGTCTTACTTATTCAAAGATCACAAAAATTCTCTTCATGTTTTATTTTCACAAATTTATGTTTGGTTTTTTTCACATTCTGTAGTAATACACCTGGAATTTTATTTTCTGGAAGGAGATAGGAATGGAGCTTTATTTTTCTATTTGGCTAATGTATGAACTCCTTGAAAACCTCTGGTTATGAGTTAAATGGAGAATCTTTAATAATATTTAGGCACTATGAACAGTACTTTTTGTTTTGGGTTTTGTTTTGAGAGGAAGAAGGTACTGAAAATTGCCACTAGCTTGAATACTACAAGATTAGAGGACATCAGATTTCTTTAATTGTCTATTGTACAGTAGATCATATTAGCCAATTTTCTTTTAAAAATTATTTCCTCTGATTTATTTGGAGCTATCTGGTCGCAGAGCTTCCCAGTTATTTTGTGGAGGCAGGAGGCAAGTACACGTTTAAAGTTACCCACACATTTTATTCCTTGATCTAAGGATTATTTGTCAGAGTTTTCATTGAAACTAGGTAAGAAGGAAAAGAGACTAAGAAATATAATGCTTTTTAAATACTTTGGAAAGGCCAGCTTATCAACCATTTACTATCTCATCCAGGGCTCTGGGTTTAGCTTCACATTCATGGGGAGGCAACAGCCATTCTCCACAAGTCTCACAGAGGGACTGTGAAAGTGAAGTAGAAAAAATTGGAGATATTCTCAGAGTACCTACAAAACAGGTGTTAACGGAGAAATGACAAAAAAAAAAAAAAGATATTTGAAACAATTAAAACAAACAAGAAATTGGTATCTTAGAAAAGTGTTTTCCAGCTTCTTTCAAGTTATGGTACACTTAGAAAATTATAATATCTGTATGGCACACTGGGATAAATGAACAACGTTGCCCATAGATAGCTAGCCTAGGAGGCCCTTCCTGCCCCTGCTCCCCAAGGGCTGGGGGAATCAACATTGCCACACACCTGTAGAACCTACCACAGTGCCCAGTGTGCTGACACTCAGCGATTAGAAATCCCTGCTCAGTAGGATCCTTAAAAGATATGTGCATTATCAAATTTATTAGATATTGCCAAATTTCTCACTAAAGGTTTTATACCTTATACTTTCATATTTGTCACTCTTAGAAGCAGTATATGTCAATTGCCATTGGTTCATATTCATGCCAACACTTGGCACTATCAGATTTTAACTTTTGCCATTTGGCTGAGGTAAAATATGTTATTGTGGTTTTAATTTGCATTTTCTTCTGCCAGTCTACAGTTTATCTTTTCTATTTGCATACCGTGTAGTCTTTTAATGAATACAATTTTGAACTTCATGTAGTAACATTCATCAACACTTTCCTTTTGAAATGTATTTTGTTTTGTTTAAGAACTCCTCTACTACCTCAAGTTCAGAAAATATTGTCCAACATTTTCTTTCTACGAGGTTAAAAGTTTTGCTTTAGCATTTAGTTCTTTGATCCACAACAATTGAATTTTTGTGGGGATGATATAGTATGAAGTAAAGGTATACATGCTTTGTTTTTCTTTTTCTCTTAAATTCCTACATACTGTAGGATATTAAGTTAGGGTCTGGCCAGGAAAACAGGAACCATGCCAAGTATTTCACACAAAAGTCATTTACTTCAGGAAATTTAGTACAAAACTCTTGAAATAGCAGGAGGAGAAATAATGAGAGCGTTTTCTGCAGGAACAAAAATGAAGAGATGATGCAGAAAGATAAGGAAGGTGTTAATGTTCTTGGGATCAAACCCACAAATCTAAAACTGCTGTTGCACTCCTGGGCATACTACCACTGCTACAACACAAATTTAAAGTTAACGCCCCCAACATTGCTCATATAAAATAACAGATAAAAGGATAAGGAATTTTTTTATTAATACATAGTTTATTAAAACAAGCAAGGAGTAACATATGTTTAGATGCACAGTGCTTTTTTCTGCAATTGGCCATTAGACCATAGATGAAATTTACAACTTCCGTCTTCTACTACCAGTTCTATGTTCTCTTTGTCCTAACCTTAGCATTTCAGTTGGTTGGAGTTTTTTTTCATCTGCTTGGGTGACCCAAACTTTCATTCTTAGAAACCTGAGTTTTTAGTGGTCTGGGCACTAGTATTTCTTTCTTTCTTTTGTTCTATTCTCTACTTAACATGTTTTTATATGCTTCATTCTCTTTTTCCTCTTCTATTCCCATTTTTATTGATTGAGGTTTTCTTATCCCCAATCCCCTCTACTTGCATGGATATTGTATATTCTTTTTCTATTCTTTAAGGAACTATTTTAATTTTTTAAACATGCCTGCTTGACATAATAATGTCTAAATAAAATACTTTACCAGACTCTCCTCAAATAAAATGCCTTAGAACTATTAATACCAATCATTATCACTCCAATTTGCATGTTATTTTCATTGAGTATTTAAGTCTCTACATGTTTTCCCCTTCCCAAATTAATTATCATTACCATTGTTGATTCATGTAGTCAATGCTTTATCTACTATTTATCACTTTATTTGCTCACTTTTCTTTCATCTCAGTTTTTCTTTACTGAATCAATGTCCTTCTTGATAAAGAGTATTAATTAAAAATTCCTGCGGTGTGGATCTATTGATAGTAAATGCAACTCATTTATATTTGTGAGAATGTCTTTTTAAAATTCCATTCCTAAATGATATTAAATCAGCATAAAATATTCGTTTTATGAGAATTTAATTTTTTTTCAGCTTTCTAAGGAGGAGAACTCACTGTTTTCCCTTTTTAAATTATTGCTACTGAGAAATCAGGCATGTTTTTAATTGTCGATGGTAGTCTGTCTCTTGTCTTGCTTTAAAAAGTATTTATTTGACTTTGATGCTCTAGAGGCAACTTGGGAATTATGGGACTTCTTGAATCTGAGGACAGGAGTATTTTATCACTTCTGGAAAATAACCATTTTAATAAATAGACTCTCCCTCATTCTCGTTTTCCTCTGAAACTTCTTTATAATTTATGTAGGACTTTCTCATTTTACCTCTATGTCTCTTAATCTTTCATATTTTTTCATTTCTTGACCTCTGTATATTTCTGTGAACTTTCTTCAATTTTCAAATTTAACTTTCTGTTCACTAATCCTTTCTTCATCCATGTCATTTTTAAATTTCAGTGACCAGATTTTTTATTTCTACAAGTATGTTTTGTTCCTTTTTTTTTTTTTTTTAATTTGCCTGGTCCAACTTTTTTCACTAGCAATCATGTTTTATTATGTTCAATATAAATTAGAGGGAATAACATAGCTAATTAGGACCAGATATAAAGAAAATGAACATCCTTAAAGCAAACACACAAGTGCCTTTTAAATTCTTTTAAACAACAACCCTGGGGCCAGGCGCAGTGGCGCATGCCTGTAATCCCAGCCCTTTGGGAGGCCAAGGCGAGCTGATCACTTGAGGTCAGGAGTTCAAGGCCAGCCTGGGCAACGTGGTGAAACCCCGTCTCTGCTAAAAATACAACAATTAAGCTTGCACCTATAATCCCAGCTACTCGGGAGGCTGAGGTGGGAGAATTGCTTGAATCCAGGGGGCAGAGGTTGCTGTGAGCCCAGATCATGCCACTGCACTCTAGCCTGGACAACAGAGCCAGACTGTGTCTCAAAAAAACAACTGCCAACAACAATGGAATTACCTTCTAGGATGCTTTTATACTTTAGCTTTTTAAAAATAGTAAATTTTGAAGATTTTTACATATCAGCATATATAGGTCTAGTTTTTCTAAATTGCTGCAAAGTATTCTGTGTATTTTGATAGTATTAATTTCTTAGACTTTTTATTTTTTCCTTTATTTATTGTAATCAAGTTTGAACATATTGTGGTGTGTTTTGATTTTTTAATTATCTGAAGCTCCTAGGGTCTAATTTGCTCTTTTTGTGATTGCAAAGTTTTGATGTAACCTTTTCTTTCCTGTCTAGATCCCAAGTCAACTCAACAAGGTTCTCATTTCACTTTGCTAGTAGACAGATTTCTCCCTATCTACCCTTTCCCATAGGGCAGAGCCCTTTATGTGTCCTGGCTTTATGAATGTGTCTGTGAAGTGAAAGTTTGCCATTCCAACTCCCCAACTCAAGCAGTTCCAAAGCCTTGTCTTTTGGGCCATCATGTTCATTCAACTCCCTTGAATAGCAAGACTGACTAATACTCCTCCCAACTCCCAACTGAAGCTGACAAAGTGTCAGCATCCATTTACTAATCTGTCTTTCCATTTTCTCCTTGCTTTTAGCCCCAGGGGATTTTACATACTTCTTTGTGAGTTTAGCTATGCGTTTTAAATAATGCTGATTATATTTTTATCCCATACTTACAGGTGTTTGCAGTAGGATTTTCAGGGTCTTAGTCTGTCATATTGCTAGACATAGACTTTCTACTGTGTCATCACTTAGCCTTAGAAATATCTGGCTGCCACTTGTCTTACTAACTTCTCTCTAATCCCAGACACTTTTGCCTTTATGTGTTCTCTCCAGTATGCTTAAGGGAGGCCTAATTTAAGTCTGAGACTCTGACATGGAGAGTGATCTCCTTGTCTGAATTTCAAAGAATGCCAAGGACACCTCTGGCAAATGTTTTCATACTTCCTCAGCTACTTTCCCTTCTCTCACATGACAATCACTCAAGGGCATTCCTATTTTAATCTCAAGTCCGATGTATATTTTATAATTACATTCAAGACAATCATCAGTTTACTAATCTTTCAATTTTCTACAAGGTAGTAGATATAGCAAGTGACTAGAGTAAAACAACCTGGATTATAGTTTAAGCTCTGCCACTAAATTGCATGACCTTGAGTTAAATTATTCTACCTCTTAGTGCCACTATTAATCTTTATCTATATGAAACCCTCACACTGTAAATGTGTATGATCATGTCATTCCAGAACTTACTTCCAAGAATTTATTCTAGCTACCAGAAAGTACAGAATGATTAAAAGCTAAAAGGTTTTATGTTTTTAAGTTTATCTAATCATAATTTTTCAAGTCATTCATAAAAGTTGAATTAAATAACTCTTAGTATTTGTTTTTCTTTTTTGTTTGTTTGTTTTCCTCAACTCAGGGAAAAAAAGAGCTATTAGATAGATTTAAATTATTTAGGACAAGAAAATGTACTGACATTATTTGAATAGGAAAAGTCTAGGAAACTGGAATTGTAAGTGTCTAGGTTATATGAACATCTGGAGTTGATTATTCTAACCCAGAGCATAGTTGAAGGAATTAAATATAGTCACAAAGCATGTATTTCAAGAACTAACTATGGTGTCTCATTCTTTGCAGTACTTCAACATTTCAGCTAGTCTCTGCTTACCCTGTCTTCTCCTACATGTACACTTACCCTTATTCTCACAATCCAGATGAGCCCGGAAATATTAAACAGAAGTTACTAGAGAAGATCTCAGAAACCTGGCTGCCCTGGATGCTAAGAGCTACTTGCAATAGTTATGATTTGTGCACATATGTTTTCCAGGGCTAGAGCACCTTCTTTAGTAAGAATGCTGGGAAGGACATTTGTTAGTCTTTCCGCTCCTGGCCTTCTAGTAACCATAACATTTCAAAAGTGAATCACTCTTTACATTTCGCCTACCAACATTTAAATGGGTCCATTTTGTACTTTAACCAGTGATTAATGAGATAATTTTATCTTTAATTTTCTTTAGCAGCAATAAAGGATCTCACAGCCCGTGATACAATTTCCTCAACAGCACTGATAACATTTTCTAGACTCTGGAGGCCTTGAGTTGCTAGTAGGGAAATGTACCTCCCATAGACTTCCAGTAGATGGCAGGTACAGCACTTCAAACCTCTCATAACATGAAAATACCCAACAGCTCAACACATAAAAATACTGTTACCGTGTTTTAAATCTCAAGTACAGTGAAAAAGAGTGAGTAAAACTTTTGTTTACAGATCTAGTATCATATTACCGTATAAGTATCTTCTTATTTTTGTCTTCTACTAAAAATACAAATGCAACAAATGAAAATATATCAGGGAATGCCTGTAATTCCAGATTGCAAATTAAGCATTTAAATGTTGAATAATATAATCACCATGTTATAGATGTTAATTAAAGTGCTTAGTGAACAAAGATACATTTAGCAATTTTTAACTATAAATTTTGGAAGATGAGAAGCTATTGTTTTATAGCAATTATTGTTTAATAGGCTTCCGTTTACATTTTATTTGTTCTTTTTTTACAGATTCATAGATGGTGGGAGTACAAATGTAGATAGATACATACATACAAGGATAAATTTCTTAATCTGTTTCTTTGTTTTCTTTGAATAATTAATCCCATAGTGTTTCCTACAATTTACTACAGAAATACATTTCTACGGTGGATTTGGAAAGAAGTGCCTCTGTGTAATCTATGGTAAGAAACAAAAAGGAATGTATAGGCAGACCTCTTATAAATAGGAAATAAGCTCTTAGACCATACATCAACTGAATAGCAAGACAGATGTTTATTCTGAGATGAATGACTGTAAAAGCTGCAAAATATTTCATTACACGTTCTTGTACATGCTTTCATTAAAAATATGTTCAAGTGAAACATATCTAAAATATCTAGAGCTTTCAGAGATATTTTATGAACTCTGTAAAATCCTTTCAAAGGATTTAAAAATAGTTTTAATTTCAACATATGTTTTGACTGTCTTGTAAATTTGTCATATCTGTGTTATGCAGAAGTTGCTCACTGTGACTGGTATGACTGAGACTCAGCCAAAGTTATATCCACGTTACTTAAGATTATTTACTTGGTTTATTGCAATACTACATATTTTAATTATTTTATTTATCCTCCCCCTTAAATCAAGAGCAGAGTTTTCTTTTTAAATTGTTTTATTCATTACTGAATCCACAGGGTTTACGATAATGCCTGGCACTTAGTGAGTGCTCAGGAAATAAGTATTAAGTAAGTGAATGAATGAGTTTATTTGTAAGGTGGAGTCTCAGGAGAAAAGAAAACAACAAACAGTAGTCACTCAATAGATATTTCCAGTTCCCTTTTTCTCTCTCTTCTGTCAACTGTGTCACACTAGAAACCTTGGGGTCATCCTTGACTCTTTTATTTTCCTTCATCACACCAGATTAGATCATCATTTTCAAATCTGGGTCCCTCACAGTATGATCCACAGACTAGCAGCATAGGTATTAGTTAGGAGATGGTTAGAAATTCAGATTTTCAGGCCTCAGTGTGGAACTACTGAATAAAAGTTTGCATTTTGAGAAGATGATTCATGCATAGAGTAAATTTTGAGAAGCACTGATTCAAGTTACTATGTTTTTCCTTCCGCATGTCCTATTTTTCACCTCACTCGAATAACTGTAAGAAATAAACTATCTTCCAAATTAGTCCACTTGCCTCTAAACTATACAGCAAACCACAACTAGATGCAACTTTTTAAACAGAGATTTGGTCACTTTACACTACTACTCAAGTGTCTACAACTCCTCTTTTACCTGATTACAGAAAATGCAAATAATCCCTCATTTTGGAATTCAAGCCTCTCCGTCATCTGACTCCACCCTCCCAACACAATCTCATCTTTTATCTCAAATTTAGTGTTTAGTTATAGTCTTACAAATACTACTGTCATTCTTGGCTACTTTATCTCTTAATCTAGAACACACTTCACTTTTCTTTTTTAACCAAATGCTACTCATCATTCAAGGTTTAACATAAAAGATTATTCCTCCAATCTCTTCCTTCACTGCTAGAGTCCACATAGATTTTTCCATTTTCTACTGCACATAATTATGTCACAAAATACTCATTATGGAATATGCTGCATTGTTCTGCAGAGTTTTGTCATAAATATAAGCCTTGTTTTTCCAATAAGATTTTAAGTTAATCCAAAGCAAAATTTTATCTTTTTATTACTTCGGTATCTCTCATAAGTGATTCAGAAATTTAAGTAAATTCTTAGGTTGCATGTTGAACTAATCTCCTGTGGACTCTCTGGGTTGCCAGTAACAAAAAAACAAAGCCAGTTAGCTTAAGCATAAAGCAATGTTTCAAGAATCAAAGGTCAGAAGTGCAGTAGGGCCTTGAGAGGTACAGGAACTAGAGCACAGGATGCTGTCCAGAATTATTTCGCACTCAGACCCCTTTTCTTTTCACCTGGTTTTCTATTACATTGCTGCAAATGTAAGTGCAGTTCTTGCCCTTAAAAGTAATGCAAGAACTGCACTTACGTTTGCACCAACCTAATAATTTCCACACATCTGCTTTACTCTCATTTCTCTCTGTGTAATAGCTGTCTCTACCTCTCTGGTCCATTTAAAGGAAGATCATGCCCACCACAGCCTTTGAGCCTACATATTTTAAGAATAGTCAGCCAGGCACGGTGGCTCACGCCTGTAATCCCAGCACTTCGGGAGGTCGAGGTGTGTGGATCATTTGAGCCCAGGAGTTCAAGACCATCCTGGGGAACATGGTGAAACCTCATCTCTACTAAAAATGCAAAAATTAGCTGGGCATGGTGGTCCATGCCTGTGGTCCCAGCTACTTAGGAAGCAGAGGTGAGGGGACTACTTGAGCCCCATCTGTCGAGGCTGCGGTGAGCTGAGTGCACCACTGCACTCCAGCTTGGGCAACAAAGTGAGACCCTGTCTCAAAAAAAAAAAAAAAAAGAAAAAAAAAATTAGTCTCTCAAAGAAATTGAGTCAGGTTCTCCTCACCCTGGTTCCAAACTCCTGATTAGACCCACCCAGTCAACCATTGACAGAGAAGGAAATGATTTCTGCCACGGCTTCATTGTTTCTGTGAGAAACAGTTAATAGTGGGGAAAGGGGAGTCATATGTTAGGAAGTTATTTCCAAGTATGTACATTATAGACAGCTAAAATAGAATCTTAGCCCACATCTATTTAGGTAAGCAGGGAAGACATCTTCACCCATCCCATCACCGCCCCATGAGCAAGTGCAGAAAGTATAATTAATCCAACAGTTCAGCTTCCTCTTTTCTTAAGCCTTCAATTGTTGCTTTGTTTAGCTGCCTGATAAGTAAGATAGATGTTTCACTCTCTGGTTGATCATGGCCATAACAAAAGAGAGTTCTGGGAGTCATCTTGTCACTCAGCTTTCATCCAGGAAAGGCTGCATTTTTCAAAAAGCTTTCTAGGAATACAACTCTTCAGCTACAGGTAAGAATCTATCACACAATTCCAGTAACCCTGAATCATATACTTCTGCTACTTAGAAAAACAAAGTTGGCAGAAATAGTTCTGTTGACAAAAATGCTGTAGGAGGATTTTTATATTGATTAGGAGTTTGAAATAGGTGAGCTCCATTCCTTCTGACTCTGTTAACATACACACTATCATACGGAGAGACTGAGATCTCAGTCTCTGAGAAACTGAAGGAAACAGTGTCCGGAAATTGAAAGAAACAAGAGGTTAACCCTAAAATGCAGAGTTCCCCATTAATCCAAAAATATAATTACTATTTGAAACTGTGGTCAAAATAATTGATAAAGTATATTTAAAACCAAATGTAAATAAACGTGAAACAACAGGTGCAATGTTGTTTGTATCAATATTTGGACACCAAACATCACTTAGGATGTGCAACTCACAATTTTGATAATGTTTTGGAATTATAAGCCAAATTGTTTAGTTGGTTTTAGGTTACTGAATATTTGAATAAGGTAGATTACTAAATAAAGATGAGTGATATAGGAAAATTATAGCTGTGCCACTGTAACAGGGAGTATAAATGAGGCAATTCATTTGTAGCTAATGATCGGTAGTTTTCACTAGTGATACATGAATTAAGCTACCTATAAGGTTGAAGAGCAATAGGCACTATTTGGATACTCAAAGAATGAATATCAGGGAACACTGAGCTAATTATAAAAATATGCTCTTGAGGAAGAATCACATGTACGGTTGTTGTGTGTGTAAATTGCATGGAATGACCAGCTACCTGGAGTTTGGTTGATTGATTATTCAATTCCTCATTTCGCTTTGCTCACACAGTCTCAACTTTGTTTCAGTCATCAGTGCTCATAGACGAAGCTAAAAAGACCTTAACACTGGCACTTGCTTAATGCTTCAGTGAAGCTCTAACAAGACTGTTACACTGGGTCTTTCTCTGGATCATTAAACAAATCATACAACCTCTAATTCCACTTATCAGTGCAGGCAAATGAAAAATCTTGCAGACAAACGTAGAAGGTGGAAAAATGTCACTCACTGTCCTGCAAAGTGCCTTTTAGGCTTCAGTATAGTTGTGCCTTGTTCTCAGGCCATGTTCTTCACCTCCGTAAACTGTTCTTACATTTTCCCATTGCCCATAGAGAAAATCGTGGGTTTTGCGATTTCCTATTCCATCTAATAGCATATCCCCAAATTGTTATCCACTACTGCTTTCTCAACAGGTCCCTCAACATTTTTCTTCCTTCTTCCATCTTTCTGTGGAGCAAGCCATAATTACTGCAAGCTATATTATATTTCTTATATTCCTACTTTATCAGTGATTTCTATGGTTCATGATATCTGTCTTTATTTGTTCTTGTACTGGCCAGCCCTCTATCCCCTGTGATCAGGAAAAAATGTGATGTTTATAATCCCTTATTCAAATACTTTATTTATTGAGCTCTTACTATGTGCCTACACAAGTGCTTCGGATACAAATTGCATAGTCCCTATCCTCAAGAAGTCCACAGTTTAATAGAGGAGACAGATGCAATCAGATAACTAAAATACAGTGAAATTACGTGCTAGGCATTACAAGGCTCTCAAGGAAAGGAAATAACCCACATTATCCTAGAGTAGAGATGGAGGTGAAGGTCAGGAAAGATACATTGAGGGAACTAATGCCAGAGTTGAGTGTTTTCTCCCCAAATATTTTATTGCAAAAAATTCAGACATATAGTAAAGTTGTAAAAGTTTAGCAATGTTGAATGTTCTACCATTAACATTTCACTATACTTGCTTTTTCATATCTATCCCTCCTCTATGTATATATCAAATCACGTTATTTTTCATGAGCCTCAAAGTAAATTTCATCACACTTTTCTTAAATGTTTCAGCATGCATATTATTAACCAGAGTTCAATATTTGTGTCTAACAGCTTTTTAAACATAAAATGTGTATACAATATAATACACAAACTGTAACATTTGCTGAGCCTTGACAAATATGTGCACAAGTGTGTAACCAAATTCCTATCAAGATACAGAAGGTTACCATCACTCTACCAAGATCCCTCACACCGCTTTCGTCAGTCCTTACCCTGAGACAGCCATTGTTTTTTCTTCACCAAATATTAGCTTTGTTCTGTTTTAGAAGTTTGCATAAATAAAAATCATAGAATATGTTCTTTTTTTGTGAGGGATAAGTTGTGTCTTAAAAGCTGACAAAGGACAAGGGAGGGAGCCCTTTTTGTGAGAGAGGAGAAGGAAAGTTTCATCAAATTGTACCGCTCACCCACAGCCAATGTAGGCCACTTTGGTTAATTGCACAGACTAGACTCTGCTTTTCTGTGAAATCCTGACTTTGAATTCTGACTGCCTAGATACAAAGAATCAGTAGTCAGAATCTTTTGACTTCCTGTGATTTTTTTTCTTCTTTTTCTGACCCACAGGAAACTTTTGCCCCTAGAGTCTTGGTACAACTCTTGGTACAACAATCTGAAATCAAATTGCTTTTGTGTGGCTCTCTTAAAGTGTGAATTGATGTAAGTATTGATAGTGTATCTCAGGCTTCCTTGGAGTCCCAAGCTCATCTCAGTTCAACCACCTACCAGTAACACTGTTCATTCATCACAGTCCTTCTTATGCTTGTATGCTTTTCCATGCAAAAGTACAAACAAATGCTTCTTGCCCTTAAGCAGTGTATGTAACATCCCAAAAGACAGGAATGTTACCACATGAGAAAATTCCTTAATTCGCTAAAAGAACTTAGCAGTTATAGCTATCCAAAACAACCAATCAGATATTTTATTCTTTGGGAAACCAGGTGTCAATGAGTCAAAACACTACTTCCAAGAACTGTGTAAGAATTAAAATAAATATCCCCCCAAAAGTGGAATAAATGGCTACTTAACTACAATGTAAACACATAGCAATGTTATCAGTAATAGTACAACAGATTTTAATTCAATTGTACAGATTTTAAGGTAAATTTGGAGCACAAAAATCACATAGATATAGTTGTTTAGGCATTTAAGTAATCTTTGTATTTATCCCTATTATCACTTGCAAAGGTACTACCTGTTCTAGCCCAGTCAAAATTTTACTGACCATCACAATATTCAACAGTCTTCAAAAGCATAGGCATGGTATCCAGGTAATTTTGGGGGAATTCTCCTTTTCATTCAGCAAACTATTCTAGGCCTCCAACCAGGTGGCAAGATTTCCTCCACTCACTGACTACTCACCTTTAATAGATGGCCCCCAGAAAAATTCACTCTATATTATGAAAAGGAAAATGCCCACATCCGCAGGAATCACTGCCAGTATGACAACCACCAAGAAATTAAGATGTATTTCTGCTGTCACAAGCTATGTGACCTTAGATATTCCATACATATCTTTGGGCCTATGGTTGGTTTCTCACTTTGAAAATGAAGAACAAAGTGGTTCTACTATAAATAAAACTGTCAATAATAATAATAAAAAAGATTATTTTATTAAAAAGGTACATAAAAACAGAAGTTATTTTTAATGTAATTTTAGCATCCTTGTTTCATATAGGCCCTCTAGACAATAAATTCACATCATTTTGTCTTACTTGTTGTGTTTGGATATTTAATGTGTACTAACCACAGGAGCATTTTCCAGAGCCCTTGTGATTGTAAGGATTAGAGTGTTTTTAAGTAAGTGTTTGTGTACTTATTAATTCAATTCTATGTTACTCGTTTCCCTACTATGTACTTCATATATTTTCTACAGAATTTAGTTCATCTATAGTAGGCAACTAGGAAATGAGAAATAAATGAGTGACTGAATAGAAAATATTCTATCTTAACTTTCAAGCAACTAGCACATAAGATGGAAGTTCTTCAGCCCCCCTCCCCCATTCTCACTCCCTGACCACTGGTACCTTACAATCCTATTCTCCCTGGCCAGGTGCTGCCTACCCATGCAGCACCTTTGTGGGAATTTTCTCATTTATTACAGGCATAAGTATAAGGGGGCAGGTCATGGGGGATTGTATCCCACAGCCATCATTCAGAACTATGGCTCTAAGTAATTTGTCTTGTTTATACATCACTACATTTCTGGAGATAAAATTAAATATTGCCAGTTTATTTCAGTCTCCCTAAACCATTACCGATTAATAATTTGGCAATAATAAGTTATGCAAATAGTGGAAGTCATCAACTGGGACCTGTTCAGATGACATTCGTAAAGTTGCTAATAAAAATGTATTTAAATGGGTATATATTAAGTATAAATTTTCTGAAGATTGTGTATGGGCAAAGCCCCACACAATGAATTCCATACCCTCATGTACTCACATAAAGTCATTGGATGGTTCTCTCAGCAATTATGTCATATATCCACCCTAGATTCCCCTCTTTTTTTTTTCTTTTTTCTTTTTAACAACAAATTGAGTTGTTACTCCTATTGGATTTTGTTACAACAAAAGGATTATTATTGTTAAATAAATATTAGTTATTGAATAAGATTACATGTGCTTCATTTCTTAGTGAAAGTGCTTGTATATTTAAACTGGGAACTCAGCAAATCTTCTGGTAGAGTAATGTTACATAATATTAACTGTAAAATGAAGCATTTAATTATCCAGAATAAGCCATCAGGTAATTTTTTGTAATGTAAAGCTATGCCCCTCTACTAGTGAGAAAAAAGCTCCTCTTTTAGAAACACAGGTTACAATAGATCAATGAGACCTGTATTGAATTTGCATTATGTTTTTAAGTCAAAACAGGACAATCAAAACCAACTCTATAGAAACAAGATTGTTTCATTTATTTGCTATAATTCCAGAAAATTGCCATAAATATATAAATCACCCATCTCTGGATTAAACACAGTTATAGTGAAAATATGCAAGATGAAAAATGAAATAGATATGAATTAAAACCCATTAGATATGATGCTTCTGTGTAGTGTACAACCTAAACAAGCGTATGCTGCAGCCCAGTCCCTGACACATGACTCTTTTGTATCTCCAGAATTTTCATATCCAATCCCCTCTAATTGAAATATCACAGCAACTTTTATAATTCCGACCAACTTCTGTTCACTTATTTTCAGACAAGTCAAATTGAGCCTATCTAGTGGGATAGGTTTCTACTAGTGGAATAGAACTGTCTCCTCCTCCTTGATTGATACATGCTCTGTGTTCCCACAACACATGGTTCATTTTGCACTGCAAAACACTTATCAGGTTGTTTTATGATATAATCAGTAGTGTGCTAGTAAACAAGCTCCCTAGGGGGATGGGAAGCCCAGATTTGTAGCATTTGTCAATTTCCATGGTATAAACACATCCACCATAACTGATTTAAAGCTATCAATGGCTTAACGACTGGCTGGCAAAAAAATCCCAAATGCTTAACAGTTGGTTCTCATGAGCCTTTATGTCAGTTCCAGTACACCAATGGATATCATAATTTTACATATCAGTCTCCTCTACTAGACTGTTAATTTCTCAAAGGTGGGAATCCCGTATCATGTATCTCTGTATCTCTAAAAGCTAACACAGTGCTTGGTATAAGATAAGTGTTTAAGAAATATTTTGAGATATTAGCTTCTAACTGTTTTCTATCCAGAGTTCTCATTTTCTGTTCCACAGTTCAAGCAATTTACTTTGAGTTCATTGATTTAGAGAATATGTCACAGGATAAAAAGAAAGCAAACTGTGATTATCTGGCCTTTATAAACCAACAGCCTGAACCCCAGAGAAGGGAAAGGATTTAAGGTATAGATAGAATGCTAAGACGTTATATCTGATTAAATTTTATAAGCATTTCTTGTCTTCTCCAGTTATTGAGTACAGTTATTAATTTTATTGTCCAAATCTTCTGTATCCTCAACATGTTTTTCCACTTGGTCTATCTATCAATTATTGGTAGAAGTGTCTTGAAGTCTTCCTCATAAACAATGAATGCCAAGTTCTCTTGAAGGCTTTATCAATTTTAAAAAACCGCTTTTAACCATCATTCTCAGCAAACTATTGCAAGAACAAAAAACCAAACACCGCATGTTCTCACTCATAGGTGGGAATTGAACAATGAGAACACTTGGACACAGGAAGGGGAACATCACACACCGGGGCCTGTTGTGGGGTTGGGGGAGAAGGGAGGGATAGCATTAGGAGATATACCTAATGTAAATGATGAGTTAATTGGTGCAGCACACCAACATGGCATATGTATACATATGTAACAAACCTGCAGGTTGTGCACATGTACCCTAGAACTTAAAGTATAATAATAAAAAAAAGAATATTCAGGATCAACAACAACAACAAAAAATAAAAAACAGCTTTTCAATTATATAATGTACATACAGAAATTACACATAGTATTTACATAAAATCATAGTATTCTGTCTGATGAATTATCACAAATCAAATACAGCCAGGTTAGGAACCCCAGAGGTTCCTTTATGCTGCGACCAATCACAAACTCCTTCTTTCCCAAAGATAACCACTATGCAGATTTCTAACATCAGTTAGTTCTGCTCAACTTTAAGATTCATATAAATTGAATCACACATTATATATTATTTTACACATTTGGTTTCTTTCAATCAACATTATGTTTGTGAGATTTATTATTGCTGTTGCATTTTACTATAATGTATTCATTCTATCATTAATGAGCACTTAGATTGTTTCCAGTTTAGGGCTGTTAAGAAACATTTTGTATTTTGGAATATATTTCTAAACATTACCCTTGAATATACATATATAGAGAGATAGATAGATAATTCTGCCCAACTGTAGGCTAATGTAAGTGTTTAAGCACATTTAAGGTGGACTGGGCTAAGCTCTCATGTTCACTAGGTTAGGTATATTAAATGTATTTAGAACTTATGGTATTTTCAACTTACCATAGGTTTGTCAGGATGTAACCCTATCACAAGTCAAGGAGCATCTGTACCAAAAGTAATTTTCATAGTTCATACCTTTGAGAAGCTTAAAGTTTAATGGAAAAGGCAAATGCAATTAGATAACTAAAATACAATAGTCAAAATATGTGCAAGGTATTACAAGAGCTTAAGAGAGGAGAAAATAGAAAATCTTATACTAGAGTAGAAATGGCAGTGAAGGTCAGGAAAGATACTTCAAAGGGCCTAATGCCTGAGTTGAGTCTTTTTCATCCCAACATTTTATTATGACAAATCTTAAACATACAGTTGTGTTGAAATAATTTTAGACATCCCACCTCAAGAACCTAGAACATTATATCTATCTAACATTATATCTAGAACATTCCAATGCTTTGAAAAAGAAAAGCATTGAAAAAAAGAAAAAGAAAAGCATTGGAAACCCAAAGTAATCAAAAAAGATGGCAATAGCAAAGATAAGAACAGAAATAAATGAAATTTAAAGAGAAAGATAAGTCAAACAAGAACTGAAACAAAGAACTGGTTATTTGAAAATATCAGTGAAAATTACAAACCTCTAAAAAGACTGAAGAAATAAAAAAAGAAAAGATAAAAATTATCAATATCAGGAATGAAACAGGGGATCTCACTACAGCTCCCCCAGACACTGGGAGGATAATAAGGAATTACTGTGACCAACTCTACACACATCAATTTGACACCTTGGTGAAGTGGATTACTTGTTTGAAAACCACAAACAGATTATTTGATAGATAATATGAAGTAGATAATTTGCATAGCTCTATTGTTAACAGAAAAATCAAACTCTGTATAATATTTTAAGAGGTTTATTCTGAGCCAATGTGAGTAACCACGGCCTGGGAAAAACACAAACCCAAGAAGCCTTAGTAAGTGGCCCTAAGACAGTTGGATTACATTTGGTTTTCTATATTTTAGACATGCAGGAGTTACAGACAAAGACATAGATTAGTACATGGAAAGTATACATCAGTTTGGCCCAAACAGGTGGGATATTTTGAAGCAGGGGTTTACAAATCATAGGTGCATTCAGAGATTCTTTAATTTGCAGTTAGTTAAAGAGTAAGGTTCTGTCTGAAACTTGGAGATATCCAAAAGGAGTATGTAAGTTAAGATACTATGCCATCTCAGAGTCAGCCACAGTAAAATGACTTATTTAGCAAAACTGATGGTCTGGCCTGCAGGCCTGATTTAATCCTTGCCTAACATGGCCTTAGGTCCTCTATGTAATTTGGTATCTTATTGTCACAAATAATCTGTTTTATCTTATGATCTCTATTTTAACATTAATTCTGCTCAGCTGTATCTATATTCCAAAAGGGTGGGGGTAAAATGAGGCATGTCTAACCCCAATTCCCATCATAACTGGGAACTCAGGTTTTAAGGTTTCTCTGAGGTCCCCATGGCTAAAAGGGGGTCCGTTCAGTCATTGGTGGCTTAAGATTTTATTTTTAGTTTACACTATTAATGAAATGGAATTTGTAATTTTGAAACTACCAAAAAAGAAATCTTCATGCCCATATGATTTCACTGGAGAATTCTGCCAAACTCTTGAATTAGAGAGGAATTAACACCAATTCTACACAAGATTCTTCCAGAAAATATGAAAAAATGGGACAATTCCCAATTTATTTTATGAAACTAGTTGTGATGATTGATTTTATATGTCAACTTGACTGGGTTAAGGGATGTTCAGATTGCTGGCAAAACTTTATTTCTGAGTGTGTCTGTGAGTGTAGGTACAGATTAGCATTTAAACCCATACACTAAGTAAAAAGATCTGTCCTCACCAATTTGGGTGAGTATGATACAATCCATTGAGGGCTAGAATAGGACAAAAAGTTGAAGGAAGGGCAGTTTTGTTGTTGTTTTTTTCCTGTCTTTGAGCTGGGACATTCATCTCCTTTGGCCATTGGACATTGCAGCTCCTGGTTCTTGGTCCTCAGATGCCAGGACTAACACCAGCATTTCCTCCTCACATATATGGTTCTCAGTCCGTTAGCCTCAGACTGGAAGTTGCACCATCGGCTTTCATGGTTTTCAGGCCTTTGGATTCAAACTGAATTACACCACTGGCTTTCCTTGTTCTCCAGCTTCGAGATGGCATATTGTGGGACTTCTTGGCCTTCATAATTATGTAAGCCAATTCCCATCATAAATATCCTCACATATATTCCCAACTTATTTTATGAAACTATATGTATGTATATGTATATATTTGTATGTACACACATATGTGTATGTGTACATTTATATATATTTATATATATAATTTATATATAAATATAAATATTTATATATAATTTATATATATAATTATATATAAAATATATATATATTTATATATAAATTATATAATAAATGTACATATACATGTGTGTATATGCAAATATATACATTTACATACATATATATTTATATGTGTGTGTGTGTATATATATAAAAGAGAAAGAAATCTCCTAAATATAAATCTCCTAAAATGCATATATATATAGAGAACCTATTGGTTCTTTTTTAAATTTTTAATTTTAATTTTGTGTGTATATGTATGGGGTACATGAGATGTTTTGATATAGGCAAGCAATATGTAGTAATCGCATCATGTAAAATGGGGTATTCATCCCTTCAAGCATTTATTCTTTGTGTTACAAGCAATCCTACTATACTCTTTTAGTTATTTTTAAATGTACAATTAAATTATTATTTACTATAGTCACCCTGTTGTGCTATCAAATATCAGATCTTAATCTTTCCATTAACTATCCCCACCTGTCACTTGACCCCCACTACCCTTACCAGCACCTACTAACCATTCCTCTACTCTCTATCTCCATGAATTCAATTGTTTTGATTTTTTTTTTTTTAAGAATGAGATACTATTGGTTCTGATTCTCTGGAGAACCCAGACTAATACACTAGTATTACCATGATGTCAAAACAAGAGAAATACAGTAGACCAAGGCCCCTCATAAATATAGCCACAAAAATTTTTACCATAATATTAGCAAATAGAATCCAGCAGTATATAAAAAACTATACACAATATATACATACTAGGTGGGCATAAAAGTATATATATATATATACACTAAGATTTATCTCATTGTGGTTTTAATATGTATTTTTCTAAAGACTAAGGTTCAAGAAGACTCTCATATAGTTATGTGTGTCTTTTTTGTGAAATATCTGTTCAGATCTTTTCCCTTTTATTGTACTGTCACTTGCTTATTGATCTGTAGGAGTTTCTTGTATATGCTGGACACAAATTCTTTACCACTTACAAGTGTTGCAAGTATTTCTCCCTTTGCGACCTGTCATATCCCTCTTAATTGTATCTTTTGTAGACCAGAAGTGCTTGATTTTATTGTTGTATACTTTATTCATCATTTTTTATGGTTAGTGTTTTTTGTGCTCTATTTAAGAATCGTTCCCTATTATGAAACTATGCTCTTTTAGTGTCCTCTAGAAATTTTATTACTTTACTTTTCATATTCAATTTGTAATCCCTTGATCTTTTGCAAGGTTTAAAGTAGAAATTATTTCATTATTTTTCCCAAATAAATATCTAATTGATGCAGTACAATTTATCGAACAGACCACCATATTCCTACTGCTTTGCACGGCTTTTATTTTTGTCATTATATGTGTGGCTCTGTTTCAGGATTCTCTACTCTGTTCCAGTAGTCTATTAGTCTGTCCTTAGGCTAACATCACAAAGTCCTCTAATTATTTTTTCTTTTTCTTAAAAATGGTCTTGTTATCCCTACTTCTTTGCATTACCATGTGAATTTTAGGATTACCTTGCCAACTTCTACAAAGAACAAAATAAGATGTCACTTGGATTGGAGTTGCACTTAATCTACAGAACAATTTTCAATACAATCAATGAACATGGTCTATCTCAATTTTTCTAACAGTACTTTACAATTTTATGGGTCTGCAAGTTTTTTATGTTATTAAGTTTATTCCTCAGTATTTGATTTTTTATGTTGTTACAAATGCATTATTAGTCACTGAAATTTTCAGTGTCATTTTCATCATAAGTACATTTTTGGTGGATACAACTACTTTAGATGAAGAAAATAAAGCATGTGGCAGTTAATTAACTTGTACAAGATTACACTTCTAATATGGTAGACTGAGGATTTAAATCCAAGCAATTTGGAGCTTACATTGTTAACCACCACTTTATAAGATCTCATCATTTATTAATGATTTCAGAAATACCAGTTGACTGTGATGAGACTGGTCATAGAGTTCTATAAAATGCCCTGTAACTCTGGGCACAGAAAAGGAAGAAAGGTCAGTGTAGCCTTATCAATTTGCTGACATCACTAAATTGTCAGATTCCCAAGAAAATAAAAATGCAAAGTTTAAAGATGATTTTTAAAGCCTTATATTCAATGCTGAATTGAAAAAAAGAAAGAAAAAAAAGTATTGAGCACAAGTTGGGTGATTCCAGGGATACTGGCTCAGGCTCTTGCAATATCATGAGCTCTCAGCACACCTGTAAGTCCTGACTGGCATTTTTCTAGCTTTGTGGGAAGCCTGATGGACCAGACTCCCAAACTTGGCCCAAGGAAAAGCAATAGTTGTGCTCCCTCAAAAGGGCAAACACTAAAGTTGCTTCCCATGTAGTGGCCTGTGGGCACCGACGGAGACACTAAGACTAAAGGGAGAATTCCTCGTGAGAACTCTGCTCAGCATGACACGACAGCATCATATTTCTGAGATTTAGAAAAGTGTAATCACTCTTATTTTGCCCTGATTACGGAGCAGATGGACTTTTTTTAAGGGTAAACATTCTCCTTTCAAAGACCGCAGGGCTAATCTTTTCATGTATGAGGATATAGTAGTCAGGGAGGTGTCAGTTGCTGCAACTTTTGATCTGCTGATACAGGTGGCTGTGGGAGTCTCAAGAAACAAGACCAGGAGCAGAGAGTGGAGTCCCACTGCCCCCCAAGAGCCAGGCTCAGTCGCATCTGTTTTCTGGCACCAGGTGTCTGAACTCTCTGAAGAAGACAAAGCTACAGGTAGAATCAGGTTGGATAACTGCCTATTGCTCCTCACCTCCAATTCCTTGCCTCAACTACCCACCAATTATGTGAGGCCTGCTGAGGGTTTATTCCAAACAAGGAACATTCCACTTGAACCTATAGCTGAGCTTCCTATGAAGCCGGACTGTGACCCTCCTGAGGGAACACATAGTGACCCACAGACAAAGGAGGTGAAATGTCTCTCCTATAATGAGGCTCCTCTATTCCACATGTGGGGAAAGATCACCACACAGCCAGCCACTGCTATTAAAGAGTTACAGTCCTCAAAAATCTGTTTGAGGACAGAAACATATGTCTCACACTCTTGAGATGGGGTGGAGGATATCTAGATGAAAAGTAAAATTTATTAACAGAAAAACAATTTTTTAAGAATGTGTCAAGATAATATTTTTTCTGCTATTATGGTATATTTCCTGTCCCAGTTTTTCCTTCTTTCCATTCCCCCTATTAAGACAAATAAAAGGTAGTCTTTATAATCTCAGAGAAGGGATGTAAGATTTAAAAAAATAAATTAAATATCTAGGACAGAAACATGAGGGAGAAAAATGCCTGGAAACTTGACAAAGTGTCCTTGAATCAGAGGGATGGGAGGAGAAAATGGTGTTGCTTTGAATAACTTTCTGAGAATACAGCTGAAGACAAACAGGATCTTGAGCAGTGTCCCAAAGGGAATCCCAGGTTCTAAGAGTAGCAGAGAAGATGAAATGTTTGCCTAGACCTTAAAGGCCTTGCTGACTAAATCAATTAACATCCTAGCAGTATCCTATATGTCCCTCTCCCCATTACCATATCACCTTGTTGCCACAGCATCTCTCAAAGACATAATACAACCCTGGAGAGGATTAATGAGACTGATGCTAAGATTTCCAAACACAGTGTGACAGAACATGGGGAGAAAGAGAAGTTTCATTTCTTGGACTTCTTGGAAAAGAAGTTTATGGTGTGAAGTGTATAACTGGTATATTTTATTCTATCATCCCTAATATGGCTAAATGCACTATTTCCCAAAAGGTTTTTAGGGTGAAAATGGGGATTCCTCAGTTAAACAGTTCTGTAAAATGCTGGGCAAACTGTTGAGTTATTATTTCCATTGTTCATGAAGCAAGGAGTTGTTAGTTGATCAGTGCTAGAATTGGCCTGGGAGCCACAGCAGAGAAACAAAGATACCAAAAGTCCATGCTCTGAGTTCAGGAAAAGCTGGTTTGGGGGGCCAACCACCATTCTGAAAGGCATCTTGAGAGGTGGCATTCAGCAGAACCAGGTGAAATGGTCCAGGACTTCCCCTTCTCCAAGTCACCTGTTCCCATGGAAGAGTGAAACTCAAGAGTTGGCCTCAGTGGGTAGATGACATTGGGGTTTTAGCCTTGCAAGGGACTGTGACAACATAACACAGAGAAGCACATGCTTCAGAGGAAAACAATGTGATATTGCCAGCTACCAGTCAGCAAAAACTTATACCTGAGTTTCCCATGGGCCATCAAAGCTAGGAGCTGCTGGCAGTGAATCCCTTAATAAAGCCACCACTTCTTTTACAACAAGATGATGAGAATAACCTGAACAGAAATTATAGTCACTCGCCAAGACAGTCTGTTTTTTTTTTTTTTTTTTTTTGAGACAGAGTCTTGCTCTGTCGCCCAGGCTGGAGTGCAGTGGCGCGATCTCGGCTCACTGCAAGCTCCGCCTCCCGGGTTCACTCCATTCTCCTGCCTCAGCCTCCCGAGTAGCCGGGACTACAGGCACCCGCCACCGCGCCCGGCTAATTTTTTGTATTTTTAGTAGAGACGGGGTTTCACCGTGGTCTCGATCTCCTGACCTTGTGATCCGCCCGCCTCGGCCTCCCAAAGTGCTGGGATTACAGGCGTGAGCCACTGCACCCGGCCCAAGACAGTCTGTTAAACAGACATTGGTATTTTCCTTTTCTCTTCTGCCCCTTCGGCAGAGGAAAAAAACATTATGACGAGGAAGAAAAGTAGAATGTACGTAAAGACAGACTATGTCTTGTCTCTCTCTGTCTCTCTTTTTATGTTAATGATCAAGGACATTTTGGAGTTGCCATGTTAAAGCTAAATATGTTTCATTACAGCACTGCTTCTTGGAGCATTTAAAAATAAGAAATGAGAAAGAGACCATTTTTCACAATGTATCCCAAACTCATTTAAGTCACACAATACTTTTTTTAAAGAACATGGTATAAAGGGCTAGTGTACTGCTGAATACCTTTTGAGAAATGTTAGACTACTTGTCTATACTCAGTCAGCAGCAGGGTAGGGGTTCACAGAACACAAAGGAAATATCCAAATTTATTCCAACCCAGTGGTTAAATAACATCCATATTTCTTTAAAAAAATATAATTAGGCAAGTGTTCTTCTCTTTAAAGATGAAATGGTAGTAAATATCAAAAGGTTGAAAATTCTTTCATCTATGTAGAGGCTACAGATGTTCGAGGCTTCAGCAGGTTATCAAGTGTTTAAATGACCCTGTTTTCCAGAACAAAAAATTCTGGAGAAATTATTTCTCTCTGAGCCTTTGGCTGCTGTAGAACAAGATAAACAAGTTTTATTGAAGGAGAAAAAAGGTAACTTGCATTTCAGGAAGTAAACATGTTATTCAAAAAAGTAAGCAAATTTATCTTCAAAAATGTCTATCTAATTGTATTCTGAACTCCCACATTACCAATGCATTCACATTTCTATTTGCTTCTCATCGGCTTCTCCACCCTTTCCTTGAAACACATTCATTTTTAAAGATTAAAATTTTTGTACCTACTTATCCCCCAACACACATACACACTACCCACACACCCCTGTTTATATCTTTCTCTAAAAATACAAGGTCATTTCTTACCATTAAATATTTCTCTAATACATATCAGTTGTGTTTGGTTTTGTTCTAGCTTTGGCAAACATAAAATTAAAAGTGACTATTAATGATTGAATTCCATAAAGGGGAGACCTAATCAATGTAAAGCTCTCTTTATTTTGTCTTTGTTTAACTTATATACACCAGAGTTAAGACACTTGATGTACAACCTTGTTTGAAAAACCTAAAATCAAACTACAACAGTGAATTTGTTCTCATTTTGAATTTCGGCCATTAAATGAAAATTAAATTACATATATAAATCACACTTTTCAATTACTTGCATTGTTTCTTTGTCCCCACAAAATGCACACAACTCATCTCAAAAAAAAAAAAGAGTTATTGTTGGAAGGACAAGTACGTTTGTACCTAAAGTCAAATTGGTTTTTATCGGTGAGTGACATGTAACTCTGAAAATTATCAGTATAATTTTAGTAGGTGGGATTAAGAATCTCAACAGTTGCCAAGAATAATAAATCATACCACATTTTGAATGTGTTCATGTCTCATTTTCAGCCAAAAACATTAGAGGTGTGTGAAGGTGCAATGCAATGTATGAGATAATTAAACATTATCTTGGGACAACCTTCAACTCCTCTTTCTAGAACCTCTGTCCCTCCACGTAGTCTCAGCATCTAAGCCATCTTTCTAAACTGAGTTGTATTCAACACACAGGAAACGGCAATATTTCAGACATAGGGACTGCTTTCCCACTATTTCTTCATCATACCACCAATATACACAAGGCAGGATCCAGTGATGTCAATAAAGATGGAAATGTACTTCACAGTTTGTTTATCACTTGTTGTTTCTTATGCTTTTAAAAATTTGCTCCATAATTTTTATAATTTGCTATAGTAACAATTCAACTTATTTTGATAGTCAAAAAATAAAACACCATTGGAAAGAAAAGCACTAAAAAAATTACTATCCAAACTGACTTCTTATCCCCGCAATGATGGATTTTTATGACATTTTTAAAGCAGTAATGGAAAAAGCAAAACAGCAGGTAGCCAGCTGGCATATTGAACAAGTTTAATAATATTAGGTTGAACATATGAAATATGTTCATATGAATATGTATGAAATAACAAAGCACGTAAATCTTTTTTTTTTTTTTTTTTTTTGAGACGGAGGGTCATTCTGTCGCCACGTTGGAGTGCAGTGGCTACGATCTCGACTCACTGCAATCTCCGCCTTCCGGGTTCAAGTGATTCCCCTGCCTTAGCCTCCAGAGTAGCTGGGACTACAGGTGCGCACCACCACGCCCAGCTAATTTTTGTATTTTTAGTAGAGACGGGGTTTCACCATGTTGGCCAGGATGGTCTCGATCTCTTGACCTCATGATCTGCCCACCTTGGCCTCCCAAAGTGCTGGGATTACAGGCGTGAGCCACCACGCCCAGCCACAAAGCACATAAATCTTATCTACACTGACTTGCTGATGCCCCTTCAGACCCCACAGGTAAAGATGCCCTGTGTAAACCAAGGAGTTCCTCTAATGGCTGCACTATTTGATGCTGATATGGTAGCTACTACTTACAGAAGTGTCTTCTATGTACAAGGAATTTTATATTATTTATCTTATTTAATCAAAACAAATAAAATATTAGTATATCCATTTTGCAAATAAAGACATGAAAGCTCAACGAAGTTAGGTAACTTGCCAAATTCACACACTGAGGAGGTCGTGATGCTCTTCTTTGAACTTAGTTTTGTCTAACACTCAAAAGTGGGCACATGACATCCACTCCCACTTATCATGTAAGTTAAATTTTGCTGAAAAACCGTCTGTTTTACTATGTTTTCAAGGTGTCAACTTGAAATTAAAAATAACTACTTCCTCGTTCACTGCTATTAATGTTATGAGGAAAAACAAACAGAAAAACTGTAGTTGAAATACATGAGTCCAAGATGAGACTACTAATTGCAAAACTTTGCTAACTAAAAAGTAATATAAAGTAGAGAACAGTTTAAATTTCTTCTTCACAGTCTGGTTTCCTCTAACCCTGGTTAGATTGTCACTTAAAGTTCTTCAAATGGCAGGTAATGGAAACCAGCCTAAATAACCTTCATTTTTTAAAAAGTACTTTTTGTACAGGCTCTGACAAATCTAACAGAGCTTAATGGTTTTTTAAAAATGAAAACCTTCTAGGTGTCAAGCAGAGCCTGGTGAGTGTACCTTTGAGGCTTGCCCTTTTCTTTAGATCCGGTTCTTTACAAGAGCAGCCAGGAGTGCTTCTGCCCATCCTGCAGACTGGCCCAAGTGTGATTTGTCAAAGAAGGTACATATTACACTCCCTAGAAGAGTATCTAAGAAAGGAAATACAGGGAGCTTCAGTATACATTTCAGTCAAATAGGCATACACTTTATTAACTCATCAATTTACCAAAGTAATCTCACTAAAATATTACAGCACATAGTTTAAGGAAGCATATGTTCAAAATCTCCACTATCACGCAATACTTTATAATTTTCTTAGAGTTAATGTAGGACATTCATGTTTCCACTTAAATGACAATGAAATGATTTAATTTGAATCTTTGCCATCCCTGTGTTGCCTATGTTATTTAATATCACCATTCTCCATATTTTATCAATTCTACAGTGCACTTTTTCCCCCTCATTTTCGCATCTCTGGAATCAGGATGTGACTTAAATTGATGACATCTTGCAATTGTTGTTGGCTTAGGACACAGTTGTAATATAGTTTTCATTGCTACTATAGGCATGAATGTCGTACTTATTCCAGTTGATACGGCTGAACAATGGTAATTCCTTGATGTTTTAGTCAAGAAAAATTTTAAGAATTGCTTGAAGTCATATAAATCCTAGACATTGTCTAAAAGCTTTCTTTTGACACCTTCTCGTAAGTCAACAAAGTGCCAACATCAAAGCTTACAACTTCAAAGAAAATCTCAGAAACAATAGTGGAGAACTCTTGTTGGCACTGAGGACAATAGTATATGGAAAAATATGGATTTTGACAATTCTGTGTAAAAGACTTGTAAGAATTAGATTCTGAATGTAAAAGTGTTTTAGAAATATTTTAACTGATTTATTTTGCTTACATTTTCCTTTCCATGAGAGTGAAATATGACTTCTAAAACCTCTGTCTAAATAAATCTAAAATAGCTCTTTCAGGTGGTTCAACATAAAAATTCTAAGCAATAAAGTATTATGTCAGAGTTTAATCTTAGTGATACACAAAATAATGGTGCATTTTACAATCAGGGGTGTCTTCAATCGGTACTAACCTAAGCTAAAATGATCGGAGGCTTCTGCAACATCTTCACTCTCTGTGCCCAATTAAATACAGGACTCTATCAGTGTTGCTTCTGGAATACAGTTTTACTCTGATAATTCTTCTCCATTCCCATTGCTTTTCCTCTAATGATAGTCCTCATAATTTCTTCCCAGATTATTACAATGGTCTTTTGTAGATCTCTTGGCCTCTGTTCTCTTCCCAGAGCAATACATTCTTCTCAATAACTGAGTGATTTCCATGACGTGCAGTTATATTCAGGTCACTACTCAGTTGCAAACCCTCAATAGCTCCCCATTTCTTAAGGCATAGCTGGTAAACGAATTGTAAACATGTCTTCTCCCCACATGCCCATGGTTTTTTCTCCTTTCATTTATATGCTCAACGAAGGCGGGGTCTACTTTGCCATTCCAAGTCGTTTTCATAGTACTGGCTCATAACATATTCTCACTAAATTTTTGATGAGTGAATAAATGAGCCCGATATGCTTCACAATCCATCTAAACACTAAACTCCAGACAGCAACTACCTGTCTACCTGTCTCTAATAGTTGTCATTCAAGGTTGACTATTCCAAACCCACAGGATGAAGTCCTAAACTCTTTAAAACAGTAATCGAGAGTATTCAGTCTTCCCTCTATGTTCTTTCATAATCTCTCCTCTTGTCCCTCTCTGTCATGCATGCTTTTGCTCCAACCGCATCAGACCACTTGACATTTACTGAATAATCCTGCCAAAAGTTATCACTTCTTCTGTGCTCCCCTTATACTGCTAACTTAGCATTGCTACACTGAGTTAATTGTAGATGTGTCTGTTTGTCCTCTAGGAAAAGACATTACGCCATAATCATCTTTTATGTCCCAAATACATAGCATCATTTCCATCAGAAAATGTGCTGAAGTTAAATGTTTATGGATGTCTGTATCCGCTTCCCAGGGCTGCTGTAACAAATTGCCACAAACTTGGCAGCTTAACACTACAGAAATGTATTCTCTCACAGTTCTGGAGGCCAGAGGTCTGAAATCAAGGTGTCAGCAGGACTGCACTCCTTGTGAAAGGTTAGGAAAGAATCCCTTCTCATCTTTTCCAGCTTCTACAGGCTGCAGGTTTTTCTTGGTCTCTGTCTTCACATAGATTTTCCTCTTCTCTGTGTGCCTCTCGTCTGTGTGTCTCTGATAAGGACACTTGCCATTGGATTTAGGGCCCATCTGGATAATCCAGGATAATCTTATTTCAAGAACCTTAGCTTAACCACATGTATAAACAGCCCTTTACCAAATAAGGTCTTGTTCACAGATCCTGGGAAGGGAACACATCTTTTTTTGGGGAGCCACCAGTCAATGCACTAAATCACTTTCTAGCACACATATTTTCCTCACAAATAATTCTAAGGCTGTAAAAGCAATAAAATGTAAAAGTAGATCTCAAAGGAACCACACACACACACACACACACACAGACACACACTTCACACATTTTGAATAACGTGAATACGTACTCACTGTTGCTTAAATCTCAGGCTAATGTTGCCATTTTACATTAATGCATTTTTTACTAATGTTAGAATGGCAGCCTTTCCATGGCATGTCATTAAAATGCAAATAAGTGATTCTATTACAGAATATAAACTATGATCTCATCTCTCCACATTCAAAGTGAATAGGTATCACATTCATTCACTTTCCAAAAACAAGTCAAATATATATACGTATGTATATGTATATGTATATGTGTGTATATATATGCCTTAGTGAGGAAAAGGCTAGTTTTATATATATATATATTCTTCATCTTTCAGTGAAGCTTCTAGGCTTCTATACAGTCTAGAGCTTGTTGTGATGCCCCTTCTAAAATGAGACACACATTGTAATGCCCACCACAAAGGAAGAGGCACAATTTTGTGGATCTCTGGATATTGGAAGTCACATATATTAAGTTTGAACATATTGCTGTAACTTATTTGTTGGTAATCCATAAGGCAGTTTTGAGTGATGTCAAGAGCATTTCCTAACAGGTGCAGCTGCAGTGTAAACTGCCTTGCCACCCAGGCATTAGGAGCCAGAAGACCCATCTGTATTCAGAGAGTCTGTGGCAGGAAGAGAGGATCTATGGAATACCTGGCAACCCCTGATAGGAAAGCCCTTAGGGTTTTTTGGTAAGATCACATCCTCTTGATTTAACCATTTTCCATTTGCAAATCAGCTCCTAGCTTGCTTCAGTAGAGATTTAAGACTTCACCAATGGACTTCCAGTGACTATGCAATTTGAACCACCTACATTATGATCTACAATTACTAAATTGTATAGTACAGTGATGCTCCAATATTAAATGAAAAATGGAATGTAAGATTGAGCTTTAGCATATCTGAGGCTCTACTAAATTGAATGAATGTGTGGCTCAGTATCCCATGGATTCTGCTCCTAGTGCTTTGCCCACTTTTTGCTTAACTTGCAATCAGGGCTCAGTATAGCAGGCTGACATGTTCCAGAAAGTAGATAACCAGTGATTATAGCTCTACTTAGAGGTGACCCTGAAAGACAGAATTAAGGAAAGTCCTCCAAAGGAACAGAACACCTAGTTGTCTAGTTGGCAGGGAAAGAGAGATGGCTGCAGGTACAGATTTATGTTGCTTCATAAGAGCAGCCAATAAAGTTATTAGTTGGTCAGGGACATGGAAAGAACAACATTGAAAAAATAGTAACAAGGAGGAAATAGGGAGGGATATGTGTATGAACTTCTTGGAACAGATATATTCCATGCAATTGTCACCAGAGGGCATTCACTGTGGAGAAAGATTTTAATCAATAAGTAAAAACGCCTGACCCATGGATATTAGTCAATTTTTAATTCCAGCTACTCTTAATGCTTGTTGAATGGGCCTATGAACAAAGGTCCCACAGGGTGAGCACAGGGCCTTGCATGAACTCAACAATATGGATTTTCCTTCACTAAGGCTAAACACTGACTGCCCCATTCCTAGCCCCACACACAGTCTCTTAATTCACTCCTGAACTTCACATCCTCCCTGAGAGATAGGCCTACCATGGCAGATAAAAAAAGTTGAAGCAACATAAAGACTAGTGCTCAGAAGACAGCTTCTAACCACTCTACATGTGTGTGCAGCATCTTCTCCCTCTCCCTATCATTTCCTTTAAGTGATATAGTATATAGATTATGGCTATCTGGGATTGGTTTTCTACTTATTTCATAATTTACATAGAAGATGATAATTCATGTCTTTTTAGAAGTGAGGCATTTTAAAGGAAACTAAAAATCTCTGCTAAGCTGTCATTTTAAAAAATTTGTTTGACTTGCTGCTATATATACTTGAAAAATAAAGTTGCAGAATACAAATCTCTACTGATTTGGATATTGAAGGTGCTTCAAATGACCCTCTTAGCTTTCCAAAGTCCATGCTCTGACCCTATCTTCATGAGAATTTGAATGCCTTTATTAAGTAAATTTAGAAAAGCTTAGATTTGGACACACCATCTTAGAAGTTATCTAGCTGATTGGTTTTTTACAAATAGGAAATTGGTTATTTACAAATAGGAAATTTGAATCTTAATCAGATACTCTAACTGATGAAGGTCATACGGACTTCAAAATTGGGGCTGAGACCCACTCTTCTGATTCCAGACTACCCAGGATAATTTAGATGGGAATGTTTGCCTGGCATCCCTAAATCATACTCTCCTATTTTCATAAACAGACTAACCAACATAATTATCCAATTAACAAAAAAAAAGAAAAAAAAAAAGAAAAGAAAAGGAAGCCACATGTTTTTATTTGGAGATGAGAGCATCCAGTTTCACATCACTACTGAACACATAAGAGTATCCTTTTTCTTTCCCTTAGTATATACTAATAGTATGTGTTCACGTGAGAGTCTGATGTGACATCTGTCAGCAACTCTACCCCTTCAGAATTCAAGTCTTCTCAAATCAACAGAGCTATCCATGGAGTCTAGTGGTAGGTGGGTACAGTTCATAAATTTCATTACCAGGAAGTTAGAATTTGACAAGAGGTAAGGGTGACATGCAGTCACTGTCATTTTGGTCTGAGTTCAAGATATATAATGATGCTAGCATTGGATGATATCTTAATCTTCCTCTTTTTTTTTTTTGTAAAAATTCAGTCTTATAAACTACAAAAGAAGAAGAAAGTGTATTTATGTATATTTACTTATATAAACATATATCTGTACATATACACACATAGATGTATGTATGTAATATTTTTTCATCTAGCAGAAAAATCGCAGGCTAATTTCCTCTCCTTGAACCATAATTTATTGGCCCCATAACTTATTTGGTTTTAATTTCCTTATTTAGGTTTCCAAAAAGTAGTTGTCATTTAGAGGCTGAATTTTTATTTTGTAAGAAGGTCCTATGAGCTCCTTAAATTTAGGTTGCTTGAGCTGTGAAAATGCTTATAAAAATAAACCTACTTTGTTTAATCTGCCCTAGTTGTTGAAAAACTGCATATGATTCGTGCTTTTGTTTTACATTGTCTTTGCCTTTATTTTTCTGATAAAGCCCATAAATTTTGCTAAATTTTTGTAACAAACATACTATCATTTTAACTCATTCCCATTGTAATCTGTGCCTCTCCATTTAGTTCACAAGGAATCTTTCGGGATATTTAGGGACTAAAAACTAAAGATTAAACAGGGAATATAATTTTGGTTCTCGAACTTATTGACAAAATATTACACCTATAGCAATATTATTCTTTATTTCATTGTGTCCTATCCAAATATTTTTAAAAATTTTTAAGATGTTAATTGTATTCACTTGAACAATATGAACTTTTGTATACTTTTTAATGAATCCCTTTATCTGCCAATTCTTGATTAAAGTATATACATTAAATCAATTAATCAAATCTCATTTTGTTTCTATCTTTTTTATATTAGCATCAGCAATACAAAATAGTTTCCAGATGGACTGCCTTGGTTACTGCTTGATGCCAGCTAGCCTCTTAAATACAAATGGAAAAGCCACCTGATTTGATCACAAAATTTACTTCTTTTTTTTTCTTTTTTTTTTTTTGAGATGGAGTCTTGCTCTGTCGCCCAGGCTGGAGTGCAGTGGCCGGATCTCAGCTCACTGTAAGCTCTGCCTCCTAGGTTCACGCCATTCTCCTGCCTCAGTCTCCCAAGTAGCTGGGACTACAGGCGCCAGCCACCTCGCCCAGCTAGGTTTTTTTTTTTGTATTTTTTAGTAGAGATGGGGTTTCACTGTGTTAGCCAGGATGGTCTTGATCTCCTGACCTCGTGATCCGCCCGTCTCGGCCTCCTAAAGTGCTGGGATTACAGGCTTGAGCCACCGCGCCCAGCCCAGAAAATTTACTTCTAACAACTTTATGTCCATTTAAATTGAAAACTCATTACTAGTTATGGTTTTAAAAGTAATTGAGAATGATTTCCTCTAAGATCATATGGCTTCAATTCCACCTTCTATTTCAAATGCACTAAACTATTAACATGTATTTAGAACAATTGTTAAAAGAGTAATTTCTTCTTTTGGCGGGGAGTGTCTAACACTTCTGCCCTTCAGGGTTGTGCTGGGTGTTCATTCGTATTTGTCAGCTATGTGGCCTGATTCCTATCTGTGAAACTTACAGTCTAGTTGTAGGGATCTACCTACATGGATGAAAGCAATCATAAAATAGATAAGAGATACACAGTTATGGACAAACAAGAATATAGTCCAGTGTTGAAACATATGGTTCTGATTGTGACTTAATATATCTTCATCTATATCTATGTCTATCTATATACATATAAATATATAAATGTATATATACACATTATTTTATTTTATTTTACTTTAAGTTCTGGGGTACATGTGCAGAATGTGCAGGTTTGTTGCATAGGTGTACATGTGCCATGGTGGATTGCTGCACCTATCAACCTGTCATCTAGGTTTTAAGCCCTGCAAGCATTAGGTATTTGTCCTAATGCTCTCCCTCCACTAGCCCTCCACCCCTAGACAGGGCCCAGTGTGTGATGTTCCCCTCCCTCTGTTCATGTGTTCTCATTGTTCAACTCTGACTTATGAGTGAGGGTATGCAGTGTTTGGTTTTCCATTCCTGTGTTAGTTTGCTGAGAATGATGGTTTCTAGCTTCATCCATGTCCCTGCAAAGGACATAAACTCATTCTTTTTTATGGCTGCGTAGTATTCCATGGTGTATATGTGCCACATTTTCTTTATCCAGTCTATCATTGATGGGCATTTGGGTTGGTTCCAAGTCTTTGCTATTGCAAATAGTGCTGCAGTAAATATATGGGTGCATGTATCTTTATAACAGAATGATTTATAATCCTTTGAGTATATACCCAGTAATGGGATTTCTGTTTCTAGATCCTTGGGGAATCGTCATGCTGTCTTCCACAATGGTTGAACTAATTTATACTCCCATCAACAGTGTAAAAGCATTCCCATTTCTCCAAATCCTTGCCAGCATCTGCTGTTTCCTGACTTTTTAATGATCACCATTCTAACTGGCATGAGATGGTATCTCATTGTGGTTTTGATTTGCATTTCTCTAACGATCAGTGATGATGGGCTTTTTTTCATGTTTGTTGGCTGCATAAATGTAATTTTTGAAGAAGTGTCTGTTCATATCCTTCACCCACTTTTTGATGGGGTTGTCTTTTTCTTGTAAATTTGTTTCAGTTCCTTGTAGATTCTGGATATTAGACCTTTGTCAGATGGATAGATTGCAAAAATTTTCTCCCATTCTGTAGGTTGCCTGTTTACAGTGATGATAGTTTCTTTTGCTGTGTAGAAGCTATTTTGTTTAATTAGATCACATTTGTCAATTTTGGTTTTTGTTGTAATTGCTTTTGCTATTTTAGTCATGAAGTCTTTGCCCATGCCTATATCCTGAATGGTATTGCCTAGGTTTTCTTCTAGGGTTTTTTGTTTTAGGTTTTATGTTTAAGTCTTCAATCCGCCTTGAGTTAATTTTTGTATAAGGTGTAAGGAAGGGGTCTAGTTTCTGTTTTCTCCATATAGGTAGCCAGTTTTCCAAGCACCAATTGTTAAATAGGGAATCCTTTCCCCATTGCTTGTTTTTGTCAGGTTTGTTGAAGATCAGATGGTTGTAGATGTGTGGTGTTATTTCTGAGGCCTCTTTTCTTTTCCATTGGTCTATATGTCTGTTTTGGTACCAGTACCATGCTGTTTTGGTTACTGTAGCCTTGTAGTACAGTTTGAAGTCAGGTAGTGTAATGCCTCCAGCTTTGTTATTTTTGCTTAGGATTGTCTTGGCTCTAGGGGCTTTTTTTGGTTGCATATGAAATCTAAGTAGTTTTTTTCTAATTCTGTGAAGAAAGTCAATGGTAGCTTGATGGGAATAGCATTGAATCTATAAATTACTTTGGGCAGTATGGTCATTTTCACAATATTGATTCTTCCTATCCATGAGCATGGAATTTTTTTTATTTGTTTGTGTCCTCTCTTATTTCCTTGAGTAGTGTTTTGTAGTTATCCTTGAAGAGGTCCTTCACGTCTCTTGTAAGTTGTATTCCTAGGTATTTTATTCTCTTTGTAGCAATTGTGAATGGGAGTTCACTCATAATTTGGCTCTCTGCTTGTCTGTTATTGGTATATAGGAATGCTTCTGATTTTTTTACATTGATTTTGTATCCTGAGACTTTGCTGAAGTTGCTTATCAGCCTAAGGGGTTTGGGGTCTGAGACAATGGAGTTTTCTAAATATACAATCATGTCGTCTGCAAAGAGAGACAATTTGACTTCCTCTCTTCCTATTTGATATCCTATATTTCTTTCTCTTGCTTGATTCTCTGACCAGAACTTCCAATACTGTTGGGAACAAACCATCCAAAATGTGGCCATAAACTGGCCCCAAAACTGGCCATAAACAAAATCTCTGCAGCACTGTGACATGTTCGTAATGGCCATAACGCCCATGCTGGAAGGTTGTGGGTTTACGGGAATGAGGGCAAGGAACACCTGGCCCACCCAGGGCAAAAAACTGCTTAAAGGCATTCTTAATTCACAAACAATAGCATGAGTGATCTGTGCCTTAAGGATATGCTCCTACTGCAGTTAACTAGCCCAACCTATTCCTTTAATTCAGCCCATCCCTTCGTTTCCCATAAGGGATACTTTTAGTTAATTTAATTTCTATAGAAACAATGCTAATGACTGGCTTGCTGTTAATAAATATGTGGGTAAATCTCTGTTCAGGACTTTCAGCTCTAAAGGCTGTGAGACCCCTGCTTTCCCACTTCACACTTCGATATTTCTGTGTGTGTGTCTTTAATTCCTCTAGCACCGCTGCATTAGGATCTTCATGACTGAGCTGGTCTTGGCACAACACTATGTTGAATACGATAGGCAAAAGAGGGCATCTTTGCCTTGTGCCGGGTTTCAAAGGAAATGCTTCTGGCTTTTGCCCATTTAGTATGATATTGGCTATGGCTTTGTCATAAGTAGCTCTTATTATATTGAGATATGTTCCATCAATACCTAGTTTATTGAGAGTTTTTGGCATGAAGGGGCATTGAATTATATCAAAGGCCTTTTCTGCATCTATTGAGATAATCCTGTGGTTTTTGTCATTGATTCTGTTTATGTGATGGATTACCTTTATTGATTTGCATATGTTGAACCAGCCTTGCATCCCAAGGATGAAGCCAACTTGATCATGGTGGATAAGCTTTTTGATGTGCTGCTAGATTTGGTTTGCCACTACGTTATTGAGGATTTTCATATTGATGTTCATCAGGAAGATTAGCCTGAAATTTTCTTTTTTGTGTGTGTGTCTCTGCCAGATTTGGTATCAGGATGATGCCAGTCTCATAAAATGACTTAGGGAGCAGTCCCTCTTTTTCTATTGTTTGGAATAGTTTCAGAAGAATGGTACCAGCTCCTCTTTGTACCTCTGGTAGTATTCACCTGTGAATCCGTCTGGTCCTGGACTTTTTTTGGTTGGTAGGCTATTAATTACTAACTCAATTTCAGAACTTGTTATTGGTTTATTCAGGGATTTGACTTCTTCCTGGTTTACTCTTGGGAGGGTGTGTGTGTCCAGGAATGTATCCATTTCTTCTAGATTTTCCAGTTTATTTGTGTAGACGTGTTTATAGTACTCTCTGATGGTAGTTTGTATTTCTGTGGAATCAGTGGTGATATCCCTTTTGTCATTTTTTGTGTCTATTTATTTTTTCTGTCTTTTCTTCTTTATTAGCCTTGCAAGCAATCTATCTGTTTTGTTAATCTTTTCAAAAAATCAGCTCCTGGATTCATTAACTTTTTGAAGGGTTTTTCGTGTCTCTCTCTCCTTCAGTTCTGCTCTTATCTTAGTTATTTCTTGCCTTCTGCTAGCTTTTGAATTTGTTTGCTCTTGCTTCTCTAGTTCTTTTCCTTGTGATGTTCAGGTGTTGATCTCAGATCTTTCTAGCTTTCTGATGCGGGCATTTAGTGCTATAAATTTCCCTGTTAACATTACTTTACCTGTGTCCCAGAGATTCTGGTACATTGTGTCTTTGTTCTCATCGGTTTCAAATAACTTCTTTATTTATGCCTTAATTTCATTATTTACCAAGCAGTCATTCAGGTGCAGATTGTTCAATTTCCATGTAGTTGTGAACTTTTGAGTGAGTTTCTTAATCCTGAGTTCTAATTTGATTGCACTGTGGTCTGAGCTGTTTGTTATTATTTCCATTCTTTTGCATTTGCTGAGGAGTGTTTTACTTCCAGTTATGTGGTCGATTTTAGAATAAATGCTATGTGACGCTGAGAAGAATGTATATTCTGTTGATTTGTGGGGGAGAGTTCTGTAGATGGCTATTAGGTCTGCTTGATGCAGAGCTGAGTTCAAGTCCTGAATATCCTTGTTAATTTTCTGTCTCATTGATCTGCCTGATATTGACAGTTGGGTGTTAAAGTCTCCCATTACTATTGTGTGGGAGTTTAAGACTCTTTGTAGGTCTCTACAAACCTGCTTTATGAATCTGGGTGCTCCTGTATTGGGTGCATATATACTTAGGAGAGTTAGCTCTTCTTGTTGCATTGATCCATTTACCATTATGTAATGCCCTTCGTTGTCTGTTTTGATTTTTGTTGGTTTCAAGTCTGTTTTACCAGAGACAAGGATTGCAACCCCTGCCTTTTTTCAAATTTCCATTTGCTTGGTAAATATTTCTCCATCCCTTTATTTTGAGTCTATGTGTGTCTTTGCATGTGAGATGGGTCCCCTGAATACCAATGGGTCTTGACTCTTTATCTAATTTGCCAGTCTGTGTCTTTTAATTGGGGCATTTAGCCCATTTACATTTAAGGTTAACATTGTTATATGTGAATTGGATCCTGTCATCATGATACTAGTTGGTTATTTTGCACATTATTTGAAGCAGTTTCATCATAGTGTCATTGGTCTTTATATTTTGGTGTGTTTTTGCAGTGGCCAGTACTGGTTTTTCCTTTCCATATTTAGTGCTTCCTTCAGGAGCTCTTGTAAGGCAGGCCTGGTGGTGACAAAATCTCTCAGCATTTGCTTGTCTGGAAAGGATTTTATTTCTCCTTCGCTTATGAAGCTTAGTTTGGCTGGATATGAAATTCTGATCTGAAAATTCTTTAAGAATGTTGAATATTGGCCCCCACTCTCTTCTGGCTTGTAGGGTTTCTGCTGAGAGATCTGCTGTTAGTCTGATAGGCTTCCTTTTGTAGGTGACCTGACCTTTCTCTCTGGCTGCCCTTAACATTTTTTCCTTCATTTCAACCTTGGTGAATCTGACAATTATGTGTCTTGGGGTTGCTCTTCTTGAGGAGTATCTTATTGTTGTTCTCTGTATTTCCTGAATTTGAATGTTGGCCTGTCTTGCTAGGTTAGGGAAGTTCTTCTGGATAATATCCTGAAGTGTGTTTTCCAACTTGGTTCCATTCTCCCTATCACTTTCAGGTACACCAATCAATCACAGGTTTGGTCTTTTCACACAGTCCCATATTTCTTGGAGGCTTTATTTGTTCCTTTTCATTCTTTTTTCTCTAATCTTGTCTTCACGCCTTATTTCAATAAGTTGATCTGCCATCTCTGATATCCTTTCTTCCACTTGATTGATTTGGCTACTGATACTTGTGTGTGCTTCACAAAATTCTTGGGCTGTGTTGTTCAGCTCCATCGGGTAATTTATGCTCTCTAAACTGGTTATTCTAGTTGGCGGTTCCTGTAACCTTTTATCAAGGTTCTTAGTGTCCTTGCATTGGGTTAGAACATGCTTCTTTAGCTCAAAGGAGTTTGTCATTACCCACCTTCTGAAGCCTTCTTCTGTCAATTTGTCAATCTCATTCTCCGTACAGTTTTGTGCCTTTGCTGGCGAGGAGTTGGGATCATTTGGAGGAGAAGAGGCAGCCTGTTTTTTGGAATTTTCTGCCTTTTTGCGCTGGATTTTCCTAATCTTCGTGGATTTACCTACCTTTTGATCTTTGGGGCCAGGCTGGTCTCGAACTCCTAACCTCAGGTGATCCACCTGCCTCAGCCTCCCAAACTGCTGGGATTACAGGTGTGAGTCTGGCCAAGATTTTTATTTGAACTGCATTTAGCATATAAATTAATTTAGAGGCAATTGATACATTCACCATATTTAGTCTCTCTCTCACACACACACACACACACATGGACAAACAGAGTAGGATATATATGGCCATTCATTTAAATATTTTTCTTTTTTTTATTATTATACTTTAAGTTCTAGGGTGCATGTGCATAACGTGCAGGTTTGTTACATATGTATACTTGTGCCATGTTGCTGTGCTGCACCCATCAACTCGTCAGCACCCATCAACTCGTCATTTACATCAGGTATAACTCCCAATGCAATCCCTCCTCCCTCCCCCCTCCCCATGATAGGCCCTGGTGTGTGATGTTCCCCTTCCTGAGACCAAGTGATCTCGTTGTTCAGTTCCCACCTATGAGTGAGAACATGTGGTGTTTGGTTTTCTGTTCTTGTGATAGTTTGCTGAGAATGATGGTTTCCAGCTCCATCCATGTCCCTACAAAGGACACAAACTCATCCTTTTTTATGGCTGCATAGTATTCCATGGTGTATATGTGCCACATTTTCTTAATCCAGTCTGTCACTGATGGACATTTGGGTTGATTCCAAGTCTTTGCTATTGTGAATAGTGCCACAATGAACATACATGCGCATGTGTCTTTATAGCAGCATGATTTATAATCCTTTGGGTATATACCCAGTAATGGGATGGCTGGGTCATGTGGTACTTCTAGTTCTAGATCCTTGAGGAATTGCCACACTGTTTTCCATAATGGTTGAACTAGTTTACAATCCCACCAACAGTGTAAAAGTGTTCCTATTTCTCCACATCCTCTCCAGCACCTGTTGTTTCCTGACTTTTTAATGATTGCCATTCTAACTGGTGTGAGATGGTATCTCATTGTGGTTTTGATTTGTATTTCTCTGATGGCCAGTGATGATGAGCATTTTTTCATGTGTCTGTTGGTTGTATGCATGTCTTCTTTTGAGACATGTCTGTTCATATCCTTTGCCCATTTTTTGATGGGGTTGTTTGTTTTTTTCTTGTAAATTTGTTTGAGTTCTTTGTAGGTTCTGGATATTAGCCCTTTGTCAGATGAGTAGATTGCAAAAATTTTCTCCCATTCTGTAGGTTGCCTGTTCACTCTCATGGTAGTTTCTTTTGCTGTGCAGAAGCTCTTTAGTTTAATTAGATCCCATTTGTCAATTTTGGCTTTTTTTGCTGTTGCTTTTGGTGTTTTAGACATGAAGTCCTTGCCCATGCCTATGTCCTGAATGGTATTACCTAGGTTTTCTTCTAGGGTTTTTATGGTATTAGGTCTAACATTTAATTTGCTTTTGTTTTCATAGAAATTCTATGCCTTTTTAATTAGTAGCTAGTATTTCCTTAGGGCACTGATGATAATCCTATTATCATCCAAGTATATATTTTTTTCCAATATTTATACCACAGTTTCTCTTCCTCCAGCTCCTCCTCTACCCTTCTTCCTCTTCATTTTCCTTCCTTCCTTCTTGTTTTGGTTTGTTTCAAAGCATTAGTTTGAATTCCAGGAAAAATAGACATGGTGCTGCCAGGCCATGTCATTCCTAAATTTAACTTTGATAGGGGTGCTTTATTAAATATAAGAGGAGAATTTGGTTAGAAATAGAAATTCTTAATCATGTTACTTTATCTTTAAGTTTAGAAAAAAAAATTTCAACCTTCTTCTGGATTGTTAAACTTTTTTGATTAATACAAAAGAAACAGATTTTCCTCTTAATTATCAACTTTCTCCTTCATTGATCATTTTGAAGTATATTTTCATTTTTTTATTGAGCATTTTACTTAGGATTTTTGAACTGATATCTATAAGTGAACTTATTACTTTTTTTGTCCTGGTTACTTTAGATGGTTGTGTTTTCTTTCTACCGTTTTAAGCATTATGTGTAGTGAATTTATTTTAATACTTTCAGCTAATAATAAAAATACCATAGAACTGCTTCAAGTTTCACTTTGTACCTATGAGTTTTCATACATAGTATATTCATTTTAATTATTTTCAAAGTTAGTGTTTTCCAATATGTTAAAGCAATGTCTTTTTAACAAACATGAAAATATTATGCCTATAAATTTTAATTGAATTCCAAAATAAATTAAATATGCCCTCCCTCTTCTGTGAATTACAGTTGTAGTTTGTAATTTAAATACTAAAGTATAGGCTGAGGTGGGTGAACCACCTAAGGTTAGGAGTTTGAGACCAGCCTGCCAACGTGGTGAAACCCCATCTTTAATAAAAACAATACAAAAATTAGCTGGACATAGTTGCACCTCCTAGCTACTTGGGAGACTGAGGCAGGAGAATCACTTGAATCTGGGAGGTGGAGGTTTCAGTGAGCCGAGATTGAGCCACTGCACTTTAGCTTGGGTAACAGAGCAAGACTCTTCTTAAAAAAAAAAAAAAAAAAATCAAAACAAAACAAAACAAATCGTATATTAACAGAATTTAAAACAATTTTAAAGTATTTTTATGTTGCTTCTGTAATAACACATGAACAAATATTACAAGAAAAAATATAAATGAAAGAAGAGTAAGGAAAAGGAACTTGCTTTACTGATACTAAAACATATTTGTAAACTTATAATAATTAAAACATTGTAGTATAAGAACAGTTAAGTCTGCTACAAAACTAAAGACCTCGCAACAGATGTTTGTATTTTTAATCACATATGATTTGTCAGAGGAGAAATTGATACTGACCATGAGGTGAAAAGTTATGCCTGAAACATTAGGAAGATTCCAAGAAGAACCTCTGAAAAAACAAACATACAAAAATTATCATATGTTTGTTGGCGAGTGAAGGAATGAAAGCCCTTAATGAGACAGTAGAGAGTGAATGAACTACAAGGAGAAGAATTCAAAAACTAAATACAGATGACCCTTGAACAATGGGAGGGTTACAGCACCAACCCCCAACTTCTCACGAAATTAAAAATCTGTGTATAGGCCCGGCGCAGTGGCTCGTGCCTGTAATCCCAGCACTTTGGGAGGCTGAGGCGGGCAGATCACGAGGTCAGGAGATTGAGGAGATTGATTCATCCTGGCTAACATGGTGAAACCTCATCTCCAGTAAAAATAAAAAAAAAAATTAGCTGGGCGTGGTGGCGGGCGCCTGTAGTCCCAGCTACTTGGGAGGCTGAGGCAGGAGAATGAATGAACCCGGGAGGCGGAGCCTGCAGTGAGCCAAGATAGCGCCACTGCACTCCAGCCTGGGCAACACAGCGAGACTCCCTCTTAAAAAAAAAAAAAAAATCTGTGTATAACTTTTGACTTCCCAAAAATGTAATAGCTTACTCTTGACCAGCAACTATATTAATTACATTAATGGTCAACACATACTTTGTATATGTATTATATACTGTATTTCTACAATAAAGTGAGCTAAAGAAAAGAAAATGTGGACAGGCGTGGTGGCCTTCCAGCACTTTGGGAGGCTGAGGCGGAAGAATTGCTTGAGGTCAGGAGTTTGAGAGAAATTAAAATGTTATTAACAAAATCATAAGGAAGAGAAAATGTATTTACTATTCAGTAAGTGGAAGAAGTGGAAGTGGACCATCATAAAGGTCTTCGTCCTCGTGGTCCTTATATTGAATAGGCTGAGGAGGAGGAAGACAATGGGGTTGGTCTTGTTGTCTGAGGGGTGGCAGAGGTGGAATAAAATCCTTTTTTAAGTGTTCCCACAGAGTTCAACCTGTGTTGTTCAAGGGTCAACTGTACATAAAACAGAAGTACACAACATAATCCTATACCTTTTCTAGTAGATAATGAAAAAAGAAAATTTGCCAAATAAGAGTTACTGATAAAACGTTGAGTAGTAAAACTTCTTTTAAATGTGTATTTTAAAAATATTTGTAGTTCAAAAGCAAGTAGAAATCATGAAAGATTATCTTTTAAATAATTTGATAATGTATTAACAATTGTATCTCCTTTTATTATTTAACTTTGTTCTAAGTAGCACACTCTAAAATTGCAGGATTCTGTCTTCTCGAGAAGATTTTTATAGCCTTTGGTAAGATTTTTAAAGTAGAAACAGAGCTGACCTTGGAGTGTAGTAATTTATTAGTAAGGGCTCTCTGTAAAATAAACTTTAAAAGTCACAAATGAAGACTTATCTTCCACAAGCTTGTCAGGAGATGAGATTTCTACCTAAGGACTTCATAGGAGAATCATTGACCTTGCTCTGGTAGCTTTTATATGATGTTTCATTTATAGAAGGAATAAATGAAATATGATACTTGTCATATCAGAGTTTATTTTGCAACCACAAACACTGCAGGCAAAGCATAACTTTTAAAATTTTTTTATAAGATTAAAAGATGATCATAAGGTTTGCACCGCTTCCCTTTCATTCCAGAGGTTATTCTGGTCTGAAAAATTATACTAATGGGAACTCTAAACCCACTGAATCCCTTGTTCTCAATGTCCTTCTTTAGACATTGACAGAGATAAGAATTCCTCCAATTAGTCCTTTGACTTATTTCCTGAGTCACCGTTCAAAGACTTCCTTGCCGCCAGGATAGAGGAGTGAACAGGGACCCAGACAGATGAGAAGGAAATTGATTTTTATAATAGTGTGTTATGTAGCTTTGTGTACAAGTTTATTTCTTTATCTGAAAGGGGAAGATGAGGCTGTCTCTGCCCAATACCCTAATAGGCTGCGTCTTGATTTTGTTCATTTAACATTTATGCACATAACACTCCTGTAATATTATCTAATTATTTCAATGTGTTAAGAAGTAGGGTCCCTGACATGTATTTGCTTTGTGTTTCTCACAGTTCTATCATAAGACTAAGAACTATAGTATAGTACTGTGATGGTTAATTTTATATGCCAAGTTTTGACAAGGTCACAGGATATTAATAAATCTCATATACATATATGTGAGATAATATATAAATACTATTCATTCTATTTATTTATGTATCTATTGGAGATGTGTGTGTGTGTGTTTGTGTGTATGCTGTTCCTCTAGAGAAAACTGACAAATATTGTACTTAATACTTTTGTGGAATATCAAATACTTTTGTGGAGTATCAAAAATTTGAAATAGAATGAGAATCATTCTACCTTGCCATCTTGAAACATTTTTAAAAGTTGAAATTGGTAAGCAAATATAAGATTTATTGCTATTTTCACTTTCACAATAATAGAAGTTCATATTCTATACTGTAGCTTTCTCTCCTTTCTTTGGTTTATCTCATTTAGTCCAAAAGTATTAGAGTCCAACTTCTATTATAGTAAACTATTTGGAATGGTCTAAATTATTTTGTTGCCTTAAATTTTTTGTTGTTTTTCAGTAACACTTCAAAGTCAGCTGAAGTCTAGAAATAATTGTTATATATATGATTTTAATACTCAATAGAAATAATTTTAGATTTTGTTTCAGCATAATAATCAGTCATTAAAGTTAACATTCAGTTTATTTCCAAAATTAGATACAATAGATTTTTTCCCAAGTGAAAGTATATTTTCTTATAGATGTTATATAGCTTCAGCCACAGTCAATTTAATACAGATCAACAATCCTTTGTCCACATTTATAAGATTCAAGAAACTCTTAAAACTGAAAACTTTCATGACTCACAAAGTGCCAGAATCAAACCCGAACTGCACTCACTTGGTAGCAAAACACATGAACTGATGTGAGGCTATTTATATCATTATCTACTATTTTTATACATTTTGCCACGAAACAAAAAAAGGAATATGTTGCATTATAGTGTGGCCTTAAACCCAGATGAAGATTTTAAATACACAGTAAGTGTATGTTGGTTTCTAAATTTTTAAAAAAATTTAATTCTCTAACACATCTGGAATTGTTGGCCTGCGTTTGTATTTTTATTCATAATGAGATGTTTTATCAGGCCAGGAAAGATCACAGTGCTTATTTATAGATTAGCCTTTCCTGGGAACTCTTCACCCATTGCTGTTTGGTTGTTGATTTTTTTTTTCCTTTTTTTTTTTTCTTTAAGTCTCCTGATTATGAGCCTCATGATTCATTCTACCATTGCCATCATCCTCTGTTCAGTGCCTATTGTGTCTTTCAGACTAAAAGTCAGTCTTTCTATGCCTCTTGACTGTCACTAGCACCCCTTTGCTTGACTTTCTGGGGGAAAGACTCCCTGCAAATCACTAAGTAACCCCTTGATTTGTTCCTCTCTTAACTTTCTCTTCTTTCAACTCTAAATTTCTCACCTTATTCACCTTTTTCTATTATAACTTCCAATCAGCTCCTGTGGCTTTTAAAACATTTTTTCTCCTTTGGAAATGGGAATATTAAAGAACCCAGTTTAAGAGAAACTTATTCCAATATACTTTAACCCCAGAGACTGGTATACCAAATAGTATTCAGTGTATATACATTAATGAAGAAATGAATGAAGATGGTATAGTGTTCTGGTTATCTATTGCTGCACAAGCTACTCAAGACTTGGTGGCTAAAAACAACAACAACATTATTATTATTTTATCTCATGATGCTGTGGATCAGAACTTTGGACAGGCACAGACAGGATGATGGCTTCTCTCCCCTTCACAATGTCTAGAGTCATCTTGGATGACTCTAATGGCTGAGGCTGACTCAGCTAGAGACTAGCTTACAATCTCTATCTCTCCTTTTCTTCCCCTCTCTCTCAACCCATGGCTATTATGACTATTATGGGCTTCCTCATAGCCACAGTCAATCAGACTTCTTACAAAGTAGCTCATGGCTCCAAATGTAGGGGAATGGACAGGAAGAGTCCTCTTAAAGGTGAGACTCAGATCTGGCACAGCATCACTTCCACCATAATTTACTGGTTTAAGCAATGAGACAATTATCAAAGAATCTGTCACCACCTTTAATTTACCAGAGTGGGTCAGTCAGCTTTCTCTATTCTCTAAAGCACTTCCCTTTCCTTCTATTTTATTTATTCTATGATCTTATAACCTGAGTTTATGATCACTCTAAGTTAACTTCCAAAAGTTTTCCTAAATTGTTATTTTTAATGTGTTTGCCTTTTCTGCAATGTTTTTGCTGCTTCTATTCTTTTTACCTAATAGTACAGAGGGCTAAGGGTGGTGATGATTACCCTACTGATGCTTGCAAACTGTAGTCTATTATTTATTTAGAAATCAGCAAAGGCCAAGAACGAAAGGGAGTAGTCTCATCTTATTTGTCCTCCAAAAAAGGCTACAGTAAGAAAATTGTGGACATCTCTGAAATCTCATTTTTGTTCTCTGAAATAAGATTAGCAATTAGAGAAATTAATTTAGAGAATGCTATGTAAAAGTCAAAAGAGATGTTTTAAAAGATTTATTTGCTCCAATACTACATGGTCTTGAAAACTAGCTTCAAACATATTTATTTTATAAGATATGATAAAAATTCTTAATTGCAAACAAGAGAATCTACTCTGGCTAATATACAGAAAAAGAAGTAAAGAGGGAGAAGCAAAGAAATCATATAAGATTCCAGAAACAAAGAACAGAAATGCATCAGAAAATTGGCCTGATGAGAAATCTATCAGCAATGTCTCTAGAACGATAGCACTGCCTGCATTAGGATAAAAAGTTACTATATGGACCGGTTCCAAGATGGCTGAATAGGAACAGCTCCAGTCTACAGCTCCCAGCATGAGCAATGCAGAAGACGGGTGATTTCTGCATTTCCAGCTAAGTTACTGGGTTCATCTCACTGGGGCTTGTTGGACAGTGGGTGCAGCCCATGCAGTGTGAGCCAAAGCAGGGCGGAGCATCACTTCACCTGGGAAGCAGAAGGGGTAGGGGAAGTCTCTTTCCTAGCCAAGGGAAGCCATGACAGACGGTACCTGGAAAATCGGGATACTCCCACTCTAATACTGTGCTCTTCCAATGGTCTTAGTGAACAGCAGACCAGGAGATTATATCCCGCGCCTGGCTTGAAGGGTTCCACACCCATGGAGCCTCGCTCACTGCTAGCACAGCAGTCTGAGATCGAACTGTAAGGCAGCAGCGAGGCTGGTGGGGGAGAGGTGTCCACCATTGCTGAGGCTTGAGTAGGTAAACAAAGTGACTAGGAAGCTCAAACAGGGTTGAGCCCATCACAGCTCAAGGAGGCCTGCCTGCCTCTGTAGACTCCACTTCGGGGCAGGGCATAGCTGAACAAAAGGCAGCAGAAACTTCTGCAGACTTAAACATCCCTGTCTGACTACTTATGAAGGGACTAGTGGTTCTCCCAGCATGGAGTTTGAGATCTGAGAATGGATAGACTGCCTTCTCAAGTGAGTAGCCTAACTGGGAGATACCTCCCAGTAGGGGCCGACTGACACTTCATACAGGGGAGTGCCCCTCTGAGATGAAGCTTCCAGAGGAAGGATCAGGCAGCATCATTTGCTGTTCTGCAATATTTACTATTCTGCATCCTCCACTGGTGATACCCAGGCAAACAGGTCCAGAGTGGACCTCCAGCAAACTCCAACAGACCTGCAGCTGAGGGTCCTGACTATTAGAAGGAAAACTAACAAACAGAAAAGACATCCACACCAAAATCCCATCTGTATGTCACCATCATCAAAGACCAAAGGTAGATAAAACCACAAAGATGCGGGGGGGGGGAACCAGAACAGAAAAGCTGAAAACTCTAAAGATCAGAGCGCTGTTATCTTCCAAAGGAATGCAGCTCCTCACCAACAACAGAACAAAGCTGGATGCAGAATGACTTTGACAAGTTGACAGAAGTAGGCTTTAGATGATCGGTAATAACAAACTTCTCCGAGGTAAAGGAGGATGTTCGAACCCATCGCAAAGAAGCTAAAAACCTTGAAAAAAGATGAGATGAATGGCTAACTAGAATAAACAGTGTAGAGAAGACCTCAAATGACCTGATGGAGCTGAAAACCATGGCACAAGAACTATGTGACACATGCACGAGCTTCAGGAGCGAACTTGAACAAGTGGAAGACAGGGTATCAGTGATTGAAGATCAAATTAATAAAATGAAGCAAGAAGAGAAGTTTAGAGAAAAAAGAGTAAAAAGAAATGAACAAAGCCTCCAAGAAATATGGGAATATGTGAAAAGACCAAATCTACATCTGATTGGTGTACCTGAAAGTGATGGGGAGAATGGAATCAAGTTGGAAAACACTCTGCAGGATATTATCCAGGAGAACTTCCCCAACCTAGGAAGGCAGGCCAACATTCAAATTCAGGAAATACAGAGAATGCCACAAAGATACTCCTTGAGAAGAGCAACTCCAAGACACATAATCGTCAGATTCACCAAAGTTGAAATGAAGGAAAAAATGTTAAGGGCAGCCAGAGAGAAAGGTCAGGTTACACACAAAGGGAAGCCCATCAGACTAACAGCAGATCTCTCAGCAGAAACCCTACAAGCCAGAAGAGAGTGGGGGCCAATATTCAACATTGTTAAAGAAAAGAATTTGCAACCTAGAATTTCATATCCAGCCAAACTAAACTTTAGAAGCAAAGAAGAAATAAAATCCTTTCCAGACAAGCAAATGCTGAGAGATTTTGTCACCACCAGGCCTGCCTTACAAGAGCTCCTGAAGGAAGCACTAAACTTGGAAAGGAAGAACTGGTACCAGTCACTGCAAAAACATGCCAAATTGTAAAGACCACTGATGCTAGGAAGAAACTGCATCAACTAAGGAGAAAAATAACCAGCTAACATCATAATGACAGGATCAAATTCACACATAACAATATTAACCTTAAATGTAAATGGGCTAAATGCCCCAATTAAAAGACACAGAGTGGCAAACTGGATAAAGAGTCAAGACCCATCAGTGTGCTGTATCCAGGAGATTCATCTCATGTACAGAGACACACATAGGCTCAAAATAAAGGGATGGAAGAATATTTACCAAGCAAATGGAAAACAAAGAAAAGCAAGGGTTGTAATCCTAGTCTCTCATAAAACACACTTTAAACCAACAAAGATTAAAAGAGACAAAGAAGGCCATTACATAGTGGTAAAGGGATCAATTCAACAAGAAGAAGTAACTATCCTAAATATATATGCACCCAATACAGGAGCACCCAGATTCATAAAACAAGTCCTTAGAGACATACAAAGAAACTTAAACTCACACACAATAATAATGGGAGACTTTAACACCCCACTGTCAACATTAGACAGATCAACGAGACAGAAAGTTAACAAGGATATCCAGGACTTGAACTCAGCTCTGCACAAAGTGGACCTAATAGACATCTACAGAACTCTCCACCCCAAATCAACAGAATATACATTCTTCTCAGGACCACATCACAATTATTCCAAAATCAACCACATGGTTGGAAGTAAAGCACTCCTCAGCAAATGTAAAAGAACACAAATTATAACAAACTGTCTCTCAGACCGCAGTGCAATCAAATTAGAACTCAGGATTAAAAAACTCACTCAAAACCACTCAACTACATGGAAACTGAGCAACCTGCCCCTGAATGACTACTGAGTACATAATGAAATGAAGGCAGAAATAAAGATGTTCTTTGAAACCAATGAGAACAAAGACATAACATACCAAAATCTCTGGGACACATTTAAAGCAGTGTGTAGAGGGAAATTTATAGCGCTAAATGCCCACAAGAGAAAGCAGGAAAGATGTATAATCCATACCCTAACATCACAATTAAAAGAATTAGGGAAGCAAGAGCAAACACATTCAAAAGCTAGCAGAAGGCAAGAAATAACTAAGATCAGAGCAGAACTGAAGGAGATAGAGACACACACACAAAAAAAACCCTTCAAAAAATCAATGAATCCAGGAGCTGGTTTTTTGAAACTATCTATAAACTTGATAGACCACTAGCAAGACTAATAAAGAGAAAAGAAAGAAGAATCAAATAGACGCAATAAAAAATGATAAAGGGGATATCACCACCAATCGCACAGAAATACAAACTACCATCAGAGGAAACAATAAACACCTCTATGCAAATAAACTAGAAAATCTAGAAGAAATGGATACATTCCTGGACAAATAAACCCTCCCAAGACTAAATGAGGAAGAAGTTGAATCCCTGAATAGACCAATAACAGGCTCTGAAATTGAGGCAACAATTAATAGCATACCAACCATAAAAAGTCCAGGACCAGATGGATTCACAGCCGAATTCTACCAGAGGTACAAAGAGGAGCTGGTACCATTCCTTATGAAACTATTCCAATCAACAGAAAAAGGGGGACTCCTCCTTAACTCATTTTATGAGATCAGCATCATCCTGATACCAAATCGGGCAGAGACACAACAAAAAAAAGAGAATTTTAGACCAATATCCCTGATGAACATCGATGCAAAAATCCTCAATAAAATACTGACAAACCAAATCCAGTGGCACATCAAAAACCTTATCCACCACGATCAAATTGGCTTCATCCCTGGGATGCAAGGCTGGTTCAACATACACAAATCAATAAACGTAATCCGTCATATAAACAGAATCAAAGATAAAAACCACATGATTATCTCAGTAGATGCAGAAAAGACCTTCGACTAAATTCAACAGCCCTTCATACTAAAAACTCTCAATAAGCTAGGTATTGATGGGACGTATCTTAAAATAATAAGAGCTATTTATGACAAACCCATAGCCAATATCATACTGAATGGGCAAAAACTGGAAGCATTCCCTTTGAAAACTGGCACAAGACAGGGATATCCTCTCTCACCATTCCTATTCAACATAGTGTTGGAAGTTCTGTCCAGGGCAATCAGGGAGGAGAAAGAAATAAAGGGTATTCAATTAGGAAAAAAGAAAGTCAAATTGTCCCTGCTTGCAGATGACATGATTGTGTATTTATGAAACCCCATCATCTCAACCCAAAATCTCCTTAAGCTGATAAGCAACTTCAGCAAAGTCTCAGGATACAAAATCAATGTGCAAAACTCACAAGCTTTCCTATACACCAATAACAGATAAACAGAGAGCCAAATCGTGAGTGAACTCCCATTCACAATTGCTACAAAGAGAATAAAGTACCTAGGAATCCAACTTACAAGGGATGTAAAGGACCTCTTCAAGGAGAACTACAAACCACTGCTTGACGAAATAAAAGAGGACACAAACAAATGGAAGAATATTCCATGCTCATGGATAGGAAGAATCAATATCGTGAAAATGGCCATACTGCCCAAGGTAATTTATAGATTAAATGCCATCCCCATCAAGCTATCAATGACTTTCTTCACAGAATTGGAAAAAACTACTTTGAAGTTTATATGGAACCAAAAAAGATCCCACATTGCCAAGACAATCCTAAGCCAAAAGAACAAAGCTGGAGGCATCACACTACATAACTTCAAACTATACTACAAGGCTACAGTGACCAAAACAGCATGGAACTGGTACCAAAACAAAGATATAGATCAGTGGAACAGAACAGAGCCCTCAGAAATAAAGCCACATATCTACAACCATCTGATCTTTGACAAACCTGACAAAAACAAGACATGGGGAAAGGATTCCCTATTTAGTAAATGGTGCTGGGAAAACTGGCTAGCCATATGTAGAAAGCTGAAACTGGATCCTTCCTTACACCTTACACAAAAATTTATTCAAGATGGATTAAAGACTTAAATGTTAGACCTAAAACTGTAAAAACCCTAGAAGAAAACCTAGGCGATATCATTCAGGACATAGGCATGGGCAAGGACTTCCTGACTAAAATACCAAAAGCAATGACAGCAAAAGCCAAAATTGACAAATGGGATCTAATTAAACTAAAGAGCTTCTGCATAGCAAAAGAAACTACCATCAGAGTGAACAGGCAACCTACAGAATGGGAGGAAATTTTTACAATCTACTCATGTGACAAAGGGCTAATATCCAGCATCTACAAAGAACATAAACAAATTTACAAGAAAAAAACAAACAACCCCATCAAAAAGTGGGCAAAGGATATGAACAGACACTTCTCAAAAGAAGACATTTATGCAGCCAACAGACGCATGAAAAAATGCTCATCATCACTGGCCATCAGAGAAATGCAAATCAAAACCACAATGAGATACCATCTCACATAAGTTAGACTGGCGATCATTATAAAGTCAGGAAACAACAGATGCTGGAGAGGATGTGGAGAAATAGGAACACTTTTACACTGTTGTTGGGACTGTAAACTAGTCCAACCATTGTGGAAGGCAATGTGGCAATTCCTCAAGGATCTAGAACTAGAAATACCATTTGACTTAGCCATCCCATTACTGGGTATATACCCAAAGGATTATAAATCATGCTGCTATAAAGACACATGCACACATATGTTTCTTGCGGCACTATTCACAATACCAAAGACACGGAACCAACACAAATGTCCATCAAATATAGACTGGATTAAGAAAATGTGGCACATATACACCATGGAATGCTATGCAGCCATAAAAATGGATGAGTCCATGTCCTCTGTAAGGACATGGATGAAGCTGGAAACCATCATTCTCAGCAAACTAACATAGGAATGGAAAAACCAAACACCGCATGTTCTCACTCATAGGTGGGAATTGAACAATGGGAACACTTAGACACAGGGTGGGGAACATCACACACTGGGGCCTGTCATGGGCTAGGGGTAGTGGGGAGGGATAGCATTAGGAGATATACCTAATGTAAATGACGAGTTAATGGGGGCAGCACACCTACATGGCACATGTGTACATATGTAACAAACCTGCACATTGTGCACATGTACCCTAGAACTTAAAGTATAATAATAAAAACATAATTAAAAAATTACTATATGGAAACTTTTTGCACATAGGTCATTTCTGAGTCATTGTCTTGCATGAATGTTTCTGATTGATGAAACCATAGCCATATTTCCACAACCTAGCTACTAGACTCTCTAGGACATATGGGAGTTTTTAAAATGAAATCAACCTTGAGTAGAATTTAGAGTGTGGTAAAATATCAAAATGCAAAGTGGCTGTTCAAAATGTATTTGATAGGCAAACATAAATGAGTGATGTCTCTCTCAGCCCATCTTTTAGTGGACAAAATCAATATATATTCTTCTACTATATTAAATTTACAAAAGCATAGCAACAATGCTATGTTCCAACCTTGTATTCTATAAATATCAGTTATAATTATAACACACTTACTGTTTTCCAAATTCTGTTCAGTTACTTTATGAAGCTTCAAGCCTGACATCTGGGTAATGTCCATTTTGTAACCTATGGAAAATTATAATAATTATTAGAAAAGGTAGAGCATGGGAAATGTTAATACATAAACATTTCCATGATCACCAAGAAAGAAAAAGTAGGTGTCTACAGGTGCTATGGTTGAAATGTTCCCTCGAAAACTCATGTTGAGGTTTATTTGCCATTGTGACAGTATTAAGAGCTAGGACCTTTACTTTAAGAAGTAAGTATGTCATAAGGGCTCTGCCTTCATCAATAAATTAATACCATTATCCCAGGAGTGGGTTGGTTATGGGTTCTTCCTCAAGAATTCCCAGCCTACTCTTCATTCAAGAAATTCTGTGTTGTGACTTGACTCGGAGTCATGGCATGGATGCACAATCCTGGAAATCTGTTTTCTAGGCTTATTTGTTGCTGCTGTTTTTGTTTGTTTATTTCTTTTTGTGTTACTTATACAGATCAAGTGGGACCTTAATGGTTACACGTTTTCAGACCCAGGGACCCCCTAATCAATCAGCAAGGCAAAGTGTGTGTCAAAGCACTCTGATTATCACAACGTGGTTAAGTGCTGCTAATGAGGCTCATATTAATGGCAGCATCTCCCACCTTTGTTTTCATCCTGTAGGGAATAGATACTGCACACTTTTCAAAGATGCTTGTGTCTGTTTTTATGGTTTCTAGAAATCACATATTTTCCTTTTTCTGGACCCATATTTAAAACGTTGCTTCCATATGCATTATATTTCATTTGTTCTGCTTTAGTACCTTAAAATGCTTTCTCACATATATTCCTGCAGGTATTTTCCAACATAACTTGTCAAAACACTGCTTTTCTTTTCCTTTGGTGGGTAAGCCTTTTCTTCTTGGGTTTAATTTTGCCCTAGCTTTTTGGAGCACTCTGGACTCTGACACTAGCTTTGGGTCCAAGGCATTGCAAAGTGTCAGGAATGAGTTGTGAAGAAAGTTATACCACCTCCTGAGGTAACTGCCTCAGGCAATGTGCTTACATGGTTTTCAGGGAAGCAGGAACAACCCATTCAAGACTGGAGAAAAAGCTATTTCTTCTACTAAGGGATGTTTAGTAAATTTGAGTGTTCAAAGTACTCTGAGTTTTCAGGGTTTTCCCATCTGTCTCAATTACAATTCCATGGAAGTGTCTTAACTTTCAGTAAGAGTCATGGTATCATTAGAATTCAACTGATGTAATTGAGAAACCACAGCATTAGACTGCGCATTTAATTTTCAGTTTCATCAGCCATACAGAGAGGAGAGCTAATTTTAGGGCAATCATTTTATCGCCCTGGCTTTTTTTATTATGTTGAGCTGAGAATTTAAAACTTTAAGGTGTTGTTTCCTTTCTTTCAAAGCTTAAGCACATTTAGAAGTAGCTAAGTCACCCTATAGCTCTTATGTTCTTCATGCCCATTGTACTTTTCTAAGCATAAACTCTCGTACTTCCTTGTCTTCTATAATAACACTATTGTAGGTAACCAAGAGCACAGATGATAAATATAAGCAAGTGTTTCATTTTAGTATGCCATGGGTGCCAGTGCTCTTTTCTCTAGAACTAATTGTATTCTCAGAGCTTTCAAATCCAACCTGCCAGATAATGAATCCCAGATACTTATTTCCTTGAGGGTTCCTTGCACTTTTAGTACAAATTATTCTATTAAATAACCTTAGTTGCAAGGAAACACATTCGTTCCACCCAGATTAAGCAGAATAGATATTTACTAAAGATACTAGGTAGCATGTATACTCATTGATTGTGCTAGGGTAATAAACAGGCTAAGTTCACCAGAACAATACCCCTAGTCTATTGCCAATTTCTGAATTGCTTCAAAAACAGTCCCAAGGGAGAAGCAACCTATGACACTGCCAACTCCACAGCCACCAGAAAAAAAAAGTGTGCTCTGCCAGAGCTTTTTCCTACTTGATCACTTCCAAATTGAAGACATATGTAGGTGGAAATGATTACTGGAAACTGGTCCCCACCTGTAATTCTGGGCACAAGAAAAGCTGGGAAATGCAGTTTTAAAATTGTATCTTAAGAAAACAGAATTTATCTTGTGGTAAATACAAAAATGCAGGTGGGTTTTCAAAAGATGTGCAGCCAAAAATGACAAATGTATACTACATGTGGCTACTGTGTTTAAAATATTTCATAAAACTTGTGAAAATTTTTAAATAATTATACCTGCCTTTATCTCATATATTTGTAACATAGAAATGGTTCTTAAATAAGTGGTATCATACTTTTAGCAAGGTAACCATAACTATAATTTTAGTAAGAAACATCTAGATTCAAGATGTAATATTGTAAACTACAACTACAGAGTCTGCAGACATAATTGACATTTGATTATATCACTCTTGTCTTTCAGACTTTATATTTGAAGAAAACTTCTAGGTGACAATTGAATCAACAAATTTATCATTATTAATTTTAATCTGTATGAGTTACCAATTTAAGATATACAGTTCGTCATTAAAATATAAATAGAGGATGTATGTATTTTTTGAGCATGGTTTATTTGATCATATTTATAACGAATTCAACATGACTGGAAAATCTACACATTCCACAGAGACTATACCTGTATGTGTGTGCACACACATATGCATATATATATATTTTGTATATATTGTTCATAAATGGAGAAAGCTGAACATAGCAGTCCTTTTATTCATTAGAACATAATAAGGCCAGGTGCAGTGGCTCACGCCTGTAATCCCAGCACTTTGGGAGGCCGAGGTGGGAGAATCACTTGAGGTCAGGAGTTTGAGACCAGCTTGGCCAATATGGCAAAACCCTGTCTCTACTAAAAATATAAAAACTAGCTGGGCGTGATGTTGCACATCTGTAATCCCAGCTATTCGGTAGGCTGAGGCAGGAAAATTGCTTGAATCTGGGAAGCAGAGGTTGCAGTGAGCCGAGATTGTACCACTGCACTCCAACTTGGGCAATAGAATGAGACTCCATCTCAAAAAAAAAAAAAAAAAAGTTTTTGACATTATTATTATGTCAAATAATTAATGTCAAAAAATAATTAATGTCAAAAAACTTTATAAGAAACCTTAAGGGCCAGGCACAGTGGCTCATACCTGTAATCCCAGCACTTTGGGAGGCCGAGGCGGGTGGATCACTAGGTCAGGAGATCAAGACCATCCTGGCTAACACGGTGAAACCCCCGTCTCCACTAAAAATAGAAAAAATTAGCCAGACGTGGTGGTAGGAGCCTGTAGTCCCAGCTACTAGGGAAGCTGAGGCAGGAGAACGGTGTGAACCCAGGAGGCAGAGCTTGCAGTGAGCCGAGATCGCGCCACTGCATTCCAGCCTGGACAACAGAGCGAGACTCCATCTCAAAAAAAATAAAAATAAATAAATAAATAAACAAATAAACCTCGAGATTTAATTTAAAAAATAATTTTCTTAAGGTTCAGTACTGGAAGAATACTCTTCTTTCTTCTTCAGAACTATATAGCTAATCAAATGTGTTAAAAGTGTAAATTCATCATACTCAGATTCTTATACCTCCCTGCCAACTTTGTCTTCTTGTGCTTGTTAACTCAGTAAATTGTACCACCACCACTATCACTTATAAAACCAAAAACCTACTAAAGCGGATGCTGTCAGCACTCCCACTCCCTATATTCCCTTGGGTTTCACCATTTCCGTGTATACCGTCTGTATTAGTCTATTTTCACACTGCTATAAAGAACTACCTGAGACTGAGTTATTTACAAAGAAAAGAAGTTTAATTGACTCACAATTCTCCATGGCTTGGAAGGTCTCAGGAAACTAACAATCATGGCAGAAGGTGAAGGGGAAGCCAAGGCACGTCTTACATGGTAGCAGGAGGGTGGCGGGAGTGGGGAGGGTACTGCCAAACACTTTTAAACCATCAGATCTTGTGAAAACTCTTGTCAAGAGAACAGCATGGGGGAAACAGCCCCCATGAACCAATCACCTCTCACCAGGTCCCTCCCTCAACACCTGAGGATTACAATTTGAGATGAGATTTTGGTGGGGGCACAGAGCCGAACAATATCATCATCCAACTTCTACTTGTCAATATCTGCATCTCTTCCCTATGGGCTTTCTCTCAACATTAGAGGCCACTCTGCCTGAACACAAAGCATGCTGAATTTGCCTAAGTAATGCCAGAATTAACATTCATTTGGGAGCAGCTTTCAATTAATGAATGACGGGAGTTAATGTAAAAACACCACAGTTCCTTCATCCCTATGGTGGAATAAATATAAGAAGCATGTTTTTTCCAGATTAAATTCTAGTTACCCACAATGATAACTTGTTTGATAATTGTGCAAATTGCAAAATATGGTAATAGTTCTCTCCATGTTAGTGTGCGCGTTCCTTTGCAAGGTGAGATTGCTGTCCCTTCTGACAAAAAGTAGAGTACTCCATCTCTATTTATTTAGATTTTTTATTGTTTTGTATAATTTCTTAGTTACTGCTCTAGGTAATACAATATGCATATACAAGTTATCATAATGTATTGTAATTGACATTTTACCAGTTTAAGTGATGTGTAGAAGGCTTAGTTTCATTTAGGACCTTTTACCCTCCCTCCCTGCTTTTAAAATATAGTTGCCTCAAGTATTTCCTTTATATATATCAAGTACTACATCAGATAGTATTATGATTTTTGCCTCAACCATAAGATATGATTTAAGAAACCCACAAGAAGTAATCTAGTCTATTATATTGACCCTTATTTTTACACATTCTTTCTTTCTGGAAGTTCTTTCTTTTCTGAGGTTTTGAGTCTTCTGTTATAATTTCCTTTCTCTTTAGAGAACTCCTTTTGCCCACGCTTCAAGGGCAGATTCCTTGGAAATGAATTCTATTAGTTTTATTTTTTCTGAGAATGTCCCTATTCACTCGTCATTACTGAATGATATTTTCACCAGATAAGAATTCTCAATTGACCACTATTTTCTTTCATTATTTTAAAATGTGCTGCTTCTTTCTGGCCTCTGTGGTTTCTGATGAAAAATCTATTGTTGTTTGACTTGTTTTTCCCCTATCATCGATTCCCTCTGGTTACTTTCTTTTCCTTTACATTTCAGAAGTTTAATTATAACATATCTTGGTATGAAATTTTTGAGGTTTATTCTATTTGGGTTTCATTTCTGTGAGATAAGCTTCTTGAATCTGTAGGTTTATGTGTTTTACAAAGTTTGGGACATTTTCAGCCATTTTTTCTTTGAATACTTCTTTGGTCTCATTTTTCTCTTCCCCTTCTGGAACTCTGGTGAAACAAACAGTAGCTCTTTATATTGTCCCATTAGCCTGAAACTTTGTTCAGTTTTGAAAGTATATTTTGCTTTGTTTTTCAGATTGTATAAATTCTATTGATCTGTCTTCAATTTACTGATTCTATGTTTGGTTGTTTCCACTCTACTATTGGGCCATAAAGTTAGTTGTTTTTTTCTGTTATTTTATTTTTCAGTTCTATAATCTCCATTTGGTCGGTTTTTTTTTTAACATAACTTTTATTTATTTTCTAATTTTCTATCTTTTCATTTATCCCAATAAAAATTTTAATGGCTTGTTGAGACATTTTTATAATGGTTGCTTTAAAATTCTTGTCAATTCCGACGACTGATTCTTCTCCATTTTGGAATCCATTGGCTGTTTTTCCTCATTCATGTTGTGATTTTCCTGGCTCCTGGTATGAGAAGTAATTTTTCTATTGTTTCCTGGATATTTTGGACATTATATTACAAGACTCTGGACCCTTTTACTATCCTTGCTTTTAGAGGGCAATTCCTTGGTGAGCTGTAGCCTGAGGGTGGTGGGTGTTTATGCTCAGCTTCTTGCTGGGTTCCACTGACACCAACCATACAGAATTGGAGCACTGACTCACACGGTCTCACCTGTCAAGCTAGAATTCTATATCTAGTGAAAATACTCTTTGGGAATTAAGGTAAAATTAAAACAGTCTCAGGTGAAAGAAGACTAAGAGAATTCAAATGCAGCTAGCAAAGCTTCTCTAGAAGAATTGCAAAAGAAAGTTCTTCTGGTGGCACTTTCAGAAATAGAAGTGAAGGACACAGCCAGTCTTACTAAGAGATTGGTTACATTGAAAGAGTAAGTAAACTGAGCAAATAAGTAAAGATATTTAGAGTGATGGGAACCAAGTTTCTCATGTTGAAAAATATATTAACAAACTCAGAAATTTGTTGCATGTATTAACAGCTTGTTGCTTTTTATTAATAGTATTACATGGTACAGATTTACCAGAATTTGTTTAGCTGTTCACCTATTGAAGGAAATTCGAGCTGTTTTTAATTTGGGTCTATTACAAATAAAGTTGCTATGGACATCCATGTATGTTTTCATTTCTGGGGGATAAGTGTCCAGGCAGAAGGTTGCTGGGTTGAATTGTAAATATATATTTAGTTTTTTAAAGATACTACCAAAATATTTTCCAGAGTGATTGTGGCATTTTACATTTCCACCAACAGCGTATGAAAGATTCAGTTTCTCTGCATCCTTGCTAGCATTTAATATTGTCACTACTTTTTTGTTATAACCATTCTGATTGTTGTGTAGTGATATCTCATTGTGTTCTTTATTTGCATGTTCTAATGGTTAGTGATGTTGAAACATCTTTCACGTGTTTCTTTGCCACCTATTTATTCTGTTTTATGAGATAGCTTTTCGTGTCTGGTTGCCTATTTCCTTATTGGACTGGTTCTTTATTATGAAAGTTAAGAGGTTTTTTTTTTTTTTTCTAAAAGAAAATTGTGTTCTATATTTGTGTCCTTTATCAGAGATGCGGTTTGTCAATGTTTTTTCCCAGGCTGTAATTTGTCTTTCCATCCTTGTTTAACAAGATATTTTCCTTAATAACACTTTTAATTTTGATGAGGTTGTATTTATTGTTATGAATCATGCTTTTGGTGTCATGTCTAAGAACGTTATTATAGATTTAATGTCCTTAGTAGTTACAGGGCTATTCAGTTATATAGTTTATATTGGGTAAGTTGTGGTATTTGTGTTTTCAAAAAATTGCTCCTTTTCATCTGAGTTGTCAAATTTATATGTGTAGAGCTATTTATGGTATCCTCTTATTATCATTTTGGCATCTTCAGAGTCTGTAGTGATATTCCCTGCTTCATTCCTGATATCAAAAATTTGTGTCTTTTATCTTTCTCTTTGTCACCCTTGCTAGAGATTTGTCAATTTTATTGAACTTTTAAAAGAGCTCATTTTTATTTCATTGATTTTCTCTACTTTTCATTTTCAACTTTACTTTCTACTCGTTATTGTTTCTTTCCTTCTGTTTGCTTTGGGTTTATTTTCTTCTTGTTTTTTGAGGTGGAATCTTAGATTATTGATTTGATATTTCTCTCTTCTCTAATATATGCCTTTAGTGCAATAAATTTCCCTCTCAGCATTCCTTTAGCTGCATCCCACAAATTTTTATATGTTGTATTTTTATTTTCATTTGGTTCAATGTATTTATTTCCCTAAGACTACCTCTTGGGCTCATTGTTTATTTAAAAGTGTGCTGTTTTAGGCCAGGCATGGTGGTTCACACCTGTAATCCCAGCATTTTGGGAGGCTGAGGCAGTTAGATCACCTGAGGTTCAAAGTTCAAGACCAGTCTGGCCAACATGGTGAAATCCCATCTCTACTAAAAACACAAAAAATTAGCTGGACATGGGGGTGTGCACCTGTAATCCCAACTACTTGGGAGGCTGAAGTAGGAGAATCGCTAGAACCTGGGAGGCGGAGGTTGCAGTGAGCCAAGATCGTGCCATTGTACTCCAGCCTGGACAACGAGAGCGAAACTCCGTCACAAACAACAACAACAACAACAACAACAAAAAAGTAGTGTATTGCTTAGCTTCCAAGTGTTTTTAGGTTTTCCTGTTACTGTTTTATAATTGACTTACAGTTTGATTTCATTGTATCAGAGAATACACTGTATGACTTTAATTCTTTTATGTTTGTTGACATTTGTTCTATGGCCCAGGATATGATATATCTTGGTAAATGCTGTATGACTATTTGAAAAGGATGTTTATTTTGCTGTTGTTGGATGAAGTTTGTGTTCTATGAGTGTGAATTTGATGTTGTTGGCTGATGGTTTTTTTTAGTATACTTGCTGATTTTCTGTGTATTCTATTAATTATTAAGAGAGGGATACTGACATCTACAACTGTAAGTGTGAGTTTGTCTATTTCTTCTTTCGTGTCTTTCAGGTTCTTTTATTTCTTTTTGTTCATTTATTTTGCAGTTCTGCTGTTTGTGACATATACATTTAGGATTGCTATGTCTTCTTGGTGGACTGACCCTTTCGTTAGTTATTTAATGTTCTCCTTTGTCCCTGGTAACTTTTCTCAATCTGAAGTCGAATTCACCTAATATTAACATAAACATTCATCTTTTCTTTTCATTAATGTTTGCATGGTATCTCTTTTTCTATTGTTTTACTTTCAATTTTCCTATATGTTTATATGTGAAACGCATTTCTTAGAGTTAACCTATATTAGGTAATAATTTTAATCCACTCTGATAATCTCTTTTAATTAATATATTTAGACCATGTATATTTAATATAATTATTAACATATTAGGGCTTATGTCTACTATTTTATATTTTATTTTCTGTTAATCCTCTGTTTTCCTTTTCTATATTTTTCTGCTTTCCTATGTGCTATTTGAGCATTTAAAAAAGTAATTCTAATTTACCTGTAAAATACTTTATTGTAGGCCAGGCGCCGGGTGGCTCAGTTTTTCCAATCCCAGCACTTTGGGGAGGCTTCTAGACGGCGGATCATGATCAGGAGATCGAGACCATCCTGGCTAACACGTGTCCTCGCTCTACTAAAAAATACAAAAAACTAGCCATGGCGGCGGGTGCCTGCAGTCCCAGCTACTCGGGAGGCTGAGGTGCAGGAGAAAGGAACCCGAGAGGTGTGAGGAGCTTTGCAGTGAGCTGAGATCCGCCACTGCACTCCAGTCAGCGCAGAGCACTCTGTCTCAAAAAAAAAAAAAAAAAAAAAAAAAAATACTTTATTGTATATTTGTATAGTTTTTTAATGGTTGCTTTAGATTTCATATTATACTTACATAACTTATTATAGTATTCTGGTAACAAATTTTTATCCATTTGAATGAAGCGTAGAAACCTTACCTCTCCTTAAGTCCCCTTGGCTCCCCTGTTGATAACAAAACTGCATAAACTATTTTCTCTACATACGTTGAGAACCACATCATAACAAGAATGTTACAATTGTCTTTCAACCATCAGATATTATTTTAAAAATTCAAGAGCAGAAAGTTTATTGTATTTTCTGTGTATTTACTTTTTCTATTGTTATTTCTTCCTTATCTATGTTCCAGGTTCCCTTCTTTTATTATTTTCTTTCTGTTTCAATAATTTCCTTTAGCTCTTTTTTTAGGGTAGGTATCTAGAGAACAAATTCTGTTTAGTTTTCTTCCAACTGAGAATGTCTTGATTTTTCCTTTATTCTTAAAGGATATTTTGACTGGATATAGAATTTTGGGTTGAGAGACTTTTTTCCTTCTACATTGAACGATATTGTGCAGCTTCCTTCTAGCCTTCATGGATTCTCAGGAGAAACCCACTTTCACTGGAATTATTTTTCTTCTACAGGTGAGGTGTTATTTCTTTCTCACTCTTTTAAAGATATTTTCCTTTAGTTTTCAGAAGTTTGATTCTGATGTAACTTGGTACGGAATGCCTTTGGTTTATCCTGTTATGGTTTGTTCAACTGCTTGAATTTGTAGGTTTATGTATTTTGTCAAATTATAGAAATGTTTAGCTATTAATTATTTGAATATGCCCTCTTTCTTCTCTGTGGGACTCTAATATCATGAATGGCAAACCTTTTTATCATCTCAATGAGACTGTAAGCTCTGTCCATTTTTTTGTCTGTTTGTTTCAGTCTAGTTTTTCTCTTGTTCAGACTGGCGACTTCCATTGTTCTATCGTCAAGTCCATAGATTCTTTTGTCTTTTTTAGCCTGTTGAGTCAATTTGGTGAGATTTTTACTGGATATTCAGTTATTACTTTTTTCAGTTGTGAAATTTTCTTTTTTTTTGCCAAAATGCCTTTTTTTGCTAAAGCTTTCTATTTATTTTTGAGTCTATTTTTTCATTTGTTTCAAGCATATTTCTAATTGTTTATTGAAGTCTTCTTATAATGTCTGAGTTAAAATAATTGTCAGATAATGTCAACATCTTTGACATCTAGGTAGTGGTATCTGTTAACTATCTTTTCTCATTCAAGTTAGGATTTCCTCGTTCTTGATGTGACAGTACTTTTGATTATACTCTAGACATTTTTGATATTGTTTTAGGATCATTAGGGTTTTATTTGCATCTTCTGTTTTAGCAAGATTCTCTTGACACTGTGCCAGAAGAGTATGGCAGGTACCATCTTATTACTGCCAGGTTGTAGGGGAAGTCCAATTCCCCACTCAATTTCCATTGCCATTTTAATAGGGAGGTGCAATTCATTGCTGGATGGGTATGGAATTTCAGGCTCCTCACTAGGCCTCTGCTGACATCACTTCAGTAGTAGGGGATGGAATGTCTTATTATGGCTGGGATGGGTTGGAAGTCTGGGTTTACCAGTGCTCTCTACTGATAGGAGATTGTTGATACCTGGCAGAACTCAAAGTCCAGACTGGCTAATAGTCTTTCAATGATACTGCTCCAGGGGCAGGGTGATGAGTATTGTATGTGTGTGCCTGGGGCAGGGAGGGTTTTCTCTTATTGAGGGGTGATGAGGGTTGAAGTATAGTTTTCCCTCTGGGGCTTTGGGTCAGTTTTTTCCATGGTGTTAGGTTGAAGTTGTTCTCTCAAAGTTTTTGCCTGTTTGGCTGCCCCTTCTCATCCTAGAGAAAGCAGGATTTTCTTAGCACTCCTTTGTTTGCATCTATTGGTGTTTTCAGGTTGCAGGGTTCTCCAGCACCCATCTAAGATATATGAGGCAATAAGAAAACACAGGGAATACACTTCTATGTTATTCTATGGGTGTCAAGATCTCTAGTCAGTCTTTCTTCTTCTCTTCACTTTTCGGAGTCCCCTGTATTTCTATTATGTCCAGAGTTTGTAGCTATACTTAGCAGGAGGAATAAAGAGAAATACATCTATTCCATGTTATCCAGCATTGGAAGCCCTGTAAATGCCCTTTAACATTTCAACTTTTGTATACATTTTATACCAATCATATAATATTAATTATGTATATATTAAGTTACAAATAAATATACAAACGCATATATAGAAGGTATATGCTTAAATTTTTTTACTAATGGGGTGCAGAGATAAATGCAGAGCAGAGTTGTAAGCATTGGTGAGTCATTTCTGGGCCTAACTCTTCTACTAACTCATACAATTTGGGGCATTCATTTCTTTCACCTCTAAAATGAAGCACTGGGCAAGATAGTCTCTAAGACCACCACTTTTTCCTCTAAAAGTCTACAAATAATTCTCAGTAGAATGCCTTCTAAAAGATATGAAATACCACATAAAAATTGTTTCTATTTATGTTTTATTTAAAGCATCTTTAAATCCTAACATGTATTAATTTCCTCAAGAGTAAAGTTCTATTCCATTTTTATTACAATCATCTAATCGAGATTGATCTCATACATGTAATTGTTAAAGAAAAACAGTAAAATTGGTTTGATTTAAAAGGGTGTATTATCCTATTTTCTGAGTTAAGTTCAGGGTTGCACTACCTTATTAATTTAGTAATTCTGGACATTTTTCAGTAATATATTCTCCTCACACACTTTTCTCATGGAACTGAAATGGTAAAAATATCTGAAAGAGGCTATTTTATCCCAGGCTTAGTGGTCCAAGATCATAGATTGGTGTGTTTTGTGCTCTGTGTGCATATATATTCCTTCTTCTCAAATACATTATATGCTACTGCCTCTGCTGGGGTTGTCTATTAGTTTGTTCTCATACTGCTGTAAAGAAATACCTGAGACTGGGTAGTTTATAAGGAAAGAGGTTTAATTGGCTCACAGTTCTTCAGGTTGTACAGGAAGCAAGGCAGCATCTGCTTGGCTCCTGCGGAGGCCTTGGGAAACTTACAGTCTAGGTGGAAGGTGAAGGGGGAGGTGGCACCTCCTATGGCCTGAGCAGGAGAGAAAGAGAGAAAGGCGGGAGGTGCCACATACTTTTAAACAAGATCTCGCAAGAATTCTATCATGAGACAGCACAAAGGGGATGGTGTTAAGCCATTCATGACGGATCCACCCCCATGATCCAATCACCTCCCACCAGGCTCCGCCTCCAACAATGGGAATGACAATAGAACAAGAGATTTGGGTGGGAACACAGATACAAACCATATCATTCCACCCCGGGCCCCTCTCAAATCTCATGTCCTTCTCACATTGAAAAATACAATATTGCCTTCCCAACAATCCCCAGATTCTTAATTCAACATTAAATCAAAAGTCCAAGGTCTCATCCGAGACAAGGCTAATCCCTTCCACCTCTGAGCCTGTAAAATCAAAAACAAGTCAGTTACTCCTAAGATACAATGGGAGTACAAGTATTGGGTAAATACTCTCATTCCAAAAGGGAGAAATCAGCCAAAAGAAAGGGGCTACAGGCCCCACAGAAGCCTGAAACCCATCAGACAGTCATTAAATCTTAAAGCTCCAAAATAATCTCCTTTGACTCCATGTCTCACATCCAGAGTCCACTGGTTCAAGGAGTGGGTTCCTAAGGCCTTGGGCAGCCCTGCTCCTGTGGCTTTTCAGGGGTCAGCCCTGACAGCTGCTTTTATGGGCTGGTGTTGAGTGCTTGGGGCTTTTCCAGGGACATGGTGCAAGGTGTCAGTGGATCTACCATTCTGGGTTTTGCAGGATGGTGGGCCTCTTCTTACAGCTCCACTAGGCAATGCCCCAGGGAGAACTCTGTGTGGGGCCCTCAACCCCACATTTCCCCTTGATACTGCCCAACTAGAAGTTCTCCATGAGGGAACCACCCCTGCAGCAGGTTTCTGCCTGGACATGCATGCCTTTCCATACATCCCCTAAAAATCCAGGTGAAGGCTCCCTAACCTCAACTCTTGCATTCTGCATATTTGCAGGTTAACACCACGTGGAAGCCACCAGGCTTATGGCTTGTGTACCCTCTGAAGCAGCAGCCCAAGCTCTACCTGGGCCCCTTTGACCTACGGCTGGAGCTGGAGTGGCTAGGACACAGTGAGCAGTGTCCCAAGTCTGTTCCGGATGGCAGGGCCCTGGACCGGACCCACAAAACCTATTTCCCTCTTAGGTCTCTGGGCCTGTGATGCGGGGAAGGCCTTGAAGTTTTCTAAAATGCCTCAGAGGCCTTTTTTCCATTGTCTTCGTTATCAGCATTTGACTCTTCTCTACTTATGCAAATTTCCCCAGCCTGCTTGAATTCCTCCCTTGAAAATGGGCTCCCCCCATCCCCCACATCACCAGGCTGCAAATTTTCCAAGCTTTTACGTTCTGCTTCCTTTTTAAGTATGTTTGAGTTTTAGGTAATTTATTTGCTTATGCATATAAGTTGTTAGAAGCCGCCAAGATACATCTTGAATGCATTGTTGCTTAGAAATTTCTTCCAGCCGGGCGCGGTGGCTCAAGCCTGTAATCCCAGCACTTTGGGAGGCTGAGACGGGCGGATCACAAGGTCAGGAGATCGAGACCATCCTGGCTAACACGGTGAAACCCCGTCTCTACTAAAAAATACAAAAAACTAGCCGGGCGAGGTGGCATGCGCCTGTGGTCCCAGCTACTCCGGAGGCTGAGGCAGGAGAATGGCGTAAACCCGGGAGGCGGAGCTTGCAGTGAGCTGAGATCCGGCCACTGCACTCCAGCCTGGGCGACAGAGCCAGACTCAGTCTCAAAAAAAAAAAAAAAAGAAATTTCTTCCACTAGATACACTAAATCATCACTCTCAAGTTCATAGTTCCACACATCCCTGGGGCAGGGGCAGAATACAACCAAGCTCTTTGCTAAGACCTAACAAAAGTGACCTTTACTCCAGTTCCCAAAAAGTTCTTCATTTCCATCTGAGACCTCCTCAGCCTGGACTTCCCTGTCCATATCAATATCAGCATTTTGGTCAGAACAATTTAACAAGTCTCTAGGAAGTTCCAAACTTTCACTCATTTTCTTGACTTCTTCTGAGCTCTCCTCCACACTCTTCCAATCTCTGCCCATTACCCAGTTCCAAAGCTGCTTCCACATTTTCAAGTATCTTTATAGCAATGCCCCGCTCCTCAGTACCAATTTTCTGTATTAGTCCATTCTCATACTGCTATAAAGAAATACCTAAGACTGCTAAGACTGGGTCATTTATAAAGAAGAGAAGTTTAATGAGCTTACGGTTCTGCAGGATGTACGGCAGGCATGATGCTGGCATCTGCTCGGGTTCTGGGGAGGCCTCAGGAAACAGATAATTATGGTACAAGGCAAAGAAAAAGCCAGTACTTCCTATGGCTGGAGCAGGAGGAAGAGTGGGGAGAGGTGCCCCATACTTTTAAACAATCAGATCTTTTGAGAACTCTATCACAAACAACACCAAGGGGATGGTGCTAAAGCATTCATGAAAGATCCACCTCCATGATCCAATCGCCTCCATCATCCAGTCACTTCCTACCAGGCCCCACCTCCAACACTGGGTACTACAATTGAACATGTGATTTGAGTGGGAACACACATCCAAACCATATCAGGCTGGCATAACAAAATGCCGAAGACCTGTTGGCTGCTATCATTTGAATGTGTCCCCCAAATTTCATGTGTTGGAAACTTAATGCTCAAATTTATGTGTTGATTGGAGGTAGGGCCTTTGGGAGGTAATTAGGATTAGATAAGTTCATCAAAGTGGGGGTCCTCATGATGGGATTGGTAGTTTTACAAAAGAGGAAGCAGGAACTGAGCTGAAACATGCTCTTGCCCTCTCTTCACATCATGCCCTCTGCGATGTTATAATGCAGCAAGGAAGCCTTTACTAGTTTCCCACACCAAAATCTTGGACTTCCTAGCCTCCAGAAGTGTAAGAAATAAGTTTATTTTCTTTATAAATTGTCTAGTCTCATGTATTCAGTTATAACAACAGAAAATGGATAAAAACAGTGGCTTACGCAGCAAAATTTTATTTTCTCACAATTCTGGAGGCTGGAAGTCCAAGATTAAGGTGCTGGTAGGATCAGTTTCTGTGAGTCTTTCTCTTTGAATTGCAGATGGCCATCTTCTCGTTTTTGCACATGGTCCTCCTTCTGTGCACATCTTTCTGTGTGCCCTAAATTCCTCTTATAAGGACACCAGTCAGACTGGATTGGAGCCCACACCTAATGGCTTCATTTTAACTTCATTACCCCTTCAAATGCCCTATCTCCAAATGTAATCACATTCTGAGGTACTGGGGTTAGGGTTTCAACATATCAATTTTGGTAGGGATACAATTCAGTCCATAACATCCATATTCACAATTGTGACATTAAAAAAAATAAATTCTATATTTTTGTTTGATTTTTTTTTTTTTTTTTTTTTTTTCAGAGGCAGGGTCTCACTCTGTTGTCCATGCTAGAGAGCAGTGGCAGGATCACAGCTAACTGTAATCTTGAACTTCTATGGCAGCTAAAATTATTTGGGAGTTTGAGGTGGGAAGATTACTTGAGCATAGGAGTTCAAGACTACAGGTGCATGCCACCACACCAATTAACTTTTTATTTTTTTGTAAAGACAGGATATTGCTGTGTTGCCCAAGTTGGTCTGGAACTCCTAGCCTCAAACAGTCTTTTCACCTTGACTTCCTAAAGTGCTGGGATTACAGGTATGAGCCACCTTGCCCAGCTAAATTCTGTATTTTTGAGAGTAGGCTAAGAAGGCTATTTTATAACGCCTATAGGTTTAGTTTGACTAATACAGTACACGGGTATGAGTGTGTATGTTAGACATATTTATTCAAAAGAAGCTAGCCTTCTCTCGATTGTTTCAAAGCTGTGGGCTGCTAAAGTGTTCCACAGATATGCAATTTAACTACTTAAGTACATGGTTTGTTAGATATCAGACAGGCATAATTTGAAGATGAACCAAGCAAATGCTATAGGCCAAATAATTTTGTGTTGCTTAATTATTTTTAAACTATGCTAATTTAGGCAACTAAATTATTTTATCAATTAGATCACTACTCAAGTCTATGACTTTGCAAGTTTAAAAAATAGATTTGATTGTTAAAATGAAAAGTTTTCATTTAACACAATTTTACTAGGCTTCACAAATCAGTTTTAAACATCCTTTTATTCCATCTGCTTTTGAACCATGTGCTGATGGTTTTTAAAGTGCTATACTTTAGCATTAAAAAGATTTGATTGGCACTTACATTTCTAGCCAATTAACAAAGGACTAGAAAAAAGTATGGTTGGGAGGATTAGAAAAAAATGCGGTTGGGAGGAAAATTAAATGCAGTAAAGCTAATACCACTTTACAATTTCACTTGACAGTGATATTTCATCAAGTTAATTAATTTCTGTCATAATAAAATACAGTAAAATATATATACATACATATTCTATCACTTACTTTCTAGATATAGCATACATCACCGTTTTGATTTCTGACACCAGAACTGAACTGATACTCTCTTGGGGTGTCAAATTTGGTTTGAATATTCAAAAAAAAAAATTTTTTTTTGATATTCATCTGCCTCTGGGGTTCAAACAATTCTTCTGTCTCAAACTCCCAAGTAGTTGGGAGTACAGGAGTGCACCACCATGCCTGGCTAATTTTTGTATTTTTAGTAGAGACAGGGTTTCACCATATTGCTCAGGCTGGTCTCGAACTCCTGAACTCAGGTGATCCACCCACCTTGGCCTCCCAAAGTGCTAGGATTACAGGTATGAGCCACTGCGCCCGGAGAGAATATTCAATTTTTTAAAATCTACACAATGTCTTGATAATTAAAAAAATAATTTTCTAGATTTTATGTCCTCTTAATGTGTTTCATAATTATGAATTCTTTGCAATTTCTTGCATCTTTAAATGACTGTATTTTAAGTCTTGAGACATAATCCTTGTTAGCACAGCCAATCCTTTCCACAATTTACTAGTCTTAATTTATATTTATTTCCTGCAACTGAATTTCTAAATCTTTGTTTCAGTTTACGATTATATTTTCTGACCAAGTAGCAGTGACCTTATTTGCAATTTCCAAGTATGCTAGCAAAAACCAAGAAAAAAGTAAATATTCAACCATAGGGAGTCACAGACCATATTCTAAAACACTCTGCAGCCTTCCCAAATGATGTTTTGGAAGAATATTTAATGACTTTGGAAAAATGCTTTGGTATATTAAGTTTAAAAATCAGATTACAAAACAATATTTATAATACGAGTCCACACATAACCTGTACATAGAAAAAATAAAGGAGGTTAGTATTAACACTGAATTGGGAGATTACAGATAATTTTTACTTTTTAATTTAGACTTGAGTTTTCCATATTTTCTAAATTAACATGTATTAGCTTTACAGTCAGAAAGAGAACAATACATGTTATTACCCAAATAAAAACACTAGCCGAGGCGATTGATTTTTTTGGAAGCTAGGCCATTAAGTAATGCTGTCCATTTTGTGGAGGCATTTTAAGTTCTGGTCATTGACTTATTGAGTAAACGATTATTGAACTATTATCAAATATGAGTACCTGTTCTATGCCAGATATAATACTTTGTTCTGGGGACACTTCAAGAGGGTTATGCAGAGATAATTACAAAATGGTTCTACCAGGAATAGGATACAAGTAAAATCAATATTATAGGATAGGTGCTACAGTAATAGCCCTAAGAAAGTCCTATACCCAGATTAGGACAGGGGAGCTAACTATTTCAAGCAAGGCATACTGAGTCACACGAATCACAAGAATGGAACCTATCTGAGCCTCATTAACTTAGTCTCACAAGGATATGTCTGTCTGATTTACAGCTGATTTGTGTGACCTGAGCTTTTGTATAGGGTGGATATAAAATAAACCTGCCATCTTAAAACAAAAGTTTGCAAGTTTTGAATCTTTAAACTGTAGTTGAACAGTTTCATTTTAAAAGTACATTAATAAACATTAGCTATATTCCGGTGCTAAGGGATATAAAGGTCAGTGAAACAAGAGTCTTGTCCTTAGGAAGCCCAGAGTGTAAATCAAATGTTTGTCTATATCTTATACAGTATGAATATCTGTGATAATTGCATCTAAAATTTTTGCTAAAAACCAGACATTGAGAATTAAAAGCCACATTGTTTTCCTCTCTTGTTTTGGCTGTGAGGAGGCATAGAACTAAATGTTATATCAGGAATCGTGCTCACTATTACAGATATTTGTGGTAGTTGTTTTGATACAAATTTTCTGTGCATAAAAATGGCTTTCTTGTTTCTGAGAGGAACACAGATGATAAATCATAAATGAAAACTACAAAATCTTTTGTTATTTAATTATATAGTATTTAGAATTCTATTTTAAAGCAAAGAAAATATGTTTGGTAAAAGAAAAAAAGTTAAATGCATTTTCCTCACTGACAGTTTAAATTGTTTTGTTTCTTGACAGCAGGTAGAATTTACTTAAATAAGTGACTTTTATTTTTTATTTTTTAATTTTTTAGATGGAGTTTCACTCTTGTCACCCAGGCTAGAGTACAGTGGTGGGATCTCGGCCCACTGCACCCTCCGCTTCCCTGGTTCAAATGATTCTTCTGCCTCAGCCTCCCAAGTAGCTGGGATTATAGGCACTCGCCACCACGCCCGGCTAAATGTTGTATTTTTAGCAGAGACAGCTTTTTACCACTTTGGCCAGGCTAGTCTTGAACTGGCCTCCCAAAGTGCTGAGATTACAGGTGTGAGCCATTGCACCTGGCCAAATAAGTGATTTTTTAAAAGTCCAATTTGGAAGGTCAAATCTAGATGAACATGTATGAAAGAAAAAATAAGGAGAGAAGACCAAGATGTTCTGAGCATTGATAGAACTGCTGTTGCACAGACAGACCAACAAGCACTCAAATCCAATTATCGACACTTGTCAACTTTGGCATTCAATCGGAGCAGCAAAGTGCAAAGGTTAGGGACCCTAGAATGTTCTTCTTCATCTAAAAGAGTAAGAAAAGTACATAGTCCTTTTCTTGAGTACACTGTGAAACAAATCTAAAATGTTATGCTTTTTTCAGTTTATGAGGACTTAAGTTTTCCTGGATACTCTAGATGACTGAATGATTAAATAAAACAAAATGTATTTATAAAAATACATAATACATAATACTATATTAATATAGTTAAAATAGATATAAAATCTTTAACTCATGAAGTAAATACTCTATTTATAGATGTATGGAGCAGAGCTTTTTAGTTCAAATACATATGAGATTAAATAATTATATTTTTAAAAAGCAATGTAAGACAAAGAAGTTCAGTGTGCTTACAACATAAATAATTTTTGGGATTGTATGTTTGAGGATAAGAATTAGTAAAGAGAATGCAGATGGTGATTAAATAAAATATAATTTCAATTCCATGTAAATGATCTTATTTTAATTATGTAGACTTTTATCCTAGTGGAATATGCATATTATAGTAATAAATGAATTTTAGAAATAATGCCATTTAAAATTTTCCTAAGCCAAGAAAAGCAAATTATTTTTTCTTAAGCTATTAAAAACTATTTTTCCCTGGTTATGTCACCAAGAAATAAATCTTCCAGATTCTTTCCCTTAAAAATTTGTATTTTCCAAATCAAGCAACAGAAACCACACACAAGAAATTTCAGCTCAAAAATATTTTTTCCAGGAAGAAACCCAAAAGCAACTTTGAATTAATTGTACCTCCTTTATTCTGTTTTATTAAATTTTCAAAATTTAGTCATTGTTTTTAGTAAAACACACTGAATAAAAAATGTAAAGTCTCATAAAATGACATGTATTAAAGAGAATAAAGTAGCTTACAGAATAATATCAACAAATGGGATATACTGATATTCATACTAGAAGATGTCTCGCTATGACACTCACCCAGTGAGAATGGAGGAAAGTTTGTATTTCTGGAACCAATGGGCCTTGAAAATATGATTAGAAAAACTGCATCTTTATAAAACATAAATGTACTGCTGGTAATGGTTTCTGAATTTGAATGTTGGATTGACTTAGTAAAAGCCAATGTGCACAATTAGAGTTGGCAACTCTAAGCAATAGCCTTCTGGGTATACCGAAGTTGAAGGAAAAAGTGTTAAAGTGGTGATTTCATTCTGTTTTCTACAGGGAACCTGAGCAAATTTTATGATACCTTGGAACCAGCAGACTTTAGTTCTTATAAGAATAGCAGAGTTTTTACTGTCTAGGATGGAATGATATTTAGGAAATCAAGTCTTACCAAAAAACATAATATAACATAAAAAGGCAAATGTAGGTAGGTATTTTGGATGTGCATAAAAAGCATATGGTTAAAATCATCAACGTTTTGGACAAAAGAATTTAAAGTTTACTCATGCCTTTAAAAGTTAGAGAAATATAGTTTGAAGAAACTATTAACAGCAGCACTTCTTTTTTAAATTTTTTAAATAAAGATGTAATTTGTTCAATCCTCTTCTCAAGGCCCATTAGTTCCAGGGATACTAACTTTTCCTTCATTCTCCCTTCTTGTAAAGACTTAAACACTGGTAGCTGGATTTATTCTTTCAGCCTGTTGATGAACATAAGCAGATAAAAATGTCCTTCAATAGTGAAGACAACCAAAATAGTTCAATTTTGGTTGAAATTCAGAAAAAACAAATGTCTGTAATGTTCTCCTCCAATTTGAAGTTAGAATAGCAAGTAATATAACAACATTTATTTTAGTTAACTCATGCCTGCTTTTAGGAACACTTTTAATTCATAATTGTTCATGAACCATTTGTTTAAATAATCTGATTTAGAATTTTGCTGATTATTGATGCTAAACTCACTGGTCTACATTTTGAAATCTTTCTGAAGATCAAGATATTTGCTTCTCTCCAAGAACACTTTAAGATATTTGCAATACATCCATCAGTACAGTCTTGTGATTATTTTAATGCTCATCTCCTATTTAGACAATGTGTGACCATCTTTTCACTTATTTTGAGCTTCAGTTTTCTTTTAACCATCTTTTTACATCCTTTTATCTTGCTAGAGAAACCAAGCAAAATGGAGTTAGGCTTGCTTTCTCTGTTGTTTTAACATTATAATAAGTAATGTGGCTGGCAGAAATGATGTTTGGACTAATATAGTTGATAATAGCTAGCATTTTTGGGGTGATTAATGTGTGGCAGGCACTGTGTTATGTGCTTTTATATACACTAAATCATTTAATGTTCACAACTCTTGAGTAGTGTAATTTTTTACTTTACAAATGAGGTGACTGTGGCTCCAGCCACAGTTAGTGGAGATGGTTAGGTGAGAAACCAGCCATCTCTCCTCTGAGCCACAACACTAATAAGTGGCAGATTTAGCATCAAAATTAGATCAGCCTTTTCCCCAGAGCTCATTCACATCCCACCACACTAAAGAATTTCAGGTTTGTTAGCAATGGGAACTTTTATTTTCAAACATTTGTGGGACCCTGGTATATTAACAAATGAAAGGAGAGCTGCTTGGTTGAAAGTGAGGCAGGATGTCTAACTGTACCCATTAGGGTCTAGAGAGAACCCTAAGTCCTTCATAAGAAGCAGGTCATAAGCCCTTGTTCCATAACATAACATAAAATTTCCCAAGAGCACCGTTAATATATAACATAGACCTATTAAAGCTAATTGATTGTTTTTAGCTTATAATAATTTCTATTTACTCTTGTTCATATTCCCATCTCTATTTTTGTTCATTTTTTTGGCCTGTTCGTACTCATCCAAAACTTGAGGTGTAGTCACACTGGTTTCTGCATTTATTCCTCACCTGGATCATTTGTGATTTTATAGTTGAAAGCTTTTCTTCAAGGGCCTCCTGTCCTTTTGGGGTCTCTGACTCTAGGATCATACACAGAAATTTGGCTTCTTTCTTTCCTTCTCTTTCTTTTCTTTCTTTCTTTATTTTTATTTATTTTTTTGGGGGGGGGGAATGGAGTCTTGCTCTGTTACTCAGGCTGGAGTGCAGTGGCATGGTCTTGGCTCACTGCAACCTCCACCTCCCGGGTTCAAGTGATTCTCCTGCCTCAGCCTCCCAAGTAGCTGGGATTACAGGTGCCTGACACAACGCCCTGCTAATTTTTTGTATTTTTGTTAGAGTCAGGGTTTCACCATGTTGGCCAGACTGGTCTCAAACTCCTGACCTCGTGATCCATCTGCCTTGGCCTCTCAAAGTGCTAGGATTATAAGCATGAGCCACTGCGAGTGGCTGAAAGTTGGTTTCTAAAAGAATGAATTAGTTTTTCTTCGTGGTGAAAAATTAAGTTAACAAGTTTACCTTCTTTCCTTTTATTGTCCATGAAACCATCAGCAAGATAAGGCAGCATTTTGTCACAAAATCAGGTTTTAGCAGAAGAGTTTTGGTAGGTGTCTGTGGTTGATGTCTCCATTTGGAGACATCTTATTTTTCTTTTGTGCCATTATCCTTATTTAACCTGGTCTGATGAACAATTATAGATGAACATTCTAAAGCAAGTAAACAACAATAAATTTTTAAATCATATAGTCACTCATCTATCCATCTTTATCTTCATGCACATAACATCCAGTGCTCATTAATATATAAAGGAAGCATATACTGGAACCATACTTTCTCCTTCAAATCTCTGATTTCCACATTGGTATATAATTTCTGTAATCCCCAATTTCTTAAGCTGGCAAATGTTTGGACTAGGGGATATGATCCTTTCAGTCACAGATTTACACTTTTTTGTTTTTTTAACTCACTTTTCTTTCTCTGCTGTCCATTTAATTTGGACAAAGCATATAGTGAGTGAGGCTGAGTGCCACTCAAATAAGGTTATTCTCAGCCCTCTTTCTGATTATTGTGAATTATTGTATATTTCCAAAATGACTTGAACATACAACTATCTTTTGAAGACAACCTAACAAGATTAACATTCATCTTTGAAAATGGTTGGAAGTACCTCCACATACCTCTGCATACCCTTGCAGGTCCACATCACTTTTATGTGAAGTCGTGATTAGGGCGTGAAACTTTCTCCTTTTTTTTCTTTTCTTTCCTTTTTTTTTAAATTTGAGACGGAGTCTTAACACCGTTGCCTGGGCTGGAGTGCAATGGCGTGATCTCGACTCACTGCAACCTCTGCCTCCCGGGTTCAAGCGATTCTGCTGCCTCAGCCTCCCGAGTAGCTGGGATTACAGGTGCCCGCCACCACACTCGGCTAATTTTTTGTATTTTTAGTAGAGACGGGGGTTTCACTATGTTGGCCAGGCTGGTCTCGAACTCCTGACCTCATGATCTGCCTGCCTCAGCCTCCCAAAGTGCTGGGATTACAGGTGTGAGCCACTGCACCCGGTCTAGGGCGTGAAACTTTCTTACCCTTGCAGGTCCACATCACTTTTATGTGGAGTCTTGATTAGGGCGTGAAACTTTCTTTCCAAAGTTGTGCTCCCAGTCACTGCTAGTAGACCATTATTCCTGTCTTTTTAGCCAGGATTAAAAACTGAAAGCCCATTTCATGAATATAATTCATATAAGCTACTATTCACTTTCTATATCCTCTTTTCTTTTCCAAAATTAAAATATCCAGAAGAGATTAAAACCAGATTTTCCCAAATCCTTCAAGTTTTCTATGTACAATTTCAAAGTTGCCAGAGATATACACCAGATTTGTTATGGATATCATCTGTTTATTCATTCCCTTGTCATTTAGCAAAAGTGAGTAGCAAGTGGAAAACTGTTAGATTTCAGGTGCCTACAATAGAACTCCATGGGAATTTTCTGCTTGCGATGGGGAGGTCTGGTGGATTTTTTTTTTTTTTTTTTGCTTTTCTTCTTGCTTTTCTTTATTTACTCTTTTGCATTCAGTAATATTTCACCTTCTTAAAGTTAATTCTCTAGGTCATCTTTAGAATTCCTTCTCCTGTTTCCTTCTCAATTATTTCCAACACCCTACATGAATCTTTCATACTATTGATAAATCATAGTCTAAAAAGGAGTTATTCATACAGTTTTTTTAAGTTCCTCTAAGTCTCATAACTGATAAGTGCTTTAAGCTGTTTCTCTCTAGAGCTCTCATCTAATCTCACATTGAAATGCCTTCTGCACACTGAGAAGATTTCTAAATGTATTTCTGGCCCTCTTCTCTTTTCTGGATGCTGGACCCATCCAGCTCTAGTTGTTATTTCTAAGTTGAATAGATAGCAGCATATCAAACTCAACATGGTCAAAGTAGAAATCTTATTTCTCCCTGAACTTGCTCACTCTCTATCTTCTGTCTCAATTATTGGTACCACCATCAGTCAAATTGCTCAGAAACTTGGGAGTCTTTTGTGACACCCTTGTTCTGTCACTCCTTGTAAATGTCTCTGATTCACTCAGCAAGAACTTCCGCTAACATACAGCCTGCAGTTTTCCATCTCTTAGCATCTCTTCTACAACCATAGGAGTCTAACCCATGTTTCTAGACTGAAAAACAGCAAGTCTCCTACCTAGTGTCTCCACTTTTACTCTTTTCTATTATAATCCACACAAAATCCAGACAGTAATCTTTTAAAACATGCTAATTAATCTTATTATTCCCTGCTTTAAAACTTTCCATAGGGTTGGCAGTGCACTGAGAATTAAAATAAAAACACTTTACTATGGCTTTCAAGACTCCTGGTAACCTGGCTTCTATTAGCTCTCCCACCTCATTTCATGCACTTGCCCCTCTTTTCCTATGCCTTGAAAATGTTAAATACATTTCTGTGTTAGAGTCTTTGCACTCTGTTACCTGTGCCTACAATGTTATTCCCCCAGTTCTTCTGAAGTTTACCCTTTCTATCATCCAGATTTTGGCTCAAATGTAAACTTCTCAGTGAAGTCTTCTCTCATTCCCAGTCCAAAGCAGTGCCCATTTCTTCACCCCCTCCTCCCACAAATCACTGTCTTCACCACTGGGTTTAAAAAATTTATTGCAATTATGAATATTAGAAATAATATCATTTGTGGTTTTACTCCAACCCCCCTCCCCTTTTCACTGTGATCTTTTTAGGGCAAGGACCACCTGTCTTCACAGCTGTACAACTGGTGCCAGTACAGTGCCTGAAACAGAGAAGTCCTCAACATGTAGCTGTGATATCTATAAAACATGAATGTCTTCAGCTCTCTAGAATCTCACGTGAAACTAGCTTTTTGTAAGTTTCTTGTAAACTGACCAGCAAGCTTTTTTTTTTTTTTTTTTTGATAATAGAAAACTGTAGAATATTGACTTTATTCTGATTTGAAAGAAAATGGAAGTATAGTTTTGGACATTTAAAAGAAAAAAACCTCCTACAGAATGCAGAAAGGCATTTCATCAAGAAAAATTCCACCGTTCTCCTAGATTAGCTGAATCTAGAACATTAGGAAAATTACCTACCTGTATCATGGATGAAGAGGACCACCTCATAAGTAACCACGCAGGGAAAATGTAAACACAGGTAGACCTTATCACACCATCAAATTCAGAGAATAAATTCAAGTCTCTTCAATGTAGTTGTGCAGCCTTGCAGTGTTGAGGTTCCATTACTGACCCTGGGAACACCGTTCTAAAGGAAGCTACCTTGCAATATCTTAGGCCACAAGCAGAAGACAATAAATAAATAAATAAATAAATAAATAAATATATCAGAACAAAATAAACTATACAAAATACAAAATGTTTGCTTAGGTATGTTTGTGTGTACTTAAGCAGGGGAAGGGGAAAGTCTAGGGAAGTGGAGAAGAGAGAGGCAGCGCTGACTACATAATCTGCGTGGCCCATTGCAAAATACAAATGTAAGACTCCTTGGTTAAAAATTATGAAGAACGAAACAGCGACAGCAGACTATTGTTCCAGAACGTTAAACCAAACACGGGTCTTATGAGCTGTGGCCTATACAACTGCACAGTCGCACACCCATGAAGCCCACCCTGGTGGGAGGAGAGAATTAGAATTCATCTCCAACGAATGTAAAACAATCCCTACCCTGCCAAAACAACAAAAATAAACGATCCAAATTAGGGCAGGTTGTGAACAATCCTGATGGCTGTGCTTGTGATCATGGTGGCGGGGCTGAGGTGGACTTGGGAGCACTGCTCCTATATAACAGACTTTAGATAGAGGAGAAGGAAAATAGTTTCTGAAGCTCTAAAGGAGAAACTTCAGGCGCAAAGAATAAGGTAAAGGAAAGGAAACCGCGTCAGACCCTCCTCCTGCCCTTGGGCAGTCAATGCCTTTTCTTTCCAAAGCGACCCTCTCCTTAGATCACTGTGTATATCCGGTGCCTTAGGAGCTGGGGTGGAGTAGGTAGGGTTGGCTGTAATGGCGTGTCAGAGCGACAAAAAGGGTAGGGACAAGTTTAAATCCCTTTCTGTGGATTGGCTTCTACCCTCTTTGGCAACAAACCCCAGGGCTCCCAGAGGGGCCTGGATGTAAGTGGTTTCCGGATGACCCATCCTCCCTTGACCCTCCGAAGGTAAGACCCGAGGGGAACCGCTGTGATCAGCATTCTTGAATTCCTCAAAAGTCACCTCACTTGTAGAAGTGCGTAGTCCTCGAGCATTTGGAAGAGGTGGCAGGGACCGTGGGGCCCGGGAAGTTCGCGACCCCAGGAAGCGGGTGTGAGGAGGTGCGCCCCATCCACTCCGTCCGCAGTCGGGGCAGCGGGACCCGCGAGGACTGGAGTCCCTGCAGGGAGGGAAGGGCCGCTTCTGCCGAGGCGGCTCCGAGCCCCGCCACTCGGTCCTATCCCGGCTCGCGGAGGCTCAGGCCTCGGGAACTGCGGGCGGAGGGGGCGGCGACCGGGCACCCTGCGGCCACTGCTCCTGCGACTCCCGCGCCCGCCGGGTGGTGGCTCCGCAGTGCCCGCCCCCAGCTCCCCTTCCCCGCCCCTCACGCCCCCGCCCGGCGCTCTGGCCGCGCCGACCCGCCGCCCCGTCCTTCCGAGCGCGCCAGGCGGCAGCTTCTTGGCGGCGGCGGCGGCGCCTCCCCCGCGCCGGCGGCCCCGCGCCGGCGGCCGCGCTCCGGGCCGGAGAGTCCTCCCGCCTCGGCCATTTTCCCTCCTCCCCATCTCCTCCCCTCAGTCCCCTCCCCTCCTGATCCTCATCCCCTCGCCCTCCCCCCGCGCGGGGACTTTTCCGGAAAGTTTTTATTTTCCGTCTCGGCTCTCGGAGAAAGCAGCTCCTGGTTCAGCCGCTGCAAAACTTTTCGGCTGCCGCGCCGCCGGCCCCCGCCCTCGGCTGCCCGGCCCCGCGCCCCGCTGAGCGATGAGCGCCCCTCCGGTCCTGCGGCCGCCCAGCCCCCTGCTGCCTGTGGCGGCAGCCGCTGCGGCAGCTGCCGCCGCACTGGTCCCAGGGTCCGGGCCCGGGCCCGCGCCTTTCTTGGCTCCCGTCGCGGCCCCGGTCGGGGGCATCTCGTTCCATCTGCAGATCGGCCTGAGCCGTGAGCCAGTGCTGCTGCTGCAGGACTCGTCTGGGGACTACAGCCTGGCGCACGTCCGCGAGATGGCTTGCTCCATCGTCGACCAGAAGGTAAGTCGCCGCGCCGCTGCCAGCCCGGCGCCTCCCCGCGGCGCAGGGGGCGCTGCCCAGCTGGCCCTCTCTGCGCCAACTTTCCGGCTCCCGGGGCTCGGCCGGCCGCCAGCCTCGTCGGCGCTCTGGAAGCCACTGGCCCCGCCGCGGCTGGACGCCCGCAGCCCGAGGCACTGCGCTCGCTGTTGCTCATCCTCCTCTCGCCCCATCTTCCTCTATTCACCGATTTGTCTCCAGTCCGCCTACTCCTCACCCATTTCCATCCTTCTCATGACAATTTCCAGGTATCTTGCCCTTTCCTCGCCGCGCCCCTCCTTGTCCTTGAGACTTCCCAGTTTTCTTCCCCTCTGTCCCCTTCCGCTATGGACCCTGGACCAGCGCATTCCTGGTGCCGGAATCCTACTTCCTGCACCAGAGTGCCCCTGGAATGGCCTGGAGACAAGAAATTTCTCACCTGTCAGCTAAACTGACCAGGACTGCAGCTACCCAAGGCCCTGTCATCTTTTAGTTCCACCTCTGTATGAACATGGAAACACATTTTCCAACGACAAAACCTGAAAGTTGCAACCTTCCTATTTTTCATTCCCGGGATGCTGATAGTAGGACGTTGAAGTGGTGGGGGTGATGTCCAGGAACATCCCAAGGCTGGCTGTGCCCTTAAGTTTGAGGCTGTGGGGCTCTGGACAGCGGCCACTCAAGGCAGGTTGGAAGAAGGGCCGTTATCTGGGGCCAGGCCACCCCCGGAGGAGACTCAGTCCAGCCACCACTGTTTACAGTTGCAATTTGGATTTTCAGGTTGCCTCTGGAGCTATCCAGAGGGATGTTGCATGGAAGGGGGTGATACAGATGTGAGGGAGAGGGGGCCATGGCGCCAGTCTTCTTAGTGTAAACAGCCAGCGTTTCAGGGGGTGGAGACAGAGGTCTCTAAAGGTGCTGAATTTTTCAGCCCTGGAGGACTGGCTAGCACTCCTTTTGCTTTCCAATTATCACTTGAATAATCATGAATTGCTTTCTTTAAACTGTGTGTAACAGAGTTTGCTAAACCTTGAGGGTTGTGAGTTGCGGCACTGAGCACAGGGATGTTAAAAGCCCCAGGTGGAAAAAAATAACCGATCTAGAAAGTTGTGAAAGTTCTAGACTAAGGTAACAATGAGTGCCAGGAATTTATTTATGGAACTTTACTTTTATATTACGGGTAATGTCAACTGTTTGCAACTTCGAAGAAAATGACACATTTTGTCTAATGCTGATGCAAGTCATATCATGCTCCTTTTCCACATCAGTATTGTGGAATGTCTATTGTGGGTAAGCGGGAGCACTCTCCTAGGCACTGTGAAAGCCTTGTATACAACCCTCTCCATTTGGATGCAGACCAGTTAATTAAACAGCAATGCTTCATAACCACATATACAATGTACAATAAAATTTCTCAAAAAGCAAAGGTAATTCTGTACAATTTTAACTTTTCTAAATTCTAAAGCAAGTGATGTAGTGTCAGAGAATATTCAAATTGGGTCAAAGTAATATTGATAGACTTTGTTTTGACCAGCTTGAAATCTCCCTCCTCCCCGCCCCCCACTTCCTTATGGAGTTCAGGATGGAGAGACTGATCCATGGCTCAAGAGGTTTGGTAGTGGGATTTTAAAATGGAGGGTGAATTCCAGGTGTCTTGGAAGCTACCAAGAGGCGTGTTACATGGAGAGAGTGAGATGAGAGCAGAGGGAGAGGGACAGCAAGCACTTATGGAATGCAGCAGGCCTGAAGGTGGTGGCTGGGGTCTTTAAGGGAAGTACAGTTATGAAAAGGCCTTGAATTAAACTGAAATTGCGAGAAGCCTCAGTAATCTTTTCACAGCGACATCATACCAAGGACATCTGAAACATGGATTTGCTGTGTGGAGGTTTTAGAATGCCAAAAATGTTATGGCAGAAAGAGCACCAGAGTCCAGTCATGAGCAGTTGGAACATGAGCCAAGACTCTTGGGGGGAGAGACCGGGAGAAATACTGGAAAGGGAAAACCATCAGCCCTGATAGGTGACTGATTTATAAGGGGAATCCTTTCCTTTTGTATTTGTTTTGGTAGTTTCTTCTGTCTCTCAAAGAAGTTTGAAAAGTTTGACTGTTTGGGATAGTTAAGGTAAAGATCTAACTCTGATTTTTTTTTTTAAGGTTATAAAAAAGTTGGGGTTAGATTTATATATGTGAACTTGAGGCTTATTTATATACAGAATACTGTAAATAAATATATACTAGATAGTGTTTCTGGACAGAGGACTTTTTCATTTTCTCTATCATCTGTCATCTCTTTCAGAATATATTGCTATCCCAGCAGAAACAAAATTAAGAGCGCTGAAGGTCCATCACAGGATACAGGGATCTCTGTGTGTTGTGACAGTAGGAATGGCAGAGTGTCAGTGTGGAGTTAAAGAAGTGGGAGGGAGTTCTTTTGTCTTTCATTTCAGTTTTTTTTTGAAGTCCTTTATGAGGATGTCAGCTATGAGGAAGGATGACAGGAGTTTGGGGAATGGATGTTTCAGGAGAGAGCAGAGGATTTGAAATCATTTACAATTTACTATGTGGGCTGGAGTCATATGAAACTTACAGCAGAAGGTTCTCCTGATCTTTCTGAGTCTTCCACATCTGTTGTCTTAAATGTGTTAAGAAGTTTTTCATTCACTTTGTTCAGGAGCTCCCTAAATACTAACATAGATCATATGAGCATTGGAAATACTAGCTGACAGTTTCAGTAACATCATAGGACATTTCCTTTGAGATGAGCAACAGAGGTGTACAAGGCTGTGTAAGTTTCCCTGAGAAACTCACCTCTAAATTATTATTGTTATTATTTAGAATTTAGAGTATAGTTGTTCTCTATGTAGCAGACAAAATTGTACTTGAAACATTGTGATGGCATTTCAACAAAAAATATTTACTTAAAATAACGTACCCTAAGTATATACTGACATATAAGTAAAGAATTCTTTCTTTCATCTTCTAGTTTAGGTGAAAAATCTAGTCTTGCTTTTTGTATGTAACAATGTATGGATATGTAATATGTTATTCTTTCTTTTTGGGAAGTATTGATCCAGGGTTTCATTTACATTATGTTTATTTATTTAGTTTGCAAGTGTGTGACATTGAAACCTGGTTGTATATAAAGATATGTATTCTGTTAGTTTACATGATTATTGTTTTCAGGAGGGTAAGAAATAATAACAATAATTGACTTCACTTTGAAACACTGTTACTTTCTACTATCAAAGAAACCTTGAATATATAGACTGAGGAGGAATTGTTTTAAAGCAAGGAAAAAAATTCCAGAGGAAGAGCTAGTTTGGTTTCATAGTACATCATCTACCTACCTACCACACAAACAAACACACACACACACTTTTTTTTTTTCAAATGAGCAGTGTTACTTTAGGGATGCTTGATGCAATTAATATGACTGTTCATTTTGGCTGTTACCTTATTAGAAAGACGACTGATATTTTACTCTTAAATGTACTTTAATAGAGTAATAGCATTTGTAAGACTCCTGGCATATAGTTTCACTTTTCAGAATCATCTTTTGGCCAAAGAAATTTAACAGTGAGATTTTAAGTAGATAGCTCACTAAAGAAGTAAGGTTAGCGTCTTGGTTTGAAAGTAGCGTTACTTTGCTTGTAATTGTTTCACTTTAATTATATTATACATTGTTTTCTTAATAGTTGTGGTGTTATTTTTCTCTTTATTACTAATTTTAGATACTCCACACATTCCATATAGATTGAGAAAGCCGAAAGTAATTAGGTGCTTGACCAATCCAACTTCCCTGGACCAACAAACTCCTTTTAAGCTAATGATTGTCTTTGGGGCTTAGGTGTATATATTTTTATTCTGATTGTATAATTGACTATATTATATGTCTACTGATTTCTGATTTAATGATGAAGTATAGACTTTGTCATTTTACTGTGATTCTTTTTTTTTTTTAGACAGGGTCTTACTCTCTTGCCCAGGCTGGAGTGCAGTAGCACAATTACAACTCAGTGCAGTCTCGCCCTCTGGGCTTAAGTGATCCTCTCACCTCAGCCCCTTGAGTAGCTGGGTCTACAGGTGTGGGCGACCATGCCTGGCTAATTTTTAAATTTTTAGTAGAGATGGTATTTTGCCATATTGCCCAGGGTGGTCTGGAACTCCTGGGCTCAAGAGGTCCTCCGACCTTGGCCTCCCAAAGTGCTGGGATTTAAGGAATCCCATTGGGTATGAGCCACTGGGCCTCACCTATTAAGTGATTCTTAAGTAATATAATTATAGTACTCTAATTTTATTTTTATTATTTTATTTTTTTGAGATAAGGCACAGACTACAAGTACAATGCACAATCATAGTTCACTGCAGCCTCAGATGCCTGGCTAATGTGATCCTCCTGCCACAGCATCCCAAGCGTTTGGGACTACAAGTGTGTGCCACCACATCTGGCTAATTTTTAAAATTTTTCTATAGAGACAATGTCTTGCTATGTTGCCCAGGCTGTTCTTGATTTCCTGGCCTCAAGTGATCCTCCCACTTCAGCCTCCCAAAGTGCTGGGATTACAGGCATGAGTCTCTGTGCCCTGCCTGTATTTTTAAAATTTAAATTTCTTTTCAGGTTTAAGAATGTCACAGGATTATATTTTGGAACTGTATATTATATATGTATTTATGTATTGCAAATGTGGAATATATATGTAGTAGATTATCTATGTCTAACTATATTTTAAAGAGCTTCATTATCCTTGTATAACCTCCAGATGCTGAAGTATTTTTTTATATTTTGTATTATAGACTGCAAAAAACGAGGCCTCAACACATATCTCACAATCCCAAATAGAAATTCTGCTTTATATTTTTCTATCAATTCACATACTTATAAACCTTTTTTAAATAGGTATATACTATTTGACAGTTTTCACAAGAATATCCTGTAAGACTGTGAAGTTAAAACCATTAAGCCTTGTAGTCCTCGGGCTGGGAAGAATTGGATGATTGGCTCATTTGATAAATGCATGAATTCATTTGGGCCTTTGGATTCAGAATTGAGATCAATCTGAAAGAGTAAAAGTACACTGTGTATGGTGGTGGTGGGGGTTACTGGAATATTATTAGTAAGATTTAAAAACTTGCCCCAGAAGACCATACTTCATGACTGTGCTGTTCATTTTGACCAGGCTCCTATCATAGCTTTTATGGGAGATTTATAACTTTATTTTCTAATGATTATTACCTTTTTTGTGAGATGATTGTATATAAGTCTTCACTAATTTATTTATGAATAACTGTTAATGACCTTACTAGAGAATACAGAACATTTGTAAGTCGATGAATGTATATTTGTGACATCTAAGATTACTTTGAGGGTTAAAGGCAATATGTGTAACATATTACACATACTGCTTGGTAAATATGTACATGATAAATGCTGTTATTGACTAAAGCTTAAAGCTCTATAGACTAGCATACTGTCTTATTAACAAAAGAAATTTTTATTTATTATTTTATTCTTATCTCAATGTATAATTAAAATTATAATATTAAACAAGCAATATGGCTGTAAGGCCCAGGTGACATCTTTTTCCTGCCCTCTGTATCAGGGCAAATCTTAGAAGTAGTTATGTTTTGAAACAGTTTCTCAAATCTCAACCTGTCAGCATTCCTTAAGGACTAATCTAATTATTATTAAATGAAAGACACATTTGCTGATAAAAGCAAAGCATATTTTCATTGCTTTTTATTATTTTTGACAGAAAGATGATTTAACTCCTTTTCAATTACAAGTGCAATGTCAATGGTGTTTCACTTGATTTTTAAAAAAGGAAATAAAATAGATGATGGTGCGGCCTTTGGGAACACAGTTCAAAATTCTGGTTCTCAAGACCAAAACTGAAAGCTTATTTGCAGATCATCGCTTAATACATGAGAAGGAAGGTGCTTGGAAATGACTTGGGGGGATTGCAATTCTGTGTCATGCTAACATCTAGAGGTTGTTTGCTAAATTGTTCCATCTGATGATAGCTAATATAACATAATTGGTTATGCATATGCAGAAATGTCATATTGAGATGAGAAGGCAAATTTACTGGGAAACAGTTGAGTTATCAGTTTGGCTAAGCCAATCACAAGTCTTTTTTAGATATTCCCGCTAACTACCACTTATCTCTCATGGAACTCCACGCCCCATTATAAAACCTTTAGAAAACCACAATCGGTAATTATTTATAAATATTTTAAGGAAGAGTGTAATGGATAATTACATGAAACTGTGTGTGTGTGTGTATGTGTGTGTATTAGACTGGAATCATTGAATAAGCTCTCAAACTATGCCAAAAAACTAGTATAATGATCAAGATTGCGAGGCTGGACTCAGACTGTTAGAAGTTGGTAGAATGCAGTCTTATAGATGTTGATGGTAACATGAAGTTTCTTTCCTTGCTTTGTTTTTATATTTGTTTGCTTTGATTTATGTATAACGGTAATTAATCTTTGACCTCTGATCTTGCACTATCACCTTGTTTAATGTGAAAGATCTAAACCCAAATGTGGAAATAGAGGTAAAAATATAGGGTGTTTTTTTAATAATAAAAGATACTACTCATCTTTTAGTTTCCCCAGGATTACTTTAGAGTGATTTTGAAAATGTGATTTCAATTTCTTAAATCTTTCCTTATTGTTGGAATATGTTGGAACAAAACAAGACAAGCCCTCACCTAAGCCCACCAAGCCTCGCCTAAGCCCTGTCCTTCTCCTTCATCCCTCCCTCCTCCCACTCACCCTCCTCCTCCTCCCTCACTTTCCCTCCCTTCCTTCCTTCCTTCGCTGCATGCCATTTTCATTGGCTGCGGCTGCAAAACGGCTGGCTGCGCTCGAGTTAACCGGATAAACCAGAACGGATTCGGTGACGGTCTTGGGGCTTGCTGTGCTCGGCTGCATTCGGGTGATTTGCTCACCTCCGGCCTCTTTGAAGTGGCTGAAGGACTACAGGTATGTGCCACCATGCCTGGATGATTTTCTATATTTTTAGTAGAGACAGGGTTTTCCCATGTTGCCAGGATGGTCTTGAACTCCTGCATTCAAGTGACCCACCTGCTTCGGCCTCCCAAAGTGCTAGGATTACAGGCGTGAGTCACTGCGCCCAGCCTCATTTCCCTCTTTCTATTGATAGAATTTAGATACAAAGAAAATGGTGATTTTGCATACAGCTATTCCAAAAATTTTTTTATCTATAAGAATATGAGATATTTCCCACAGGAATTCTTTTAATACTATCAACCAAATATTTTTGTACCGTTAAAAACCAATTGTGATAGCACCACTTGAAGTTATTTGGCAGCAGAGAAATTCACATCATTCTGTTTCTTTCTTTTTCTGGTCTCACCTAGAAAAACAGATCATTAAATATACGGAGTCTTCAATTATATGGCCACTATGGCTGTTATGGAATATCATGTAATTTGAATAGTTAAGAATTGGTATAAAAACAATGCATTTTCAGACAAATTTCGCCTGTCCGAGTCTACAGTTTCCTGTGTAGAAGTTTCTTCCAAAGTTATGAAAGGTTTTATTTGGCTTAAGCCAGACAATTGATATAGTAGCTTAGCAATGTTGGCAAACATAAAACTTAGATTTTAAAATATGCAATCACACAGGAATTTTGTTCAACTTATTTTGGTGAAAAGGAAAAAAAAATACACCCTTCACTAGTTCATTGGCATCTATTCTGACTAAACCACTGATTGATGAGGAACTAGTGAATTTATTGCTTGTTTTTAGGCACAATTTCAGGAATTTCTGAATGCTTCTCTCCTTATTTGTCAGCAGCCACTTTTCCCCACATATATTATAAAATGGTTGAAAAGTATTAATTGAGTAACGAAAATTTGAATGTAAAGTATGAATGTGCATGATACCTGGTGTTGTTGATAATTAGTTTGATTTTTTTCCTACGCTCAATGTTCTTATAGTTAGGTGATTCTCTCAACCTGAGCAATTGCTCAGTATAGGTGAAAATATTAAAGAGATTGCTTATTTGCAGTTACGTAAATATCCACTGCAATGATGAACATTTGTATTTTTCAGTTTGTTTGGTTCCGTATCAATTCTGGATAGGAGTGGCATGTTATACAGCCTTTTGTGAAAGTATTGACATTATTTCACACAATGTCTTGTACAGTCAGAGAGATTGGGGAGGAGAGGACTGAAGGGGCAGTTAAAAACTAGAAATAAAGAATCGAGTGGTAAATTGAAAAGGCCAGAAAAGTGGAACATTAGATTAAAGGGTTACCACTTGTATTATGGCAAGTATTTTAGCTACTGTGGGCAGCTGAACATTGAGATCTAATGGTTAGCACCATCTGAAAAGATATTCAGAAACTTCCTAATCAAATTGTACATATGGTACATATTCTTGGTGTCATTGGGATCATAATAAGTAAGTGGTGTTTTTATACTTTTGTAAATTAGTATTTGATATTTTCATAGTTCTGACTGTCTGAATTACCTGTCTCACATTGAGTTCCCTTTTTAACACTGCAGGTGATCCTACAAGATTCTTTCTCCCTCCCCAGCATTATTAAGGTATAATTTACTAATAAAAATTATATATACTATGATATATGATGTAATATTTTGATATATGTATGCATTGTGCGGTGATTAAATCAAGCTAATTAACATGTCCATCATCTCACAGACTTATCTTTTCTTGTGTGTGTGGTGAGAACATTTAAAATCTACAGTCAGGCAATATATTATTTCCTGCTTTGAAAAAATCAATTTTGGGGTACTAGGCTTAGTACCTGGGTGACAAAATAATCTGTACAGCCTCCCATGACACAAGTTTACCTATATAACAAAACTGTACATGTACCCCTGAAACTAAAAGTTAAAAAAACCTATTTTTTACTAAAAAAAATATCTACAGGTATGTAGCGTTGCTGTAATCATACTCTTCAGTTCATAGCACATAGTTTTCATCAGTCCAAGTAAGGATCCTATTGTGTTATGTTTCATTATTTATTCTCAACCAGGCATTGGAAGAACTGTGGTATATGTATGAAGTATTATATATTGACAGTTGAAGCTTGTTTCAGTATACAGAATTTTCACAAGATAATAGATGGTTAAGATGAAATTAAAAGAGTATTCAGCATTTTAAATAAAGAGCTGTATCTCTTTTCTTTCTTTTTTTTTTTTTGAGACGGAGTCTCGCTGTGTCGCCCAGGCTGGGGTGCAGTGGCACGATCTCGGCTCACTGCAAGCTCCGCCTCCCGGGTTCACGCCATTCTCCCGCCTCAGCCTCCGAGTAGCTGGGACTACAGGCGCCCGCCACCACGCCCGGCTAGTTTTTTGTATTTTTAGTAGAGACAGGGTTTCACCATGTTAGCCAGGATGGTCTCCATCTCCTGACCTCGTGATCCACCCGCCTCAGCCTCCCAAAGTGCTGGGATTACAGGCTTGAGCCACCGTGCCCGGCCTGTATCTCTTTTCTTTTTCATAAACAATGGAATAAAAATAATCTGAATATAATCAAATTCTAACTTGATATGTCACAAACAGAAACATATTTCTACATTGAATAAAATAATGTGTTCAAATATGAAATGCATGTATCATTAAATGAGCTTGCTGTAAATGGCTTAAGCTGACTTTTGATAGGAATTTTTTTGCTTGAAATTTATTCATCGACATTTATGTTGATGTAAATTTCAAATTTTCCTAAAAACAAAAGTACTTTTCATTAATTATTAATAAAGATTAATCTGTTAGGTTAAAGTGTTAATCAAAATTTTTAAACTGTCAGTTTTGTACATACCAAAAATACAGAGCCTTTTCCTCGGTTGTCTAAATCCATCGTATTAATGACATAATAATTACGGGATGATTATGGAACTGTTTCTTTGTTTTGGGTGAATGACTAGCTAGAGAGAGACCAGGGATTCAGTTCTAGTTGAGGTGCTAGAATTAAGTTCCAGAGACTTGATTGAATTAGATCATTTATCAATAGTCGAATGTTTATTCAAGACCCTCTTTCTTAAGCTTTTTATCAATTAAGCATGAACATTTCCCCCCTCCCTTCTAACTCCTCACATTGTTGAGAAATGGAGGTAGGCTAGTGTTCTGGTAGGGCCTCTTGGATTGGACCAGGGAGTTCTTATCGTTGCAAAAAGTGGCTATGTTCTTTTCATAGTGCTAGGAGATCATGGTTAGAATTTAGGGAGGAACACACTTAAGGGAGTGTTTGGCAGAGGGAGTAGGAGGAATTTGGAGACATTTAAGTGTGACTTCTTTGCCACAGGAAAAAGAGATTATTAAGATGAGACATGAGACTATTTCTTAGCCTACAGAAAGGTGAGGTCTACTGTCCATTTTGAGACATCTGTATAGTTCTGTGGTGCAAAGCTGGTATCATCTTTGTATTTAGCATCCTTGAAAGGCTTGGTCTGTGTCTCTAATATGGAAAGCTGCAAGTAAGAACATGGGTGACCAACAAGAGTTGCAGTTATTTAGAGATTGGTTAGTGCAGTTAGACCGTCAGAACAGTAACACTAGAGGCTACAACCACTTGACCAAACGGCTGTAGCTTTTTCACCATTGTCAAAAGCAGGAAATTGTTGGGGAATGATATCAGTTAATCTTTGGTGATGACTTTGAATCAGTGTGGTGGTGAATAGACCTGGAACAGTGACAATAGGCAAAGTCTGTGGGCTTCTGAGATTCATGGCACCTGAGGGCAGAAAAGAACAGACAGCAAAGCTCTGACCTTCCTGTTCCTAGAGCCAGAAGAAATGGCCGCGCTAAATCACTTAGCGATAACAGTGGAAAGAGATCTTGGAGGTTGCTTTTTACAAGTGGAGTAGTCCTCTTTAGAAATTTTATGAGTGTCACATTTGAGCTCCGAGGGACAACTTCATGATGACCTGTCTGTAAGAATTTTGAAAAGCTTATCCCAGGAGACTTGGGTCGTGATAGACAAGGTTCCAGGGCCTCTTCTGGAAAATTCCGTGAGTAGCAAAGGACCTTGAACTGGCAGTTTCTCTCACAGTACAATGGCCAGCAGAGTGGAGCCTCCAGGAACAAAACCTTCCTGACATTTACTTTGTGTGCCAATCTGTATCTTGGCTTTTCATTTGTCATTTCTGATTTTCACAGCAGCGCTTCGTGGTAGTAATTTTATCTGTTTTAAGGATGAGGAAAGTACAGGTTGGAGAGATTAAATTATTTACCTCAAGTCACATAGCTACTATGTAAAAAACAGATCCTCCCAATACTTTATTCACTTGCTTGAAAGGCTATAGATTTGTACAAAGAGTTTGGAATTATCAGACAGTGGGAAGAAATTTAAATCTTCTTATTATGTTGGCTGAAATTTACTTAAAAATGCTTAAACTTTGACAATGTGGTATTATTGATTTATTGAAATTATTCCTTAGTCTAGAAGGCTTCCCTTGTCTGGAATTCACATCCCAATTAGTAGCCAGCTAGAATCCTAGTCACTTCGGAGGTCACTAGTACAAGGATTCTCTTATTGGTGGCAAGATTCCCCCCACTTCCCACTCCTTCAGTATTTATAATTAATACAGCGAACATTAGAACTGGACTCTCATTGGGGAAATTAGTGAAATTCGAGAGATATTTTTATATCTCTTTTAGAGATACTAAATCTGCCTGTTTGGGAGATACTCCTCACCCTTGAGGAATCTTATGATCTATAATATGTCTAATTTTTAATTTTTTTTGAAATATATTTCTGTTTGTGTAGCAGAATTTGGTTTGGAATTTGCTTTTCTGGTAACAAAATTGTGGAGATAGCCAGTCCTTACCCACCTTGAAATTTTCAGATGCCACTGTCTTTATCCAAAGAAGTTAATTACCTTGTGTAATTGAATTGGCCTTCTTTCCAGTAAGATGTGGCCACCAAGTGTTTTGGAAGAAGAGATTATGGTAAGACCATATATTGATCATTATGGTTCAAAATTAGTAGATGTAAAGAATTTTAGCTACCAGTGTAAGTCAATGAATCATTCTTGAATAGTATACTGATTCTGAGCAGGTTCTGAGAAAACAACTAAGGGTCCTTAAGAAAAGTGCCTTTCAGGGTTTGCTTTTCGTATTTATTTATTTAGAGATGGAGTCTCGCTCTGTCCCCCAGACTGGAGTGCAGTGATGTGATCTCAGCTCACTGTAACCTCCACCTACCAGGTTCGAGCAATTCTCCTGCCTCAGCCTCCTGAGTAGCTGGGATTACAGGCACATGCCACCACACATGGCTAATTTTTGTATTTTTCGTAGAGATAGGGTTTCACTATGTTGACCAGGCTGGTCTTGAACTCCTGACCTCAGGTGATCCACCCGCCTTGGCCTCCCAAAGTGCTGGGATTACAGGCATGAGCCACCGTGCCCGACCTACTTTCCTTTTAGAAGTAGTATTTGTGTTGTATATTTGCTAAGGGTCATTCTTCACAAATATGTATGTTTATTCTTCTAATAAAGTTTGTTTGCTTGCTTATTTTTTGTCAGTTATGAATGAAGCCACTTGAAGGTAAACTTACTCCCACTTGTACATGATCAATCACAAGCTAAGTAGAAGTTTTCTTTTCCACTTCAGTGGTTGAATTTAATTGTGAATTGCCTTGCATCCCTTCACATTGTCTGTGTGCAGGGCTAATGCCAACACTTACTTCCGTTGTAGACTAATTGTACTTTCCTCAAACTTGGTACAAAAATGTAGATACAAGTGTATATGTATATAGAGAGAGATGACTTGACCTAAAGCACATTCATAATTCAGTTCAATTCTAAGGGTTCCTGCCCTGAATGAGTACTGAGCATCATATAGTAAAGTAGTTTTCCCTAATGGTCTAGAAAGGTGCTTTTCTTTGATGTGTTTGGAACTTTAGAACTTTAGTACAATGGACAACTTACATAGAGGCTTTTTGCACATGACTTACTGGTAGTGTCTTGGTAATGAAAAGGCAGCAGACATCTCCAGCTGTACTAGAGGTCTGAATTTACTAGATGTCTGTTAGTCAAGTACTGTGCCTTGTAAACCTTATCTTCAGATAACTCATGTCTAACTAGTTAGACACAGGGCATCAGTTGTTGCTTGAGTAGTAAGGCCAATCACTCATGCCTAACTTTCCTTTACCAGATTATAAGTACTCAGAAATAACTGATTAGCTTCAGAGCAACCTTTGTGACAGATGTTAATTTCATCTACTAATGTGGAATGTCAACTAGGATGTAGATCTTACAATATTTACATAAATCCAGTAGCTTCCGTACATTTTTGAAGAATGAAAAACTACATTTTACATGATTTTTGCTTTTTTTCAATTCTTTAAGAAGGTTAGGGAGCAAAGGTAAACACAGAGTGAGGATGGACTAATGGAGGGGAGTCGCTCTAATACACTAAATTAAATGGGCTGATCATATGCTCTGTTGTCCAGGACAGTCCCAGTTCCATGCCTGCTGTCCTAGAATTCTTTTAAATTGTATATTCACTCATAAAAACAAACGAGAAAGAAAAACAGAAAGAAAAACCTGAGTTAGGCAGACATTTTATTACCTTTTGGCCAAAAAACCTGTACATTTAAGGAGAAAGGTAAAATTTACATTTCATAGAAAGAGTCATCAAATCATGTATATTAACCATGTCATTTTGGGTAACTCTTCTAAATGATTCAAGCTAAAAACAAAAGCGAACACCCTACTTAGGTTATAATGTTATCCACTTTGAACAAATGTTTCTGTATAACTTAAAAATGAAAAGACAACTAACATTTAGAATTCATTTCATAAGCTAATTGCTTAGATCTCACTTTGAATGTAATATATAAAGCAGTTTCAGTGCTCTTTTTCAACCAGTCAGCAATCCAAGATACTATAATAGTACATTTGTATCAAACAGCAAATAACTTTGAGTATTGTGGTATTACATACTAAATTGATTCTGGAAGTATATACTACCTTTATTAATTCAGCTAGTTAAACAGAAAAGCCTGCTTTGAAGCTGTAGCATAAAGTGCTCTTGGCAGTCATGACAAAGGCAAAATACATGGACTTAGATGCAGAAGGGTGACACTGTTTATCATAGTTTCAAGTTGTACTTTATTGTGTTCTTTTCACTGGAGAAAATATGGTTGGCAAGAAAAGGAGGAACACTATACACAGATGTCTTTGGTTATTTAGAAAATTTTTTATTTAAAAAATAAGTAGGCAAATAAGAGAGATAAAATTTTGGAAGTTGTATTGTCCCAAAATAAGAATGTATGGACTGTAGTGCATATTTGCTTAAGATGTTCAGAGTCATGGTCTGGGTGAAGCAGATATATGAGTTATACCTATTACTCTATACTTGGTTTCTGTTGATGAATATACTGTTGAAGTAATGTTAAGAATTGTAGGTTTGGAAGTCATGATGTTGAATATTCTGTCTCTGAAAAATAATGCAAGTCAGGGGACTAAAGCCACTTGAATAGGAACTTGATTTAATCATTCCTGTTTAGAATTTTCTCCACATAGAAAATCATAGACTTTTATACTTTAATTAAATAATTGGGTTTTTTTTTTTTAAATTACAAAATTACAATTTGTGGTAGGCTAAATAATGACGCTCCAAGATGTCTACATCCTAATCCCTGGAACCTTTGAATGTTACCTTATAGGTCAAATGGAACTTTGTAGATGTTGTTAAGGATTTTGAAACAGGGAGATTATACTGTGTTATCCAGGTGGGTCCAGTCCAGTCACATGAGACCTTAAAAGTGGACAGTTTTCCTAGTTAGGTCAGACAGATGAATATGAAGAGCAGAAGTGATTCAAAGAATGAGAGAGATTCAGTACCCTTTTGCTGACTTTGCAGGTGAAAGAAATGGGCCATGAGCCAAGGAATGCTGAGGTCCCTGTAAGAGGAAAGCAGAAGGAGTTAGAGTCATGTAGTAGGAGATGTGACAACAGAAACAAGATGTTGGAGTTATTTGAGGAGTAGCTCATAAGCCAAGGAATGTAGGAAAAGCTAGAAGCTGAAAAAGGCTAGAAAAGGTTTCTTCCTTCCAGAAGGAACCACATTTTGACTTTTGTCTAGAGAAACTGATTTGGACTTCTGATCTCCAAAGCAGTAAGATAATAAATTTTTGTTTAGTAAAGTCATCAAGTTTGTGGTAATTTGTTACAGCAACAGTAAGAAACTAATATGCCACACTCATTGCAGAAAAGGTGAGAAATTCAGATAAGCCCCAAAATGGATCAGACTACTCAGAGTTAAACATAGTTAATATTTTGGTGGATATCTTATTTTTTTTCTGTAAGCAAATATGCTCATCCAAATTCAAATATGCTTTTATTTGCTCTTTTTATTTGATACTTCTATGCCAGTTTTGAAATATAAAATGTTCAGTGCCCTTGGGGATAGTTTTGTGTGAAGAAAAGACTTCAGATATGTACATTGGTTTTAGAATTTAGTATTCAAGTTATTAAACTTGTAGGTTCAGATGTTACTACTTAATCTTTCTAGTAGAACTTAAAAATATAAATTTTAATAAGTCTAGCAGATTTGAATAACCACACTTAAGAATCTTTGAAGAATTACGATATCCTTTATGAACTTAATTATTAAATGCTTTCAAACATTTGAAATTGCACTTCTAAATTTAAGATATTTGATTTCCTTTAAATACTTCAATCATCTGCTTGATAAACTTTATACGTTCTTAAGTAGTCCTTACACAGCTAATAAATTAAACATAAGTATTGTAAAGTTTAAGTTTTTTAATATTCCGATGCCATACACACAAGCCAAAGTTAATTACTTAATCATATGTATATAGTATGCACAAAAGTATTAATATTATGGTTTTGATTCTCTTAAACTTCTCTATGTTTAATTTCAAACCTTCCCATGTTTGAAAGATATTTTTTCACCTGTGAAATAATTGTGTGATTCCACACAATTTGTGGAGTTCCCTTCTCACCTTCTCATATAATTTTGCAGTTGTCTTCTTGGCTCAATTAAAGTTGCATAAACACTAAAGCTTTTAGCTGGGACAAAGATTGGGTTTTTGTGACAAGTATAGATCAATTCCACAGAACCCTATTTCTATCAGTGATTCTATCACTTCAAGAAAGGGGGTAATCATGTATCCCATATCCCTGGATTCCATTCATATATTACCTCTTTGTCCTAACAAGTCTCAAATTCCTTCCTTGATTGATCACTTGATTGGATTTTTAATTCCTTTAGCTTTTAAGATAGGCAAATCTCTTTTTTATCTACATGAAAGACTATTGAACTTGATGAAATACTGCACTTTCATAATCTTTCTTTCTCATAAGGCTACGCTAATTCTTACAGATATTAAGTGTGTGACTGAACGTTGGCAGTCTCTCGGGCTTTGTGAACCATCTAGTCACAACTCATAAGACCATTGTTCTTACTCAGTATCTTCCCCTGGAAATAAAAGAACACTCATGAGACCACTTTCTAGTGTCTAACTAGAATTGGTATATAGATTTATTGCAGTATATTTAACTTGTACCCTACTCTTTGAAATTTACATCACACACCGGGGCCTATCATGGGGAGGGGGGAGGGGGGAGGGATTGCATTGGGAGTTATACCTGATGTAAATGACGAGTTGATGGGTGCAGCACACCAACATGGCACAAGTATACATATGTAACAAACCTGCACGTTATGCACATGTACCCTACAACTTAAAGTATAAAAAAAAAAAAAAAAAAAAAATTCCCTTACTCAAAAAAAAAAAAAAATAGAATTCTATTTTTTTGTTTGTTTTTCTTTAAAATGTCCTTATGCATAAGCTGTAGCACATTTAAAAAATTTGTCGATGTAGGCCAGGTGCGGTGGCTCACACCTGTAATCCCAGCAGTTTGGGAGGCTGAGGCGGGCGGATCATGAGGTCAGAAGTTTGAGACCAGCCTGGCCAACATAGTGAAACCCCATCTCTACTAAAAATAGAAAAAATTATCCAGGCGTGGTGGCGGGCGCCTGTTATCCCACCTTCTCCGGAGACTGAGGCAGAAGAATCTCTTGAACCTGGGAGGCGGAGGTCACAGTGAGCCGAGATCATGCCATTGCACTCCAGCCTGGGCGACAGTGTGAGTCTCCGACTTGGAAAAAAAAAAAAAAAATTTACTGATGTAATACGCATATTGAACTTCTTTTGATATTATCTGTTAATATTACTAAAATTAATTCCTGATATTAAATTGTAGCTTTTATTTCAGAATTATAATGATTCTTTGCTTTTTTCTGTTTGAAAAGTGCAAGTGCATAGGTTTGTTTTTTTTTTTTTGCTTTGTCTTTACACAGAAAGATCAAGATGATGTAAGTACAAGAGGCAGAATAAACTGGTAGACTCAATAGCCAACACTTAAATGGATTATTGAGTAGACTACATATGAAATATATCTAACAGTTTCACAGTGAACAAATAAACTTTAAAACCACAGCCTTATACTTTCAACTTTCCTGCTCTTTAATAAGAACTGGCTTGATTTTTAAAAATATGTATCACGTTTCACTTTGATCTTTTAAAAAGAGTTTAGAAAATATACATCTTTATAAATGTTTAAGAAAATTCCATAAAACAATTCCTTAAAAGTAAAAACCTCCATTTTATTCTTATACAGTTTGTTCTACTCTGCAGTATTCTTTAGAAATGTGAAGTACAAGTCATATTTTTAGACATAAATATGAATGTCATCTTTGACATGTCCATGTTTTACTAAAAGTCCAAAAGAAACAGTTGCTTGCTTATTGAATACTGTAGAGCTGTCTTTGGTAATCTGAAGTACATTTTGATTGAGAAAACTTTGGTTTATACAAAAAGTTTCAGGATTATCTTTATTCAGTAAGTTTAGTAAGATTGGGTCAATCACACGAGAGTGTAAACATCACACGACCAGGGATCTTTGCCTATTTTTTTCACTGTTATATCTCAGGTATCCAGAACAGTGTTTGGTGCTGAGTGATTGAATGAATGATTTGTCTCATTATTTTCTAATTATGCTCTTAGAAGCAGAATTGTGTGGTCTATGCATATAAAAATTAAGTGTTTTGGGCCGGGCGCGGTGGCTCAAGCCTGTAATCCCAGCACTTTGGGAGGCCGAGACGGGCGGATCATGAGGTCAGGAGATCGAGACCATCCTGGCTAATACGGTGAAACCCCGTCTCTACTAAAAAATACAAAAAAAAACTAGCCGGGCGAAGTGGCGGGTGCCTGTAGTCCCAGCTACTTGGGAGGCTGAGGCAGGAGAATGGCGTGAACCCGAGAAGAGGAGCTTGCAGTGAGCTGAGATCCGGCCACTGCACTCCAGCCTGGGTGACAGAGCAAGACTCCGTCTCAAAAAAAAAAAAAAAAAAAAAATTAAGTGTTTTGTTATACCTGGGCTATTTGCTTTCTAGTAATTGCTCTTTTCTACCTTTGATCCATCATTATTATTCAAATAATTTTTAAAAGGATTTTGTGAGACAAGACGTAGCTAGGATTTTGTGATATTAGACGTTACTGGAGAAAACCAACAAAAGCCCCAGAGATTTGGGTCTCTTCTGAGGACATGATATTCCTCTCCACTAACTAGGCCAAAGATTTAAAGATAGTGAAAGCCTTCCTTTCTGAAAACATTTTATGGTAGGGCCTGAATAAATATTTGTTGGATTAAATTGAGTCTGGAACAGAAAGAGTCTTTTGTGGTTGTTGGTGGATACCTAGTTGAAATATTATGAAAAACATTTCAAGATTTTACTTGTCAAATCTCAGCCTAATTTACCTGTAGATTTTAAGAACATAATTATGCAAATAATAAAAAGTCTGACAAATAAAATACAGTGGTAAGAGAGACAGTGCTGCAGAGGAAGCAATAAAGTCTTTGGAGAAAAACATCAGAAAATAACAGACTCACCCAATCACCCCATGTAAGGCTGGAAGTCTCTTTGTCATTGTTTGTTTTTTCTTCCCTGCTTCCCACTCACCTGTGAAGTGTATTTGAGAAACTCAGATGGGCTGACAGGGAACATTCAGCAGAGTGGCCTCCAGCCGAGAACTTTTTAGTCACTTGTTTGGCTGTTTTGATGTGAGTCAGTGAGATTACAGTTTAAAAACATTTACCTTTTCCTTATTTCCTGTCAATTCATAACCTTAGTTACTTTAACTTTTTACATTTTACATCTGTTACTCTGCTCTGAATTTCTTAAGTCAGAGTTTAGCCCTTTTGTTTTTTTTAAATTGATACAAGGTCTCACTCTGTCCAGGGGGTGCAATTGGCTCACTGCAGCCTTGACCACCTGGGCTCAAGCGATCTTCCCACCTCAGCATCCCAGTAGCTGGAACCACTGGAGCATACCACCATGCTCAGTTAATTTTTAAATTCTCTGTAGAGCTGGAGTCTCCCTGTGTTGCCCAGGCTGGTCTTGAACTCCTGGGCTCAAGTGATCCTCCTACCTTGGCTTCCCGAAGTGCCGGGGTTACAGGCATGGCCTACTACACCCAGCCTAGATTTCAGCTTTTTAAATGACTTAAACTCAGGCTTATTTTAAAAAATCATTTTTATTTATACTTTCAATACTTACTACATACTGGATGGTGGGTATTAAATTACATATCTATATCCATTTCTATGTGTGTGTGTTTATTGTCTTATTTTCTGGGATTTTTAAAAGCCTTTTTCTAACTTTAAAAATTTTCTCATTGATTTTAGCTCTTGACAATCCAGATTTACACCTCATGTGTTTTAAATTTTCTGCCTTGCTGTTTTTATCTTTTTTTCTTTATAATTTATTTTCTCATGCAGTGTTTCAGCCTTCTCAGATATTCTTAAATGTCTCAGGGATACTCATGAGTTGACTTTCTCCAGAGTTATAAGTCCCGCTGGGTGTATATTATATTTGATTTTCTGGAACCCTGTTGCTCGTTAACATAACATTCAATTCTTGAATGATGAATCTGTGGTTTCCTAAATACATAACCACTGTGTTTTAAGCAAACAGTTGCGTGCTGTAAGCCTGAAGTGAGTGTAACTTCTGCAGTCACTCTTGAGGAGGGCTTCTCCCAGCCCTCGGTGCACGTCAGTCATTTGTGGGAGTGGAACAGTAGTGATTTTCAGCCATGTTTCTAGTACTGTTTTTAAGCTGTCTTACTTTTAAGATACTTATTACAAGGCTGGTCAGTTTCCTTTCCTGGCAAGGTTTTAGAAATGAATGAAGAAGCTGGTCAGAAGATGGTTATGCCAACTTGGATTTTCACAAATCAAAAATTTTTTTTTTTTTCTGCTGGCAAATGGTTCAAGTTATCAAGTATATATTTTAGCTGGGCATTTTAAGAGTAGGCCTCTTGATATACAAAAAGCATTCCTCCTATTAATTTTTGGATTATAGACCATAGGACACCCACATTCATTGAAGTGCAGGGACATGGAAGACTAGAGTCCCTGCAGGGAAACTTGGTCAAATTTTAGGAATTGGTCCAGGTTCCAGCCCTCTTGATGATGTAGTGTGACTCCACCTTTCTCCTTCAAGAGTTTTATGTCTGACTTCTCTTTCATTTTTGGGGTGAGAGAGATGGAAACAATCCCCCCTGGTTTAGCACCAAGGCCTGGGAGAAGCCCTTCTCAGGGGCGACTGTAGAAGTTACACTCATTTCAGCTTGTAGCATGCAACTGTTTGCCCAGAGTACATTGGTATGTATTTGACAGACCACAGTCCAGTAATTCCTGTTGTGGTGTACCTGCAAATCAATTTAGGAAGTGTCATTCGTTTGGCAGATTCAGAGTGCAATGTCATCCAAAAAAGTGACCATGTGTTCCCCACAAATTATTGACTTACTGGCTTTTTGTCCAAGTTGATTTCCAACTGAAAATTCAAATCTGAGTATTTTAGACTGTTGATTTTACAATAGGAGTGTTAGGATTTAAATATCATTCTTGTACTGCCTCTTTAAACAGGGAATAATATTAAGTTGCTTTCAGGTTTTATTAATCTCACCTTGGCCTTTGAATCTGTGGATAAGAATTGTGAGCTAAGCTGTATGAACTCAGCATATATCCCTGATTATTTAAGCTCCATCAGAACCTGCCCAGTAAGGGGGTTACTGGCATAAAGATCAATAGGAATCCACTTCTCATAGGTCAGTTAAAATAATAATAACAATTACTGCTATATGGCAGTAATAATAGCAATTATTACTAAAAGAACCCAAGAAGTAAACATCTATTACCCTTATTTTGCAGGTGAGGAAATTGGGGCACAGAAAGAATTGCCCTGGATTATGTAGGTAGTGGCAGAGCTGGGATTTTAAGTTTAGGCATCGAGCTCAAAGTTTGTGTGTTTAAATAACTACCAGACTATATTTATAGAACTTAAACTTTTTCAAGTGGTTTAATAAATCTGAATAAACAATGATTCCTCTTCCCTTTTAACTTTTTTCTTAATCATTTGACAATGCTTTTGATTGAGCTTCAATTACTGTTGTGGTGAACACAAAGACACTATTCTTTTATAGGTAGATCTGTTTTATTATTTGGAATTACAGGGATTTCAGCCTAGAGGCTGACCCTGTTAATTATTACCATAAAAATAAGTACCTATAAACTTTTCTAAATCTAAATTTCTTATGTTGCTATATGTTTCCAAGTTTATAGTTGGTTTAAAAGAGACAGTTATGTGTATGTGTGTGTGTGTGTGTGTGTTAGTATATGAAAAAAATACATCCGTAAATATATGTGTATGTAAAAACACATGTAGTTATATATAAAATATATATGTATGTCGTAAGTTTCTTGGTATCTTTATTTTTAAGATAAATTTAAGTTTATCTTAAAGAGCACATTAAAGCTAAACTGTACAAGGTTAGGCTTTGTTTTCACTTTAAATGATGGACTTCATATACCATCTTCAGTACCCAGCCTTAATAAACATCTAAATATATTCAGTCTTTTTTCATTAATAATTTTTTTGTTCCTCAGTTGTCACCCCTTTATCCCTTTCTTCTCAGATTATTTTAAAGGTAAGTGTTAAGATTTATTTTTAATCCAGGGTTTTGAGTCTTCAGAATGACTTTTGGAGAACATCAGGATGTTGGAATAATACTCTCCCTGTTGGGGGATATCATGTGTTTAGATGCTTGGTTCTGGAAGACTGCCTTTTACAGTTCTCTTATATGTTATGGCATGTGGTTCTCTATTTAACTGGCAACAGAGAGAAACTATACTCCAGTCATTATACTGATGGTTGTTCCTCAATATTATCTGTGAGAGAGAGCCTGTATGAATAAATTGGTTGAAGGGCATACATTCTGTCCATTCTCCCAGATTTTTAAAAACATAGTCCTGAACCAAGTTATATTAAAGGGTCGTGGGCCCAAGGTATTGCATTAATGAAACGCAGAATGATTTGTGGTGATGCCATTAGCCCATTTCTAGGCTGGTTGGACAGTATGCTCCTGTGAAACTGAGGTCTTAGGGAAGGCCCAATACAGTATTTGTTATACAGTCTTCTTTTGAGGAACCTGGAGGAGAATTCTCTGTTAAATTTTAATCCCAAGAGTAGTTGTTCATCTCTTGAGCCATTCCTATGTTTTTAATCTTATTGATAGTGTGAAGTGTGTTATTAACATTTTTCCATCTTGTGTTGACTGCCCTAAAGCTGAGAGCCAAATCTGGGGCCCTAAGAGGAGGAATATAGGGCATTATAGCATGGATTTTAAATTCTCTTCCCACTTTTCATTTGTCTTCACCCTTATATTTCTTTTTTCCTTTTTAGTTAAAACAAAATATAAACAAATTCATGAAAATTCTAACAGTTGTTATATCTAGCTTGAGGTAAGATAGATGAATTTATTTTATTTTTTCCTTTTCTAAATTTCTTATGATATACATGATAATAAAAGTAATTAGGAAAACAGTAATACTTTTAAAAATTGAATTTAAGTAACAAACTGCTAATATAAAAATGATTGCAAAGCCAGGTTCATGCGACAGTTAGAAATCTATGGGTACAGATTTTGTTTTGAATTACTTAGACTTATTTAAAATGATTAAATGAATGTTTATTAAGCAGGGCTCCATACTGAGTACTTTCAGAATAACGTCTCAATCTTGGAGCAGCCATGTAGGAAAGAAATGTTTATTCCCTCCTCTGTGGGCGAATAAAAAACTGAAAAATAATGAATGATACATGCTCAAAAATACCTTCTAAAGGAAATTATAACATGAGCTACACAATTAACAACTGTTAATTTGATGCTTTCATTTTACTAGGTGGACCTCACTTTTAAAAGGCATTATATGCTTTTCATAAGTCATATTACTGATAAATATATTTTTACATATTTTCTAGTAATAAAATAATGTACAGTATTTTGAATCAGAGATTTTGACCATGAAAATTGATAAATCATAATTCCTTTTTTTTTTTGGAGATGGAGTTTTGCTCTTGTTGCTCAGGCTGGAGTGCAATGGCACGATCTTAGCTCACTGCAACCTCCGCCTCTCAGGTTCAAACAGTTCTGCCTCAGCCTCCCAAATAGCTGGGATTCCAGGTGCATGTCACCATGCCTGGCTAGAAAATTGATAAATCATAATTCCTATGCATTTTGCTCGAAGACATGCATTGAGCCCTGTGAGAGTGATATGATAATGTGGCAAGAGAATATTGGTTTACAAATAGGAGACTCAAGTTATTGTCCTATATAGATGTACATTGAGTTTGTATGTGTCAAACTCTATTCTAAGCTTTGAAGGTATAAAGTCAAAGAGCTTTGGAATCCTTGGCAGCCTCCTAACTTCTAGATATGGAGTTTCTGCATTTTAGTAATCTTGTTAAACAGGGATGGCAATTCCTGTTTTTCCTAACATCAGAGTTTATTGTAAGGATCAAAATAAATATGGCTTGAGTGAGTGTTTTTGAAAAAGGGCCCAGCAAAGTTATACAAAGAAGGTAATATTATTGATTGACAAAATTTGACATTTTCTACTATTGCTGTTGCTGTTGTACTGTTGATTACTATTGATATAGATGCAAATGTAAGTTGATTAAAGTATAAATTTAGATTTGAAGACTCAAAGAATTAATGAACTATGCTGTATCTTTTTTATTTTTATTGTTTATAATTTCAGCTTTTATTGTAGATTAAGGGGTACATGTGCAGGTTTGTTAAATGGGTATATTGAGTGATGCTGAGGTTTAGGGTACAAATGATCCCATCACCCAGGTAGTAAGCATAGTACTCAGTAGGTGATTTTTCAGCCTCCTTTACCCTCCCTTCTTCTTTGTCTAGTAGTCCCAGTGCCTATTGTTCACATCTTTATGTCTATGTGTATTTAATGCTTAGCTCCCATTTATAGGTGAGAACACATGGTATTTGGTTTTCTGTTCTTACGTTAATTTGCTTAGGATAATTACCTCTAACTCCATCCACGTTGCTGCAGAAGGCATGATTTCATTCTTTTTTATGGCTGCGTAATATTCCATGGTGTAAATAAGTAGATTTCATGTCTTTGCTATTGTGAATAGCAGTGCAGTGAGCATATAAGTGCATGTGTCTTTTTGATAGAATAAATTATTTTCTTTTGGGCATATACCCACTAGGAAGATTGCTGGGTCAAATGGTAGTTTTTTAAGTTCTTTGAGAAATCTCCAAATTGCTTTCTGTAGTGGCTGAATTAGTTTGCATTTCCCACCAACAGTGTATAAGCATTCCTTTTTCTCCATAGACTCACCAGGTTTTGTTATTTTTTGACTTTTTAAAGTTGTTATTTCCGCCAACTGACTGGTGTGAGATGGTATCTCATTGTGGTTTTGATTTGTGTTTTTCTGATGATTAGTGATGTGGACCATTTTTTCTTATGTTTGTTGTTGCTTGTATGTCTTGTTTAGATAATTGTCTTTCATGTTTTTTGCCCACTTTTAAATTGGATTGTTTGTTTTTTTGCTTGTTGATTTAAGTCCTTTTTCGATTCTGGATATTTGACCTTTGTCAGATGCATAGTTTGTAAATATTTTCTCCCATTCTGTAGGCTGTCTGTTTACTCTGTTGGTAATTTATTTTACTCTGCAAAAGCTTTTTAGTTTAATTAGGTTCTATTTGTCAATTTTCATTTTTGTTGCAGTTGCTTTTGGGGACTTAGTGATATGCTTTACCTTTTAAACTGCTCTGTTGTCAAGATTTTTCTTTTTTCATTATTAAAGCCAAGAGTTTTAAATGAACACTTGGTCTCACTATGGACTCTATAAGGGAATGGTTAGGAAGAGGAGCCTGGTTTGAAGTCTGATTTTGCCACTTGCTTTCTGACTAACCTTGGGTAATTTACTTCAGATCTCAGTTTCCTTTTCTGTAAAGGAAGGATAATAAACATCTGTGCAGTAGACATTTAGGATTGTTATGGGAGTCAGTAACATCTATGGAACACTTACATATTAGTCCATTTTCACACTGCTATAAATTTGCAAGACTGGGTAATTTATAAAGGAAAGAGGTTTAATTGACTCACAGTTCTGCATGACTGGGGAGGCCTCAGGAAACTTACAGTTATACTGGAAGGTGAAGGAGAAGCAAGCACTTTCTTCCCAAGGTAACAGGAGAGAGAGCTCAAGCTCAGGAGAAACTGCCATTTATAAAACCATCAGATCTCGTGAGAACTGACTATTACAAGAACATGCTCCCATGATCCAATTACCTCCCACCAGGTCCCTCTCCCAACACGTGGGGATTACAATTCGGATTACAGTTCGAGATGGGATTTGAGTGGGGACACAGCCAAACCATATCATAGTGCTTTGCATGTCCTAAGCAGTCAGTCCATGCTAGTTAGGATGACACATCCATTAATAACATTGCTGAGGTTATAATTTAAGGTCTGTATGGGCAAAATCCTAAATGGCAAATTTTTACTTTAAATTTAAGTTTTTGAGACAGAATCTCGCTCTGTCACCCAGTATGGAGTACAGTGGCACAATTTCAGCTCACTGCAACCTCTGCCTCCCCAGTTCAAGCAATTCTCATGCTTTAGCCTGCTGAGTAGCTGGGATTATAGGTGTGGGTCCCCATGCCCGGCCAATTTTTGTATTTTTAATAGAGATAGGGTTTCACCATGTTGACCAGGCTGGTCTTGAACTCCTGGCCTTAAATGATCTGTGCACTTCGGCCTCTGAAAGTGCTGGGATGAGACACCATGGAGCCTCTGTGCCTGGCCAAATTCTTACTTTATGTAAACAACCTCCCAGTGTATAAGGTGTATTGTACAAAATAGATTATGTGTTTTTTTGACAAGGTTTGAAAACCAATAAATTAATTTATAGAATGAATCATGAATGATTTCATGAAATTTCTTATGAAAAAATGGTTTAACCTTATTTCTAAATGTATCTAAATGTGATGTAATTAAAATACTGTATTTATTTGATGTAAACTGTATTCTATTGATGTGTGCTTGTATTGATTCTTAGTAAATTGTGGATTGAACTCAAAATAGCAAATGCTAATCTTGATATAAATATTTTCATATTTGCATAATAAATATGAGAATTTGCATTTGGAATATTTTATAAATATTAATCAATTAAACTTCAGAACACTTCAGTGATCGAGATATTATAAATCAACCTTCTGGATGAGTATTAAAATTTGCCTACAGAGAAATTCTCTGCCTTCTGTATTCTAAAATAGCATCCAGATGGGAATCTTTAATATTAAATGGTTTTTTAAAGTTTCTCTCACTTTCTTTTTGCTTATAAACAAATATTTTTAAATGTCCATACTTAAAAATCAAAGAAAGGCTCAGGTAGTTTGTATCTGTGGACACAACTGATGTAATAATTTGTACAGGATTGAAGTCAGTTTAGTCAAATTCTCAACCAGCTCAATTAAAAACAACACCAACAAGAACAGCAATAACAGTGGCTTCTATTTTGGTCTGAATTATCAATCTAGTGGTGTTTGAAGACGTAATGAAAATGATCTGATGATTTGCTTTGTTTTAAGTGGAGAAGCCTAATAGCTAAGTAAAATGACACAATGTGATATGTAATATTAATGAAAAGCACAAATACTTGAATAATGTTGGAATTCGTTTATTCAATAAACACTTTGTAATGTACCTTTATTTCCCCAGGCACTTATGGACCTGTTGATGTACATAGAGAAAAAAAATACTATGCCCTTCCCTGAAGAACTTATTTACCATTCTACTGACTGCTTTCTTAGACATATTGGCTAAAATGTACTGAAAATTTTAAAATTCTTTAAAAAAAGTAGACTGTAGACTCTTGCTAACTCAAGCTTAGATTCTTATTATATTTAATGACCATCAGAAACATACATAGAATCTCTTATTTTCTTGTCTTAATGTGTAAAAATACACACAAATGTAGAACTGCAAAATCTGGAATTGAAAAGCTGGATATACCACGAACTTCAAAAGCAAAAGGAGTATAAAAAAATCTTCTAAACTCAAAACTTATAAATTCAAACTTATAAATTCAAAAATTTCTAAATTTGTGAAATTAAATAATTTGTAGTTTTTAGGATATGTTGTTTTTAAGTTTTAACTTATTTTAAATTTAAAGGGATAATGTATAACATATTTTCTTTATATTTTAAGAAACATAGATAGCTATATATTAGTATAACACGGTTGTTTTCAAGAAAGTACCACAATAGGTAAGAAAATGTTAACTCTTATTTCTTGGACGTTAGTATTGAGTTTTATCTTTTATCAAAAACTATTGAGTACCATTGAAGTAAATAACTTTCTTTTGAAAAGTTTTCAAAATACTATGAGATCGTATGGAAGCAACCAGTTTCTGTGAAGTGAGTAAGTCAGTCTTTCATAGATGCACCTCTATATTATAGCTTTAAAAAATATCTAGGCACCTACCAAGTACCCAACTTTACCTGTTTTCCTTTTATCTTTACAAAAATTTTGTGAGGTTGGAATTTTTCTTCTCCTACAGATGAGGAAACTATGACACAAAGAATTTTATAACAGGGCTGCATAGTTAGTAAATGATGAAGATCTGTTTGCTTCAAAACACTTGCTTTTCCACTGGATCATGGTTCTACAAAACGGATCATTGCAGTGCAATGCCTAGAATTGTCTGTATTTGGCATGTGTTATCATATGTGCAGGAATATCCAATTATTTGTGCGATAATACCCATTTTATAGTTGTTTATAAAAGGAAACAAATTGCAAACAACTCAAATATCTTACAATAAGAAAGTAGGTAAATGAAATTTGTTGTATCTATATAATTAAGATTGTGCAGATTAAAATGTGGATGTGGAAATATATTTTTATTTACATGAAATAGGCTTATAAAATAGGCTTATAAAATGAGCCAATTAAAAATTTGTATAGATATATAGAAATCTAGAAAGATACTCTTATTATCTAAAATTGTAAGTGGTTTTATCTGGCTAGCAGGAGCATAGATATTTTCATTTTTTATAAAATATGAAAAAATTGTAAATTTTTTATTATTAGAGAAATATAAGAAAGAAGTTTTTTACTTTAGAAAGGAAAAATATTTAGAGAACATACACTTACATTATTGGATAATATTCTCATTGTCTCTCATACTTTGTGCCCCATATCCCTTCTACCCACCTACCCCCTATTCTTCTGCTAAACATTATAGTTTATTTTCTTCCAAGGCTCTGACAAGATTCGTTTGCATGTCAGTTATGGTGACAGAAGGCAAGGAGGTTCCTACTCTCTCCCTGCTTTTTTTTTTAAAACTGTTTAATTCTCATAATAAATTGTAACATCTTCAAGCGCAGCCTTCTAAAACCATTTTGTGTAAGTAGCCTGATACATACGTTTACTTGGTTGCCACATATCTTATTTGTTTTGAATTGTGTTGGCCCAGCTTCACAATCTGAGATTTTTGCCGATGCAGGCAGAAATCAGTCCTCTGTCTTTATTTTTCTGATGATTTACTGATTATCAGGGAGAGCAAAACCACTGAAGTCCATTTCCTCTCCTATCACCTAAGTAAATGTTACTCGTTCAAAGGAAAAATAAACCTTCATTTAAGCTAATAGTCTTGATGGGTGTGTGTGTGTGTGTGTGTGTTTGCCTGTGTGTGTGCACATACACATGCATGTAGAAACCTTAAAAACCTTATAATTGGGAAACATTAATGGAAAACAGGTTTTCTGAAGTTAAGAGTAAATCTGGATTTAAGCTCTGGCGTCGTATATTAATTACATAGGAAAACCACCTAAATTTTCATTTGTTTTCTTTTCTCATCTACATAATGTTGATAATTGTTTGAATATTACCTTACAGGGTTTGGGGCATGATTCACTTGGATAATAGTTAGTTCTTAATTTATTTATTCACTCATTTGTTCTCCAAATATATATTGAGCTCCTATTGTAAAGTAGATGTTATTCTAGGCACATAGGTGTATCTGTAAACAAAACAGACAAAATCCCTGCTCTCTTGAAGCTACATTCTAGTGGATAGAGATAAACAATGAAAAGTAAGTGTGGTGAGTAAGAAAGTTAAATATAATTAGTGCTGTCTATAAAAGTAAAAAATATGATTAAGGAAAACTGGGACTGCCATGCATGGGGCAGGGTAGAGTTGGGGAGCAGGTTACAATGTTACCTAAGGTGGTCAGGGCTGGCTTCCTTGAGAACGTGACATTTGAGTAAAGACTCAAATGAGGTGAAGGAGCAGCCATGTGGACATGTGGGTGGAGAGTGTGCCTTAGGCAGAAAGAACAGTCAGTGCAAAAGTCCTAAAGTGCTTGCGGGACAGCAGACAGCAGCGGGGCTGCCAGGCTAGTATGGAGTGAGTGGGGAGATGAGGTAAGAGAGGTGAAAGTCGGATTGCTCCTGAGGGCCTTGCGGGACACTTCAGGACTCCAGCTTTCCCTCCAAATGAGACTCTTAACTGGTGTAGGATTTTGAGAGGAGTGATGTGACCTAATTCAGGTTTGTAAAGGATCGCTCTTGGCTGCTGTGTAGAAACAAGTGTGGGGGTGAGACTGGGAACAGGGAGGGTGGTTAGGGGCTTTTTATAGGAATTTAAATGAGAGATGATGGGGCTTATATGAAAGTGAGCAGTCAAGATGGGGAGAAAAATCCATTAAATACAGTATAAATGAAGGTTTTGTTTGTTTGTTTGTTTTTGAGATGGAGTCTCACTCTGTCACCCAGGCTGGGGTGCAGTGGCACGATCTTGGCTCACTGCAACCTCTGCCTCCTGGGTTCAAGTGATTCTCCTGCCTCAGCCTTCTGAGTAGCTGGGATTACAGGTGCCTGCCACCAAGCCGAGATAATTTTTTTGTATTTTAGTAGAGATGAGGTTTCACCATGCTGGCCAGGGTGGTCTCGAACCCCTGACCTTGAGATCCGCCTGCCTCATCCTTCCAAAGTGTTGGGATTACAGGTGTGAGCCACAGCGCCCAGCCATTTGTTCTTATACATGGTGTTGAGCTAGAGAGTATCCAGTTCTCAAAGTTACCAGTTTTTCTTTGGGGCTTAGAATTTAAATATAGACTGTTACTTAAATGTATGTGTTTTGACATCATATGTCTAGAAATTAAATAGAACATCTTAGTTTAAACTAGTTTTAGTAAAGATCTTCTGAAGAAATCAAGTTTCAATCTCAATAAAGCTTGCTTCTGTGCTTCTTCTGATCACATAGCACACAGTTCAGGGGTGATTCAGTATTGCTCTGGCTTGTTTCAGAAACTGAGAAACCATTCTCAACACTACTCTCTCTCCAACCTCTCTCCACCATGTAATCCAAGTTTTGTCCATTGTGTTTTCAAAATATATCTAAAAATCTGTTTATTTCTCTCCATTTCCACTATTAACCCCATGGTCCTAGATGTTGTCAATTTTGCTGTACTACAAGTATCCTCATCAGTTCTTTACTTAGAGAGTTTTGTACAAATGTAGGTCTTATTAAATCATGCTGCAGTATAAAACATTTCAATGATATCTGCTAGAATATTCTCCATTTATGTCCCCATCCGTTATCTGCCTTTCTTTGCTCTGTACTCCAGGAGGATACAGAATACATCCCTGGAACTCCTTTGGCTTCTGGCTTCCCATTGAGGATGGTATACTTCCCCTTGCACCTAGAACAAAGTCACAATTCAGGACATGGACAATCATTGCAAGGAAGGCTCTACATGATTTTGCTGATCTACGCATCTCACTTCTTTCACCATTCCTGGCTTTGACAGTTGCCTTTCAGTTCCTTATACTTCCCGGCCTCCTACCTCCTCCTTGGTGTACACTCTCATTATTCCTGACTGAACCACTTTCCCTCCACCTCCCATCCATTTCACTTGGCTCACTCTTGCTCATCTTGAATGTCTCAACTTTAACATCACTTCCTCAGAGAAACCTTCCCTAGTTATATACTCCCATTTCTCACTGAATTTTTCTTTTGTAGCAGGTGGTGTGACTATGTATAAATATTCATGCAACATATTTGCATAGTGATTCTCTTCTCTGATAGATTCCAGGCTCCATGAGGTCAAAGATATGCAGGTTTTTCTTTTAAAACTAAGTCTCAGAAGCAGTGGTTGGTACATACAGAGCACTCACTAGCTGCCTGGCGAATGCATTTAGAAATTAAATATAGTCTCACAGGCAGTTTTCAGTAATTGCCAAGGAGATTGTAATGTGTTAGTGTAGAGTCGTATCTAGGAGCACACCTAGAACTGAAAATTAGAACGAGCACTGGAGCCCGGGAGTCTGTGTATTCTGACCTGAAACCGAGAAACCGACATTCATAAGGCTAGCGATGTTACGGAAGACACTAAGAACTACATGCTGAAGAAAATGATGTCAACAAGGTATTTCTCGTCTTTTAGTATTAAAGTTGAAAGTGTTTATATATATTTTTTTGTTACATATGCTTATTATAACTTTTGTGACTGGTATGATTTACTTATTTTTTCTGACTTTAAGAGCAAGATTCCATACATTTAACAAGTGGAAATAAGGTAGGAAGAGCTTTGGCACCAAATATGTGAGTGAAGACCAAAAGAATGACACATGCCACTAAAAAGATTTGAAAACCAAAAAAACCTCTCTCCATTATAAATAACTTTTTATTTTGGAAAAAAAACTATTATAATTATTTTAGAAAGAATAACTGTGGTTATTAATGTCTTTATTAAAGTATAAATTTTCCACAAGAAAATTTGGTTTTGTTGGTAATAAACTATTCTTATATATATTAAATATTTTGAAATCTGATCTGTAAAATTTTGCTGAAATGAAATTTTGCCTTTCTACCATCTCTACTAGAAAATGAAAATATACTATTCTGTCAGAGTATTATTAATAAAATGAAAATTTATTAATCTGTCCATTTTGTCTTATTGATTCATTTAGAAAAGTTTGAATTGTATCCTGGGAAAGGTCCATTACAAGCCATTTCAGAAGAAAGTCAATATATATGTTATTGAAATGCATATGGTATTCTAAGGGTTTCAAATTCATAGAGCTGAATGGAATTTATTTTTAACTTTATGAAGAAATAGTCTTTGATGGATTTTTTAATGGTATTTCTATTCCAACATAAGTTTGATGGCTGTAACATTTTAGAAATAGATGTGTTTGGTGGAAATGTTGAGATTCTTATTTGTAAGCGGTGAGTGAAGCCACCAAGAATTTTAGTGACCTCCCTTTTGATGAGTGACTATTCATATTTATTCTTATTCATTCTAATAATAATCAGTTTTAAAGTACCAACAGGACAGTGTATAACATCTCAGTCTGATGGGTCCACTTCTAAAGGTACTATGTCTAAAGGTACTGCATTTCGGCACACTGAAGCCAGTGTGTACCAGAAAAGATGACTCAGCCTTGAGCCTCTACCTTTTCCACAAGTTAATATGTGATAGGAGGCCAGACCTTGTAGCATTATGTCATTCTTGGCACTGAAAGGAAGGTAATTTGTGTAAGAACTTTATTGTGAGATCTGTCAACATGGAAACTGCAAAACAAACTTCTGAAAGAGATGATGTGTAATACTGTTTTTTTTTTTTTTTTTGTATGGGTGGCCATGAAATGATTTCACATTTAGTGGAAGAAGGCACAGAATGTTGTTCTTGATACAAAGAGAAACTTCCTCAACCATTTGACTAAGATATTTGGAAAACTTGAGTTCTTTAAAGAAAACGGAAAACCCAGTTAACAGTTACCTCATATCTACTGCATGCTTATCAAGCAAGGTGTTACACCAAGTACATTGGTGTGTTTGTAAATGAAAGAAGGAATGGTTGTATGTACATACATGGATGCGAAAATAAAGGAAATTAATATGTTGAAGAACTGTTTGTAGGAAAAACATTTGGAGAGTGTGGAATCTCAAAGAAGTATGTGATACAAAATCCTTCGTATATTTGGAGGGCATAAGGTTTGATGAAACTAAGTAAATCTTAATTTATGCCAAAGTGGAGTCACTACAATTAATACCAAGGCAATGAATTGTGTGACATATTCATCAGCATTAGTGGGTCTTTAAACTTTGGATGAAACTCTTTTAGAAATTTTAAGAGGTGAGCAGGGAAAATTTTTAGAAGTTTTAATAAAATATTTAGATTAGATTATTTTGGTGTATTTCATATGCATATGTACATGGAATAGTTAGCTACATGTAAATTCTATTTCTGAATTGAATTCCATGAATTTGTTTCAAGTACCTACTTTTAGAGCAGTGTATATTTTCTGAGTGATAAAAGAGGAGTAATACATGCATTGTTTAGAAATTCACCATAAATATGGCAAACAAAACAATCTAGAAAGAGATTTAAAAAAAAACCAAAAAACCCAAAGTTTACCATCCAGTAGTAAAGGTGGATTGTGAGGGACCCTGCCTTAGAGAGTCGTAGGAGAGCATGGTCCTATTCAGTTAGAGCCATCAGGAAAGCCTTCACAGAAGAGGAGGAGCTGAAATAGACTCAAAGGAAAAGGTTTATTTGTGATATGAAGATGAAGAAGGCAGAGGCATAGAAGGTGGCCTGCAATAGTGACATAGTGCATGCGTGCGTGCATGAGGCGGGAGGTGGATGGGGGGAAGGAAAACTGGTATCTAACCAAATATTTCACCTGTGTTTTTTGGTTTTTGCTGCTGAATTGGACAGAGGCTGTCACCATTCATGATGGTTCTGAAAAAAACAAAAGCCACTCCATTCCTGATTATTACTCTAACTAGACTGTTGTTGCTCTCCCTTGAGTTTTGGAGTAGTTGTACCTCTGTCACATCAGTGAAAATTATGCTACTTTAAAGGAGTTTTTCTTCTCACTTGTTTTACATTTGCTGCCTATTACATAGCTGTCCTTTGTGCATCTGGCTAGCATCTGTGAGCCATGCGTGTGCCCTATGATGGGACATGTGTATTGGTACATTTCTTCCTTGATAAATCCCCAGTGTCTAGGACAGTGCCGGGTACATAGCAGGCATTTGTTAAATACATGGTGAATATTTTTGTAAGGATTCTCTCTTGATTTTTATTATCAGGTATATTTGGCGTAAAATGCAAATAAAACTGATCACAAGAAACTGTGACCTTGGTGCTAGATACAATTTTCAAAATCATATGGAACATTAACTTTCATTCGATATTAATGTTAACATTAACTTTCATTCAACATTAACAGCATATCAACTTACAATAAAAATTATATCTCTTTGTTAAGAGTATGCAGTGTCAAAAGGCAATCAAGTTTCTTAGTATAATTTGTTTCTGTGTTTGTACTTCATCCGATCATAAACTAGGTAGGCACTTTCTTCGCTTAGAAGGATTACTGAATTGGAAGATTATCTTTCTTTCGAATATGCTTGGAATGTATTATCTTTAATTATTTTACTGAAGAGAAAAAGAGAGAAAGACCAGAGAGCTTGTTTCAGTCCTGTGAACTTTTTAAGGTTATTGCCTAACTCACCTTCATTCTTTATATTGAGGCAGGAGTTCTGTCTATCTATGTATCTATCTATCTATGTATTTATCTACTTATTTGTTTTTGGATAACATTTATTTATGTCAGGTACTGTGCCACGTTTGTTATTCTTCCCAGAGTATTTGTTTTATGGATGAAGAATAGAGGATTCCCTTGCTCAAGAATATACAATGAGTAAGTGATGGGTAGGAATTGGGTCTAAAAGTTCTTTATTTGATGAGACACTCACTCTCAAAGATGCCATCCAGAGATTTATTGCTTTAATTAAAACAGGTTGGGAGAATTAATAAAAGTTTTCAACCGTGAGAAAACAAATAAAACGCTTGAAATAATTGAACATGCCAGAAACTAGCAGTTCTTTGCTTTTTCTCAGGAGAACAGAATTATTCTGGAGAGAACTGCATTTGATAAAATACTGGTAAAAGTATTAAAACATTATTAAAATGTATCAATAATATAATCTAGGGATTTAAGAAATGCATATGTGTAATTAAATGACACAACTTATTTGAGAACTTCATTAGAAAATTAGACACTGTTTCTTTCTACTCCCTTTTGTATCCTCAGAGCCTAGATAAGTGTCTGCCATAGAATAGGTGCTCTATAAATTCTTGTTGGATGAATGAAAGGATATTTGAGTGATTTTTTTTTTATTATTTTCATACTTTAAGTTCTAGAGTACATGTACACAACTTCCAGGTTTGTTACATAGGTATACATGTGCCATGTTGGTTTACTGCACCCTTCAACTCATCATTTACATTAGGTATTTCTCCTAATGCTATCCCTCTCCCAGCCCCCCACCCCCCAACCCTGATGTGTGATGTTCCCCTCCCTGTGTTCATGTGTTCTCTTTGTTCAACTCCCACTTATGAGTGAGAATCTGCAGTGTTTGGTTTTCTGTCCTTGTGATATTTTGCTGAGAATGATGGTTTCCAGCTTCGTCCATGTCCCTGCAAAGGACATGAACTCATCCTTTTTTGTGGCTGCTTAGTATTCCATAGTGTATATGTGCCACATTTTCTTCATCCAGTCTATTATTGATGGACAGTCACTCACAGCTTCCCTTGGCTAGGAAAGGGAGATCCCCTGACCCCTTGCTTTCCAGGTGAGGTGACGCCCCGCCCTGCTTTGGCTTGCCCTCCATGGGCTGCACCCATTGTCCAACCCATCCCAATGAGATGAACCAGGTACCTCAGTTGGAAATGCAGAAATCACCCGTCTTCTGTGTCAGTCTCACTGGGAGCTGTAGACTGGAGCTCTTCCTATTCGGCCATCTTCAGGTGTTGTTTTCAGTGGGCCTCTTGGAGAGGTGACAGTTGAGTGGAGTCTGAATGAAGTCAAGGCTCTGTATGCTTGTGAGCTCAAATTTGTGTCTTGAACTTTAGATGCTTATATCCAAATACCTATCAGATAGCTCATTTGAATGTCTCAAATAGTATTAAGGACTCAAGGACTAGAGGACCAATGCTATTAATTTTAGCCAACTGAACAGAACCCAAACATTAAACACAGGTTTTTGCACATATTAGGAACACCATAGTTTAGGGTCTAGGAAAAATAGATGCTTGAAAGGTTCAGGTGACTGCAACTGCTTATGCAGTAAAGAGCTAGCTTTGCCCAGCTTTACTCAGTATTGCTGTTATTTTCACCTTATACAAAGTCTTAGGCTTTTCTGTGATTGCTTTTTACATCAATTTAGAAATAAGGGTGAGTATATATGAATTAATGCTCAGGACTTTGAAACTAGATCAGCTCTAAGTAACTTAGTGATATAGTAATAATAAATTCTGCATTACTGAGGAGCTGAATTTCTGATTTGTGTGGTGTGTCTGTTTTTTGCATGACTCCTCTACTTTCTGTATTTCATCACCATGTACAGTTTTATTTCCAGTATTCTCCTATGTCAACCCTGTTGGTCAACTTTGATGTCATAGACTTTCCTCAAATACCACTTCAGATTTGCTGTTAACATTGAATTATGTCATGTAGGTCTGATTATTTTTCTTCTCTTGAACGTATTTCTTTATTAAAATATAACCTGTGTTCCACGTTTCAAGCATACAGTGTTTACCTTCATGATGCCTTTCCAGTCATTCCGTGTACAAGTTGGTATGTCTTTCTATAGACTTTCTCGCATTTCTGTGATTTTCCACTTATATGACATTTATTTATTTATTTAGGTTTTATTTTATTTTATTTTTGTTATTTTTTTAAATAGGTTTCCGCTCTGTCACCCAGGCTGGAGTGCAGTGGCAAAATCATAGGATCACTCCTGGGCCTAAGTGATCCTCCCACCTTAGCCTTCAAGTTGCTGGGACTATAGACGCATGCCAACACACCTGGCTAACTATTTTTATTTTTTTAAATAGAGATAGGCTCTCCCTATGTTTCCCAGGCTGGTCTCAAACTTTTGGACTCAAGTGATCCTCTTACCTCAGCCTCCCAAAGTGCTGGAATTAAAATTGTGAGCCGCTGCACCCAGCCTCATATGGCATTTATACATTGCTTCAACTCTTACAGAATGAGACTTATGTCTATTTTGACATATTCCTTTGTACAGTAATGCATCTCTTAACAACAAGGTTACATTCTGAGAAATGTATTGTTAGGCCATTTTTTGTTGTGTGAATATCATAGAGTGTACTTACGCAAACCTAGATGGTCTAGCTTACCACACACCTAGGCTATACGGTATAGCCTGTTGCTCCTAGGCTATATACGTGTACAGCACATTACTGTACTGAATGCTGTAGGCAGTTGTAACACAATGGTAAATATTTGTGTGTCTAAACATATAAAAAGTACAGTTAAAATAGGGTATTAAAATCTTCTAAGACCACCATTGTGTATGTGGTTTGTGGTTGACACAAACATCATTATGTCGTGCATGACTATATACTCATAACTTGAAATCTTATTCTTCTTGATTTTAAATTATTTTGGGGAAGGACCTAAAGTTTATGTATCATTGTATCTGTCATACAGCCTAGTGCTGTTCCTTCCATATATTAGTGCTCAGTTTTTCCATAGTACTCTTGTTTGTCACATTACAGGTAATTGTTTAATGCTTATTTGAAAGTAATATTGGTCTAATTACATCAGTATTATGGACATACTGAATACACACACACATCATACAGATAAAATCTTCATGCAATATAGAGGGCATGCTTTTTGTTGACTCCCTCTTGTGTACCTGTCACACCTCTAGACTTGACCATCTTTGTGCCAGAGGAAAAGAGAGCAGTAGTGGCAGGGATGTGCCATAAAGTTAATTCACTATCACCTGTAGGACAGTCAAGGTTGCTCTCTGGGTTTCTTCCTGAAATTTGAGCTGATAGTAAGCATTATAACCACCACTATAAAATTTTATATTAACATTTGCAAGAACAAACAGTTGACATCAGGCATAAGTCTTACTTTGCATTATACTTTTGGTGCATCATTGCTGGAAAAATTATGCTAATTCACACCATCTGCAGCTACCAGATGTGCTATTGAGATGTGCACAAGTTATTTTCCAGAAGACTACTTGATGTCAAATGTCAATAATGTGTTGAAATGACAGCACCTACTATCAAAGGATGAAGAACAATTACAAGTCATGTTTTCTCTTTAGGCTCACATACCAAGCTGGATGATAATACTGTGATAAATTAAATATAAATGACAAAGTAGAATTAACAAAATAATTCTTCAGTCTACCTTTTGGTCGGTTGCAAAATAACTATAGAATCTATTGAAGACTATCTTATTGAGTATATTTTTATAGTGAGTGTGGTGACATCCTGCCATCTACCTTGCGTTTCTTGGCTTGTATTTTATTAAGAGAATTGGCTGAAAGGGTATCAGCTGATGGTGATAGAATAAGCTTTTTCATTGCATGACTGAGTACGCTTCTAGAAGCTCTCTCTCCCCAATATGATTGTTGAAAGTAAATTTGTTCATTTGAATACACTAAGTTCTTCATCCACATTATGTCATAAAAGGCATTGCCACCAATTTAGTAGAACTATGGTTTTGTTTCCTTTGTCTGGGGGAGAGAGGACGAGAGAGTGGGAAGTGGCTCCTTTCCTCTGAGATTTTTTCATGTTCTACCTGGATCTGGATGTATCTACATTTGGAGAGAATAGAAATCCTTTTTGTTCCAGTTTCACTGCTTTCCCATTTTGGCAGCCACTGGTAAGAATTAAAAATGCCTGGGCACAGAAGCAGTTTGAGCTGTTGAACATACCAGGTAAACTCTGAAATTTTGTTGGTTTCTACAGTATTAATGAGTAATAGTGTTTGACAGCAGCTAGTACTTATGTAAGCTTTTCCTTGTGCAAGAATGTGTCTGAGTGGAGGGCAAGTCTCTTTCTCTCCTTCCGTCATTTTATTCCTGTTCTGAAGTTCCTCCTGGACACATATCACTGCTGCCTGAAGGGGCTTTGTATGGACACCAGAGAGTATTTTCTTATAGCTCAGGTATTCTATAAACATATTACAACCATTGTTACAGAAAAAAATGTTTATTTTTTATTTTTTATTTCATTTGAGACAGAGTCTTGCTGTCACCCAGACTGGAGCATGGTGGTACAATCTTAGCTCACTGCAACCTCCACCTCCCAGGTTCCAGCAATTCTCCTGCCTCAGCTTCCTGAGCAGCTGGGATTACAGGTGCATGCCACCACACCTGGCTAATTTTTTTTTTTTTTGTTTAGGAGAGATGGGGTTTCATCATGTTGGCCAGGCTGGTCTCAAACTCCTGACCTGAAGTGATCTGCCAACCTCAGCCTTCCGAAGTGCTGGGATTACAAGTGTGCGCCACCACACCCAGCTGAAAAAAGTGTATTTTGATTTAAATTCTTCTGCTTAGAGAATGAGGAATTCCCCTTAACCCTGGTAAATGATGTTCTTATTCAGATTTTGCCAGGATATGAAGCATTTTTTGTTTTAGTTTTTTTCTTTCTTTTTTTTTTTTTTTTTTAAACAAACTGTCTTTGATAAATATCTAAAATTGCCATTTTAGATATTGGCAAGTGGTCAATGTAAGTGGTATATGACATATACTTTTAAGTACAGAGTAAATGGGAGTTCATAAAGGAACATGAATGCAGAGCCAGCTTAGTTAAAAACATAGGTTTCATCTGGATAAGTAGGACACCGTAAATGTCAAAAGAATTGCACTGCTTTGCTTTTTTGAATATCACTCCCCATTGATAACTCATCTCATAGAAATAAATAAAGCTATACATTTTATTTTCTCAGGACCAAGGAATAGAACTTACAAAGGATACTATTTTTAGCAATTTTTGCTTGCCTCTGTACCTTTATCCAGGTCATTCCCTTTGCCTAGAGAATTGTCAGTTCCACCATGCAGTCCCTGGGCTCAATCCCTGGTGAATTTTTACTCATTCTTAAGATTTAATTTACTTCTTTCTGGGATGCCTTTCTTGACTTCTCAGGGAAGAATTTGCTGCTTGCTCCACTCTGCATCGTCAGCTTCCTCCTCCACGCTCTGTGAACTATTTATATATATAATAATGTCCTAGCATGTGTCTTTGTCACCTAATCGAAGTCCATGATATGTTGAGATTGACTTCCTCATCTCCTTTCTTTTTACATATATTTGTCTTTGGGACAAGTAGGCATCTGTTAGATGTTTGTTGAATGACTGAATAGTTTTATATCATTTTTATATGTAAAGTTCCTACACATGGAAAATCATCTTTGCTATTTTTATCTTCAGGATTCATGAGGGTGTAAAATTGTGGAACATAAATTGCAGAAAAATAATTTGTATCCCTTTTAATGTTGAGAAATGTAATAACATATTGTACTAGTGAGTGATTATTGTTATTGCCAATATTAGACAGAAATATTAATACATTAGTATACATTTGTATGTTTTTGTAAAGTGCAATTAACTTTCCTTTTCGTGTTTTAGCCCAGTTTTCAATTTGAGATATTATTATATATATATTTTACATTAAAAATTTAACTGATTGAAAACCTAACTGGTAAAAGTTATATTACAAATTGCATTCATTAGTTTTAAAAAAATGCTTTTAACCCCAATAACAGGAAATGACTCTCAATATTTTTGCGTGTAGCCTTGCAAACCTTTGAAAATGTATTTATGTTCAAACTTTTAAGTAAAAAGGAGATCACACTGCACATATTGTTCTTTAACTGAGCATCACTTTTGAGTTGACCAAATTACACAAAACATTTTAGGGTAGGAGTTGCCATTTGATGATCATCTCTGCAGATGATGCTCTTATTGAAATTAGAAGGTCAACCATATGGGGAGGTTAAAAATAAAATCTGCTGGCCTTCAAAATCCTCTTATCAGCCACCTAACGGGGTCAGATGCTGACAATGATGCATCTGAGAGCAGCAAGTAAAGACAGATTGCAGAAGTTTTCATAATTGTGAATTGTGTTCTTGATTTATTCATTTTTACTTGTCTTTGTTTCCAATCTTGGGGATCTCTGGACTATGAATTTAGGTGGCAAATCTCAGGTGCATCTCCTAAAGACTAATAGTCATTTACACATTCATACATGAGATAAAGTATTTGGTGATATGTCCATCAAGTATAACTCAGAATCAGTAAACAAGTCTTTTCCCAAAGTAAGTTCCTTCTAAATGTAGCTAAAAAGAGCTACTTTGTCATTAAAGTGAATGAATATTCAGTTTTAGAACAGACTTGATGTTTGGATTGTGTTAAACATATGTCTGTTAGTGAAAGTGTTAGTCACAAAGATAAAATTTCTTCTAAAAATAATATATAGAGAAAAATGCAATAAATATACACATGGTAAAATACTTCTTTTTTCTGTAAACTTTTAGTTCTTTATAAGGGTTGTGATATCATTTAAAAATTTTCTGTTATTAAAAGAAACTGGAGACACTGTTCCTCGTAGCTGATAGTTTGGATATTTGTCCCCACCCAAACCTTATATTGAAATGTAATCCTCAGTGCGGAGATGGGGCCTGGTGGGAGGTGTTTGGGCCACGGGGGCGGAGCCTCATGGTTTGATGCTGTTCTTGCAATAGTGAATACTCATGGGATCTGTTTTCTTAAGTGTGTGGCTCCCTTCCCCACTCTCTCTTGCTCCTGCTTTCACCATGTGGCATGCCTACTCTTGCCTCACCTTCCACCATGAGTAAAAGCTCCCTGAGGCCTCCCCAGAAGCCAGGCAGATGTCAGCACCATGCTTGTACAGCCTACAGAACTTCTTTTCTTTATAAATTACCCAACGTCAGGTATTTCTTTATATCAGTGCTAGAACAAACTAATACAGTAGCCAAAAGGTAGAAGCAACCCAAGTTCCATTGATGGATGAATGGCTAAACAAAATGTGGTATATACACCTGCACACACACACACACACACACACACACACACACACACACACAGTGAAATATTATTCAACCTTAAAAAAGAAGGAATACATATACATGATAGACTATTGATGAATCATGAGGAAATTATGCTAAGTGTAAATAAACCAGTCACAAAAAAACAAATACTCTCTGATTTAACTTGTATGAGGTGTCTAGTATAGTCAAATTTAGAGAAAGAGAAAGTAGAATGGCAGTTGGCAGGGGCTGGGGAGAGGGAAAGTGGGAAGTTGTTTAATGGATATAGAACTTCAGTTTTTCAAGATAGAAACGTTTTGCACAGCACTGTGAATACTCTTAATAGTACTGAACTGTACATTTTAAAATGGTTAAGATGGTAATTTTATGTCATATATATCTCACCACAACTAATAAAAGATAAATAAACTGGAGAAAAACACAATTTTTAGAGTAGTTTGGACTGGGACTTACTTATTTTTAGCCATAATTGTTTCTAAAGAATAATACCTAGGACTGGTCTATGGGCCTTTAACAGAATCTCGTATAATACATAATAATGGATTAGTTGGAAATATATTAGAAAACTTTGGTTAAGTTTCAGTGCAAGTCACTATTTGTCCTATATTGCCCTATTTTATTTATTTTTGGTGGAAAACATGGACATGATAAATTATTATTTGTAGATTAATTGAAAGCTAGCTAATATACTGAAATCACCATATTCAAATATGTATTTAGCAGAGATCCTTTGCTTTTATGATTATCAATTTGTAATCAAGAAACAGTTATTATTCATGTATTTATTGACTGCTTACTGTTATGTCAGGAACTGAGCTGAGTTCGGATATGTATTGATGTATAAGTTAAATCTTGTCCTTAAGGAGTCTGCAATCAATTGCATTTGGAGATGGGAGAATAACACAGAAATAGAAAATTATGCTAAAAAACTATAAAACTATGGAAGGGGTAAGTAAAATGTGCTTCATGAGAACAGATAGAAAGTTTTGGGAGTTCAGGATTTCTGGTATGAGGAACACTTTATGGAAGAAGTAATAACTTCTTTGGGTGGAGAGGGAAAGGTAAAGGATGATATTATGACTTGGGTGAGTAATTGAGCAGTTCAGTGAGATAAGGACAAAAAAAGGAGAAGTTTTGGGAGACACATCCATATTAATTAAAGTTTTGGGAGAGAGGAAGAATAAGCCCAGTGAAAATTCATGGGATGGGATCAATGAGGTCCCCAAACTGGAACCTGATGAAAAAATTAAAGAATTACTAGTGAATGGCCCACAACCAAACTTAACCAAAACAAACCACCAATAAAACAAACCAGAAACAAAACAAAACAAAAAAGAAAAACTGAGGAGGAGTGGGTCAGAGATGGAGGAGGAAAACTGTGAGTGTCATTTCAGGAAACTAAGGAAATGTGGTGTGTTAGTCCGTTTTCACGCTGCTGATAAAGATATACCCGAGACTGGGAAGAAAACGAGGTTTAATTGTATTTACAGTTCCACATGGCTGGGAGGCCTCAGAATCATGGTGGGAGGTGAAAGGCACTTCTTACATGGTGGCAGCAAGAGAAAATGAGGAAGGAGCAAAAGTGGAAGCCCCTGATAAACCCATCAGATCTTGTGAGACTTACTCACTATCACAGGAATAGCATGGGAAAGACCGGCCCCCAGGGTCCCTCCCACAACCTATGGGAATTCTGGGAGATACAATTCAAGTTGAGATTTTGGTGGGGAAACAGCCAAATCATATCATTCCACCCCTAGCCCCTCCAAATCTCATGTCCTCAATGTTTCAAAACCAGTTATGCCTTCACAACAGTCTCCTAAAGTCTTAACTCATTTCAGCATTAAACCAAAAGCCTACAGTCCAGAGTCTCATCTGAGACAAGGCAAGTCACTTCCAGCTATGAGCCTGTAAAATCAAAAGCAAGCTAGTTACTTCCTAGATACAATAGGAGTACAGGTATTGGGTAAATACAGTCATTCCAAATGGAGAAATTGGCCATGCAAGGGCCCATGCAAGTCCAAAATCTAGCAGGGCAGTCAAATTTTAAAGCTCCAAAATGATCTCCTTTGACTCATCTCACATCCAGGTCACACTGTGGAAGAAGTGGGTTCCCATGGTCTTGTGCAGCTCTGCCCCTGTGGCTTTGCAGGGTACAGCCTCTCTCCTGGCTGCTTTCACGGGCTAACATTGAGTGTCTGAGGCTTTTCCAGGTTCATGGTGCAAGCTGTCGGTGTATCTACCATTCTGGGGTCTGGAAAACTGTGTGTCTCTTCTCACAGTTCTACTTGGTGGTGCCCCAGTAGGGACTCTTTGTGGGGGCTTTGACCCCACATTTCCCTTCTGCACTGCCCTAGCAGAGGTTCTCCATGAGGGCCCTGCCCCTGCAGCAAACTTTTGCTGGGAATCCAGGCATTTCTATACATCTTCTGAAATCTAGGTGGAGATTCCCAAAGCTCAGTTCTTGACTTCTGTGCACCCGCAGGCTCAACACCATCTAGAAGCTGCCAAGGCTTGAGGTTTCCACCCTCTGAAGCCACAGCCTGAGCTTTATGTTGGCCACTTTCAGCCACGACTGGAGTGGCTGGGACACAAGGCACCAAGTCCTTAGGCTGCACTCAGCAAGGGGACCCTGGGTCTGACCTGCAAAACTACTGTTTCCTCCTGGGCCTGTGGGCCAGTGATGGGAGGGGCTGCCAAGAAGGTCTCTGACATGGTCTGGAGACATTTTCCTCATGATCTTGGGGATTAACATTAGACTCTTTGATTAACATTAGACTTATGCAGATTTCTGCAGCTGTCTTGAATTTCTCCTCAAAAAATGGGTTTTTCTTTTCTACCACATCATCAGGTTGCAAATTTTCTGAACTTTTATGCTCTGTTTCCCTTTTAAAATGGAATGTGTTTAACAGCACCCAAGTCACATTTTGAATGCTTTCCTGTTTAGAAATTTCTTCCGCTAGATGCCCTAAATCATCTCTCTCAAATTCAAAGTTTCACAAATCTCTAGGGCAGGGGCAAAATGCTGCCAGTGTCTGCTAAAACATAGCAAGAGTCACCTTTGCTCCAGTTCCCAACAAGTTCCTCATCTCCATCTGAGAACACCTCAGCCTGGACCTTATTGTTCATATCACTATCAGCATTTTTGTCAAAGTCTCTAGGAATTTCCAAACTTGCCCACATTTTCCTGTCTTCTTCTGAGCCCTCCAAACTGTTCCAATCTCTGTCTCTTACCCAGTTCTAAAGTTGCATCCACGTATTCAGGTATCTTTTCAGCAGCGCCCCACTCCTGGTACAAATTTACTGTATTATTCTATTTTTGTGCTGCTGATAAAGACATACAGGAGACTGGGAAGAAAAAGAGGTTTAATTGGACTTACAGTTCCACATGGCTGGGGAAGCCTCAGAATCATGGCTGGTGGCAAAAGGTACTTCTTACATAGTGGCAGCAAGGTAAAATGAAGAAGAAGCAAAAGTAGAAGCCCCTGATAAACCCACCAGATTTCATGAGACTTACTCACTCTCAAGAGAATAGCATGGGAAAGACCAGCCTCCAGGATTCAATTACCACCCCCCCCCCAGGTCCCTCCCATAACATGTGGGAATTCTGGGAGATACAATTCAAGTTGAAATTTGGGTGGGGACACAGTCAAACTATGTCACAGGGTGTTTTAGGAATGAGGCAGAAGTCAGTAAGCATAACAAAGAAGAATTTGGCACAAGGTGCTAGGTGATGTCCTTGGTGGAGAGCAGGTGAAAAGAGCTAGGAGACCAGGCAGGCTGAAAGTGGGAACTGAGCTAGAGCAGATGTGGAGGTTGTGAGCAAAGACAACCATTTCAATAACTTTTACTATAAGAAAGAGAGAGTATACTATAAGAAAGCAAGAGTTATACTGTGGAGGAATCTGGGTTTAAGGAGGTTAAAATTTTTATGTGTTTTATTAAAATTTTCCATTGTAATGAGAGATACATAGTATAAGTTACCATTTTAATCATTTTAAGTGTACAATTTAGTAAAATTAAGTATATTCTCATCATCACAATTACCTAATTCCGGAACTTTTTCATCACCCCAATCAGAAATTCTGTACCTGTTAAGTAATAATTCCCCATTCCTGTCCTCCCTTCAGCCCCTGGCAACCTCTAATCTTCTTTCTGTCTCCATGAATTTGACTATCTTAAATATTTCATATAAGTGGAATCATACAATGTCCATTATTTTGTATCTCATTTATTTCACCTAGTGTAATGTTTTCAAGGCTTATCCATGTTGTAGCATGTATCAGAGCTTCATTCCTTTTTATGGTTGAATAATACTCCCTTCTCTGTATATACTACAGTTGGTTTATACATTCATCTATGAACGTTTTGGTTGTTTCTCCCTTTTGGCTGTGGTAAATAGTGCTGCTGTGAACATTGTTGTACAAGTATTTGTTTGAATCCCTGTTTTCAGTTCTTTTCAGTATATACCTAAGAGTGGAATTGCTGGGCCATATGGTAATTCCGTGTTTAGTTTGTTTGTTTGTTTGTTTGTTTTTTGTCATTAGAACTCCAGATTTTTAAAAAAAAACTTTTACTTTAGATTCAGGGGTACATGTGCAGATTGGTTATACAGGCAAACTTGTGTCACAGGGGTTTGTGGTAGAGATTATTTCATCACCCAGGTACTAAGCCAAGTACTCAATAGTTATTTTTTCTGATCCTCTCCCTCTGTCCACCTTCCACCCTTAAGTAGGCTCCAGTGTCTGTTGTTCCCCTCTTTGTGTCCATGTGTTCTCATCATTTAGCTCCCACTTATAAGTGAGAACATGCAGTATTTGGTTTTCGTTCCTATGTTAGTTTGCCAAGGATAATGGCCTCCAGCTCCATCCATGTTCCCACAGAAGACACGATCTCGTTTTTCTTATGGCTGCAATAATACTCCATGGTGTATAATGTACCATGTGTTCCTCATCCAGTCAGCCATTTATGAGCATTTAGGTTGATTCCATGTTGTTGCTATTGTGTGTAGTGCTGCAGTGAACATTCACATGCATATGTCTTTTTGATAGAACGATTTATATTCCTTTGGGAATATACCCTCTAATGAGATTGCTGGGTTGAATGGTAGTTCTGTTTTTACCTCTTTGAGGAAGTGCCATTCAATATAATGGTTCTGGGATAACTGGTTAGTCATATGCAGAAGAGTGAAACTGGACCTCTTTCTTACACTATATACAAAAATCAACTCATGATGGATTAAAGACTTAAATGTAAAACACAAAACTATAAAAACTCTGAAAGACAACCTAGGCAATGCCATTCTGGACATAGAAACTGGCAAAAATTTCATGACAAATATGCCAGAAGCAATCACAACAAAAGCAAAAATTGATAAATGGAATCTAATTAAACTTAAGAGCTTCTGCACAGCAAAATAAACTATTAACAAGGTAAACAGACAACCTACAGAATGAGAAAACATTTGCATAGTACGCATCTGACAAAGGTGTAATATCCAGCATCTGTAAGGAACTTAAGTTTACAAGAAAAACAAAACAATCCCATTTAAAAGTGAGCAAAGGAATGTTTACCTCTTTGAGAAACTGCCAGACCTTTTCCCATAGCAGCTGCAACATTTTACATCCCTACCAACAGTGTACCAGGGTTGCAGTTATTCCACATTTTTGTCAACACTTGTTATTCTCTGTTGCAATGTACCTACTTCTGTTTTTGTTTTTTTGTTTGTTTGTTTTGTTTTGTTTTGTTTTGTTTTTTAAGATTGTGTCTTGCTCTCTGACCCAGGCTGGAATGCGGTGGCATGATCTCGGCTCACTGCAACCTCTGCCTACTGGGTTCAAGCAATTCTCCTGCCTCAGCCTCCCAAGTAGCTGGGATTACAGGCATGCACCACCACACCTGTCTAATTTTTGTGTTTTTGGTAGACACGGGGTTTCACCATGTTGGCCAGGCTGGTCTTGAACTCCTGACCTCAAATGATCCTCCTGTGTCGGCCTCCCAAAGTACTGGGATTACAGGCATGAACCACCATGCCTGGCCTTCCTTGTGGTTTTAATTTCCATTTCCCTGATGACTAATGACGTTGGACATCTTTTCATGTGTTGTCTATTTGTGTATTTTCTATGGAGAAATATCTATTCAAGTCCTTTGCCTGGTTTTTGATTTGGTTGTTTTTTGTTTTGTTTTTTCTGTAGAGTTGGAGTTTTTATAAAATAGATACTAGAACTTGACCTTATATATGAAATTGGCTTTTGTTTTTTTTGCAAGTCCATTTTAGATATTGTCTCACTGTCATGATAATGGCCTTTGATGAACAGAAATTTAAATTTTGATGAAGTTCTGTTTGTCTATTTTTTCCTTTGGTTGTACATGCGATTTTTAAATTAAAAGTAAATTCGCAGTAAAATTTACTTTTTTTTGGAGTGTAAAGGTATGTGTATTTTAACACTTGCACAGATTTGTGTATCTACCACCAAAATCAGGATACACCCAAATCAGGATATAGAAAATTTTCATCATCCTCCAGAATTCCCTCATACTGCTCCATTTGTAGGCAAACTCTTACCCCTGGTTGGCAGTGACCTGCTCTTTATCCCCATGGTTTTGCTGTTCCAAAAATGACATATAAATGGGACCACATATAGTAAGATAATTCTCCATGGGTCTCGCATTGCTGCATGTTTTGCAAGCAGAGGCACTGACTGTTTTTGTTCTAGACTATCACTTTGAGAATGTTTGAATAGTGAATAGCCTTGGAAGATATAGTATGTTTCTCCCTCTGAAGCAAACAGCAGGCATACTCACTGCCCATTATAAAAGATTTGAGTTTTCTGAGATAGGGTTCCTCTTTTGTAGCAAGTCAAGGTGTGTAACTTTCGGTTCTCTTCACCTTGCCCTTTTGGAATTGGGGCTCAGGGAACCAGCACTCATGTAAAAGGGCTGATAGTCTGACCAATTCTGTTGCTACAAAAGAGAGGTAGGAGGGAATGGATTTGGCAGTTTGAGGAGCTTGGAGAAGACTTGAAATAGTTGTGGAAAATGAGAGTAAGTGTTACTGGGGAAATGTGGAATTATATATTAAGTAAAACAAGCTGATTGTAGCAATAACTAGTTATTATTTTTACAGATAAGCAAAGAAAAAAAACAGAACAAACCAACAAGCCTTTTTAATACGTCTCCGTATGCTACCATAAACCTTATAATGTTGTTTAAAGGGACATCAGCAGTTCATAAATAAAATAAACCTAAATTGTTGTTTGCCTTTAGTGAATAGATAAATTGCTTATCTTTAACATGTCATTTATTGGAAATAATATTTAACACAATCATTAATTCTTACAATTCTTTTGTCAAAGCTGTCAAAATTGTCATTTAAAATGCATAGCACAAACAATATTATGTGAACAATAACAGAAATGAGAAAAGGAAAATAACTATGGACAGTTTTGCCTCTAATAAATTACCTGTTTTCATGTGTTTTTATGCATTCCTAGTCTTTGTCCACATGCAAATATTATGATATTGAATCACTTGTTGGTTGCATCCTAGGCACAATTTAATTTACTTCTTTTTTATCAACATCATTTTATAAGCATTTTTTTACATATTATTCCTGGACCTTAACAGTAAGAGTTTCTATCATCTGGGCTTTTGTGTACTTCCCCGCCCCCCCTCACCATTTTATCTATCTCTGGGAAAGGCATTATTATCTCCATTTTATTGATACAAAAACCAAGGCTTAGGAAAGTTAAAAGATTTGCCAAAGATAAGTGCGTTGCATCTCTTAGGGTAAAATCTTTACAAGTATAAAGAATTAATATATTTACCTTATTCATAATTGGTTTTCATTTGTTTTTTATTGATGCATATTTTACATATTTATGGAGTACAAGTGAATTTTTATATATGCCTATAATGTGTAATGATCACATCTTCTAGCTACTTTGAAATGTACAATATATTGTTGCTAGTTATAGTCACCCTGGTCTGCTATGGAATATTAGAACTTCTTAATGTAAATTTGCACCCAACCACCAACCCTCTCTTTATCTCCTCATCCCACCCTCATACCCTTCCCACATCTGATATATCTGTCATTCTATTTTCTATCTCCCTGTGATCATTTTTTTTTTTTTAAACTCTTATGAGTGAGAACATATGAAATTTGTCTTTCTGTGCCTGGGTTATTTCACTTAACATAATGACCTCCAGTTTACTTCCATGTTGTTGCAAATGACAGGATTTCATTCTTTCTGTATGGCTGAATAGTATTCCATTGTATATATGTATATGTATACTACATTGTCTTTATCTTTTTGTCCATTGATGGACACTTAGGTTGATTCTGTATCTTTGCTGTTGTGAATAGTGCTACAATAAACTTGCAAGTGTAGGCATTTGATAAGGAAAGTTTCTTTGATATACTGATTTCTTTTTCTTTGGATAGATACCCAACAGTGGGATTGCTGGATCATATGATAGTTCTTTTAGTTTTAGGAGAAATCTCCATACTGTTTTCTGTAGTGGTCATACTAATTTACATTCCCACCCACAGTATATAAGAGTTCGCTTTTCTTTTCATCCTCACCAGCATCTATTATTTTTATCTTTTTAGTAGCCATTCTAACTGGGATAAGATGCTATCTCATTGTGGCTTTGATTTGCATTTCCCTGATACTTAGTGATATTGAGCACTTTTTCATATATCTGTTGACACTTGTGTGTCTTCTGGCAAAGATTGTTATTTTTTCTCCCCATAAACATCAGCTAAAACTCAAAGCTGAGATTATGAAAAACTCTTGATTGTTCAGGATACGTGCGTCTTTTACTGTGTATATTACCAAGCAATAGAAATATATATTAATATAGTAGCCAGTCACATTTGTGAAGAATGTTAGAACTGTAACAAATAAATCTTCATATTATGTAAAATAACAACATAGATTTGATCTGTGAATGAAGGATTTTTCATTTTATATAGTGTTTATAGTCTTTTAAACATACACACAATTGGCATAAACAAATTTGGCCACATATTCCAGTGCAGGTGTGTGTTTGTGTGTGTAAAATTATATATGTGCTACTTTATTAAAATAATTTATATATTATATACAACTATGTATTTTTAAAAAATAAGATTAATATTAATAAGAACATAATCTCTAATATTTTATCTATTTTTGCAGTATTTTTTCTTGCCCATTTCTGGGATGGGTGTCCCCCAACTTGTGTAAACTCCTGATTAAAAAATAGCTAAAATGCATCTTATAGATTTAGGCACTTTAAATATTTGTTTAGTATATAACAAAACTTTTGCACTGAAAACTGTTTATTGAAATGAGTTCACAAATGCATGTTGAATATCTGTTATGTACAAAGCATTTTGTATAGATAGTGATCTTTCTTTTGCTCTATGCAAGATTTGACGGTTTTTTTTTTCTGTATCAGTAACCCCTTGTGAAATCTGATTTTGACCTAGTATCTAGCTAAAGCTCCAAAAGTTTGTCCTTGAGAGAGTGCCTGAAATTGTAAAAGTAGTATGGCTGGGTGCAGTGGCCCATGCCTGTAATTCTAGCACTTTGGGAGGCCGAGGCAGGCGGATCATCTGAGGTCAGGAGCTCAAGACCAGCCTGGCCAATATGGTGAAACCCCATCTCTACTAAAAATACAAAAAATTAGCCGGGTATGGTGGTGGGTGGCTGTCGTCCCAGCTACTCGGGAGACTGAGGCGGGAGAATTGCTTGAACCTGGGAGGCAGAGGTTGCAGCGAGCTGAGATCTCGCCATCTCCAGCCTGGGTAACAGAGTGAGACTCCATCTTAAAAAATAAAAAGTAAAATAAAAAAATAAAAGTAGTATAAGCAGCATCAAAATTACTTGTAAAGCAGTGTTTGCTAAGGCTTTGCACTCCTCACCTATGCATTGTATAATATTTAATTTGCCTTTGGAAAAGTGAATATGGTGATAGTTTATCACAGAAGTTGTTTGTGCTGATGTTTTAGCATTTTCAAGAACAACACAAATATGTAAAATGTAATCAAGTGCCAAAGGGAAACTGACAAATGACTCTGAGCTCAGATAAATAACAGCTTCTAAATACACATGTATATGTCAGTAGCCTGAATTTTCTTGAGTATGTTTCTGTTTTGACTTCTTTTGTACGTTGATTTGTTCCGTAGCAACTACCAGCTAGAAATATTCTATAGGGCAAGAAAGAAAAGTGATATATTTGGTGTGGAGATTTTTTTTCTTTTTTTCTTTTTAGAGACAAAGTCTCACTCTGTTGCCCAGGCTGGAGTGCAGTGGTGCAATCTTGGCTCACTGCAGCCTCTGCCTCCTAGGTTCAAGCACTTCTCCTGCCTCAGCCTCCCAAGTAGCTGGGACTACAGGTGCACGCCACTACGCCTGGCTAATTTTTGTATTTTTAGTAGAGATGGGGTTTCACCATGTTGGCTAGGATGGTCTTGATCTCCTGACCTTGTGATCCACCCACCTTGGCCTCCCAAAGGGCTGGGATTACAGGCGTGAGTCATCCAGCCTGGTGTGGAGATTTTAAGTGACTTTTGAGTCAGAGCAGTGAGCTGTTTTCCTTTTGATTCTAGTAATTATTTAGGAATGTTTAAAATGTATTTTTGTCATTATATTTTAAGTACACTAATAATGTTTTTTTCTGAATTGTATGCTTTTGTTTTTTAATTGCATGAATAACATGAATTTCCTCACCTGAAACAACCTCAAATTCAGTTTGTCAAAGTCAGAACACATAAACTTTTTCCTCAATGGGTTCTGTCAATCTAATGACTTAGCAGAGGTGATTATATACCTCAATTCCAGAGATATAATTAGATGATGAGAATAAGATCCTGGAAACTGTTTTTCAGTGAACCCAGCTGCTGCTGTATTAGGTCTGCAATAAACTGAAAATGACAATTTTTTCCATATATGCAGGTGAATCAAGAACATAAACATTCTAAGAGTGTTTTACATCTTTCACTTACCCCTTTCATCACTTTAACTGGATTAGTAGGTGGTAGCTTGGGCCAATTGTTTACCATCTCATGCAGAGCTGACTTCATTTCCAAACATGTTATTGTCTCTTTTGGCAAGTAGGTCAATACACGTGACCCAAGAGGACCCAGAGCAAGAAACAAGAACTCAATGGACAAGTCATATGAAGCAGGGTAAGAGCACTTATCATCATACTCATACCATGGGCCTACAACTGCTCTTTCAAATAGATGGTGATGATAAGGCAGCTATTAGTTGAGAATTGACTTGAAGCTGCTTTGCTCAGATCTTTGTGTATATTATCTCATTTAATCTCAGGATAATCCTATATTAGTTACACTTACAATCCCCTTTTTATAAATGAGCAAGCTGAAACATAGAGAGGGCAAGTCACTTGTTCAAGGTCACATATTAAATGGCAGATTCAACATAAGAACTCAGACTTTCTGAATACAGAGCTTGTGTCTACTACACTCTCCTGCCTCCCATTTTGGCAATAAATTTTTTGGCAGATGGTGATCACAGAAGTTGCTTAAAGTCACAACTTTTAAGTACTCTTTTTTCTAAAGTCAAATTGTGTAGTTCTTATCATAAAAAATTATATTATCACTTTTGTAGTTTAGAAGAGGAAGGCGTGAAAATTTGAAATGTTATCTATTCTCATTTAATTTCCTACTTTCCGTGGAGAGTATTCCATACCCAGATCTAAATGTCATTTCCAATTGTTGCTCACACTTACAAAAGGGAAAGTCTATGCTCAGTTTCGAGCAGAGGCTCCCTGTGTAGGAGTATGACAGTCCTCAGTAAAGTTTTGCCACTTAAGTTTGGCAAAACATCCTGGGCAGATGAGCGATTCATGTGACAAGAGCACTGCCAATCGAAAAGGTGCTTTAGTATGAATATTCGCACCTCTAAGTGTTTGTGAAATAGCAATGGTAGAAGGACTAGAATATTGACAAAGCATTTTCAAAAGATTATACTATTTCTAATAGCTTAACATATTGATAGAAAAGGTGATTTAGTGTAAAAGTCTGTGATGGTTCACTTCCAAGTTGTATGTAATAGAGTTAAAGTCTATAGTTATATTTTAGAGGAATATTAAACAATGTAAACATGATCTGAGTCCTAAATGTCACTATTACACTGAGTTTTATATATAATTCATCTATAACCATATAATAGACACATAATGTTACTGTGTGACAAGCAATACTCTTAGATGTAGCGAGAAAAAATGGAAATTTCAAACATATGTGATTTCAAAATAACTCTTAACATTTCTTCAAGGGTTATTACAAAGCAAATGAAAGGAATTTTTACAAGGTGTAGTTCAGTTGCAGTTTCCCTCCTCTGTATTCACATTATTGCCACAGCTTACGAATGACAAACATTTTGTGGACTATGGCAGCAATCTGTTGGGTGTTTCAATCTATTTTGAGCTGAAATTGATTAGCACTTTATGAAAAGTGTACAGAAAATTACCATGCTTATCAAGGCAAATCAAGCCATAATTCTGCCTTTTTTTTCTACACCTGCAGCTATGAATATTTTTTGGTGGATACATTGAGATGTGCTCAAGAATATACATATTGGACTGCATATCATGCAATTTATTCTGATCTTACTGACAGTTTGCAAACAAAAACTCAAAACAAGATGCAACTGTGTGCAGCTCCTGAACTGTAGGTTCTGATTTTGGCATCCATGAATGCACGAGGAAAGGGGGTGCAGCTGAAGAGGTGTGCTTTTGCTGATCTTACAGTGAAATATAATCTGGGCATTTGTTTGATGGATTTCATGAAATATGGAGGAAATCTGAATCAAGGGTTTCACCTGATTGCTTTTATTTTGCCCCACCTCGGTAATAATGAGAAGTGAAAATCAGCTGGAGTTGATGATTGTAGAGCCATAAGTTAACCATATTCAAGGAGAATCATTAAGAATGAGGAAAGGAGAAAGTGGGCAATGATGGTGATCTTCATTTTTTGAGAAGAAGGTGGCCCCCTCTCCCCAGTCACCCCCTGCCATGGCAATCTTTCAAAGAAAAACAAATACTGTAGGCCAAAAGAAAAAGAGGAAGAACATGGACTACATTGGGCTCCTTGTTTGAGTGGGTGTTTAATACAGAAAAATGGTATAGAAATAGGTTAGTTTTTATGCTGTCACTCTGGGCAGACTTGAGAATAAATACAATGAGATTAGAAAAGACTGGGGGTGGTGGCTCACGCCTGTAATCCTAAGACTTTGGGAGGCCAAGGAGGATGGATCACTTGAGGTCAGGAGTTTGAAACCAGCCTGGTCAACATGGTAAAATCCCGTCTCTACTAAAAATACAAAAAAATTAGCTGGGCATGGTGGCGTGCACCTGTAATTCCAGCTACTTGGGGATGTAGGGGGAGGGAGGCTGAGGCAGGAGAATCACTTGAACCTGGGAGGTGGAGGTTGCAGTGAGCAAAGATTGCATCACTGCACTTCAGCCTTGTCTACACAGCAAGACTGCATCTCAATCAATAAATAAAATTTAAAAAGAAAATTATTGAAAATTTACATGTGCTTTGGAGTAAGCTATTTACCTAAAGCCCAGTTTAATTCCAGCAATTGTTGTAAGTTGCTAATTAAAACTAGCATATTATGTACAAATCTGTTACCTTATGCCTGATTCTATCTAGAAAAATATCATGAATCATCAGTTTTATATTTGCAGTGAGTCTATATTGATTAAATTCTGTGCTTTACATAGAAACACATTTCTGATAAAAATCATCTTAAAAATACTTATGAAACTTATGAATACTTATGATACTTATGAAAAATAGAAGAAGAAAATGTAAATCACTCATTTTTCTAACACTCAGTTAACACTTTTTTTTCCTTTTTAACATTTCGAACGACATAGCTTCAGTCTTTTTTATTATAGATTTGATGTGGTAAGCTGTTTTGGGATTCTCTTTTTTTATACAATACACTATGAACCTATTTCTATGTCATTAAATCTTCTCCTGTATTATTATATTTAGAGAATGTTGAGTTTTTGTGATATGGAGTTTCCAACATTATATCCAATCTCTATGTGGTTGAAAGTTTAGCTCTTTCAGGTATTTTCCAGTTAACAACTACAGTAATAATTATCATCATCATCCAACATTACGAACATACTTTATTGAGGTGAAATTCACATAATATTCACGTTTTGAAATTGTCAACTCTCTCTAGTTCCAAGATTCATCACTCCAGAGTAAAAATGCCTACCCATTAAGGGACATTTCTCTTTCTGGCCCCAGCCTATCTCTCCATTATTATTTCTGCTCTCCTTAAAATTAAACTCTTAAGGTCTTATCAAGACCTACACTGGCCCAGCAATTCCTGCCCTATCACCGTTGTCAGTAGCATTCACTTCTCCATTTCTCTCCATCCATTATTCAAGCCCAAGTCAATTTCCACCTCCTTTGTTAAAACTTCTCCTACCAACTAAGCCTGAATGATCTGTCTTCTGAAAACTCTTAGCACATATGACTATGCTGTTCATTTGGCTATTTTTCGTCTTATCTTGTAACGACAGTTCAGTAGCATGTGTTGCATGCTTCTGAAATTATATTGCAAACAGCTTCTGTTTTTCTTGTGTGGCATCTTATCTATTTTATTTCCCCTGATAATTATCTTAGTAAATGGCATAACAGAAATGCACCATAAAATTTTTGTCAAAAACAAATTAAAATTCCGTTTTTTCCCTTGTAGACCAAAGCATAGTGCTTGGCACACAGTGAAATCCGCAACAAATATTTGCTGTTTGATTTTTAAATGTATTTGTACTTTAATTCTCTTGTGGTCTCAAATTCTTTATAACTAACAGCTTTACAAAAAGTACTATGTATTCTTTTCTGTATGACCTTATTTATGAGATTCCTGTTCATTTTTGGTTACTGAGATTTACTCAACAAGGTGATGTTCAACATAGGCAAATGTTTCTTTCGTTCTTTTTTTTTTCTTTCTTTTTGAGATGGAGTTTTGCTCTTGTTGCCCAGACTGGAGTACAATGGCACAATCTCTGGTCACTGCAACCTCCCCCTCCCAGGTTCAAGCAATTCTTCTGCCTCAGCCTCTCAGGTAGTTGGGATTACAGGCATGTGCCACCATGCCCAACTAATTTTTGTATTTTTAGTAGAGATGGGGTTTCACCATGTTGGCCAGGCTGGTCTCAAACTCCTAATCTCAGGTGATCCACCTGCCTTGGCCTCCCAAAGTGCTGGGATTGCAGCCATGAGCCACTGCACCCGGCCTCTTCTTCTTTTTTAAAATAATAGTTTGATCCAGTTTGTTTTCAGCCTTCATCTTTGTATGCTTGATGTTTGTTTGCACACACCAAATTCCAAATGTAGGATTCTAGAGTTTAGGATTATGTTTTGCTTTGATTTTCATAATGGTACTAGTGGCTAATAACTTCAGAGAACATTCCTCAGTGACTTTCGAGTTCTTTTTTTGCTATTATTTCTGATAGCTATGAGCACATTTTACTAGAGACATAAATTATATGATTTCTCCCTAAGTGTATTTGCCTTGCACTTGTGTCCATATCGATTGGCCTCAGTAAGTAGAATGCATGTTTCCATAGGAACTAGAATAATAACTTGATATTACTGTGCCTAGAGTTTCATTGTTCCATGAAAACATTTGCGAAGCAAAAGAATGTGAATTTATATGCCAAGTAATCTATCAATTTTTGCTTTTTAAAAATGTATCTTTTTGAAAAGCTGCCCTTTACTCCAAGAAAACCTATTTCTCTTCTTCATTATTTTTAAGGAAAAATTGTTAGTAGGAATTATTGGATTTTTCACCTCTTATTCCTCTATTATATAAGTTTATGAAAACTAAATGAAAAAAATGCAGTGAAGGTAAGATTCAGTGCCAAATCTCTCCAAGTGTATGTACCTCCATATATTTCATAGAGACTTCTTTACAGCATAAGGCTACTATTTATTTTTATTGTTCTTGAAATCAGTGAATAGGTTGGGTTTAATTTTATTGACACTCCTTTTTAAAACAATTCAGACTGATTTCAGAAGAGACATCTTTTGCATCAGAGAGGACTAAACTATGCAAAGTGGCATCTTTTGAAGAATGCTTATTACCAGAGTGGTAGCAAGGAATTTTGCTCAAGCAGTTCCTATAGTGATTGCAAACTGGCTCACTTCCCAGCTCTTAACAATTTCAGCGTGGGTTTTTCTTGATTGACCATCAGTCATCAGCATCTCTGAAGATATACATTACACACACACATACACACTCACAATATACACATAAACACACTTGGCCAGACATAAGATAAACAAACAAAAGACTGTTATTGAACTCGAGGAACAGCTTACACAGAGCAATTTAATCTTTTTGCATAAATAAGATCCCTATTCCGTTATGCTGTTTTGGAATATGGAAAGCCTATAAATGCTGACTTTTAATTTTCAGAAAGCAGAATCAACTATAGAATGCTTTCTAGTGGTTCAAATATTCAGGGTCTATGACTAATCCCACCTTGTTTCCTTCATAGATTCTTTATACTTTAAACACAGTCAGATTAAGTATTCTAAAACTAATTTGTGGCTGCCTCTCCCAGGTTTCTGAGTTGTTGGCTCATTTATTCATTAACTCCATCATCTGCTTTTGGGACATTTCCAATATGCCAGGCTCTGCACTAAACAGAGTGTCAGAAACCTTCCTGCAGATACCACTTGACTCATTCTGCCTCTGTACCACTCTTTCATGGCACAGCCATGGCCATCTTTTAGCAACACAGATTTGATCACATGACCGTCCTGCTTAGAACTTTTCAATGAAGTCCCATTACCAAAATTGAGTCTGTCATAGCTCACAGAGTCCTGTGTGATGTGGACCCTACCACCCTCTCAAACCTTACTTCATCTTTCGCCCATTGAGTTCCAGCAACACTGGCCACCTTTCTGTGGACAGATGAGGCCACGATCTTTCTCAGTTGAGCCTTTGCACGGTGAGCTTTCGCTGTTCTTCTTGCTAGAATGTTCTATTCCCTGTTCTTTTCAAAGTTTCTTCCCTTTTTTCCTGTCTTATCTTGTTACATATGAATGTCACTCTTCAAAGATTCTTTCCCCAACCGCTATGTAAATGGGCCTCCCCTACAACTCTCCTTTGTTACACTGATTTCCTTATAGTACATAACAGTTTTAAACATATATTTATTTGCTTTATTATTTTCTCTCACCCCCACTACAGAATGATGTCAGGAAGGAATTTATAGACAGTGCCAAAATTATGAGATTGAAGCGTCTATCCAATTGAGGAGCAGGCATAGTGGGAATGAGTGGTTGAGAGAGCCAGAAAGATAAAAGATTGCAGCCAGATGACATTAGAAGATTGTAAGTGTCCAGCAGTTCTGAGAACAATTTTGGGGGTGAGACTGTGGTTATAAGAGGCCAATGTCAAATGGAGGGTAAGTGAGGATTGTTAGATTTGAGTATCCACCATGTGTGAGGCTTCATTAGGCACTTGGTATATAAGTCTCAATTCATGCCTTCAAGTGCTCCAGACTTGTCTATAAAACAAAATTCAGTGCTCACAACCTGCCACAATATTTTTCTCATTCTAACTTGATTCTCCAATGATGCCATTTAGTAACCTCCTACCTCTGCCACATTCTTCTTTGTAAATTCTGTTTAGATCTGCTCTATGCCTTTCCTTTTTCTCTGTCTAAATCCCATCTATCCTGTAAGCCTCAAATCCTGGAAGTCATTTCTAATCATCTCTTTCTGCACTGCCCCCATCCCCTATTATGTCATCTGTCTTTCCCCTAAACATGCAGAGAGCTGTGTGTTCCTCCTTTTGTCTGTGCTTTCACTGTATTTTATTCTTTGTCTCACAGATCTTATTTTCCCAACTAGACTTAAACACCTTGAGTGCATAATAGTTTCTCATATGTCTTTGTAATATATCTCAATAAAATATGTTAGGAAACACATGGGGAAAACATTTGATCGTGGAAGATTAAGTTAGAATTTTTCTGATGTACAGCTGCTAAATAAAAACCAACCACATAGTATAAAATGGTATATGATGCTAATATGTAGCCAATTAAGAAATTAACCATTTGGGGCATGCCCAAGATGGCCGAATAGGAACAGCTCCAGCCTCCAGCCCCCAGCGTGAGCAACACAGAAGACAGGTGATTTCTGCATTTTCAACTGAGGTACTGGGTTCATCTCACTGGGGCATGTTGGACAGTTGATATGGTCCATGGGTGCAGCCCGACCAGTGAGAGCTGAAGCAGGGCAAGGCATCGCCTCACCTGGGAAGCGCAAGGGGGAAGGAAATTCCTTTTCCTAGCCAAAGGAAAGTCAGACACACAACACCTGGAAAATCGGGTAACTCCCACCCTAATACTGTGCTTTACCAAGGGTCTTAGCAAACGGCACACCAGGAGATTATATCTCACACCTGGCCCAGAGGGTCCCACGCCCACAGAACTTCCCTCACTGCTAGCACAGCAGTCTGAGATCTAACTGCAAGGCAGCAGTGAGGCTGGGGGAGGGGCGCCCACCATTGCTGAGGCTTAAGTAGGTAAACAGAGCCCCTGGGAAGCTCGAATAGGGTGGAGCCCACCACAGCTCAAGGAGGCCAGCCTGCCTCTGTAGACTCCACCTCTGGGGACAGGGCATAGCTAAACAAAAAGCAGCAGAAACCTCGGCAGAGGTAAATGTCCCTCTCTGACAGCTTTGAAGAGAACAGTGGATCTCCCAGCATGGAGGTTGAGATCTGAGAATGGACAGACTGCCTGCTCAAGTGGGTCCCTGACTCCTGAGTAGCCTAACTGGGAGACATTCCCCACTAGGTGCAGACTGACACCTCATACGTCACACCTCACACGGTGGGGTACACCCCTGAGATGAAGGTTCCAGAGCAAGAATCAGACAGCAACACTTGCTGTTCAGCAATTTCTATCTTCTGCAGCCTCCGCTGCTGATACCCAGGCAAACAGGGTCTGGAGTAGACCTCAAGCAAACTCCAACAGACCTGTAACTGAGGGTCCTGACTGTTAGAAGGAAAACTAACAAACAAAAAGGACACCCACACCAAAACACCATCAGTACGTCACCATCATCAAAGACCAAAGGCAGATAAAACCACAAAGATGGGGAAAAAGCAGTGCAGAAAAGCTGGAAATTCAAAAAATCAGAGTGCATCTCCCCCTCCAAAGGAACGCAGCTTATTGCCAGCAACAGAAGAAAGCTGAATGGAGAATGACTTTGATGAGTTGAAAGAAGACGACTTCAGTTGATCAAACTTCTCAGAGCAAAAGGAGGAACTACGTAACCAGCACAAAGAAACTAAAAAACCTTGAAAAAAGATTTGATGAATGGCTCACTAGAATAACCAATGTAGGGAAGTCCTTAAAAGAACTGATAGAGATGAAAACCATAGCACGAGAAGTACGTGACAAATGCACAAGCTTCAGTAACCAACTCCATCAACTGGAATAAAGAGTATCAGAGATTGAAGATCAAATGAATGAAATGAAGTGAGAAGTGTAGAGACAAAAGAGTAAAAAAAAAAAATGAACAAAGCCTCCAAGAAATATGGGATTATGTGAAAAGACCAAACCTACATCTGATTGGTGTGCCTGAAAGTGATGGGGAAAATGGAACCAAATTGGAAAACACTCTGCAAGATATCATCCAGGAGAACTTCCCCAACCTAGTAAGGCAGGCCAACATTCAAATTCAGGAAATGCAGAGAACACCACAAAGATACTCCTCGAGAAGAGCAACTCCAAGACACATAATTGTCAGATTCACCAAAGTTGAAATGAAGGAAAAAATCTTAAGGGCAGCCAGAGAGAAATGTTGGTTTACCCACAAAGGGAAGCCCATCAGACTAACAGCAGATCTCTTGGCAGAAACTCTCCAAGCCAGAAGAGAGTGGGGGCCAATATTCAACATTGTTAAAGAAAAGAATTTCCAACCCAGAATTTCATATCTAGCCAAACTAAGTTTCATAAGTGAAGGAGAAATAAAATCCTTTACAGACAAGCAAATGCTTAGAGATTTTGTCACTACCACGCCTGCCCTACAAGAGATCCTAAAGGAAGCACTAAACATGCAAAGGAACAACAGGTACTAGCCATTGCAAAAACATGCCAAAATGTAAAGTCCATCGAGGCTAGGAAGAAACTGCATCAACTAGCGAGCAAAATAACCAGCTAATAGCATAATGACAGGATCAAGTTCACACATAACAATATTAACCTTAAATGTAAATGGACTAAATGGTCCAATTAAAAGACACAGACTGGCAAATTGGATAGAGAGTCAAGACCCATCAATTTGCTGTATTCAGGAGACCCATCTCACATGCAGAGACACACATAGCTCAAAATAAAAGGATGGAGGAAGGTCTACCAAGCAAATGGAAAACAACAAAAAAAAGCAGGGTTTGCAATCCTAGTCTCTCATAAAACAGACTTTAAACCATCAAAGATCAAAAGAGAAAAAGAAGGCCATTACATAGTGGTAAAGGGATCAATTCTTCAAGAAGAGCTAACCTAAATATATATGCACCCAATACAGTAGCACCCAGATTCATAAAGCATGTCCTTAGAGACTTACAAGAGACTTGGACTCCCATACCATAATAATGGGAGACTTTAATACCTCACTGTCAACATTAGACAGATCAACGAGACAGAAAGTTAACAAGGATATCCAGGAATTGAACTCAACTCTGCACCAAGCGGACCTAATAGACATCTACAGAACTCTCCACCCGAAAGCAACAGAATATACATTCTTCTCAGCACCACGTCACACTTATTCCAAAATTGACCACACAGTTAGAAGTCAATCACTCCTCAGTATGTAAAAGAACAGAAATTATAACAAACTGTCTCTCAGACCACAGTGCCATCAAACTAGAACTCAGTACTAAGAAACTCAATCAAAACCGCTCAACCACATGGAAACTGAACAACCTGCTCCTGAATGAATACTGGGTATATAACAAAATGAAGGCAGAAATAAAGATGTTCTTTGAAACCAAAGAGAACCAAAGATACAACATACCAGAATCTCTGGGACACATTTAAAGCAGTGTGTAGAGGGAAATTTATAGCACTAAATGCCCACAAGAGAAAGCAGGAAAGATCTAACAGCATAGTTAAAAGAACTAGAGAAGCAAGAGCAAACACATTCAAAAGCTAGCAGAAGGCAAGAGATAACTAAGATCAGAGCAGAATTGAAGGAGATAGAGACACAAAAAACCCTCCAAAAAATCAGTGAATCCAGGAGTTGGTTTTTTGAAAAGATCAACAAAGTTGATAGACCACTAGCAAGACTAATAAGGGAGAAAAGAGAGAAGAATCAAATACATGCAATAAAAAATGATAAAGAAGATATCACCGCCGACCCCACAGAAATACAAACTACCATCAGAGAATACTATAAACACCTCTATGCAAATAAACTAGAAAACCTAGAAGAAATGGATAATTTCCTAGACACTTACACTCTCCCAAGACTAAACTAGGAAGAAGTTGAATCCCTGAATAGACCAATAGTAGGCTCTGAAATTGAGGCAACAATTAATAGCCTACCAACCCAAAAAAGTCCAGGACCAGATGGATTCACAACCAAATTCTACCAGAGGTACAAGGAGGAGTTGGTACCATTCATTCCGAAATGATTCCTATCAATAGAAAAAGAGGGAATCCTCCCTAACTCATTTTATGAGGCCAACATCATCCTGATACCAAAGCCTGACAGAGATACAACAAGAAAAGAGAATTTTAGACCAACATCCCTGATGAACATCGATGCAAAAATCCTCAATAAAATACTGGCAAACTGGATCCAGCAGCACATCAAAAAGCTTATCCACCATGATCAAGTGGGCTTCATCCCTGTGATGCAAGGCTGGTTCAACATACGCAAATCAATAAACGTGACCCAGCATATAAACAGGACTGAAGACAAAAACCACATGATTATCTCAATAGATGCAGAAAAGCCTTTGACAAAATTCAACAGCCCTTCATGTTAAAAACTCTCAATAAATTCGGTTTTGATGGAACGTATCTCAAAATAGTAAGAGCTATTTATGACAAACCCACAGCCAATATCATACTGAATGGGCAAAAACTGGAAGCATTCCCTTTGAAAACTGGCACAAGACAGGGATGCCCTCTCTCAGCACTCCTATTCAACATAGTGTTGGAAGTTCTGGCTAGGGCAGTCAGGCAAGAGAAAGAAATAAAGGGTGTTCAGTTAGGAAAAGAAGTCAAATTGTCCCTGTTTGCAGATGACATGATTGTATATTTAGAAAATCCCATCATCTCAGCCCAAAATCTCCTTAAGCTGATAAGCAACTTCAGCAAAGTCTCAGGATACAAAATCAATGTGCAAAAATCACAAGCATTCTTATACACTAGTAACAGACAAACAGAGAGCCAAATCATGAATGAATTCCCATTCTCAATAGCTTCAAAGAGAATAAAATACCTAGGAATTCAACTTACAAGGGATGTAAAGGACCTTTTCAAGGAGAACTACAAACCACTGCTCAGTGAAATAAAAGAGGACACAAACAAATGGAAGAACATACCATGCTCATGGATAGGAAGAATCAATATTGTGAAAATGGCCATACTGCCCAAGGTAATTTATAGATTCATTGTCATCCCCATTAAGCTACCAATGACTTTCTTCACAGAATTGGAAAAAAACTGCTTTAAAGTTCATATGGAACCAAAAAACACCCTGCATTGCCAAGACAATCCTAAGCCAAAAGAGCAAAGCTAGAGGCATCACACTACCTGACTTCAGACTATACTACAAGGCTACAGTAAGCAAAACAGCATGGTACTGGTACCGAAACAGAGATATAGACCAATGGAACAGAACAGAGCCCTCAGAAATAATACCACACATCTCCAGCCATCTGATCTTTGACAAACCTGACAAAAGCAAGAAATGGGGAAAGGATTCCCTATTTAATAAATGGTGCTGGGAAAATTGGCTAGCCAGAAGTAGAAAGCTGAAACTGGATCCTTTCCTTACTCCTTATAGGAAAATTAATTCAAGATGGATTAGAGACTTAAATGTTATACCTAAAACCATAAAAATCCTAGAAGAAAAGCTAGATAATACCATTCAGGACATAGGCATGGGCAAGGACTTCATTTCTAAAACACCAAAAGCAACAGCAACAAAAGCTAAAATTGACAAATGGGATCTAAGTAAACTAAAGAGCTTCTGCACAGCAAAAGAAACTGCCATCAGAGTGAACAGGCAACCTACAGAGTGGTAGAAAATTTTTGCAATCTACTCATCTGGCAAATGGCTAATATCCAGAACCTACAAAGAACTCAATCACATTTACAAGAAAAAAACAAACAACCCCATCAAAAAATGGGCAAAGGATATGAACAGACACTTCTCAAAAGGAGACATTCATACAGCCCGCAGAAAATGCCCATCATCACTGGCCATCAGAGAAATGCAAATCAAAACCACAATGAGATACCATCTCACACCAGTTAGAATGGCAATCATTAAAAAGTCAGGAAACAACAGGTGCTGGAGAGGATGTGGAGAAATAGGAACACTTTTACACTGTTGGTGGGACTGTAAACTAGTTCAACCATTGTGGAAAACAGTATGGCGATTCCTCAAGGATCTAGAACTAGAAATACCATTTGACCCAGCCATCCCATTACTGGGTATATACTCAAAGGATTATAAATCATGCTGCTATAAAGACACATGCACCTGTATGTTTATTACGGCACTATTCACAATAACAAAGACTTGGAATGAACCCAAATGTCCATCAGTGACAGACTGGATTAAGAAAATGTGGCACATATACACCATGGAATACTATGCAGCCATAAAAAAAGATGAGTTCGTGTCCTTTGTAGGGACATGGATGCAGCTGAAAACCATCATTCTCAGCAAACTATCACAAGAACAGAAAACCAAACACCACATGTTCTCACTCATAGGTGGGAACTGAACAATGCGATCACTTGGACACAGGAAGGGGAGCATCACACACTGGGTCCTATTTTGGGGAGGGGGTAGGGGGGAGGGATAACATTAGGAGATATACCTAATGTAAATGACGAGTTAATGGGTGTAGCACACCAACATGGCACATGTATGCATATGTAACAAACCTGCAGGTTATGCACATGTACCCTAGAACTTAAAGTATAATAATAATAAAAAAGAAATGAACTATTTGACTGCTTTGTATATAAAATGATTGTGATTCCTGTTATTTCAGTAAGAACCTGATGGAGAGAGATATGTTAGATGTCTAAATGGCATAGTTAAGGTATTCAGATTAAACTTTTTTTTTTTTTGGTCTGAAATATCAGCAGTATAGCGTCTAAATTTTTATGGCTGATTTTCTGTATCACTTTCTCTTATGTGAAATTTCAGAATGATTTATCTATAATAAACATCATCATCTGACATGGCTGAAAACACTACTTTTTGTTCATTTTAATTTTTAATAATGCAAAATTATAGATTAAAAAAATTATATTCAAGAATACTGAGTGCAAGGTAAGCTTTCTAGGTTAAAAGGTATCTTATAAACCTGAATTGTCAATTATTATTGTATCCCAGATGTATGCAAGTTAATGGATAGTTCTAGTCAGTAAGATACAGGACTAGCAGAAGGTTTGTTTTTATAGGTAATCTGGAGAGAAGCCAGGTAAGTGGAATTTGGGATTTGCTGCTGCTGCCAGAAAGCAGCATAGGGACATGGTAAGTGGCAAGACCCAGATAACTAAAACAACCATGTCTTAGTCCTTTTATGCTGCTATGACAGAATACCACAGACTGAGTAATTTATGATGAACAGAACTTTGTCTTCTGGTTCTGGTGACGGGGAAATCTAAGAGCGTGGCATTGACATATGGTGAGGGTATTTGTGCCTCATCATCCCATGACAGAAGGTGGAAATGCAAGAGAGCTCAAAAGCAAGAGAGCAAGATGGGGCCAAACTTGCTTTTTATAACAACCCACTCTTGTGATAATGAACGAACTCACACAATAAAGACATAAATGCATTCATGAGGGCAGAGCCGTCAAGGATGAATCACTTCACTTCTTAATGGCCCCAGCTTCTAATAGCATCACAATAGTAATTCAATTTCAACATGAGTTTTATAGGGATATTGGAACCAGAGCAAACTATGACCATTTTGATTTCCTTATTTGCACCATTTTTTAAAAACCTGTGTATTCAGCGGATGTTTTTTCAGTGCCTATTCTGTTGTGTTGGAGACTAGAGGTCATTACAAAGGGAATAAGACAAACACAGTCACCCACTCTGGTGATGCTTACCTTATCTTCCTAATCTGTTTGTTCCTGTGATTCTTTGGCACATGAGTCCCTTGCATCTTGCATATTAGTGTCCAGTAAGTTTTTCCTGACTAATTGATAATATAGATATATATTGGTAGCAGTTTTGTGTATATTTTTTAGTTAGATGTTGTTCACACGTGACTTGTGTCTCAGAAGAATGCCGAAAATGGTTAACGACAGGAAGATACTCCCTGATTTCTCTGTTCATTAAAGAGCAGCTATTTGGCTATTTGGGGGAAGCACTTGATACAGTTATTTGAGCATGTGGCTTAAAGATTAGACCTATAAACAATTCAGGAGCATCTTCCTGCAAACTATGTTAGAATTCACAGCAATAAACCTGGTAAGTTTGTGCTATGTTATTCACGTGGGCTGTTAACTCTATTCCATTCCTAGGTCTCTTATTTCCCTGCCCTCCTCAATCTCATACTCTTGGGATTTTTAACTACATTACTTCTTTACAAAGTCATCTTCAAAATGAAATATTTTGGGTACCAAACTATCTCTCAACTTACCTACACACACTCATTCATATTCACATTCTGTCTTTAGCCTTTCTGTGTGGAAGGGAACATTTAGAATGTCTATTCTTTGCGATGCAAAAATGACAACACACTGATGATGAAGGGGGGTATTTTTAGGAGAAAAAGTAGCTTTTCTTTTCATTATGCTGTCACTTTTGAGATTCTATAGAAAGAATAGGTATTGAACACAGACCATTGGGCTCTCTGAGGTATACTTTGGACACACTTAGAAGTCAGCTAGAATATGCTTTCTGTTTAAGGTCAGAGTCTACATTTAAAAAGAGAGAACTGGATTAATTGGCAGGAAAGTTGAGATTCCATAATTCAGGAAACCTTTAAGACTTTTAAGTGCAGGCTCTTTGTAGGTTGGAATGAAACTTAATATATGTATGTTCTTTAATTCTTTCTGGACAGTTATATGGTTGTCTTCTGACTGTGTTATATTGGTTGGAATGTTAATATGTTATCTGTGGAATTCACACACGGTCATTGTCCAGTAGTGACAAAAATGTTTTAATTAATATGACTAAGTTCTGTTATTTAATTTATAAAATAAATATTTTCTTTATTATCTTACTTCAGAGAAAAATTTTATGCTTTAACTGATGCCTTACATCTGAATTTAAAAAAAAACAAGCATTTTTACTGCATGGTGATATCATACTGTTTAACTTCAGGTTTACCATAAAAATTATTTTAGCTATTCTTTACCACTACATTGTTTCCTAGAAGTCGCTAAAACTGCTGTTATTCATTGGTGTTTTTGAGATTACATTATTTTACCTTAGATTCTTTGAAAAACTCTGTATGCTCTACTGATTTTTGCTGGGGAAAAAGTGTGTATTTAATAACACGGTTCTCCAGATATAATGGACATTGTCCAAACATGGAAGGGAGTAAGATTGTAGAATTCTCCAAGGAAGCTTGAAAACCAAGAGGGAGAGAAAGTTGTCACATTTTCCTCATGTGCTTTGGTTAACGTTTCACTATATCTGTATTTATTTTTCTCCGTTTTTCTTCAGTTATAGTAAGTCACTTTGTGATCAGAGGAGATATAAATCTCCTCAGGGCTTGTCTTAACATTCAACATTTAGTCCTAAAAGCTAAATCGAGTCCTGAAGTCTAAAATTCATTCTTGTTTGTTTTAAACAAAGTGAGAGTGAGAGATTTGGAGAGAAAGGAAAAACTAGATTTGACAATAGAACTGAAGAATAAGATGACTCATTTCGAGCTCCAGGGGAGTGGTATATTTTCTTCACGCTGGTGAAATATTCAGTTGAAACCGCTTCATTTTTAATTCCAGTGTCTTCAAAACACTTTTATATCTGATATCTTGTTTTTTCCTTAATCTGTGAATAATAATTTATACCTAGCTTATTAATTAGAAGACAAAGATAATGATATTGAAAGGATACTAAAGGCACCTACTTCAATGTCTATAATGTGAAATAAATAAGCTGTTTATTTTTTGACTCCTAAACTGACTCTTTTCTGCCAATTTTACTTAATATGTGTGCATTTCCCACTTGTGAGATGATTGAAAGGAAACCTTGAACTATGCTACAGCCATTCAGTAAGAAATTCTCTATAAAGAGTTGCAAAATAATTCAGATTATTATTAAAATGTTGCCATCTTTATCAAAGTCAAAGCTAATTTTGCTTTATGAAGCCGCCAAAAGAAAATGCTTGGGGAAACTCTCCGGGACATTGGTCTGGACAAAGATTTATTGAGTAATACCCCACAAGCACAGGCAACCACAGCAAAAATGGACAAATGGGATCACATCAAGTTAAAAAGCTTCTGCACAGCAAAGGAAAAAATACAGTGAAGAGACAACCCACAGAATAGGAGAAAATATTTGCAAATGACCCATCTGACAAAGGATTAATACCCAGAATATATAAGGAGCTTAAACAACTCTATAGGAAAAAAATCTAATAATGTGATTAAAACATGGGGAAAGATTGGATTAGGTATTTCTTGAAGACATGCAAATGGCAAACAGACATATGAAAAGGTGCTGAACATCATTGTTCATCAGAGAAATGCAAATCTACAGTGAGATATCTTCTCACCTACTTAAAATGGCTTCTATCCAAAAGTCAGGCAAATAAATGCTGGTGAGGATGTGGAGAAATGGCAACCCTCGTACACTATTGGTGGGAATGTAAATTATTACAATCACTATGACAACAGTTTGGATGTTCCTCAAAATACTAAAAATAGAGCTACCATACAATACAGCAGTCCCACTGCTGAGGGTACAACAATAACCCCCAAAAGGAAATCAGTATATTGAAGAGATATCTGCTCTCCCATGTTTTTTGCAGCCCTGTTCACAATAGCCAAGATTTAGTGGAAACCTAAGTGTCCGTCAACAGATGAATGGATAAAGAAAATGTGGTACTTGCTAGTCAGCCACAAAAAAGAAAGAGATTTAGTCATTTGAAACAACATGGGTGGGACTGGTGGTCATTATGTTAAGTGAAATAAAACAGGCACAGAAAGATAAACCTCACATGTCCTCAGTTGTTTGTGGAATCTAAAAGTAAAAATAATTGAACCCATGGGGATAGAGAGTAGAAGGAGGGTTACTAGAGACTGGGAAGGGTAGTGAGGGAATGGAGGGTGGTTGGGATGGTTAATGGGTACAAAAGAATAGTTAGAATGAATGAATAAAGCCTAGTATTTGGGCCAGGCACGGTGGCTCACACCTATAATCCCAGCGCTTTGGGAGGCCGAGGTGGGTGGATCATGAGGTCAGGAGTTCGACACCAGCCTGGCCAGTATGGCCAGAGTATCCCATCAGAGGTCCCATCTCTACTAAAATACAAAACAAAACAAAAAAATTAGCCGGGTGTGGTGACAGGCGCCTGTAGTCCCAGCGACTCAGGAGGTGGAGGCAGGGGAATAGTTTGAACCTGGGAGGCAGAGGTTGCAGTCAGCCAAGATTGCATCACAGCACTCCAGCCTGAGTGACACAGCAAGACTCCATCTCAAAAAAAACAAAACAAAAACAAAAATAAAAAAAAACCCCAAAAACCTAGTATTTGATAGCACAACAGGGTGACTATAGTCAGTAATAATTGTACATTTTAAATAAATAATATAATTGGATTGTTTGTAACACGAAGAGTAAATGCTTGAGGGGGTGGATACTCCATTTTCCATGATGTGATTATTATGCATGGCATGCCTGTTGAGAATATCTCATGTACCACATGAGTATATACATCTACTACATATGCACAGAAATAAAATATAAAGAAAATTATAAATACAATTTAAAAACACTTGAAGAGGTAAGGTCGGGTTATATATGGTATAAAATCTTCTAGTGATGGTGTGTCAGGATAGAGTTTGTACAAGTCAGGGCATCTGGTATTTGAGATTACCAAGCTAAAACCATCTCAGTTTGTGGGAAGTGTCACCAATCAAACTGAAAGCCCTTTTTTCTCCTTTCCATTCTTTTTTCCTCAAAGCTATCATTTGCTAAAAGTTATACTCAGTTTAAGAGGTGCTAGTCATAGTTTGTTGGGCTAAATTTTGCCATTTGTACTTTATTCTGGCAGACAAATGAGTTTAATTTGACGTGTTTAGTATATTTTGAAATAATTTTTAATACAAATATTAAAAAGTAAGTAATGTAAGGGGAGGTCCGTTTCATCTAGGTTTGAAAATTGGACTGGTATATTCTTTTAGTAAGTGTGGAATTTTTAACCTAATTACGGAATTAACACATAATTGGGGAAGATAAAGATCTGGGAAAGTTGTTTTACTGGAAGGTCAATTGCTCCTGGAGTCAAATAACCTAAATTTGAGTCCAACTTCTTATCCAGTGCACTTAGGAATGTCATTTAAATTATTTAAGTATCCGTTTCCTTATCTATGAAGGGAGAGGAAAAAAACTTACTTAAAAGGACAGGAGGTAATATTTTAAAGGCAATTCCTAAATTGTATATGTTTAAATACACATCAGGTATGTTTATTAAGTGAAAAGGCATCTGCAATACATCCAAATCTTAAAATTATATCACTAATTTAAATTTAATTTCTAAAGTTATAGCTGTAAAACCAGTATCTTCCTGTATCAGCTCTGGGCACCAGCTTCCCAGGTGATATTTGAGCTGAATGAGCTAAAGTTTGAACTAACGTGATATCTCAATGTAGTGCTTCTTGGGTTAGTTGCAGCAAGTCTGAGTAGCTGGTTCTCAGGCAAGACCTCTTTCTTATCTTGCAGCTTTTACCATCAAGAGATAGATCATCTATCTTGCCTTACCTTAAGAAGAGTATCTTCATGTCCCTTTCTGAGCTACACACTGACTGTATGATTTAGTTTGGATTTCATTCTTTCAGAAAAGTGTAGCCATTTGCTTGCTACAATAGAACTCTTCTTCCTCCACAGCCTTCACTGCAACACAGTGGGTCATGTCTAAAAAAACAAGGTGCTTGTTTTATAATTGTTTTGATTTTTTCAGGAATAGTACCCGCAGCAGAAAGAAGTGTACTTGTTTTGCAGATTGTAAATGTGGCACGTTTATTCACATGTATTCTGAGTAGTAAAGTGTTAATTTTTCAAAACTACTACTTAAACCTTGCAACCTTTTGCCCTTAAGTCTCTAGGAATGAAGAGTTAATTTAACTCGTACTGAATTATATAAGAAAGTGTTCTAAAAACCCACAAGTACCCTTTAATATATTTGATTCAATTCAAAATCTGTTTACTCATTCAGATATATGTGAATAATTTTAATTATGCATTGTTTTTAAAGAAATATCTTAGACTGAGTATGTTATAATTATTTTAAAAAACTGTATTTTTCCTGTGCATTGTCTCCAACTGAAGAATTACAAGTCTTTTTGGAGGCTTTGCATGTTTACTACCAAGCCATATAACTTCATAATAATTAGTAATTAGTTAATAAATTTCCTTTTCTGTGTTCGAATTCTTATAATGAGATTAGGCTTATAAAATGAAGTTTATTTTACTTTACTTTTTTATCTACATGAGGAAGCTTGATGACTGAATACAAGGAAATTATTACTGTCAGACCTTTAAATTTATTTACAAGCAGCTGGGCTTTGACTATTGATGGCCTAATTGATTTTGAGAATTATTAAACATTTAATGTATGAATCTTTGCAAGTGGGGAAATGCTTTATTATTTTATAACAGTTAGTATGACCTGCTTTTTGCCATTGGTTTAATAGTAAAGACCTTTTTGTAATTAAAAATATAGTAATCAATTAGGGGGAAAAGGTATTGTATCGTTATTCAAATAGAGGAGACACTTACAAGTGCAGTAGGTTATAGTGCCCCCTCCCAGCATTTTCTCTAAATAGCAGTTTTGTTTTGTTTTTTTTCTTATGGAAAAAGAAATGAGAGTATCTTTCAGTTCTATGTGATTTGGCTTCGAGATCTTCTCAAAGATAAAAGATAATGAGTTTAAGATACTTTAAAAAAAAAAGCAGGGAAAGCCATTATATTTATGTGGAATTTTCTATTTTTGATGCAGGTGGAAGCTCTTCGAAGATTTGCCATTAAGAAAAAAACAAATTCCAGGGGAAAAGTAGGGACAGTAACTAGTATCATGACAAATGATCTCTAGTGTTTCAAAGTGATCCATGAGGCATTATTTAAAAGGAAATGATCACAAGCTCAGAACGTAGTCATGTTCTTGTGGTGTGAAACAAGAAATGGGGAACTGGGTGAGGGAGGGAACTGCAGCATTACTCTTAAAGGCTTAGTGTTAAACCTCAAAGGTCTTATAGAGACATTTCCTGTTCAGTTCAGCTATTCACTTATTCAACAAATATTTACTGAGCATGTACAATTTGCCATGCACTATTATAGGTGAAAATCAGTTTGCATCCTCATAGAGTTTATGTTCTAGTAGGGAAGATGGTCGATGAATTATGAGGTCAGATGGTGATAGGTGCTTAGAAGAAAACCAAACTGAGATCAGGGGTGAGTCTTAACCAGGAAGCCCTTCCCTTCCTTTATTCATTTGTTTATGTATCTGTTCATTTATTTGTTTAATGAAATAATTATTGACCTTAAACCAACAGTTTAGTTTCTGCTTTCAGTGACTCATGTAAGTGAGTTGTATGAACTCAGAACTAGTTTTCTTAGACAAAAACATGTTAAACAAAAAATTAAAGTTAAGTTTCCTAGCTGACTCACAGAATCTCCTTGAACCCATGTTAAAAATTTCACTGTGCTACTATGATAGGAGACTCCACTCTGGTTCTTAGGAGGACAGAACCAAGGAAAATGAGGGAAAAGGTAGAGAGGAGTCTTTTGCTGTATAGTTGGCAGTCATCTTTTGGGGAGATTTTTAAATAAGCTAGTTTTGGTTTCACATTCTTCTATCAGATTCTCACCACCTTAGACTCCCCCTATTTCCCCTTGCTGCCTTTTTCAGTCCTCCTTTCTCCTCCCCCAGCCTGCTTTACTCATAGAAAGTGTTTGTGGCATTCTAGCATTTTCTTAGAGGGGAACAGTTTGATTGAATAACTTCTTCTAAGTGTATGAATGATACATAATATGAACATCACCCTAACCTGAACGAAGGTATTTGCGTTTTCTGAAGAGGACACTTGAATCACTCATTGCTGGGGTTTTGAGCTGCCTGAAAAAGCTATATGAAAATCCTCAGAGATTGTAGAGGACCTACTGTGGGCAGGAGGCCATTGGGTCTGTCAGGAAGGCCAACAAATCCTTTCAGTCTCCTGCCCAGGTAAGGTGTGCAGCCTTGCTTTTTACCTTTTTCTCTTCCTCCCATGAAAAAAAACTGTTTTGTTTTTGTTTTTGTTTTTGTTTTTTTAATTGTTGTTGTTGTTTTTCTCTGATGGCTCTCATGCATTTTTTATTTTCTGCCTTTTATAAGCTGGGTGTTTGCAAATGAGGGTAGTGTGGATAGGGTTCATGCTCCTAAGGCCCATATTCTTGCCTGTCAGCATGTGGAGCCAGTAACAATGACAATAACAATGACAATATTAATTACTATGTTTTCTGACTGCCTAAATATGCTAGATATTTCACATATATTCATGACACCATTTGGTCTTTACTACAATCCTGAAGGGTGCATAAGAAGACCATTTATAGATAAAGAAGGCAGGAGTGCTGAGAGGTTAAGATATTTGCCCCTGGTTACAGAGCTAGTAAATGGGGTTGGGTTTAGTCACAGTTGGGTTTGTCTGATCCTGAAGTCTCTTTTCTTTTCCCTACTATTATCCCAGAAATAAGTGACTGGTGATTTCAGGGGAGCTGTTCCCTTGTTAGGCTCAAGCTGTTTTAACTCAGGACCACCAAGTGACTCTTGATGTTCTGCATGCCAAGGCAAATGGATTAGGCTACAGAGAAGAAAGACTTGCAGCAGGAGTTCCAGTGGAGTGATTTTACTCACGTTAGCTTACCAGCCTCAGAGATGTGCTCAGGAGTCTGTTCCTACTTTAGATACCCAAACTTCAGCAGGTCTTCAGGACGCACGGTACTTGGACTCTTTCTTGGATGTGATAGTATCTGGGCTCCTTCTCTCTTGAGTATTTAAATAAACATATGAATGGTCAGTTAGTACATGGAGCTCATGATACATTGATTGGTTCCTCTTGTGGTATTAACAGAGCTTATTGCTGCGCATTTTACTGACAGATAAAACTGAAACAAAAATGTATCTATTTGTATTTCCTTCTCCATGGAGACACTTTCAATGATTATTTACTTTTATCCCCCATAAAAATACCTAGTGAGAAATCTGTGTTTTTAGTGTCTTTTTTCTTCTGCTTGGGGACCATGGCAAACCTTTGGTTGTGGTTATACAACCAGTTATTCAAGTATTTCAACAATTGGCTGCGTTAATTTTTTTTTTCTTTTTCAAAGGGGTTGGGGAATTGGCCGTGGTGCCCGAGTTGCTGTATTTGGAATATAGAATGATCTGCTTGTCTCAAGTGAAGAACTCCTTGTAGACTTGGAAAAAGAGTTTGCCTTTGACTGTATAGGCTGGTACCTACTTTTTGATTTTCTAGCATTTTTCCAATTGGCCCATTCAACTTCCTTTATACCCTTTGTGATGTGAGGTATCAGATGCAATATTCTTTGTATGGTGCCATCCTTCATCCAGGTGCATGTGTTCTAATGAAGCCAAACTGGAGGAAGAGAATGACTCTATTATGATGGATTTGTGTGCACATATTAGTCTGTTTTCATCCTGCTAATAAAGACATACCCAAGACTGGGCAATTTACAAAAGAAAGAGGTTTAATGAACTTACAGTTCCACATGGTTGTGGAGACCTCACAATCATGGTGGAAAGCAAGAAGGAACAAGTCACATCTTACATGGATGGCAGCAGGCAAAGAGAGAGAGCTCGTGCAGGGAAACTCCCATTTTTAAAACCATCAGATCTCATGAGACCCACTCACCATCATGAGAATAGCATGGGAAAGACTCGCCCTCATGATTCACCAATCTCCCACTGGGTCCCTTCCACAACATGTGGGAATTATGGGAGCTACAAGATGAGATTTGGATGGGGACTCCAAGCCCAACCATATCATTCCATCCATGGCTCCTCCCAAATCTCATGTCTTCACATTTCAAAACCAATCATGCCTTCCCAACAGTCCCCCAAAGTATTTACTCATTTTAGCATTAACTCCAAAGTTCACAGTCCAAAGTCTGATCTGAGACAAGGCAAATTCCTTTCACGTATAATCCTGTAAAATCAAAAGCAAGTTAGTTACTTCCTAGATACAATGGGGACACAGGCATTGGGGCATTGGGTAAATACAGCTGTTGCACATGGGAGAAATTGGCCAAAACAAAGGGGCTAAAGACCCCATGCAAGTCTGAAATCCAGCTGGGCAGTCAAATCTTAAAGCTTCAGAATGATCTTCTTTGGCCCCAAGTCTCACATCCAGGTCATGCTGATGTAAGATGTGGGCTCCCATGGTCTTGGGCAGCTCCGTCCTTGTGGCTTTGCAGGGTACAGCTTCCTTTCTGGCTGTTTTCATGGGCTGACATTGAGTGTCTGTGGTTTTTCCAGGTGCACAGTGCAAACTGTCAGTGGATTTACCATTCTGGGATCTGGAGGATGGTGGCCTTCTTCTCACAGCTCCACTTGGTGGTGCCCCAGTAGGGACTCTGTGTGAGGGCTCCAACCCCACATTTCTGTTCCACACTACCCTAGCAGAGTTTATCCATGAGGGCCCTGCCCCTGCAGCAAACTTCTGCCTGGGCATCCAGGTGTTTTTATACATCCTCTGAAATCTAGGCGGAGGTTCCCAAACCCCAATTCTTTACTTCTGTGCACTCACAGGCTCAACTTCATGTGGAAGCTGCCAAGACTTGGGGCTTCAACCCTCTGAAGCCACAGCCTGAACTCCCTGTTGGCCCCTTTCAGCCATGACTGGAGTGGCTGGGAGGCAGGGCACTAAGTCCCTAGGCTGCACAAAGCATGGAGACCCTGGCCCCAGCCCATGAAACCACTTTTTTTCTCCTAGGCCTCTGGGCCTGTAATGGGAGGGGCTGCAGTGAAGACCTCTGACATGGTCTGGAGACATTTTCCCCATTGTCTTGGGGATTAACATTTGGCTACTCGTTACTTATGCAAATTTATGCAACCAATTTGAATTTCTCCTTAGAAAATGGGACTTTGTTTCCTATTGCATTGTCAAGTGGCAAATTTTTTGAACTTTTTGCTCTGCTTCCCTTTTAAAACCAAGTGCCTTTAACAGCACTCAGGTCTCCTCTTGAATGCTTTGCTGCTTAGAAATTTGTTCTGCCAGATACCCTATATCATCTCCCTCAAGTTCAAAGTTCCACAAATCTCTCGAGCAGGGGCAGAATGCCACCATCCTCTTTACTAAAACATAACAAGAGTCACTTTTGCTCTAGTTCCTTACAAGTACCTCATCTCCATCTGAGACCACCTCAGCCTGGATTTCATTATCTATATCACTATCAGGCTTTTGGTCAAAGCCATTCAACAAGTCTCTAGGAAGTTCCAAACTTTCCCACATTTTCCTGTCTCTGAGCCCTCCAAACTGTTTCAAGCCCTGTCTGTTACCCAGTTCCAATGTCGCTTCCACATTTTTGGGTTATCTTTTCAGCAGCACCCCACTACAATTTACTGTATTAGTCTGTTCAGCAGCACACCACTCCAATTTACTGTATTAGTACCAATTTACTGTATTAATCTGTTCTTATGCTACTGATAAAAACATACCCGAAACTGGGCAATTTACAAAAGAAAGAGGTTTATTGGACTTACAGTTCTACATGGCTGGGGAGGTCTCACAATCATTGTGGAAAGCAAAGAGGAGCAAGTTAACATCTTACATGGGTGGCAGCAGGCAGACAGAGGGAGCTTGTGGGGGTAAACCTGCATTTTTAAAACCATCAGATCTTGTGAGACTCATCCACCATCATGAGAACAGCATGGGAAAGACCTGTGCCCATGATTCAACCATCTCCCACTGGGTCCCTCCCACAACACGTAGGAATTATGGGAGCTACAAGATGAGATTTGAGTGGGGACACAGAGCCAAACTGCATCCATGCAGTTCATGATATATCCTCTATTATCAAAGATGAATCCTTCCACAAGTGTAACTTTGCATTGGAAACTTCACCGCTGGTAAATTACATGGAATGTAGTGCAAAGAGCTTCAGTGTAGGAATGCAGATGGTTCGTGCATGATTTCATCTCTGCCACTGTCTAGAAGTATAAGCTTTGATAAGTTTGTTTATTTTGCAGGCCTTGGTTTCCTAGTTTAATTTTAAAGCTAAAGTAACCATCTCTGCCACTGTCTAGAAATATAAGCTTTGATAAGTTTATTTTGTGGGCTTTAGTTTCCTAGTTTACAAATTAAAGGTACAATTAAGATAGCCTTTAAAGCTGTCATTATATTCTGTAATCCAAGACTGAAATAAAATAGGGTGCACAGAAGTGCATTATTGTAGTAAAGTAATAGGACTTTCTATATCTCCCTTTATGTTTGTCAGTTTTTGCTTCATATATTTTGATTATCTGTTGTTAGGTGTATAAATATTTATGATTGTTATATTTTAATGCTGAATTGAACCTTTTATTAATAAAGAATGTTCATTGTCTCATAATCTTTTTTGATTTAAAATCTATTTTGTCTAATATTAATATAGCTACTTCTGCTCTTTTTTGGTTACAATTTAAATGAACTATCTTTTTTCATCCTTTCACATTCAATTTACTTGTGTTTTTCGATCTAAAGTGAGTCTCATGTAGACAGAATATAGTTGGATCACATGTTTTGATCCATTCTACCAATCTTGGTATTTTTGATTGGAGAGTTAGGTCTACTTACATTCATAGTAATTACTGGTAAGGAGGGACTTACTTTGTCATTTTGCTGTTTGTTTTTTATATGCTTTCTAGCCTTCTCTCATTTTCTGCATTAGTCTGCCTTTGTGTTTCATTGATCCTTTTTTGAAGTGAAACATTTAAATTTCCTTTTGGTTTCTTTCATTTCATTTTCTTTTCAAAATCTAATTTGATTTTATATCAGATTAACTTCAGTAACATACAAAAACTATACCCCTTTTACAGCTTTGTTCCCAGTCCTTTCAGTTGTTGATGTCACAAAATTACATCTTTATCAAATTTGGGAAGTTTTCATCCATTATTTCTTGAAATACTCTTTATGCCTCTCTCTCTCTCTCTCTCTCTCTCTCTCTTTCTCTTTCTCTGTCTCTCTCTCCCCACCCCTTCTGGTACTCCCACAATGCACTTGTTAGTTCACTTGATGGTGTTCCACAGGTCCCTTTGGCTCTGTTCACTTTTCTTCAGTCTTTTTTCTTTCCTTTCCTCAGAATAGATATTTCCAGTGTTCTGTCTTCAAGTTTGCTGATTCATCTGCCTGCTCGAGTTTACCTTCTAATTTCTGTAGTGTGTGTTTAAATTTTATTTATACTTTTAAGCATCATAATTTCCTTTTTCTTTTAGGTTCTGTGCCTCTTTACTGATATTTGTATTTTATCCACGCATTATTTTTTCAATTTTTATTTTAGATTCAAGGGATTTATATGCAGGTTTGTTACATGGGTATATTGCATGATTTGGGGCATGATTTAACCTGTCACTAGGGCAGTGAACATAGTATGCACTAGGTAGTTTTTAAACCCTTGTTTCTCTCTGTCATTCCCTGCCTTGTAGTCTCCAGTGTCTCTTGTTCCTATCTTTATGTTCATGTGTGCCCAGTGTTTAGCTCCCACTTATAAGTGAGAACATGAAGTATGTGATTTTTTGTGTGTTAATTTGTGAAGGATAATGGCTTCCAACTCCATCTATATTGCTGCAAAGGACATGGTTTTGTTCTTTTTTATGGCTGTGTAGTATTCCATGATGTGTATGTACCATATTTTCTTTATCCAGTACGCTGTTGAAGGGTGCCTACATTGATTCCAAGTCTTTGCTATTAGGAATCGTGCTGTGATGAACATATGAGTGTGTGTGTCTTTTTGGTAGAATGATTTATTTTGGGGGGGTGCAGATCCAGTAATGAGATTGCTCAGTTGAGTGATAGTTCTATTTTTAGTTCTTTGAGCAGTCTCCAAACTGCTTTCCACCATGGCTGAACTAGTTTGCTTTCCTACCAGCAGTGTGTAAAATTCCCTTTTCTCTGCAGACTTGTTGGCATCTGTTATTTTGGGACTGTAATAATAGTCATTCTGACTGGTGTGAAATTGTTGGTATATCATTGTGTCTTCTCATGAGAATTGTCTATGCCTTCTGCCCACTTTTTAATTTTTGTTTTTGTTTTTGTTTTTTGCTTGTTGGTTTAAGTTTCTTACAGATTCTGGATATTAGACCTTTGTAGGATGCACAGTTTGTGAATATTTTCTCCCATTCTGTAGGTTGTTTACCATGTTGATTGTTTATTTTACTGTGCAGAGGCTCTTTAATTTAACTGAGTCCCACTTGTCAATTTCTGTTTTCATTGCAATTGCTTTTGATGTCTTAGCTATAAATTCTTTGCCAAGCCTGATGTCAAGAAGGACATTTTCTAGGTTTTCTTATAGGGTTTTTATAGTTTGAGGTTTTTTATTTAAGTCTTTAATCAATCTTTAGTTTGGGGTCCCATTTGATTCTTCTGTGTATGGTTAGCCAGTTATCCCACTACCATTTATTGAATAGGGAGTCCTTTCCCCATTGCTTATTTTTGTTGACTTTGTCAAAGATCAGATGGCTGTGTGTGGCTTTATTTCTGGGTCCTGTATTTTTTTTTTTTTTTTTTTTTTGGTTTGTTGTTGTACCAGTACCAGGCTTTTTTTGGTTACTGTAGCCTTGTAGTATCGTTTGGTTTGAAGTCAGGTAATGTGATACTCGTGGCTTTGTTCTTTTTGCTTAGGATTGCTTTGGCTATTTGGGCTCTTTTTCAGTTCCATATACATTTTATAAGAAGTTTTTTTAATTCTGTGAAAAATGATATTGCTGTTTTGAATAGTAACAGCAATAGGAATAGTGTTGAATCTATAGATTGCTTTGAGAAGTATGGCCATTTTTATGATATTGCTTCTTCCAATCCAGAGCTTGAGTGTTTTTCCATTTGTTTGTGTTATCTGTGATTTCTTTCAGCAGTGTTTTGTAATTATCCTTGTAGAGATCTTTCAACTCCTTGGTTAGATGTATTCCTAGGTACCGTGTGTGTGTGTGTGTGTGTGTGTGTGTGTGTGTGTGTGTGTGTTTGTTGTGAATGGGGTTGCTTTCTTGGTTTGGCTCTCTGCTTGAATGTTATTATTGTATAGAAATGCTGCTGATTTTTGTATATTGATTTTATATCCTGAAACTTGATTCAAGTCATTTATCAGTTCCAGGAGCCTTTTGATGGGGTCTTCAAGGTTTTCTAAGTATAGAATTGTATCATCAGCAAAGCGATAATTTGACTTACTCTTTTTCTTTGTCCATTTTGATGCCTTTTATTTCTTTCTCTTGACTTATTGGTCTGGCTAGGACTTCCAGTACTATGTTGAACAGGAGTGGTAAGAATGTGCATCTTTGTCATGTTCCAGTTCTTAAGGTGAATGGTTTCAGCTTTTGTTCATTCAGCATGACATTGGCTGTGGGTTTGTCATCAATGTTTCTCACTATTTTGAGGTATATTTTTTGATGCCTAATTTTTTGAGGGTTTTTATCATGAAGGGATGTTGCACTCTCTCAAAAGCTTTTTCTTAATCTATTGAGATGATTTTATGGTTTTTGTTTTTGATTCTGTTTACGTGGTGAATCACATTTATTGAATGGCATATGTTGTACCAACCTTGCATCCAAGGAATAAAGTCGACTTGATCCTGATAAATTAAGTTTTTGATGTACTGTTGGATTTAGTTTGCTAGTATATTGCTGAGGAGTTTTAAATCTGTGTTTGTCAGGGATATTGAACTGTAGTTTTATTTTTTTCTCATATTATCAGAATGATGCTTGATTTATAGAATGAGTGAGAGTAGAGTTCTTTGCCTCTATTTTGGGGAATAGTTTTGGTAGGATTGGTATCAGCTCTTCTTTGTATGTCTGATAGAATTTGGCTGTTAATCCATCTGTTTAGGGCGTTTTCTGATTGGTAGGTTTTTGGTTTTTTTTTAATTACTGATTCAATTTTTTAACTCATGTTCTGTTCAGGGTTTCAATTTCTTCCTGATTCAATCTTAGGAAGTTGTCTGTTTCCAGGAATTTATCTGGATTTTCTGGTTTGTGTGTGTAGCGGTGTATTAGTCCATTCTTGTACTGCTATAAAGAAATACTTTAGACTGGGTAACTTATAAAGAAAAGAGGTTTAATTGGCTCATGGTTCCACAGGCTGTACACGGAGTAGGGCTGGGGAGTTCTCAGGAAACTTACAATTATGGTGGAAGGTGAATGAGAAGCAGGCACACATGTCTTCACATGGCCAGAGCAAGAGGAAAAGAAAGAGGAGGGAGGTGCCGCACACTTTTAAACAACCAGATCTCATGAGGACTCTATCATGAGAACAGCACCAAAGGGGAAAATCTGCTGCCGTGATCCAGTCACTTCCCACCAGGCCCCACCTTCAACACTGGGAATTACAATTTGACATGAGAGAGATTTTGACGGGGACATAAATGCAAACCATATCAAGAGGTGTTCATAATAGTCTCTGAGGATCTTTTGTATTTCTCTGGGATCAGTCGTAATGTTACATCTTTATCATTTCTGATTATGCTTATTTGGATCTTCTGTTGTTGTGGTTGTTGTTAATCTAGCCAGCATCCTGTTGATCTTGTTATCCTTTCAAAGAACCAACTTTTGGTTTCACTGATCCTTCACCATATATTATTTTATTGACTTTATCTACATCTTCCTTTAGTTCTTTGAGCATCTTTAAGACAGTCATTTTGAAGTTTTTGTTAGGTAGATCTGTCACCAGGTGTTTTTTACAGTCTCTGTTAATTAATTCATTTTCGTTTGGATGGGTTGTAGTTTTCTGTTTCTTTATAAGGATTGTGATTTTTTGTTGAGAACCAGACGTTTGAATCTGATAATGTGGTAGCTCTGGAAATCAGATTCTCTCTCTTTTTCAGGGTTAGCTTTTTTTTTTTTTTCTTATTCTTTTTAAAATTGTTGTAGGCTGTCTGTGTGCCAAGGATCAACCTGAGGTGTCAACTTAAGGTCTTTTCAAGTCCTTTCTGAGCATGTACCTTTCCCTGAGCATGCACAGACATTTTCTAATTTTCCCCGTATATGCAGTTGCTTTTGAATGTTTTAGTCTTTAATGCCTGACTTCTAAAAAGGACTGGGTGTGGAAAATGAGTAGTTGTTACTGTGTGAAGAGCTGACCTTGACCAAAATTAACCTCATTGACCATCCAAACATTCTTATGGAAGTTGTAAGCCTTCAATAGACATCCGAGTTCCAAGATAATTATGTAAGACCTATTCTGCCAGTGTAATTGTTGTCTAGATGGGGAGACACATTCCACATTCCTGTGCTTCTTGCCCCACCATCTTCCACCAATCCTAGAGAGAGTGAAAGGTTGGTGGGGGGAGAGAGAGAGAGCATGCGTGCATGTGTGTGTGTGTATGCTTTACATAGAAAGTGGTGTTCAAGATCTATGGATTGGCTGCAATATCTTAGAGACACTTCCTGCCCCTTCAAGAACATAGTATAGGAATCTGAATTTAGTGAGGCCTTTGTGAAAGGCAATGGAAGCATGAATCTTAAACTGGCTTAGCTGATATTTCAGAGGATTCTGGTTGCTTTGATCTCTGTTTGAGCATAACTGAATCCTTTTGTTAGTCTGTTGCATGAAATATATGATCAGAGTCCCTACAAAAAATAGAAAGCTGTAAACAAGTTTAAAGATTTGTTTTTTTAAATTTTTGTTTTTGCACTTTTGTAGTTGTTGATTAATACTCAGTGGATCACAGTGTATTCGAAGATTTCCTTTCCTACCTGCTTTTGATGTCCAGGGAAGTAAATTTAGACTCTTCACTTACTTCTCACTATTGGAGGTTGCTACCAAAAAAGAATCTCATGTTGTATATGGTGAAATTAGCTTAGATAAGTTTGCATAAGAGGTAGAAAATGTCACCTGTGCCACTTACCCAGCTGAGTGATGAGTTGTTTAGCATTTATGGGTCTTGTTTTTTCCATTTATACATTACCACAACTCGTAATTACTGCGATAATATATGCAATGTCCTTGGCACAGCTCTTGGAACAATGGTTAGAATGAAGAGGGGTGGGTTGATTATAGTTAGGATTTGCCTGGCACATTTGTGCCTGTGAAGATCCGGGAAGAAGCTCATGCATGATATTAGACACAACCCCCCTGCAGTACAGGAGTTACAGAAATTGCTGGGTCACCTTATCCAAACTGGGCCAATCAATTTATATTTCCTAGGGATTTGGCTATTGAACCTACAGTTGGTCTCTATTTGTAGCCCGAACTGTGTAGCATGTTTCAACTTGGGAGCTGTGGGGTTCTCCATCATGAGGTCACATTAACACAGTTGTCATGCTTGACTTCTCTCTTTCACATTCATTCTGTATCCAGTTCATCAACAAGTGCTTTCAGCTCTATATTTACAATGTATCCCAACTCTGGCTCCTTCTTCTCATTTTTATCACTTCCTTGTCCTTGCCACTATCACTCACCTGGCAGTCAACCAGCTAGCTGGTCTCTGCTTCTGTCCTTGTCTGTGTATGGTTCTTTCTTCTCAGCAATCAGAATGATCCTTCTAAAGTGTGCCCATCATGTCCCTGCTCTACTATAAACCTTCGTCATGGCTTCCATCTCATTTTCAGTAAAACCAAACACCCTTAACCTGGCCCACAAGAGCCTGCATGGCCCAGCACCTGGCTGCTTATGTGCCATCTGTGACTTCCCTCCTTGCTCTTTCCAGTCTTGCTCATTGCTGTTCAGGTGTGTATGGTGCAGGGCTTTTGCACTCATTCAGCTCTCTGCCTGGAGTGGCCTTCTCCTGGATATTCATAGGGTATCCTCTCTCCCTCAGTCAGAGCTACAGCTAAATGTCACCCCCTCAGAAAGACCTCCCTTGACCAAATTCAAAATACTCCCTCCTTCCCTTCATGTTTCACTTTTTCCTTACCAGTTTTTTTGGAACACTTATTACCACCTGAAATTGTATTTATATTTGTTAATTGTTTCCCACAGTAAAATGTAAGCTCCATAAATCAGGGATTTTTCTTGTTTGTACCTGTATCGTCAGGGCCTAGAAGAATGCCTAACATCAGTAAATGCTGGTTTTAGTTTGATATTGAATAAATAAGTATGAGCAGGAACTCTCACTACTTAGATGTTGAAAAATACAGTATTGGTTAGGTATAACGTATTTGTATAGCGTATTTTCTTAATTTTAAGATTTTTTTGTTTTATTATTTGAAATCAAGTTGTACTTTACAATTGCCTATATTTAATATGGTAAGATAAACTACTGAGCTGTTATTAAATAGATTCATCAATATCCCATTGTAGATTGTAAATTTTAAGCAAGATATTGGGCCTCCAGTTGACAGGGGAATCAATACATTTCTGTTCCATAACAAATATTTAATAACAATAGATGCATAGTCTGTTGTTCAGAAGTCTTCGTTTTTCCTCAACCGGATAGAGGGTTTTGCTGATTATTCTATAGTATTCTATAAACATTAACATATTCTTAAACATTATTTCTGTTATACTGTAAACGATGATTACACTACAAATGCTACATGGGTAGTGATTTTTTTCAGTTGATTAGATTTATCAATTTAGCAAAATATGCTAGCATGTAAAATGTGAGATTTTCTAAGTCAGACTATTAAAATTATATGCCATCTTCCATTTACTCATGTTTTTGGAATTGTACGTTTATTTCTACCCTATTGTCTTATGCTTAGAGTTTATGTAAGTATTTTCCAAATGTTGAACTTCAATATAAAAAATGTAATTTTGCAACTATTTTTAGAAGTATGTTTTATAACCTAATAAGTCTATCTGTGAATAGCCATATTGGTAATGTGCTTATAGGTGGAAAATACATTCAACATGTACAGATTTTGTGTCTAAGATAGTATAGCTCCTTAATATTCATTAACAAATAGACATTTAGTTAACCTCTGAATAATTTAGTTTTTTTATTTAACTTTAAGCATTTTTTTTTACAGACCAGTTATGTTTTAGTGTCACTCAAGAACTTAACGTACCTTAAACAAGAAAACATTTATATCTTTAGAATTGTAAATATTATCCAGCATTGTAGAAAAATTGGAGAACATAGAAAACAGTCTTGGCAGTGACTACTAGATGCTTTCCTAATTTAGTCTCCTTTTCTTTATTTATTAGAAAAAAACCAGCAATAATAACAGTTAGATTGGCATGCTGCACCCATGTAAAGACTATATTTCCTTGCTGTGCTACAGGAGATTATGTTGTAGCCAGAAATGTTGTGTGGTCATTATGGAAAATCATCTTAACAGCAAAGGGGTGCCTTTCTTCCTTCTCTTTTCCTCCATCTTTCTGACCAGAATGGATATCTGATGGATAAAGCACCACAGCCATATTGGACCATGGTGGCAGAATGAGGAACTAGAAGGAGCCTGGGCCATTGACAATTTGGTATAAGCTTCTGCCAGCCTTCAGACTTCAAATTTTCAATGTGGAAGAAAAATAGCTTCCGTATTGATTAAACTACTGTTATTTGCAGGTGATCAATCATCTGTTATCCTGCTAAACAGGGATAAAAATTGCTTTCTTTCTTACCTATGTCTGTGTATGATATACATACATGTCCATACATTACCCACAAACCCACATAGAGTGAGGCTAAACAGTTTATAGTGTACTTTTCTGAATTCATATATTTTTGGCTTATAGTATGTGCTCATTGTTTTCCCATATTATTAAAATTATTTTTTTAAATTTTTATATCTACTTAACATGTGTATGTACCATAATTTGTTGAATTGGTTCACTATTTTTGGACAATTATTTTATCTTACGATGTAGAAGTCTTCTTAAAATCTATCCTAGGAATATTTTTCTTCCATTTTAACTTACTGAGTATTTCTTATGCCAGAAGTTCTATTTATACACAACACATGCAACTCACTTCTCCAAGAGCTCTTCTGTCTTAGAAAGTTGTCCTAGCTTTGCTGCACCTTTAGTCTCCTGTAGTTCCTTGCATTTTGCCTCTAATATATCACTGGCATTTCTGCTATAGTTATTTATTTTCTTCCAAGTTTCCCTCACTTGCCCTTAAAGAAAATCTGGAGCCAGGTTTGGTTACTGCCAAATACTTGGTTCACACAGTTATCCCAGGCCCTCCGCACAATAGCTCTGTGGCTTTTCTAAGCTTGAGCTTCTTTATCCTAAAATAGGTTTATTTTTCTCACTATTAGTATCTTGATGATAAATGAGATTATATTTGTATACTTCTTTCTACAATACTAGATCCAAGGTTGACATGCTTAATTGCCTTCAAGTCTGCTCAAATGTCATCTTTTCACTGAAGCCTGTCCTGCAGCTGTGTTTAAGTTGCAAACAACTTTTACCTATTACTCTTAATCTCCCATACTCTTTTCTCTGTAACATTTACCATTTTCTAACATACCTTATAACTCATTTGTTTACTATTAGGTCTATTCATTATCTGTTACTCCGCACCAGAGTGGAAGCTCCACTGTGGGTAGGAATGTTTGTCTGCTTTTGCTTACTGAAGTCAAGTTCATAGAACAGTACCTGGCACATAGTATAGATGCTCAATACATGTTGAATAGTTGTGTTCATTTAAGATGTTTTGAATGCATAAAAATGTTTGACTAGCCGTTCAGAATTTTCTCTCCATTTATGGTTTTAGAGACTCTGTAAAAGAATCTGTAACTTTACCAGGCTGCAGAAGACATTTTTCAGGCTCTATATCCTGTTTTTTTGTGAATATCTGCAGCTCCTTGGGTCTGATACCTATAGTTTCTACCTTGCACTTATCTTCTATGTTTATTTTCTGGAGCTGCCATAAAAAAAGTCCCACAGAGTGTGTGACTTAAACAATAGAAGTTTATTTTCTCATGCTCCTGGAGCCTAGAAGTACAAGATCAAGATGTCAGCAGGGTTGGTTTCTTCTGAGGACCTCTGTCTTTGGTTTGTGGATAGCCATCTTCTCTCTGCATCTTCACATGGTCTTTCCTTTTTGTGCTTCTGTGGCACAACCTCTTCTTATTATAAAGACACCATTCATATTGGATTAGGGCTTACCTATTTACCTTAATTGCCTCTTTAAGGGCCCTGCCTCCAAATACAGTCACATTCTGAGGTACTGGGAGTTAGGACTTCAACACACACATTTTGGGGATAAACAATTCCATCAATAATACCTTCTATTTCTCTGATTGGCTCTTTCTATAGGCTGCTTGGTTGGGATGATTTGTTTGAGTTTTTGTGTACCATTTCACTTTCGGATACTGTCTTTTTGATGACCTTTCGCTCCAAAGTTTGAGTTGCCAGCCATTCTTTCTTCCCTGCTATATCCGGTCTCCTCATTTATCCCTCTGCCTGGTCCGTACTCCCAGGCGTCTTTCAGAAAAAGAGGTTCAAAGGAAAGACTATTTCCATGCTTGGTATGCTCATAATCCTATAGACATATCAGTTTGGAGGCTAACATGGGTCAATCGATGGACGATTAGCATACAGAAAAAGGATTAGTTTATTAAATGTTTAAGGAACATTTCACCAGAACAGTATGACAGTTTGGATGGTGTATATGCCCAAATAACATAGCCTTTAAATATCTAAACAAAGCAAACAGAGTAACAAGGAGAAACTGACAAATTCTCAATGGGAATAGATGAGTTTTTAGCATATAGTCATGCACTGCATAATGATGTTTCAGTCAACAATGGACTGCCTCTACGTGATGTTCCTATAAGATTATAATGGAGCTAATGAGGATAATTCCCATCATCTAATGACATCATAACTATCTTAATGATATAGCACAGCACATTACTCATGTGTTTATGGTGATGTTGGTGTCAACAAACCTGCTGCATTGACTGCCAGTTGTGTAAAATATAGCACATACTATTGTTTGCAGTATATAATACTTGAAAATGATAATAAACTAGTATGTTACTGATTTATGTATTTGCTATACTATTTATCATTATTTTAGATTGTACTTCCACTGATGTAAAAACAAGTTAACTGCAAAACAACTTCAGGCAGGCCCTTTAGGAGGTATTCCAGAAGAAAGCATTGTTATCATAGAAGATGACATCTCCGTGTTATTGTCCCCAAATACATTCCAGTGGGACAAGATGTGGGACTGGAAGACAGTGATATTGATGATCTTGACCCTGTGTAGGCCTAGGCTAATTGTGTGTTTAGGCTAATATGTGTGTGTGTGCCTTAGTTTTTAGCAAAAAAGTTTAGAAGTGAAAAAATAATTTAAAATAGAAAAAAGTTTATAGGATAAGTATATAAAGAAAGGAATTTTTTTTGTACAGCTGCACAATGTGTTTGTGTTTCAAGTAAGTGTTATTACAAGAGTCAAAAAGTTTTAAAAGTTAAAATTAAAAAATTTGAAAAGTAAAAACAGTTACAGTAAGGAAAGATTAATTTATTATTGAAGAAATAAAACATTTAAAAAGTTAGTATAGCCTTTGTATTAGTCTCTTTTCATGCTGCTGATAAAGACATACCTGAGACTGGGAAGCAAAAGAGGTTTAATGGACTTACAGTTCCACATAGCTGGGGAGGCCTCATAATCATGGTGGAAGGAAAGAAGGAGCAAGTCACATCTTACATGGATGGTAGTGGGCAAAGAGAGCGAGAACTTATCCTGGGAAACTTCCATTTTAAAAACCATTAGATCTCGTGAGACTTTTTCACTATTAGGAGAACAGCATGGGAAAGACCCACCCTCATGATTCAGTTACCTCCCACTGGGTTCCTCCCACAACATGTGGGAATTGTTGGAGTTAGAACTCAAGATAAGATTTGGGTGAGGACACAGCCAAACCATATCATTCTGCCCCTGGCCCATCCAAAATCTCATGTCCTTTTTACATTTCAAAACCAATCATGCCTTCCTAACAGTCCCCCAGATTCTTAACTATTTCAGCATTAACTCAAAAGTCCACCATCCAAAGTCTCATCTGAGACAAGCATTTTGTCGTGAGACAAGGCAAGTCTTTTCTGCCTATGAGCCTGTAAAATCAAAAGCAAGTTAGTTACTTCCTTGATATAATGTGGGTACAGGCATTGGGTAAACTCAGCCATTCCAAATGAGAGAAATTGGCCAAAAGATAGGGGCCATGAGGCCCCATGCAAGTCCAAAATCCAGTAGGGCAGTCAAATCTTAAAGCTCCAAAATGATCTCCTTTGACTCCATGTCTCACATCCAGGTCATGCTGATGTAAGAGGTGGGTTCCAGTGGTCTTGGGCAGCTCCACCCCCATGCAGTTTGACTGTGTCCCCACCCGAATCTCATCTTGAATTCCCACGTGTTGTGGGAGGCACCTGGAGGGTGATTGAGTCATGGGATCAGGTCTTTCCCATGCTATTCTCATCATAGTGAGTGAGATCAGATCTCATGAGATCTGATGGTTTTATAAAGGGGAGTTCCCTGCACAAGCTCTTTTTCTTTGCCTGCTGCCATCCATGTAAGACGTGACTTGCTCTTCCTTGCCTTCTGCCATAATTGTGAGGCTTCCCCAGCCACGTGGAACTGTAAGTCCATTAAATATGTTTCTTTTGTAAATTCTTCATTCTGAGGTATGTCTTTATCAGCAGCGTAAAAACAGACTAATACAGTAAATTGATAGCAGGAGTGGGGTGCTGATGAAAAGATACCCATAAATGTGGAAGCAACTTTGGAACTGAGTAACAGGCAGAGGTTGAAACAGTTTGGAGGGCTCAGAAGAAGACAGGGAAATGTGGGAAAGTTTGGAACTCCCTGGAGACTTGTTAAATGGCTTTGACAAAAATATTGATAATGATATGGACAATGAAATCCAAGCTGAGGTAGTCTCAGATGGAGATGAGGAAGTTGTTGGGAACTGGAGCAAAGGTGACTCTTCTTGTGTTTTAAGAAAGAGACTGATGGCATTTTGCCCTGCCCTGGAGATTTGTGGAACTTTGAACTTGAGAGAGATGATTTAGGGTGTCTGGTGGAAGAAATTTGTAAGCAGCAAAGCATTCAAGAGGTGACTTGGGTGCTGTTAAATATCCCATTTTCTGAGGTGAAATTCAAGCTGGCCGCAGAAATTTACATAAGTAATGAACTTAATGTTAATCCCCAAGACAATGGGAAAATGTTTCTAGAGCATGTCAGAGGTCTTTATGGCAGCCCGCCCATCACAGGCCTGGAGGCCCAGGAGGAAAAAATGGTTTCATGGGCTGGGCCCAGGGACCCCATGCTGTGTGTAGCCTAGGCACTTGGTGCCCTGCATCCCAGCTGTTCCAGTTGTGTCTGAAAGTGGCCAACATAGTGCTCAGATCGTGGCTTCACAGGGTGCAAGCCTTAAGCCTTGGCAGCTTCCACGTGGTGTGGAGCCTGGGAGTGCACAGAAGTCAAGAATTGGCATTTGGAAACCTCCACCTAGATTTCACAGGATGTATGGAAATGCCAGGATGTCCAGGCAGAAGTTTGCTGCAGGGGCAGGGCCCTCATGGAGAACATCTACTAGCACAGTATGGAGGGGAAATGTGGAGTGGAGACAGAGTCCCTACTGGGGCACCGCCTGGTGGAGTTGTGAGAAGAAGGCCACCATCCTCCAGACCCCCAAATGGTAGATCCTTTGACACCTTGCACTGTGCACCTTGAACATCCCCAGAAAGTATTGCCATAACTTTTGCCTTTGGCGGATCTGCTTTTGCTTTGACAGATCCACTTCCACTTCTTGGTAGCCATTGCTTTGATTGTGCTTTGTTTTCAGGATGGTACTGGTGGAACCACGATTCATCTCCTATTACAGTGCTTTGAAGAAATGCTTCAGGATCATGATCACAGTTGTTTAAAATTTCCATTGAAAGCTCTGCCACTGTCTGTAGCTGATCTAGGTGCAACAGTTTTGGCATCCATCAAGTGGAAAATTTGGTCAACTTTAATTTTTCAGTAAGAATTGTGCAAGTTGAACCACCTGAAATGTCTGTGATGTTATTTATACTGTTAATCATCAGTCTTCTTCAATTAGGACATAAAAAAGAGGAATTTTTTTCTTCGCTTATTATTATGAATGGTCTGCCACTGTGGGCTTCATCTTCAACATTGTCTCATCCCTTTTAAAAGGAGTTATTCATTTGTAAACTACTGATTCCTTTGGGCATTGTTTCCCTAAGTTTTTCATAAAGCATCAGTGATTGCATCATTCTTCCACCCAGTCTTTACCATAAGTTTGATGTTTGTTTTTGCTTCAGTTTTACAGAATTCATGTTGCTCTGATGGGGACTCTTCTCAAACTGATTACTTAGTCCTCTTAGTGCCTCAAACTAGATCCTGTTCAAACATGTTATAACAAGTTAGTATGAGTTTAGTTTGGTGCAAAACTTTTGAAATTTATGCCTAATTTCTTAATAATATGCATTTTCCATGAATTATATCTTACATTTATATACATATCCTCTTACATATAGATCCCTGTATCCAATAATTAGATAATAAACCACATTTTCAATTTTACAGTGAATATTTACAAAGTGGACTGAGTAATGTGGCATAAAGACAACTCAGTAAGCACCAAGTATTGTTATCATACAGAGAACTTTTTTTTGATCACTGTGCAATTAAAAGCCAATAACCAAAAGCTAACTAAGGAAACATCTTATGTGTCTAAAAACTGTTTTTACAAAACCCTGTATTTTAACCAATTTCTTGGAAGGATTATACAGGGGACCTCAATTCTATCTGTAATTTTTAATTCCTTAATAAACAAGAGATGTGAAGCATTTATGGCATGATATTAAGAATGGACAAATTAAGTTGGTGGTCTGTTGATGTTTGCTTGATTATACTCTACAGTTTTCTGTTTTGTATTTTTTTAATTAAAAAAGATAAGTGATTTCTAACCCTATGCCCATGTATTTAAACTTTAAGTAGGAGGGCAGAATTCAGGCATTTTTCCAAATTTAGGGGTCCAGAAATTTCATCCCCCCAAAACCTATCTAAAGGTATTATAAAAATCAGGAAAACTTCAGAATCCATTTCACTTCACAAAGCATGCTGCGGTCTTCTCCTATGAAAATTAGTATGTGAATGCAAACAGGGGGAGTTTTGTGCTGTGCAGTTTTTTGCTTTGCTGAGAAATCCAGATAGCTCCCCAAAGCCCACAGCAATGAAGGAACAGTATTTTCTAATGTAGTACCACAGTGACTAATCAAGAATGTTTACACAATTGGTACTGATGGAGTAAATCTACCATACCCCAAATTAATTAAAAAGCTTTTTACAGCAATGCTTGAAATTCAGTCAAATCTTCCTAAAATATAGGTATACAGTATTTTATATATATGTTTGTGCATGTCACAATACGTACAGTTAGCAAACCTTAATGTCTCTTACTGATGATTGAGGAATTGAGGATCAATGTTTTAGTTATGATTACTCACATGAATTACTATTGCTGTATATATTGCTATGATTAATGGTAGTACTTTATATTTGATTTTGCTTATATAAGCTTTAGGTATAAAATCGGACCTTGTATTGAATTTATACTTGACAAAGCCATAGATTATAAATACTCATTTAATATAAGTCTTTTATGCTACTCTAGTTCATCCTAATTTGTCTTTCTTGAAAGTAGGTTTTTAGGTTTATAGTGTTAAATAGTAAGCTTCTTTAAATTCACATAAGAAAGCTGAAGAAACAGTCATAGTGCTAATGGCTAGTATTTATTAGAAAATAGTTGATTGAAAGTACAATGGTTTATGTATTATGAACCAAGTTAAATTTTAAGGCACACCAATCATGTATGTCATGCTGTAGCAAAGCAGGAAGACCTAAAATTAGTAGAGTTTGTTTGTTCAGTTTTGTTTTTCTATTAGTTTTGGAAATAGTTTGATTTTGAATTCTTTAATAAAAAACCACTTAATGAGAAAGAAGCGTACTTAGTTGCCTTTCACTTCTTTTACAGTTAGTATACTTATCAGAATTATTTATGATGTGGAGGCGCATGACCCCTTTTACAGTTTTTAGGGCCATTTAAGGTCTTAATCCAGCTATGGATATAAAGATGTCTTGCTGGGTAAGGAAGTATATGAAATTATTTTAACTATACTCACCAGAAACTAAGCCAGAATGAAAGGTAACCATCCTGTGACTGTTATTTTATTATGAGTTTTATGAGTACTTCATGGAATCATGTGGCCTGCCATTTCTTTCTTTAACTTTTTTCCAGCTACACTTAATCCTAACCTTGTCTAGCTTACTCACCTGTGGCCTTCTCATTCTTAGCATTTTCATTGGCCCTAAGGCATTCAGGTTTCGTTGCTAACCCAATAGGACCTTCATGATGCCCATGTGCTCCCCTTTCCTGAAATTTGGATCTTCTCATTTGACTGGTCTTCCTCTCAGAACCCTCTCTGGGGGAGAGTGCTCTTCTCACTGCCTTTGAGTATGAGGAGCAGGCATTGGCGAACCTTTGCTCCTGAGACTGTGGTTATGCAATTTCTCAGCAGTTGTAGTTCCCACTGCCTACTCACACTAACTACTCACTTCATTAGCATGGTCTGGTGGGCTCTGAAAACATCGTTCTAGCACCCAAGCTTGCCAATGCCTGGCTTACAGCTCTCTTTACCTGTCACCTACCATCATTCTTGAGGAGCACCCCACCTACAACATGACTAAATAGTTCCTGAAACTCCTCCAAACCACTGACCACTCTTTCAGCCCCTAACCTTGTAATAAGCTTTCCAGGCTCCATCCTACTTCCAGTTACCATATTAATTTTTCTAGTTCACTGCTGTGACTTCAGACTTAATGGTTCAAAAATCTTCAATAATCCTTCACGGTTCACCAGATAGAATCCCAGAACCTCAGTCTGACCTCAGCCCCTCAAATCAGCTCCAGCTTGCTTTCCAGGCATGTTTGTTTTGCAGTTGGCTAGCTGTATTTGATATTCCCAAGCAGACCTCTTTTTGTTTGAAATGTCTTCTCTCTAGTCTGTTTCGATTTAGTCATGCTCTCATGCCACCTCCTCTGTGATGCTTGTCTTGATTGTCTCATCTGGGGATACTTCTCTTTCTTCTGATCTCCCATGATACTTAGTTCATACCTTTTAAATAATATTTCTTATACATTTTTACTTTTAATACATTGTATTGGGTTTTATGATGACTCGGACTATGAAAAGGGTCCTGGACTAGAGGAATAATATATTATTGGTTAAACCTAGATTTAAAAGTATTTTGTTCAGGCTGGGTGTGGTGGCTCATGCCTGTAATCCCAGCACTTTGGGAGGCTGAGGCGGGCGGATCATGAGGTCAGGAGTTCGAGACCAGCTTGACCAACATGGTGAAACCCCGTCTCTGTTAAAAATACAAAAATTAGCCAGGCATGGTGGTGTGCGCCTGTAATCCCAGTTAGGAGGCTGAGGCAGGAGAATTGCTTAAACCCAGGAGACAGAGGTTGTGGTGAGCCAAGATCACGCCACTGCACTCCAGCCTGGGAGACAGAGCAAGACTCTGTCTCAAATAATAATAATAATAATAATAATAAAAAAGAAAAAGTAATTTGTTCAAAAGGAAAGCCCAGCGGTAACAAGCTTTCAACGAGGCTGGTCAGTGGAAACTGGGGAAAGGAATCTTTCAATGAGAAGCAGCAAATTTTTAGTCATAGTTGGTTTAAAATAGTAACTGATTTCTCTAGGTCTACAGTATTATGGTTGTGAAGGTAAAGTGTACTATGTATTTAAAAGTTTTTACCCCATGAGAAAGCAAAAGTTGAACCTGTCACCTGGCTTTTAATTGTTCAGGTCAATAAAAGAAGGAAAGAGATGTGAAATGCATATTATTATTAGTGTCCATCAGCACAACCAAGATGGTAAGTAAAATCAATGAAGAGTTTTGATCTTGTTTTCTTTAACTGCCCCACTCTTTCCATAAAATGAATTTATGTTTTTGTTTTTCAGTATATGAACAGCATTCACAGTATGAGTACATGACACATTTTTAATTAAATTTACTTGTTGGTTAGGATTCTTTAATTTGTTTATATTTCTTTGTATGTTAATTTTAATTCATCAGATTGTAAACTCACAAATACAGAAGGACAAGTTCATCCCTTAGAGAAAAAAAAAAACAAGTCTCAGCACTGTGCAACTCAGGTCTCTAGCTGTGTAATAAGAGGTAATCATGGCCTGTAAAAACATTGACTATAGAGTTCTCTGACTAAATGAGAGTATTAGCTCCGCCACCTTTATCCGTATGACTTTTGGCTAATTACTTAACATGGATGAGTCAGTTTCTTCCTTCCTAAAATGGGAATAGTAGTATTTTTACTTTATGGGATGTGTAAGCACGAAATGAGATAATTGTTTTAAAATACCATAGTGCCTAACAGGTAAGAATTGCCTCATAAATGCTAGTAGTTTATTATTGTGACTGGCATTTTAGTACATCTCTTGCAAGATTAATAACACTAATATTTAGTAAAATAGAAAAAACATTGGGAGAAAAATTAATTATGTGCATTACAGTAAATTATCTATAAAGTGTACATCCAACCATTAAATTCTTAAGAGTATGCTTTTTTAAATTCACTTTATTTCTAAAATTTAGGTCTAGCTAAACCCAGAATTTAGTTATATGTGAGGACTTGGGTTAATGAAAAAAAAATTTGATTGAAATGTGTGGTGTTTGCACTATATAAAAGAAACTAAAGAGAATCGCATTAGAGGGGAAAAGTCAGTTAAAAAATCAGGCCTCTGTTTCAAGCAAATGAGAAAAAAAGTTCCACAGTATGTCAAAATACAAACAAAGTAGATCAATGGTACAGCTATATTTTTGCCCAAATCACAACTTGGATGAATTCATTCTTCTACTAAAACAATGAATGGCTAACAGCTTCTGTCTAGAGCAGAGACAGTTTGATGAAACTCAATAGTGGTTTTACTGAGAAACCCTACTTTAAAAATTCATGTAATTTAAAACAAATTAAAGTTTTATGAACACATAGTATTTAATTTTAAAATTCATATAATTACTTTTTAAAGGAAGAATGGGTCTCTTGTAGGAAATCTGTTGAGGCGATCTCCATCAGGGGAAGATTGAGAAGGACATGCTCTTTAGGAAGTGAGCTGTCTTCCTTTTCTCTATATTTTGCCTTGAGAGGTTTGAATAGCTACTCTCTTGAGAGCTTTTCTTTTTTTCATCCTTTTTTTTTTTTTTTTTTTTTCAGGCTCACTGCTGTATAGTCTGTAATGGGTCTGATGGATAGAAAATAGAGGAGTAAAAGGGATTGCTTTTTCATATGTGAAATTGAAATTGGTTGAATTCAACAAATAGCAATTTCAATGTATAGGAAGATAAGTCAACCAAAGTAAAGTTATTTTGAGATCACTCAGAAAATGGATATGGAGTCAATTGTAAAGTAGAATACTATATTATAAATATTCTTATACTGAAATGTTTCCTACGTGATGGGAAAGGAAAGGCTGTTCAATTCTGCCTGTTCCAGAAGAAACAATAAATATCTGTCTGACATCATTAGAATCCATTTCCTCTGAGGCACAGTGCCTTTGGTTTGTTAGTAATGGTTTTTATTTCAGCAGATATAATACATTAAAAGAGGGAAGTTGCCTATCCCATTTTGGGTGGCTGAATGTTAAAATGAAATTTTAGTTTCATAGCTGCTGTAGGTGCTCTTTTGGCTTTTAAGAATAGATTGTATGTGTGTACTTTAACAGGTTTATTGTGAAAGAATAGAATTTTGACAATCATTTTGGCTAATTATATTATCTTATAGAGAAAGAAAATAAAATTTATTTACCTGTGGTTACACAATTAATGGTAGGTTATTAGATCTGTAGAGCTACTTAACATACTATTTATTCATTCACATGATTTCCCAAAGAATAACCTGGGACAGGATAAACATTCTTTAAGAGCCACCTTTCAAAAGTTAGATGGTTTTTTGCCCTAACCTTTTGAGATATATTTTTAAAGAAATATTTTATAGTTAATAAATTGTAGGAAAAATCAATCTTATTCTTATAATTACTTTTCTTACATACCATTCTTCAGGTGTGTATGTAGCTTGTATTTCCAACTTCGCAGGAAGCTTAAAAATAGGAAGTGTTACTATGTAAAAAAAAACTGACTTGAGAGAAAGAAGGATGCATATGCAAAGTGTGATATCTAGGTACAAAAGAAATAAAATAAAATTCCACAAATGGGGCCATTAATAAAATTTATACTAGTAAGTCACCGGAAGCCTTGGTAAGATGGATAATGTTATTTTAATAAAAATTGTAAATATTTCAATATTTTTACTTTAAATAAAATAGAAAATGAAAGGATAATTCCACTAAAAGCAAATGAATAATATTCAAAGATCGAAATAGTCATTCTGGAGCATTTTGCTCAATGCAAAAAAGGAACTAGTCTAATTTGTGTTCTCTTCTCAGTTTTCTCCGAGGAGGTTACAAATAAGGGTGTCCATTTGTAAGCATTTTGGATGAAAAACATGTATGGTTATATAAATTTGATTTTATTGAGCTAAATAAGAAAAGGTAGATCAATTTTATATCACAAGTAAAGTCTCTGTATAATAAAGGATACTATTGAAAAAGCTAAAGGTCAGTTTTTGTCTGAAGGAAAACAACATATATAACAGATAAACAGAGAAGTCTTATAAATCAATAAAAGAAATGCAAATCTGCCAATGGAGAAATGCATGAATGATAAATTACTTTAAAGGAAAGAGAATCTAAACAATTAAATTAACATGCTAATGGTACTCAGGGAAATGCATAAAATAAGGATGAGAGCAACATTTCGTATATCCACCAACAGAAATTTAAGAGTTTTGATGATGTCATGAATTAGAGAAGTTTTGGTGGTGGTGGTCGGGTGGGAAATATCTCTATATTGGGTGAAAGTGTGAGTTGGTACAATCGCTTTGGAATAGTATTTGGCCACATCCAGCAAAGTTGGAAATACACAAATACATTGAATCAGAAACTTCTGCAAATAAGCCCAAGGAGACTGTACAAATATATCCACTGTAGCATTGTTTGTTCATGAGGAAAACAAAAACAACTTAAATAATAATATGGTATGATAGTAGGATAGATATAACTAGAAATTAAAAATAATGACCTGGATGACCTGGATGTACATACATGTATTAACATGAACAGGTCCCCCAACCATAATTTTGGACTAATAAAGCAACATACTTATGGTATATAACATGTACATAAATAAAAATAATTCTCTATATGTTGGTTATGGACATCCATAAGTGGTTATTAAATAATCAGTAAATGATGAAATCTTAGCCTAGAAGAATACGCAGCAAACTTAGGAAGGGATGAATGTAAACGAGGAGAACAAAAGAGAGTAAGAAGTTGAAAACTCATAAGCAGAATGAGAAAAATAAAAACATGATGAAACCCCATCTCTACCCAAAGTACAAAAATTAGCTGGGTGTGGTGACACATGCCTGTAATCCCAGCTACTTGGGAGGCTGAGACAGGAGAATCGCTTGAACCTGGGAGATGGAGGTTGCAGTGAACCGAGATTGGGCCGTTGCACTCCAGCCTGGGTGACAGAGCAAGACTGTGTCTCAAAAAACAAACAAACAAACAACAACAAAAAACCCAAACATTCTAATGACTACTGGACTGTGAGTGAGAGAACTGGCTTTAGATCTCATTCAACTACTAACTTAACTGTGACCTTAAACTGTTCTGGCTTCAGTTTTCTCATTTACAAAAGACAGTTTCATTATCTCATCTTAAATGTTTCTTCCAAACTTGAAAATTCTATAAGCTTTTGTAACTGTGTAACTTAGGCCTATTTTGTAAATAAGCTTTGCCTCAGTTTTCTGATCTGTAAAATGGGGACAATAGTATTACCTAACAGGGTTGTATTGAGGCCTTTATGAAATAACCCACGTAGAGCACTTAACTCTGCACCTGGCAAGTATTATATCACTCAGTAAATGTTAGCTACTGATGTGATGACTTTAAAGTATAAAGTCATGAATCAGATCAATTATGGGATACATTAATCAGAAATAATACTTTCTTCTTTATAGACTTCTTTTAGATAACAAGTTTCTGCTGGGTGCAGTGGGTCATGCCTATAAACCCAACACTTTGGGAGGCAAAGGCAGGCAGATCCCTCTGGCCCAGCAGTTTGAGACCAGTCTGGGCAATATGGCAAAATCCCGTTTCTATAAAAGAATTAGCTGGGCGTGGTAGCACTTGCATGTAGTCCCCAGCTACTGGGGAGACTATAGTGGGAGTATCACTTGAGCCCAGGAGGTCAAGGCTGCAGGGAGCCGTGATCGTGCCACTGCACTCCAGCCTGGGCAACAGAGGAAGACCCTGTCTCAAAAACCAACAGATGAGCCAAAAAAAAACAAAAAAACAAAAAAACAAGTTTCTATGGGATATTTTGTTAAGCTAAGTATATTTATGACTCCCAGTTGTACTAAATATGATTTTTTAATGTATTGAATAGAAGATAGACTTCGTCTACTTGAATCATGCCCTTTCTTAAGTCTGCTGATTGTTATGGTTAAATACACACACAGAGAGAGATAAATATATGCATTTGAGGAAATACAGAGTACATCCTGGGTAGACCTGACTTAATTCTTAGATTAATTCAGTAAAATATGGATTCCTTAAATAAATGAGAAGATTTGACAATGTGCATAATTTAATTGTACAAAGACACTCCACTCTGAATGTCTTCTTGGCAAACGAAGGCCCATTAAGCCATATTTCAATACACACTCTGGGATGGAGGGTGGGGAAGGAGGGAGGGACAATTTGTAGTACACTGTATCTACTTTATGGCTACTGATTTTAAACAAATTTCAGATTACCCTTATTGTCTAATCATATGTTTGGGAGGATGGGCTATTTATGAGATGTTAGCTTTCCAGATGCTCGAACAATGTGCTTTAAATGCTATATTCACAAATCAGCCCCCAAAATGCAGCAGATTAGCTGTTTCTAATCTTTGAATTCAGAACAAATGTTAGAAAAAGGAACACTTGCAGAGCTGTGTAGTCTCTATTACCTCATTAAAATGTATTTATAAATGAAGTAGACAGAGGAGCAAATGTCTGCACAAAACATTGCTACTTCATTAATATTTTTTTTATTACAAAAGCACTTTCTATGAAATCTGTCAGCGTAGAGGAAATAAGTGAATCAGTTGGCTTTCATTTTTGTGTTTTGTTTATTTTCCCTGATATGCAAATGAAATTTTAAAAGAAATATTTTAGCAGTAAATATGAACTTAGTGAAATGAAGAAAAAGTAGGACATTGTGACTAGGGACAACATCTGGTTCAAAGTGTGTATAATGTTAGGATTTAAGTGGGGAAGTGAACAAGATTCTAGTTTTTTCTAATGTGAGGTTTCTGTGTTAGTGGAGAAATACTATGTTATGATGGTCTTCCTGCCTAAGGGTAATTATTTAAAAGAAGGTCTCTTATTATATCAAGAGTAGCTAGAAACAAACGAACATACAAAGAAACCTTTTCTTCCCCTCTGCATTAGAAATTTCATTTAAAATACTTATGGTTTAAGAAGCACATCATCAAAAAGATTAAAAAGAGTCAAAACTAAAAGCACACTGTGACACTCTTCCCTAAATAAGAGACAGTTAATTTGATATCCTACTTGAGAAAAATCTGGTATTGAAATGCCTAAAAGATCTAATAATGGATTTTATTTCTTTTAATTATGGACCTTATTCCAGTATCTATTGCTATGTAACAAATCACCCTAAAACTTAGTGACATAAAACAACTTATTTTTAAATTTTGCTTATGGATTTTTGGAGATCAGGAATTAAGACAAGCCACAGGGTGCTTTTTAATCTCGATTCCACGACGCCTGGGGTCTCAGCTGGAAAGACATGTATGGGTTGGGGCTGGAAGCATCCGAAGGCTTCTTCACTCCCATGTTTGGCATGTGGCCAGGGATGATTGTAGATTTGGGTTTGCTTGGGCCATGGACCGGACTGCCTACGTATGTTCATGATGTGTGGCCTGGGCTTCTCACAACATGGCATCTGGTTTCTGAGAGAGGCCCCTAAGAGAAAACTTCCTAAGAGGGAACACTCAAACAAAAAATCCAAGAGAAAGTTCTATTGTCACTTAAGGACTAGCTAGGAAATTTTACATACCACTATTTCTACTGCATTCTATTGGTTGAAGCAATTATAAGCCTGTCCAGATTTCAGGGAAAGTGATATAAACCTCACATCTCCCTGAGGGAGTGTCAAAAATTTGTGGCCGTTTAAAATCTTCCACAGGTGGTTTCAAGGTGTTTATATCTAATTCGGCATATGTTTTGTTGGTCCGATCTCTGATTATCTTTAAGATTTATATGATGACGCTTACAGGTGCATGTGTGTATGCATTTTAAACATTTGAGATCGGTATTATTCTTTTATCTGTTGAATTTCTTTATGAATGTGTACATTCAGAGGTAGAGAATCTCTTTTTCCTCTAAAGATCCAAGGACTAACAAGGCCTTGTGTTAGTCAAGGAGAATAGAATATTGATGTGGTTTGGATGTTCTGTCCCCTCCTGTTGAAATGTGACCTCTATGTTAGAGGTAGGCCTAGTGGTTGGTGTTTGGGTCATGGTAGGGAATCCCTCATGAATTGCTTGGTGCTGTCCTCACAGTAATGAGTGAGATCTCACTCTAGGAGATCTGGCTGTTTAAAAGCGCCTGGCACCTTCTCTTTCTCTCTCTTGCTCCCTCTCTCACCATGTGACATGCCTGTTCCTCCTTCGCCTTCCGCCATGATTGTAAACTTCCCGAGGCCCTTACCAGAAACAGATACTGGCACCACAGTTCCTATACAGCCTGCAGAACCATGAGCCAAAATTAACCTATTTTCTTTATAAATTACCCAAGCTCAAGTATTCCTTTATAGCGGTGCAAATGGACAAACACAAATATGTAAAATGTGATTTACATTTATTATTAGATAAGAGAATTATAGGGATGAAATTGGGTGAGAGGAAGACATAGAGAGGAGAATAAATGGAGGAATAGATGAGTGTCAAAGTAGAATGAAAACAAAAGGAGGCGAAGGAAAAGCAGGTGGGAAAAAAATGAGGGAGGGAGATACAGTGGGAGGAAGAGGAAGACCAAAATAGGAGAAGGTGTCAGAGGAAGAAGAGCTCTCTGGGTAATTAGATGAGTGTCAAACAAATGATAGCACTGCCATTTGGACTGTGAAATATTTAATTCTACTCTTTTTGCCTCCAAATAATCCTATTGCTTTACTTGTCAATATTTTAGTAATTCCACTCTGGAATGGGAAACCAGAGAATTTATAATAGTGTAAACACTTTTGTTATGGTTAGGCTGTATTCTAAGGTAGTGTTTCTCAAATTTTAATGTGCAAATGAATCACCATGGAGCCTTTTTAAAATAAGAATTTTGATTCAGTAAGCCTGGGGAAGAGCCTTCGATTCTGTCTGTATAACATATTTTCCAATCATACCACTGTTGTTATTCCTGGACTCACACTTTGAGTAGCATGGTACTCAGGGCAAGATGAACGGGAAGGGAAGGCTGACTGTAAGGAAGCATGGTCCCGTGAAAGAACACCAGTGGAGGGTCATGGTCTCTGGACTCAGAGTCCAGAGTATGCATCCAATTCTTTGTCTTTGTGCCATCTAACCGTTACTCCCACATGCTGTTGCCGTTGCAAAATAGTAGATAGTAATATTTACCTCACTGCATTGTTAGGATTTCATGAGAATTCTATTTATGGGATACTGGGTCTTAAGAATATTTGATGACTGTTATGTCAGTCTTTTTTTTAAAAAAAAATTATTTGCTAGATTTAGGGGGAACAGGTGATATTTGGTTACATGAGTAAGTTATTTAGTGGTGAACTGTGAGATTTTGGTGCACCCATCACCTGAGCAGTATATGCTGAACCCAATTTGTAATCTTTTATCCCTCATTCCCTTTCCACCCTTTCCCCTGAGTCCTGAAAGTCCATTGTATCATTCTTCTGCCTTTGCATCCTCATAGCTTAGCTCCCACTTATGAGTGAGAACATAACAATGTTCAGTTTTCCATTCCTGAGTTACTTCACTTAGAATAATAATCTCCAATCCCATCCAGTTGTTGCAAATGCCACTAATTCATTTCTTTTTATGGCTGAGTAGTATTCCATCATATATACATATATGTATGTATATGTATGTGTACATACATATATGTATATATGTAAGTGTATAGAGGTATATATATGTCTATTCCATCATATATGTGTGTATATATACATACACACACACACACACACACCACACAGTTTCTTTATCCACTCGTTGATTGATGGGCATTTAGGTTGGTTCCACATTTTTGCAGCTGTGAATTGTGCTACTATAAACATGCATGTGCCGGTATCCTTTTTGTATCCTTTTTGTATAATGACTTCTTTTCCTCTGTGAGTCCGTTGTCTCTGAAGACCTAGCATAGTGCTCTCAAGAAGCCTTGGTTTTAGAGAACAAAAGTCAAGTATAGATGTTCATTTTTGTTTTAGTGGGGGAAAATAAAACCCTCAAAACAATGGAAAGCAAGGGCTTGCCTGCCTGTATTGTGGAGGAGGAGGAAATGAACAATATAATTTTTTTCTCATAATTTAGCTTAACACAACTGGATAGGAAAAAAATATCTTTCAGACAGCTCTATGTTGACAAAATATTGGCAAACCTATTTGGAAAGTTACAGTTGATAAACAGTCCAGGTCTTAAAATTCAATTCTATCTAAGAGGACTAAAGTGCAGTTGAAACCATGTCACTATCCTCTTTACATTATTTAAAATAACGGTCCCTTTGTGGATTAAGTTCATACCTTGGTATAAACTTGTAAATCATCTTTGATGAACTGGCAAGTATCTACTTTACATCTTCGACCCCACTGAAATGTGTGCTACTTTTACTAGAGTGAACTTCTCCTGCTTCATGGTAGTGACTTCTTCCAAACACACACACACAAATGCATACATATACACACACATACACATTTAAATATATGACCCTTTACCTGACCAATGACTACGTCTTATAGTCTGTCAAGTGTCAGCTCAAAATTACTTTGCAGACCTTATATCTGCCACATAATACCCCTTTCTGAGCATACCTCTATCATGTTGTAAATAAACAGTCTTTTATACATTATTTTGCCCTTTTGACTGTGTCAGTATTCGTATTTCGTACATACCACATTTCCTGGCACATGTAACCTGAGAAAATCTGTCTTCTGAAACTCAGGAAAGACCACATATCTTTGAATTCCACATTAAGGAAAACTGGCGGTTCACTAGATGTTGAACCAAAAGTCTTAAATTTCTTTGGAAAATTTTAGACTCAATAAAAATTTGAAGCATGGATATTCCAGTCCTTCCATGGAATACAGCATTAATCTGAAAGGATCTCCTATTGAGGTGATAATTATCTGGCTTTTCAGTCTACTGACAAGTAGATATCTACTGAGTTAGTGTCCAGTTGAGTGAAAGAATATGGTGTCACCGTTACTGACAAATGCTGGAATGTCTGCAATCATAAGGCTCTCTAATTAAAAAAAATATGTAAGCAAGACACATCCTCAAGGATACACCTACAGATTTCATGTGGCCGATTTCATAACTATCTCCAAATCACTGACCTAGACTGTTAAGCAGTAAAGAATGTATTTAACAGGGTATCTGATAGAATAGTTTCATCAGTATACTGAGTGAATTTCCTGCATATGAATATATTCTGTTGATGTCAGCCAAATTGTTTGTTTTTCAAGTACCATTTTTGAAAGATCATTTGATACACAGTTTATAATTGGGGAGCCTAACATTTTTTGCCTGAATATTGGTGCTGGGCCCTGAATAGAAGAAAATGATGTTGATTCTAAATTGACTTCCAGTTGAGAGATCTCATTTATCAGGTAAGGAAAGAGGGCACTATGCTGCTTCTGCTCCTGTGACTTAAAAAGCGGTGGTTGGGGTTTTCAAGGAGGATGGGAAAGTTAAAAGTTAAGTTTACTTTTTAAATCATGTGGTGGTTCAAAATAATAAAGTATAGTTCTTACCTCTAATTTTCATAAATGGAAAATTGTGAATACTTGTTTTAGAAACTTGGACAAGCATTATTTAGCTTAGTTGGCTACCACTAAGTTTGATCCTTGTAGACTTTGGCAGAAGGTAGCAAGTGTGACAGAGGCTGTTTCTCTGAAACGATAAAGGAACATTAGAACATTTGGGTCCTATTATTTCCTTTTAAGAAACTTACAAATACAGAATTGCTGCACCCTCGCCATGGCTAATAACTCACTTAAAATTCACACAAACTGATTTAAAAATGCAAGGGCCTCAAGCACTGCGTTCCAACTGTGCGTATTCTAATTATACTGAATGCATGCAGTCTGTGTCCGAAGAATGTGTCAGCTTATGGAGAACAGGGGGTGTTTCTAAGGCTTAGCCCCAGAGTTCTCAAATTGAACATTTGGAGAGCCAAAATACACAATGGAAAATACACACAATCTTGCTGTTTTCAATTAGGAGTGAGCTCCTATTTCTTCGACTTCAGCAGGTGGCTATTCATCATTCAAATGAAAAATGTTTAGTAATGTGAATGTGATATTTTGGAATTTTACAATTGAGAATCAGAGATTAAAAACTTTATCTTTCCTCTTCTATCAGCAACTTATAATGGTCTCATCCTAACGTTTCTGTCCTCTGACATGTTACTTAAGAGCTTTTCAAAAGTGGACTTGACCTTCTTCCCTTTTATGTCAGTGGTCAGTTATATAATGAGGACAGTGCTCCATTAAAGAGTGTTCTGTATTTGTATTTGTAGCACAAAAGAAGTGGCAATACAGTATTCATTCGATGATTCTATCATTTAGAGCTATCAATTCAATGGGGTCAGGATCCAGGATATTTTAAAATTATGAGCTTGTTTATATTTATTAATTAAATACATACTTTAACATCTGCATTTGAATGGGTTTTTCTTTTGCATTATTCTTGGAACACATAAGCTCTACAAATAACAAATATTAAAAATAACAGCTTGTGAATTCACTTGTGATGGGAATTTAACATATACCAAAAGGGAATATTTTGTGATATTCTTTGTGTACAGACTGGCAAATAATCACTGAAATATAAACCAAACCACACATTCACATAATGTGAAAATTATGGAATTCTCTAATGATGTTGTTATTTACAGTATCAAATGGGAAGCCAAGGAGAAAGTGAGTGCCTATGGGTACTCAGTGCTGGGCTTAGTTGATTCACACATAGTATATTCAATTATTTCCAGGTGGAGTCCAAGCAAAATCAAACAACTTGTCTAAGGTCACCTAGCCTATAAATTTTGGAGTTGGGGCCTGTTTAATTCAAAATGTGACTTTTAAACCTGGCTGCATTGTTTCCAATTTTGAATCCATCTTTTGTTAATTTACTTTTGGCTTTACTTTAAAATTTCTTTGGAGAATTTTTTTAAAAAACATCTTGATTCTTCACAGAAACATCTAGCTCTTCTTTAGTTAGATGTCCCTTTAAGAATGTCATGGGACTGAACTAGAACTGTGGGAGTATTTTCTTTGTAAAAAGAATCAGTAAAGAATGTCCCTTTTGCATCCTAGCTGCTTGTGGGATATTCCCTAAACAGAATAGTTTCCAGATATGCATGAACAAAACCCAGGATTCTGTACTTAGATCTGCATTTTAAAAAAATGTTGATGAAAATCTAGATACTATATACCTAAAGTAAAGGGCAGAACATTAGCTGCCTGCAAACACAGTGATTGCTTTCTTCCTTAGGAAGCTAAGGATTTCTCAGCATGAGATTTTATTTATAAACAGTACTGTCTCTCTTACAGGAGGTTCAAAATAAGGTCATCTTTTTGACTGTCCAGATTGAAGCACTAAAATAATTATTGCTCTGTTAACATGCTAGACAAACGGCAAAGCCATTTTGGATCTGAGCCTTTATTTGCCGAATTAGAAAGGCATAAAGTGAATATTGACCCAAGATAAATACTCACTAAATGAAAAAGGAAAATTGTGCAATGCCTACAAGATGAAGTTCGGATCATTTCTGAAGAAACCACTTCAAGAATTCTATAGAAATCATTCTGCATCATTTGTTTTGAAGCTACTAAACTTGATCTGTGAGTGATTATTTTCTATAGCTCATGTGTAATGAATACTTGCAGTCAGATGACTGGGCATTATTTATTCAAATGATTGTACGAGAAAAACAGATTGCTTTCCATAGTGACCTGGGAGGCCAAAAACATTGAAGATCTGGGCAGTGCATTAATCATAAAATTTAAAAAGAAAAATTAAATATGAAACAAATTGGTTCATGGAGTTAGTTGTAAAACCTGGTTGCTATGCTGAGCTACTGATTACAGGTATCACAGTCTCTATGAGAGGGTAGATGATTGCACTAGACTGGTGGTCTCTGTGGGTGATAAAGGCAAAGTGTTTAAAAGGTTGCTCTGACTGTGAAGTCTGTCTGCTTGAGGAGGTTGTGTGTGTGGGTGTGTGTGCAGGCACACATGGTCTCAGCTGTGCATCTGCAGGCATTCATGTGGAGGATGCTATTGTTTAACCCAGAATTGCCTAGAATTGCCATGTTGCAATCAGAACATTTGTATTATTTTAACAATGGTTTATTATGATATTTTGCCCATCAGTAATTTTTAAAAGAGGGGTGAATGTGTTCAAGAATTAGTTTGTGAACCTTTTTTCCTTTGTGTTGCTTTATAAGCCCTGAATGTCTATAAAAGTTCCAGTGTGTCCCTGATTTTGCTTCCTTTTAAAATAAAGTCCTTTGTTTAATTTTGCAATTCAGTGTGTAAGGAGAGAGTGAATAGAATGAGAACTTAACTTGAACTCTGTCTCTATTCAAACTTAAAAGTCAGTATGTCATTCAGATAGAACAGAAAACAGGCTAATATGATAGCAGCCAGGATCTAGCAAAGCATCCGGCACTTCACTAATAGACCTTAGTGAATTGAGTGTTAGTGGAACCGTGGTCACTGAGTACCTAACCCACAAACCAAGAGTTGTGTACTCTGAGTTACCACAGAATTCTGGCTGCTGCTCATTCTCCTTCCTTCCTTTGGATTGATATCTTTCTGACAATCATAAGATGTCTATCTCAACTGTCTCCTCAATCTATGCAATCAACCTGAGATAATACAAGAACACAGTCGTGTATTTAATCATCCTCAGTGTTACCCTAAAATCTATTCTGAATATGTAAAAATTCATTATATTTACCCTAACTTCTATTCTGAAGTTCAGTGTATCTCCTGTAATTATAAAGTCTCTATTGAACATCTCTAAGCATAGTACACTTGAATTTCAAACTCAACATGTTCAAAACTGACTTCATCTTTTCCCATTTCCCTCCATCACTGTTAATGACTCCCAGAGTTTAAGCTAGAAAGCTGCATCATCTTAACTCCCTTCCCCCATTACATCTCATCCTACACAATCAGTGGGTTGCTGAGCACAACTCATTCCACTTCATATGTGCCTCTTTCCTTGTCGATGTTGTCTCAATTCAAGCTCTGATCACATTTGAAGACTATGTGAGCTGCTGTTCCTTTTCTCCCTCCCCTTTCTTTACCTTTTTAATGTTGAAAATATTCTACCATTCTCTCCACAGGATGATCTTGTGGCTCCTTAGCGTGTTATACAAGGCCATTCAGCATCTGGCCCTAATTGGTTTATCTTCCCCATTATCCATATTCCCTGGAGATGCTGTGTTCCCAGCCATACTGATCTGCTTATTATTCAATGAAAACACCTTTACTTGGTTGACTTCCTGCCATTCTCTTGTGTTATTAGTTGATTTTCCCTGGAATTCCCTTCTCACTTCTTTTCCTGTCAACTAGGGGAACACGTACTCCTCCTTAAGGTTCCTTTCTCTGACGCGGAGTAAATATTTATTAAATAACTAAAAAAGTTTGGTCTCATCTATTCACTGAAGCCTTCTCAGAACACTTGGCACACACCTTTGTTACAACGGCATTTCATAGCTTCTATTTTAATTACAGAATATATGTGCTTTTTTCTGCTTAGCCTGTGAGTTCCTTTAAAGCTAGTGCCAAAGTTTATTAATCTTTTCCTAGCACATAGCCTGGTGCCTGCACGTAGTAGGCATTAAATAAATATTCGCTGAGTCAGACCACTCAGGTAGTAGCCAGAAAGTATTGCCTCTATATTGGTGGTATGAATGAACCTTATTTCCAGGGGTAATGTGGAGTGTCCTTATGATTCCGTAACCATTGTGTTTAGGGTGGATATGCCTCACCTTCTCATTGTGGAGGCTGAGTTTATAGTGGATGAATCTTTCTGGAGAGATCTTCATATTAGAAATAACTGGCACTCTCTGTGGACCAACATCTCTTCCGACTTGAATGTCTGCGACCATCTACAAAGTAATATCAATACCTTGAGGGCAAACATCAGGGACTCTGCTTTTGTGTTCTTCGTGGAGTTGAATTCATACTGTTGGTTCAGGTCGATAGTGTTTCATTGTTGTTGTTTTTACTTCTAATCTGGAAATAATTTCAAATTTACAGAAAATTTGCCAACAGTAAAAATAACACAAAGAATATTCCTCTAGCTTTTACCTAGATTCAGCTAAACATTTTACCCCATTTGCTTTATTTTATTTTATTTTATTTTTTGAGACGGAGTCTTGCTCTGTCACCCAGACTGGACTGCAGTGGTGCGATCTCAGCTCACTGCAAGCTCCGCCTCCTGGGTTCACCCCATTCTCCTGCCTCAGCCTTCTAAGTAGCTGGGACTACAGGTGCCTGCCACCACGTCTGGCTAATTTTTTGTATTTTTAGTAGAGACAGGTTTCACCGTGTTAGCCAGGATGGTCTTGAGCTCCTGACCTCGTGATCCACCTACCTCGGCCTCCCAAAGTGCTGGGATTACAGGCGTGAGCTACCGCGCCTGGCCCCTATTTGCTTTATTATTTGTGTGCTCTCTCTCTTTCTGTCTCAGACTTTTTTTTATTCCTGAACTGTCTGAGGATATTATACACCATGGCCCTTTGTACCTATCCACATCAATATGTGTTTCCTAAGGATCAGGTATTGTTTTATAAAACTACAGTGCAATGATCAATATCAATAAATTTGTCATTAATAAAATACTTTAACCTACCATTTATATTTCAGTTTTATCAATTGAGCCAATAACTTCCTTTAGAGTATATTTTTCCTTCCAGTACAGGATACAGCCTTGGGTCAGGCAGTGCATTTTGTTGTTGTCTCCTTACTTTCCTTTAATGCAGACATTTACATAGCCTTTCTTTGTATTTTCTGACATTGACTTTTTGAAGAATACAGTGTACCCCCACCCCCTTTTTAATAGGAAATTTCTTATTTTGGGATTTAATAGGTCAGTAGATTTTGCTAATTTTTCTTAAACTAACTGGTAGCTAGATTTGAAGTACTAATGGGTTATTAGTATATCTAATATGAATAAGTAGTACATTAAAGTTATTGCTTAATTTTCTTAGAGTAAATTGATACTAATTATGAAACTTCACCTAGAAATAAAACATCATTTTTTAAAAAGTTTACATTTTAAGAGGAACAGATTGAATATGCCAATATTTTGTAAATAACTAGGCTCTTTCTGATACTGCAAGGAGAAATAAAATAATTATTACTGAGTTTCCATTGATATTAAAACCAAACGAAATAGTTGTACTGGAGCATAGGTTAACTTTTCTTTCTTTTTTTTTTTTTTTTCAAATGAAGTATTCTTTTCAGTTTTGAAATGTTAAATGTTAAGAAGATCGAATTCTCTTTCAGACCCTTATTTTGATCAATTAATTGATATTAAGTCTTTGAATAAAGGCTTTTGTTGTTATTTTGAGGAAAGTGCACTATTTTGACTACAGGTACTTAAAAATTAATTCCTTACAGAATGAAAACCTGAAGGTATTAAAACACAATACATGAATATTTAATAGATAGCAAATATTTAGACTGGTTAAACAAGAAAGAAAATTAGCATCAAATTAAATAAACTGCTGTGGATATTTATCCCCAATATTGGAGAGAATTGTGTGGTATGGTGTTTCTGTTTGTTGTTGTTTGTCATCTGTTCTGCCATCTCAGCTAAACTCATGAATTGAGAAGCAGCCTGGGCTTATTTCCACAACATTCAGACCTTACTGTGCATTTACACTTGCTTACAATATGCTTCTCTTTTCTTTCCAAGCGTGGTCATCTTTCATTTTCACACCCTAGGGTGCTCTGTACAGCCACTGAACACAGTGCAGTCAAATTGTCATAGGCAGCAAGGTAGAAGAAATACTGTCAAATGCCATTTTTTTTACAACTTTAATTTGTTTTTCTGTCTTCATTGTTTATGATAACCTCCTACAAACTTGAAAATAGCATTTCCTTCCCTGCTGTTTTTGTCATTTGTGTTTAGAAGACAAATCTTTTTTCAATGAAAAAATAGTTGCCTTTAACTGAGAAGAAAAAATGGCAAAGCTATACAATTTTATTTTCCTTTGTAATCACAATGTTTTCTTTTCTTTCTTTATTGGATTTTTGGGTGGAATTTATAAGAAAAATTAGGGAAGCAGTGGCTGGCAGAGGCAGGATAAGTCACTTGTGAGCATGACTCTGGAGTCTCGCTGCTTGGGTTCAAATCCTGGCCTAGAGGTTAACAAGCCCAGTGATCTCCGGCAGGTTACCTCATCTCCCTGTCCTCTGTATTGTCATTTGTAAAACAGAGGTTACATAATGATACCTAACCATAAAGTTAGAGGTCACCATAAAGTTAGAGGTCACGAGGATTATTGAACCAATACTTACAGATACTTAAAACAGTGTCTATAATATAGCAAATGATATGTATTTGTTAAATAAAAATAAGTCTCCTTCCTCTTAATCTTATTATACTGTTCCTTTTTCCCTTGTGGTGTGAGTTAGTGAAAGCCAATGTTCACAGCTTTTCAGAGGGTCGTCTTCAGAGTGATAGGGGACCTTTCAGTGAAGAAATCTGGATGTTTTTTGAAATCTTTGCAAAAGTCAAAATGTGTCAGTTTGCCACACATCCTTGTGCTTGGCTTAGTTGGGAGAAGGCATTATTAAAAGGTTACATATGTTTATGTGCCAGTGGGCCTCTGATCACTCACAGCCCGCCCTCATTTTGATTTGGCAGAAGCCCACTGTAGTTCTTGTGAAGAACATTTATGTTCGTTCAAAATTTCACAGATACCAGGTATGTAAACTTGAAAGAAACATACTTTCAAAGATGACCCAAGGAAGCATGTCCTCAACCTTCCAAAAATGCTCAAGCCAACATAAAAAGTAAAGTATATAAATATATATTTGAAAAAATTAGTTGTAATCCTTCAGGCCTTAATATGTCATCTTTATCTAAATGTATTTAAAATGAATCATTTGGGCCGGGCGCGGTGGCTCAAGCCTGTAATCCCAGCACTTTGGGAGGCCGAGACGGGCGGATCACGAGGTCAGGAGATCGAGACCATCCTGGCTAACATGGTGAAACCCCGTCTCTACTAAAAAAATACAAAAAACTAGCCGGGCGCGGAGGCGGGCGCCTGTAGTCCCAGCTACTCGGGAGGCTGAGGCAGGAGAATGGCGTGAACCCGGGAGGCGGAGCTTGCAGTGAGCTGAGATCCGGCCACTGTACTCCAGCCTGGGCGGCAGAGCGAGACTCCGTCTCAAAAAAAAAAATAAAATAAATAAATAAAAAAAAAATAAAAATAAAATGAATCATTTTGGGGGCCTAGTAGGTCCCCAAATACTACAAATATATGTAGTTTACATTTATTTTCTGCTGAAGGAAGCAACAGAGAAAATATGGTCTCTTAGAATTCCAGGAATTTGAGGGCATTTCAATATGTGGGAACCATTTTTTAGTAATCATAGGGTCACATAAAATAGATTATTTACAACATCGAGGACACAATATCCTGGATGACAGCTTTTACGATCCATTGAAATATAAAACTGTCAGTGAAGCTAAAGACACCCTAAAACCAAAGAGGTACAAAGTCAGAGTAAATGTAAACTTCTGGTGATTCGTCATGATATGGCTGAGGCTATATTTTAAGAGAAAAAGGTCACCTAGCACTTAAGGATAATAGAAAATTAAACGAAGTTCACATATTGGACTTCATATCATGAGAACTTAAAAAGCAAATAACTCTCCAGTTTATTTAAATGTTGCATTTATGGTAACAATTTTTCTCTTAACTATAATAACAATAGATTTAAATAACAATAAAACATTTTTAAAAACAGTGAAATCATCACACTACCACCATGTGTCTGTTGTCATTCCTGAATGTGTGGCACATAGTTATTTGCTTTATTGTTCATTGTTGGTAGCTCAGGAAGCCTGGTTTTCTTTCTGGACTGATTTCCCAGAACTGCTGATAAAAGGCTTCTAAGAAGAGTTTTAATGAGCTATTGACATGACTAAGCTGTTGTTTATTTATTTATTTTTTTTTTGAGACGGAGTCTCCCTGTCTCGCTCTGTTGTCCAGACTGGATTGCAGTGGCGAGATCTCGGCTCACTGCAATCTCCGACTCCCTGGTTCATGTGATTCTCCTGCCTCAGCCTCCCGAGTAGCTGGGATTACAGGCACGTGCCACCATGCCCAGCTAATTTTTGTATTTTTAGTAGAGTCAGGGTTTCACCATGTTGGCCAGGATGGTCTCCATCTCCTGACTTCGTGATCCGCCTGCCTCGGTCTCCTGAAGTGTTGGGATTACAGGCGTGAACCACCGCGCCCGGCCTGACATGACTAAGCTGTTTATCAAAATGCTCCCTTTGCTTATACCTATATTGAAGGTAGCAAGAATGTCTTAAGCTAATGAAGAAATGAGTATTATTAATATGTAAAGAAGAGATACTACATTTAAACTGGTAGACATAAATGCCATTATGATTTCTGTAGTTTACTGGAAAATAAACATGGGGCTGGAATTGTGCTATTTGAGAAGCACAGCTGGAAGTGTTTCGTGGACTATGCATCTACTTAGACTTTTAAAGTGTATACATTCTTAATAGTCACTTAGGAAGAACCTTGAGACAAGGAGACATGTTCCACTATCCGGAAAGGGTGGATGTTACAAGATGTGTTAAGCTGAATCCTCAGTGAATGTTCCATTGCATAGTTCTGTAAATTGTTCCAGGATCTCATAATGGTTAGACTACTATCAATAAGTTTCTCCCACGTTTCATTTTGTTTTTTCATGAGTTTGTGCCAAAGGCATGTATTTTAAACTTGGATTTTCCGCCTCACTGTCATGTTTTCCATGTTGCTCTCAACAATTTCCCTCTAGGGACATTTTGATCGTCTGGAATGGAAAGGTGAGAATATGCTGGAAGGATATAAATCATGAGACTCTCTACAGGATTCGTGTTAACTATGATTTACTAGAGGAATAGAAAGAAATAACGAATTATCTTATGTTTAATTTATCTTAAATAATTTAGATGTTTCTAATGGTAGTCTTGCCATAACAAGATTAATTCTTTACTGTTGTAGTGTGCAGTCAACTGTGGAATTTTTTTTTTCCTTGATGATTAAAAGGTCATTTGGTGCACTTTTTAAAGAAGGCTTTTCATTTTAAAGTCAGTGAGAAACCTCTCAAATACATCTGAATTAACCACAGTTGATTTTAATGACACAATTTAGAAAATGAGAATAAACACAAAACACTTTGGGTTTGTTCATCTATGTTAATACGTGCATTCTGTCATCTTCCTTTAGACTGGCACTTATTTAAATATTAAACCATCCTTTACACTGTTTATGTGGTGATATAGTTCAAGTTGGCTCTTTCCTATATTTTGCTTAGTCATTAAAATTTTTGCATATAGTTAATTAAATTGCATAAAATATAATTAGCTTAGCTTCGAGTGCTAAGGAATCAATGAGAGAAGAGAACAGATTCAAGGTTTTTGTAGTGAGTAGATACAAAGCTGCATTTGTGTCGGTGCCAGCAATGGAGGCAGCAGGGAATCATCGAGACAGGGCAAGCAGCCAGCCTGGGATCTGAGCCTAAGCTGAGTGGAGAGGGTTTTGCATATACCTTTGAAAAAGTGCATCAAAGTCAGGTATGCAGACTGCAGTTGGAGCACATGCAGGCATAAGAGGTTAGCTATTCAGAACTTTGAGTTCCCCCGACCGGGCAGGGAAAAAGCCCAGTTCCTTAGTACACTGGTGTAGTCAGGATCCCTGCCTTGGGAGGTTCTTAAGTGCTTTTTGTTAGACTCCAGGCTGAAACTTGGAAAGAGGAAGATGCAGTAATTTGCCACACCTGGCAAACCCTGACACAGTGTTGTTGCCATACCCACATTTGACTGGGGTTGGCAATGATTAATTATGTAGTGGGACAGACAATATAGTCAAGTGTGGTCCTGAGCAAAATACCTGTTTTATTTGTGGTTCCTTCTCTACTACTTTGATATTTTAACTTTAAAATGAAGCTGCAAGGGAGTTTAGCTGGTAAAGAGAAAATTAAAAGTTGGGTTGGAGAGAAGTCTGCACATATCCATTCATTAATTCAGTCTTTCATTCAACAAATATATTTTGAATACCTTAGTATGTAATTACCCAAAGTAAATGAATATTCATTCATCTTTGAAATTCAAATTCCATTTTGCTAATGAACAGCTCAGTGTTTACCCAGAGGTACAGAGTTAGCCCTGGCAAAACTAATTTGATCCCTAACTTTTTTTTTTGTTTATACAGTTCAGGTCTCTGCAAAGTCCTGGCTGGAACCAAAAGGTGGGTTGATCTTGGCTATGAACATCATCTGACAGAGCAAGAAATGGTAGCTATCGTAATTGGATGTGTAATTTACATTGAGAGTCAGTGTTCCCTTAACAGGTCAGAGTGCAAGCATGCTGACATTATTGATATTAATTGCTAATACCTGTTGAGTGTTTCAAATGTGCTAGGCCCTGTGGTGTTAAGCAAGTTTTTTCCATTACCTCATCTAACAGTTTAAGTAGAAATAGGTGCTCTTTGGGTAGTGTCTGTCTCTGCAGCCCTACAGATTTGGCCTCACCCTCTCCCTCTCCCTAGAACTGTAGTGAGAATAATCTCATTTGGTCATCTACTTGCAATACACAATCCTAAAGAGCAGCATAGAATTCTTGTCTGGCTCAGGTTCTCTGGGAAGTCAGCCTGAAGAATCCAGATTTTCCCTATTATATTTGTGATGTTTCACCATCTGATGGGCAAGATGTTTTGTCTTTTGTATATAAAATTTAAGCAACTGTACCAGCATCAAATATGTACTTCCAGTTGAAAATGTATGTAGATCAGTTTTCTATATTCAAGAATTTAACATTTTAAAGTTGATTTTGGGCTTTTCCACATACAATTGTCTCCTCTTTTTATAAATAAAGATATGCTTTCGCATAGACACTTAAGTTTCCAGAGTATTTTTGTGGTTTCTAGAATGCATATTTTCATTTTATCTTAAATAGATGAGAGAAGTTTTTTTCGTTTGTTTGTTTGAGACAGAGTTTCGCTCCTGTTGCCCAGGATGGGGTGCAATGGCATGATCTCAGCTCACTGCAACCTCCGCCTCCAGGGTTCAAGCAATTCTCCTACCTCAGCCTCCTGAGTAGCTGGGATTACAGGCATGTGGCATCATGCCTGGCTAATTTTTTGTATTTTTAGTGGAGATTAGGATTTCACCATGTAGGCCAGGCTAGTCAAGAACTCCTGACCTCAGGTGATCCACCCGCCTCGGCCTCCCAAAGTGCTGGGATTACAGGTGTGAACCACCATGCCTGGCTAGATGAGGTAAGTTTTAACAAAAAATATAACTGATATGGTTTGGCTCTGTGTCCCCACCCAAATCTCATCTCGAATTGTAATTCCCATGCATGGAGGGAGGGAAGTGATTGGATCATGGGGCCAGTTTCCCCCATGCTGTTCTCCTGATAGTGAGTGAATTCTCACAAGACCTGATGGTTTTGTACATAGAACTTTTTCCTGCACTCTCACTTCTCCTCCTGCCTCCTTGTGAAGAAGGTGCCTGCTTCCCCTTCGCCTTCCGCCCTGATTGTAAGTTTCCTGAGGCCTCCCTAGACATGCAGAAGCTCTTTCCTTTGTAAATTACCCAAGTCTGGGTATTTCTTTATAGCAGTGTGAAAATGAACTACAATAACTGAACACTTTCCTTCTGACAGGAGGAATAACATGGTGAACATAGTGTTTGCAGATTTTGTATTCAAGCAAGTTATTTTAAGGATTGCTCTTTTACATATTAAAGTCAAATTATATTCAATTTAGTGTTCTGGTTATATCTAGGTATAGGTAGTTTTGCTATTGATTTCCTGTATGTTGTATGTGTCGTTTTAATAGGCCTTGGGTCTTTTTTTTAGCAGTGGTAATTAAAATATGGAGTTGTAAGACATAATACAAAGATATCCTTTGTAACTCTGCATGTTTTTCTCAATGACATTTTGCAAAACTCTAGTTTAGATTCATAGCTAAGATATTGATATGGGCACTCAATCCAGATTTCCCAAGTTTTATGTGTTCTGTTTTGGGGGTGTGTGTGTGTGTGTGTGTGTGTGTGTGTGTGTATTTAGTTATATAAAATAAAAATATGAAACACATAACAAATTTGTATGCCATCCTTGTGTAGGTACTATGCTAATCTCTCTATTGTCCAATTTTAGTACATGTGCTAAAGAAGTGGGCACAGGCCTTGGGTTCTTAGGCATCAGGACTGGCTTCATTACTCAGTGATGAGAACAATTGTTTGGGGTGTAATGCTCTGAATTTCCTGTCTTGAAATCCTTGATTTTATATTTGTATTTATGTTTTATAAGTGAAGTCTGGTGGGATAATGGAGCATGCCCAAAACTTGAAGCCTTAGTTCAGGTGACCACTTGTGCTGTTGTCCAGTTCTGGCTTCCCCACCACTGAGGATCACAAGCCCAATCTGGCCTCCTTCCCTGATCCTGCGCAACAATTGCTGCTGTCCTCAGCCCCTGGCAGAGAGGGTCAGGGTCTGAAGCAAGAGCCCCACAGGTCTTAGAACAGAGCATTGATGTGACCATAACTTCTAGGAGTGCCACCGTGGTGCCTCAGTGGGGCAAACCTCTGACTTCTGAACTAGATACCTAATGCATCCTCATGTAGGGACTGTAGTGCTCCTGGGGGTCATTCTTCTGCTTGTGGGCTTGCGTAGTAGAGTTGTGTGTGGAAAGGGAGATGCCCAGCTCACCTCTCCCATGCGCTGGCAGCTGGAAGGAGAGAGAACTCAGCTGCTAGCCAGTGGGCAGTTTATGTGAGCGGTGGGTGGGCGTGTGGGGTAGAACCCTGGAAGGTCTGCATTTATTGTGCAGATATCCCTGTGCCTGAAGGATGTCAACATCAAGTAGCAAATAACACCATGGCAGGTTGAGGGGAAGCTGCAGAAGAAAGGAAAACACTTGATATTTTAGTACCTTTAATGGCACTTTTCCTCTGCTTTGTGAACAAGGGGCCCTGCAAATGATGTAGCCCATTCTGATAAGCATAGTGTTATCTTCAGCAATCATTTACTATACACAGTGCCCACTTGTTTTCACTGCATCATCCTGTATTTGCTTCAAATCTCAGTGACATAATAAGAAGATATTCAGTGAGACTGTGTGGGGACTAGAGCAGCACAAAACCCATAATGATATAAATATGTGGTGGAAAATTACAATAAAACCCTTGCATCTTCCACTTTAATTTTGCCTCAAGGAAATGGCAAAATGCCCAGCTGGCAATAACCAGTTCCAAATGAGCTGCCAAAACTGCTAGGTGCTGAAATACGTAGTTTGTTGCACTTCCCCATTTTGGTGCCTGACTATAGGTTTTGAGGTTGGCATTTTAAAGCCAGAGCAGGTGCCTGCCACCTGGAAGCATTTTCTTGAGTGCCAAGTTAATGTCACCACAATAAGACCAATGAAGTGTATTTTTATATAACATTGAAACTGCTTTACATGTGTATACATATCTATTGAAATAAATCCTAAATAGGCCTAAAATGTTTTCATCTGGAATTCAAAGGGATATGATTTGTGTCTTGGAACAATGAAGGATTCTTATAAAAAGGAGCATGCTGATAGAAAACATTTAGATAAAATATTTGAAAAGTTTGTAAATGTAGATTGAACTATTAGCATAAGAAAATTAGATTGCATTACCTTAAAACCTGACATTAGAGGTGCTGAGGTGACGGCGAAGAATACATACAGGCACACATCTGTATATTGCTGTTTACTTGATTGTCCTTTGCAGATTGTGGTTTTTTTTTTTTTTTTTCCTCAATTCAAGGTTTGTGGCAACGTTGCATCAAGCATGTCTATTGGTGCCATTTTTCCAACAGCACATGTTCACTTCAAGTCTCTGTGTCATGTTTTGGTAATTATCACAATATTTCAAACTTTTATTATATTTTTACAGTGATCTGTGATGAGTGATTTTTGTAATTACTGCTGTAATTGTTTTGATGTACCAAAAATTGTGCCCATGTAAGACAGCAAACTTAAGTGTGTGTGTTCTGACTGGTTCATCCACTGGCCGTTCCCTCATCTCACTACCTCACTTTAGGCCTCTCTATTCCCTGATAAACAACGATATTCAAATTAAGCCAATTAATAACTCTACACTGGCTTCTAAGTGTCAAGTGAAAGGAAGAATCACAGCAACGTGTGGTGTCTCACACCTGTAATCCCAGCTCTTTTGGGAGGTGGAGGAGAGTGGATCACGAGGTGAGGAGATCAAAACCATCCTGGCTAACACGGTGAAACCCCGTCTCTACTAAAAATACAAAAAATTAGCCAGACGCGGTGGTGGACGCCTTGTAGTCTCAGCTCCTCGGGAGGCTGAGGCAGGAGAATGGCATGAACCCGGGAGGCAGAGCTTGTAGTGAGCCGAGATCGCACCACTGCACTTTCAGAGACTCTGTCTAAAAAAAAAAAAAAAAAAAAAGAATAGAAGAATCACATGTCTTTCATTGTAAATCAAAAGCTATAAATGATTAAGCTTAGTAAGGTGTGGCCTCTTGTGCCAAACACTTAGCCAAACTGTGAGTGCCAAGGAAAAGTTATTGAAGGAAATTAAAAGTGCTACTCCAGTGAACACACAAATGATAAGAAAACAAAACAGCCTTATTGCTGATAGGGAGAAAGTTTTAGTGGTCTGGATAGAAGATCAAAGCAGCCCCAACATTCCCTTAAGCCAAAACCTAATCCAGAGCAAGGTCTTAATGTTCTTCAATTCTGTGAATGCTGAGAGAGGTGAGGAACCTACAGAAGAAAAGCTGAAAGCTAACAGAGTTTGTTTCATAAGGTTTATAGAAAGAAGCCATAAAAGGGCAAGTTGTAGCAGCAAGTGCTGATGTAGAAGCAGCAGCAAGTTATCCAGAAGATCTAGCTAACATCATTGATGAAGGTGGCTTCACTAAATAACAATTTTTCAATGAAGACAAAACATCCTTCTATTGGAAGAAGCATCTAGGACTTTCACAGCTGGAGAGGAGAAATCAATGCCTGGCTTCAAAGCCTCAAACCAGAGGCTGACTCCCTTGTTAGGGGCTAAGCAGCTGGTGACTTTAAGTTGAGGCCAGTGCTCATCGGCCATTCTGAAAATCCTAGGGCCTTTAAGATTTATGATAAATCTATTGTCTGTGCTCCATAAATGGAATAAAACCTGTGTAACAGCACATCTGTTTGCAGCGTGGTTTCTGAATATTTTAAGCCACTGTTAAGACTTACCATTCAGAAAAAAAAGATTCCTTTCAAAATGTTGTTTTTCAATGACAATGCACCTGGTCACCCAAGAACTCTGGTGGAAATGGACCAGAGTTAAATGTTTTCATAGCTGCTAATAGAACTCCATTCTGCAGCCCATGGATCAGGGAGTAATTTCAACTTTCAACACTTTCAAGTGTTATTATTTAAGAAATATATTTCATAAGGCTACAGCTGCCATTGATAAGGTGATTTCTCTGATAGATCTGGGCAAAGTAAATTGAAAACATTTTGGATAGGAATCACCATTCTAAATGCCATTAAGAATCTTCATGATTCATCAGAGGTGGTTAAAACCGTAACATTAAGAGGAGTTTGGAAGAAGTTGATTTCAACACTTATGGATGACTTTGATGGGTTCAGGACTTCAGTAGAGGAAGTAACTGCAGATGTGGTTAAACTATCAAGAGAACTAGAATTAGAAGTAGAACCTGAAGGTGGTTCACGCCTGTAATTCTAGCACTTGGGGAGGCCAAGATGGGCAGATTGCCTGAGGTCAGGAGTTCAAGATCATCCTGGCCAACATGGTGAAACTCCATCTCTACAAAAAATACAAAAACTAGCTGAGTGTGGTGGCAGGCGCCTGTAATCCCAGCTACTTGGGAAGCTGAGGCAGGAGAATTGCTTGAACCCAGGAGGCAGAGGTGGTAGTGAGCTGAGACAACACTATTGTACTCCAGCATGGGCGACAAGAGCAAAACTCTCGTCTCAAAAAAAAAAAAAAAAAAAAAAAAAAAAAAAAAAAAAGTAGAGCCTGAAAGTAGGACTGAATTGCTGCAATCTAATGATTAAACTTGAATGGATGACTAACAGCTTCTTACGGATGAAAAATAGAGTCATTTCTTTTGATAGAATCTACTGCTGGTGAAGATTCCGTTAATGTTATTTAAATGACAACAAAGGATTTAGGGTTTTACATAAACTTAATTAATAAAGCAGTGGCAGGATTTGAGAGGATTGACTCCAATTTTGAAAGACATTCTACTGTGGGTAAAATGCCATCAAACAGCATCACATGCTACAGAGAAATCTTTCATGAAGAGTCAATTGATGCAGCAAACATCATTGTTGTCTTACATTAAGAAATTGGCTGGGGCCAGGCACGGTGGCTCACTCCTGTAACTCTAGCACTTTGGGAGGCCAAGGCGGGCGAATCACTTAAAGCCAGGAGTTTGAGACCAGCCTGACCAACATGGTGAAATCCCGTCTATACTAGAAGTACAAAAATTAGCCAGTCTTGGTGGCACACGCCTGTAATCCTAGCGACTCGGGAGGCTAAGGCACGAGAAGTGCTTGAACCCAGGAGCTGGAGGTTGCGGTGAGCGGAGATCATGCCTCAGCATTCCAGCCTGGGAGATAGAGCAAGACTCTGTCTCAAAAAAATAAAAAGAAAAAAGAAAGAAAATAAAAGAAATTGGCTTGGTGTGGTGGCTTATATCTGTAATCTCAGCACTTTGGGAGGCTGAGGTGGGTGGATCACTTGAGCTCAAGAAGTGTGAGACCAGCATGGACAATGAGATGGTGAAACCCCATCTCTACAAAAAAATACAAAAATTAGCCAGGCATGGTGGCATACACCGGTAGTCCCAGCTACTTGGGAGGCTGAGGTGGGAGGATCACTTGAGCCTGGGAGGCAGAGGTTGCAGTGAGCCAAGAAATTGCCACTGCACTCCAGCCTGAGCCATGGAGTGCAACCCTGTCTCAATTGAAAAAAAAAAAAGAGGAGATTGACACAGCCACCTCAGCCTTCAGCAATCACCACTCTGATCAATCAGCAGCCATCAGTATCGAGACTAGATTCTCCACTGGCACAGAGATTAGGACTCCCTGAAGACTTAGATCAAGAATCCCCAAACCTCAAACCATAGACACCATAGGAGTTGAGTGGTGGGCCAGTGAGCATTACCGTCTGAGCTCTGCTTTCTGGCCTTCTGTTAGATCGGTGGCATTAGATTCTCATAACAGCCTGATGATCTGAGGTGGAACAGTTTCACCCTGAAATCATGCCCTGTCAAGAGATCACTGGAGACGATTGTCAGCATTTTTTAGCAATAAAGTATTTTTTTCATTAAGGCATGTGGACTTTTTTTTAGACATAATGCTATTGCAGACTTAATTGACTACAGTATAGGGTAAGCATAGCTTTTATATGCATTGCGAAACCTGAAAATTTGTGTGACTTGCCATATTGCGACAATATGATTTTATTGTTTTTATTGGTTTTATTGTTGTGGTCTGAACTGAATCTGTAACATATTCAATGTATTCCTGGCACGTTTTTGTAACATTTCAATCTTTGAGACCAAAGGACCTCTCTTGTTTCAGTTGCAAAAGTATGTCTGTTTTGGTGCCTGTAAATACATTTGCAAATCTGATGCCTTCAGGATGCTTACAGGCAGTGCTTTGTCTCCAGTTAAGCTTTTTCTTTCATTTAAGTTTTCAGTAGAATGTTTCAGGAATCTGCATACTTCAGGAGTTTTCAAGGTTAGCTTTTTGTTTTAATACTTGCTTGAACAGTCTGAACCATTTTCCAATGCTCATCTAACCAAACAGCTACTTTGTTTATTTATCGTTCTGCCTGACCTGTAATGTAATCTGCATAATGCACTGGCTGTTTTCTGATTCAGATTACATATTTCAGATTGGATCTACCTGGTGTATTTTTTTCCTCCAGCAACCTGAATGCCAGGCAGAGGGTTCATTGAAATCTAGGATTAATAAGGTTGTATTTTAATCAGTTTCACAGCATAACCTCATTCTCCCAAGCTTATTGCCCAATCTCAGAATGAGATCAAAATAAACTGAATTGTCCTTACTCACTTTCACAAAGTTGCTAGTTAGAAGCAAAATATCCAATCCATCCTGTAGGAAGAAGAAAGAGACCCAGCAATGGGCCCAGATAATCTGTAAATTGCATATTTAACATAAGAATAATCATGGCTCTTGTGATTGAGAGCTTTTCAGTATATTTGGTGGAAATAAACTGTGTCCTCCAGTGGTTGATGAGATCCGGGTCTTGCCTTGCTTTCCTCTCCTGGACATTTATTTGCCAAGCAGATTGATCTGTTTAGCGCATCTATGTCTGGGTGGGTGATGTCTCCGCTACTACAGTACACTCTTCTACATTTATTATTTCATTAACAATTACTTCCACTTTCTTGTTTTTCCCTTCTCTGGCTTGTTCTCATGCTCTGTCTTGCCATAACTTAAGTTTTCTTTTCTCCTCCTCATTGCATATTTCCCTTCATTGGCAACTTACAAGTACTTACATCACTTTGTGGTGAATCACACTTTCTGTTAATAATGAAAAGTGCTTATGTTCTAGAGAGCAGAGCCCATGCTCTGGAGGCAGCCTACCAAGGCTTGAATCCTGGTTCTTGGCTCTACCACCCATCAGCTCACTAGCACTGTGAACTTGGACAAGTTTTTAAACCTCTTCTTGCCTACCTTTCCACATCTGAAAAATGCAATGCTCTAGTTCCCACCTCATAGAGATGCTGTGAAGATTAAAGGAGTTATTCTACATTATGGATTTAGAACAATTCTTGGCCCATAGTAAGTGCTCAACAACTATTAGCCATTGTTATGACTTAATTTCATTTAGCTCAGTTGTATGACCATTCATTCAGCTTTCTATTAGCATTCTATTTTTTTTGGCAACACCTATTGATATCCCAGATAATTGATTTTCTTTTTTTTGTAATGCATTTAGAAAATGCTGCTCTTTGAAGTAAGTTAAGTATTGCCATTTTTCTCTGTTATTTTGCAAGGAGGACAACTTAGGATGAAATATCTAGAAGTAAAATCTCTCTGTTATGGTCAAATCCCTCTTAGTATCCCTCAGCCAATGTGTGTGCATCTTGCTACTGCAGGTGTTCCCTGCTTACTATTAATAGCAGCATGGTCAATACCTAGGAGGTTGTAAAAATGCAGATCAGAGGCCACACTGCAGACCAACTGGATGATAATCTATAGTCTAACAAGATATCCATGTTATTCTTAAGCCTATTAAAATTTGAGAAACACTATACCAACATTTCTAGGTCTAGAGCACCATAATTCTGCTGTAGGGAAATAGGAAGAAACCAACCTGAATTCTATTTTAATAACACATAATATTGACTATTTCTACAATTTAGCACTTTAAGCCCTATGAGATTTCCTGGGAAACCTATGTTGGCATTCTCTTGGGTGTAATTGTTATCGATTAATGTCATGATTAAAAGTACAGCTTAGGTCTACTGGGAGTTTTAGCTCACTGAAAGGAGAAAAAAAAACCAAAAAACACCTCATTGATCTGAAGCCCTCAGTCAGTTATTCTTAGCTTTTCAGAAAATACTTCAGATAAATAGCAATAATCTTAGCACTGAGAGGTTTATCTCAAGGGATAATCTTTCTAACAATGACTCGCATTGATTAAGTTCATTGCTTCTTAACTGTTCACTTTGTTACTGTGGTAACTCTATTTAAACATTAGGATGCATTTTTTTTTTTTTTTTTCCCGGATTGTGTATGGATAAAGTAGCACAAGGAGGCATATTTGGGCTTCTTGTACTACTGGTGAGTTACTTTTTGATAGTCTAATGCTCCTGTTGTTTTCTAAATATTGCTTTGTTGAGACCAGGTTCTGGAAAGAAGAGGCATTGGACATGTTCATGGGTTAGACACCTGACATAAGAAAAGTCAGGCAACTGTTATGATTCTTGGTATCTGTGTCAGCTCTCAAGAAAGGACTAAAAGTGCTAGATTTACTAGCTGGGGAACATTGCTTTTTGAACAGTTTAGAGTTTGTGAATCTTGTATAGCAATGTTGTTAGATTGTTCTCTTGCCTTTTGCATGTGTGTGTGTGTATATATATATATATATATATATATATTTTAGTTTTGCTCTTGTTGCCCAGGCTGGAGTGCAATGGCATGATCTCAGCTCACTGCAACCTTCGCCTTCCAAGTTCAAGCAATTCTGCTGCCTCAGCCTCCCCAGTTTCTCCCCCGTCCCTGTGAAGAGACCACCAAACAGGCTTTGTGTGAGCAATAAGGCTTTTTAATTACCTGGGTGCAGGCAGGCTGAGTCCGAAAAGAGAGTCAGAGAAGGGAGATAGGGGTGGGGCCGTTTTATAAGATTTGGGTAGGTAAAGGAAAATTACAGTCAAAGGGAAATTACAGTCAAAGGGGGTTGTTCTCTGGCAGGCAGGGGTAGGGTGTCACAAGGTGCTCAGTGGGGGAGCTTTTGAGCCAGGATGAGCCAGGAGAAGGAATTTCACAAGGTAATGTCATCAGTTAAGGCAGGAACAGGCCATTTTCACTTTTGTGGATCTTCAGTTGCTTCAGGCCATCTGGATGTATACCTGCAGGTCACAGGGGATATGATGGCCTAGCTTGAGCTCAGAAGCCTGACATTCCTGTCTTCTTATATTAATAAGAAAAATAAAATGAAATAGTAGTAAAGTGTTGCGGCGGTGAAAATTTTTGGGGGTGGTATGGAGAGATAATGGGCGATGTTTCTCAGGGCTGCTTCAAGCAGGATTGGGGCGGCGTGGGAACCTACAGTGGGAGAGATTAAGCTGAAGGAAGATTTTGTGGTAAGGGGTGATATTGTGGGGTTGTTAGAAGAAACATTTGTCGTATAAAATTATTGGTGATGGCATGGATATGGTTTTCTGTAAATCAAAAAACTAAACGGAATAAGAGAAGGAGAAAAACAGGTATTAAAGGACTAAGAATTGGGAGGACCCAGGGCATCCAATTAGAGAGTGCCTTAGGAGGTTCCTCATAGCCCTGCCAGCAAAGATTATTTATTTACTTTAAGAGTTAAGGGGATAGCACCAGGAGATATCAGCTGTGATGACTTGGAAAAACAGTGTAATCCGGCAGTGTAAACAAGAGCAGGGCATTTATGAGTAGTTGAGAACGGTGAATAGGAGTATGACTAGATAGAAGATAGTAGGGATGACAAGTTTTTTGGGGTGCAGTCCAAGTTGGTCTGGTGTCTGGAATGAGACTGGGGCCTAATAAAAAGGAGCATCCGTACAGGAGCTCAAATAGTCTGTACCCTGTAGCATTCTGAGGACAGGTCTGAATTCTGAGAAGGCAAAGTCTTAAAAGTATTGTCCAGTCCTTTTTAAGTTGGCGGCTGAGTTTGATGAGGTATGTTTTAAAAAGACCATTAGTTCACTGGATACCAAGAGCCTGAGAAACTGCTTGGGTGATTTGACTAATAGAGGCTGATCCGTTATCAGACTATACAGAGGTGGGAAGGCCAAACTGAGGAATTATGCTTACAAAAGGGAAGAAATGACCACTATGGCCTTTTCAGACCCTGTGGGAAAGGCCTCTTCTCATCCAGTGAAAGTGTCTACCCAGACCAAGAGGTGTTTTAGTTTCCTGACTTGAGGCCTGTGAGTAAAGTCAATTTGCCAGTCCTGAGCAGGGGCAAATCCCCGAGCTTGATGTGTAGGGAAGGGTGGGGGGCCTGAACAGTCCCTGAGGAGTAGTAGAATAACAGATGGAACACTGAGAAGTGATTTCCTTAAGGATAGATTTCCACGATGGAAAGGAAATGAGAGGTTTTAAGAGGCAGGCTAGCGGTTTGTAACCTACATGGAAGAGGTTATGAAATGATGACAATAGAATGGGCCTGTGAGGCTGGAAGGAGATATTTTCCTTGGTCTAAGAACCATTTGCCTTGTGTGGGAAGAGATTGATGGGGGAAGTTTTAGTGGGGGAGTAGGTGGGAGTGGGTAGATGAGAAGGAGAAAAACTGCCGTGAGGGATAGAAGTTGGAATGCTAGCTGCTTTTTTAGCTACCTTATCAGCATAAGCATTGTCCTGAGTGGTGGGATCTGATGCCTTTTGATGGCTGCTTTTTTAGCTACTTTATCAGCGTAAGTGTTGCCCTGAGCAATGATATCTGATGCCTTTTGATGGCCTTTGCAGTGAATGACTCCAGCTTCCTTTGGAAGTAAAGTGGCTTTGAGAAGTGTTTTTATTAAAGAGACATTAATGATGGAGGACCCTTGCGTAGTGAAGAAACCTCTTTCAGCCTGTATAACGGCATGCTGGTGCAGGATATGGAAGGTGTATTTACAGTCAGTATAAATATTGATGTGTAGTCCTTTTGCAATAATGAGGGCCCGAGTTAGGGCAATGAGTTTGGCTTGCTGAGAGGTAGTAGAGGGGGGCAGAGTGGTAGCCTCAATGATAGATGTGGAAGATACTATAGCATACCCTTCCTTTTTTGGTGAGTGGCAATTAGGCCTGGTGGAACTGCCATCAATAAACCAAGGGTGTTAAGCGTGAGGAACAGGAAAGAAGGAAATATGGGGAAATGGAGTGAATGTCAGGTGGATCACAGAGATAGAGTCATGGGGGTCAGGTGTGGTATCAGGAATAATGTGGGAGGCTGGATTGAAGTCCAGGCCAGGAACAACGGTAACTGTGGGAGACTCAGCAGAGTGAGTATAGCTGAAGGAGCTGGGGAGCAGAAAATATATGCATCAGGTGGGAGGGAGAAAATAGATTTTAGAAGTTATGAGAACTGTAAAGAGTGAGTTGAGCATAGTTTGTGATTTTGAGGGCCTCTAAAAATATTAAGGCAACAGCAGCCACCACACGCAGATGTGAGGGCTAGGCTAAAACAGTAAGGTCAAGTTGTTTGGATAAAAAGGCTACAGGGCGCAGTCCCAGCTCTTGTGTAAGAATTCTGACTGCACTAACCATGCCTAGGAAGGAAAGGAGTTGTTGTTTTGCAGAAGGCATTGGGGTTTGGGAGATTAGTCGGACACAATCAGCAGGGACAGCTCGTGTGTTTTTATGAGAATTATGCCAAGATAGGTAAACAGATGAGTAAGAAATTTGGGCTTGACTGAGGTAATGGAGGCTGTCTATGAAGCCTTTCGGCCATACAGCCCAGGTAATTTGTTGAGCCTGATGAGTGTCAGGGTCAGTGCAAGTGAAAGCAAAGAGAGGCTGGGATGAAGGGTGCAAAGGAATAGTAAAGAAAGCATGTTTGAGATCCAGAACAGAATAATGGGTTGTGGAGGGAGGTATTGAGGATAGGAGAGTATATGAGTTTAGCACCATGGGGTGGATAGGCAAAACAATTTGGTTGATAAGGTGCAGATCCTGAACCAACTTGTAAGACTTGTCCAGTTTTTGGACAGGTAAAATGGGGGAGTTGTAAGGAGAGTTTATGGGTTTAGAAGCCCATGCTGTAGCAGGCGAGTGGTAACGGTCTTTAATCTTTTTAAAGCATGCTGTGGGATGGGATATTGGCGTTGAGTGGGGTAAGGGTGATTAGGTTTTAATAGGATGGTAAGGGGTGCATGATTGGTCACCAAGGAGGGAGTAGAGGTGTCCTATACTTGTGGTTTAAGGTGGGGGAGATACAAGAGGAGGATGTGAAGGAGGCTTTGAACTGGGGGAAAAGGTGGCAATGAGGTGTGGCTGTAGCCCAGCAATAGTCAGGGAAGCAGATAATTTATTTAAAATGTCTTGACCTAATAAGGGAGCTGGGCAGGTGGGGATAATTAAAAAGGAGTGCATAAAAGAATGTTGTCCAAGTTGGCGCCAGAGTTGGGGAGTTTTAAGAGGTTTAGAAGCCTGGTCGTCAATACCCACAACAGTTATGGAGGCAAGCGAAACAGGCCCTTGAAAAGAAGGTAATGTGGAGTGGGTAGCCTCCGTATTGATTAAGAAGGGGACCAACCTACCCTCCACTGTAAGAGTTACCCAAAGCATCTGTGGTGGTCCTGTAGGCTTCTGAGGCAATTGGGCAGCGTCAGTCTTCAGCTGCTAAGCCAAGAAGCTCTGGGAAGGAGTCAGTCAGAGAACCTTGGGCCAGAGTTCCACGGGCTCTGGCAGTGGCTGCTGGGTGAGTTGGACAGTCCGATTTCCAGTGGGTTCCCGCACAGATGGGACATGGCTTAGGAGGAATCCCGGGCTGCAGGCATTCCTTGGTCCAGTGGCCAGATTTCTGGCACTTGTAGCAAGCTCCTGGGGGAGGAGGTTCTGGAGGAACCCCTGGCAGCTGCGGTTCAGGCGTTTGGAATTCTTGTGTGCTGGAGATGTGGCTGGGGTTTGTCTCACAGTGGAGGCAAGGAATTGCAACTCAGAAATACATTGCTACTTGACTGCCTCTACTGTATTATTGTATACCTTGAAGGAGAGGTTAATTAAGTCCTGTTGTGAGGTTTGGGGGCTGGAATTTAATTTTGGGGGCTTTATTTAATGTCGGGAGCAGATTGAGTAATAAAATAAAATGCATATTGAGAATAAGACGGCCTTCTGACTTTTCAGGTCTAGGGCTGTAAAGCGTCTCAGGGTTGCTGCCAAAAGGGCCATGAACTGGACTGGATTTTTATATTTGATGACAAACAGCCTAAACGCCAACTAATTTGGGAGAGGTGGGATAAAGAAAAAGGGGCATTAACCTTGACTATGTCTTTAGCTCCAGTCACCTTTTAAAGAGGAAATTGTTGGGCAGGTGGGGGAGGGCTAGTCACAGAACGAAACTGTAAACCAGACTGGGTGTGAGGAGGGGAGGTGATAGAAGGATTATAGGGTGGGGGAGCAGAGGCTGAGGAAAAATTGGGACCTAGCTTGGCCTGGCGAGGAGCAGCCTGAGGAGGAGGGGAGAGGTCAGATGGGTCCATAGAAAGGGAAGATTCAAAAGACTCAGAGACTCTTAGGGTTGGGACTGAAGGGACAGGCGGGAGGGAAAGAAGCAAGATTTGGGACGAGTTGCACTAGGAACAGAGACTAGGGAGGGACTAATGTGTAAAAAAATGCCTAGATGTCAGGCACTTCAGACCGTTTGCCCATTTTACGACAAGAATTTTCTAGATCTTGTAGGATGGAAGAATCAAAAGTGCTGTTTTCTGGCTGTTTGGAACCACTGTCGAGTTTGTATTGGGGCCAAGCGGCATTGCAGAAGAAAATAAGGCATTTAGGTTTTAGGTCAGATGTGGGTTGAAGAGGTTTTAACTTCTTGAGAACACAGGCTAAGGGAGAAGAAGGAGGAATGGAGGGTGGAAGTTTGCCCATAGTGAAGGAGGCAAGTCCAGAGAAAAGAGAGGGTAGAGACATGGAGAGAAGGGGTGGGGGGTGCTTGCCTCCCAGAAAAGTGGGAAAGGGGTGGGAGGTGCTTGCCCCCCCAGGAAATTGGAAAAGGGGTAGAGACATGGAGAGAAGAGGTGGGGGTACTTGCCCCCCAGGAAAGTTGAGAAGAGATGTGAGGTGCTTGCCGCCCAGGAAAGTGGAAAAGGGGTATAGAGACATGGAGAGAAGTGGGGGGTGCTTGCCCCCCAGAAAAGCGGTGCTTGCCGCTAAGGGTGAAGGACCAAGGCAGGCATCCCCGCGTGGTCAGACACTTCTAAAACGTGGGTGAATAATCAAGCAGACGTCCCCGCGTGATTAAACACCAAGGGAAGACTGTCTTCCTGAGTCCGTGACCGGCGCCAGGGTTTTGGGTCCCCAGATAAAACGTGTCTCCTTTGTCTCTACCAAAAAAGGAAAGGAACTGAAATTAGGAGAAGGAAGAGATTGAAAGGTGGCGCCAAGATTGAAAGGAGAAAGAGGCTGAGGGATAGTGAAAGGTTGGAGAAGAGAGTAAAGAGAGGCCTGATTTAAAATTGGTGAGATGTTCCTTGGGCTGGTTTGTCTGAGGACCAGAGATCGTAGGTGGATCTTTCTCAAGGAGCAAAGAGCAGGAGGACAGGGGATTGATCTCCCAAGGAAGGTCCCCCGATCCGAGTCACGGCACCAAATTTCACTCATGTCTGTGTGAAGAGACCACCAAACAGGCTTTGTGTGAGCAGTAAAGCTTTTTAATCACCTAGTGCAGGCGGGCTGAGTCTGAAAAGAGAGTCAGAGAAGGGAGGTAGGGGTGGGGCCGTTTTATAAGATTTGGGTAGGTAAAGGAAAAGTACAGTCAAAGGAGATTGTTCTCTGGCAGGCAGGGGTAGGGGTCACAAGATGCTTAGTGGGGGAGCTTTTGAGCCAGGATGAGCCAGGAGAAGAAATTTCACAAGGTAATGTCATCAGTTAAGGCAGAAACAGGCCATTTTCACTTCTTTTGTGATTCTTCAGTTACTTCAGGCCATCTGGATGTATACCTGCAGGTCACAGGGGATATGATGGCTTAGCTTGGGCTCAGAGGCCTGACACCCAGTAGCTGGGATTACAGGTGCCAACTACCGTGCCCGGCTAATTTTTGTATTTTTAGTAGAGATGGGGTTTCACCATGTTGGCCAGGCTGGTTTCAAACTCCTGTCCTCAGGTGATCCGCACCCTTCAGCCTCCCAAAGTGCTGGGATTATAGGCATGAGTCACCGTGCCTGGCCACATACATTTGTTTTTATGGGTGGTAGAAACATCTGGAAAATCTTCAGCTCACTATTTGTTACAGGATAGCAAAAAAGATAAAGAGATTGGGTTTAGGCATTTTGAATTTGGCTTTAAGTGAATCCAGTTAAATAATGATATTAAGTCAATCTAACCATTAATGTAAAATGTAAAATGATGTTCAAAAGTTATAGAACAGCATATAAATAATTGAAAAACAAAAGATCATTATTTTACTCCTAATTACTAGCCGTGGAGTATGGGTTAACCTTTCCACATCCCTCACCTTTCAGATGCAATGAGATGCTCAGTGAATCCCAACAATTATCCTTTTCTTAGAGTCTCAAGTTCTTATCCTCTGTTTTTATTAGAACAGCTGTGTTTCCAGCTTGGATTATTATTACCTCCTACTTGAACTGTTGAAATTCATGGGTCATTCGCTCCTTCAGAGTTACCAACTATGTTTTTAACAAGTTGATTATGCTAATATAGAGTTACAGTTTTGATGTTAACTAGCTAAAAAAATTAAAACTTGGTGACTTCTCATTGTCAGTAAACAAAAAAATCATTTCCCAATGTGGTCAATTAAAATCCCCCCAAATGGTCATAGTTTACCTTAAAATATTCTTGCTAGACCTTTCTAAGTATGAACCTTATGTGCCATCAAAATGGGGTTGTTTATTCTAGTCCATATGTACATTGTATTTCACAATATTTGGACCTTAGCTATGTTTTTCCCTCCATCTGGAATGGTCTACTCATAATTTCTGCCCACTGAAATACTTCTTATCCTTCATCCTTTTCCTTAAGCCTGTGGGTCCTTTCAGCCCTCAACACTCAGGTATGACCCAAATACTACCATTTGAGGGGATATATAGAGGCTAGTCATGCGTGGCCTTTGACCTGGCCTGTCTCATGACTGGCTCATTGAAATGCAGTTTCTGGTTGTCAGATTTTAAGTTCTAGAAACTTCATTTTTTAAATAAAACTAGAGTGGCTATAGTTTCCAGAAGACAAATTCAGGCTCGTAAGCCCCCAAAATTATTTTTATGAACTGGAGTGCCTGTATACTGACTTAGAGTAAGTGACGTGCTTTTCTTGGATATTGCCTTTCTGCAGCAAGTTGTCTGCAAAGCAGATTCAGAAACTGGAAAGTTGCTCAATTGACTCAGAATTGAAACATAAGGAACTGGTTGATCTTGAAGGATATTCCATCCAGGTTATGGGAAAATCTTATTGAGTCACCTGATAAGATTCTTTTCCTTGGATAATTTGATGTAAACACTGGAGGATTCCTCAGGTTCCAATCTTTCATCTGTCGCTCCAACTGACTGAATTACAGTTCTCCTTTACATCTTCCATTCTGATAGTATCATTCTAAAGATGTCACTTTGTTACCTTGTTTTAAATTTAGCAACTTCCTGTCCGTATCAATGAACTTGTAAAGTAATCCAGGTCTAGAAAACCACATTTAGATCTATCTAGTCCATCTACTATGGTGCCAAAATCTTTGGATGGCTGTTCTCATACATCATGTGTTTGTTTTTGAGCCTTTGTAGTCTCAGAATGTGCTTTTTATCTGAACTTACACAAGAATTATTAAATTGCCTTGTGCATTAGATGTATTCCCTTCTTCCTTTCTTAATCTATTTGTATTATGGTTATTGGCAAACTGGCCTTATTTACTAGTCAGGTCTAAATTTCTTAAAAGCTGGGACTATTACTTATTCTTGTTTGGTTTTTCTGTAGTCTCAAGTAGAGTCACTTTTTTTTTTTTTCAGAAATGTAGCTTTACGTTCATTTCTTCATTTATTTATTCATTCTCTCCTTCCCTCTTTCCCACCCTCTCTGCCTTCCTTTCTTCCTTCCTTCACTCCTTTCTTCCTTTCACAGACATTTATGAAACATGTACTATTTGCCAGGAATGTGTTAATGTCTGAGATTACAGGTGTAAAAGACGTAGACCCTAATAGCATAGTTACTGCCACTCATTGCCTTAAGCTCTTCACGTGATTCATGTAAGACCACCGAAAGGTAAGTATTAATACTCCCCACTTGTTTTTTGTTTTGTTTTGTTTTCTAATAAGCATACTAAGGTTCAGAGAGAAAAAATTGACTTTCTTAAAACCACAGTTAGTGAAATAGCTGGGATTTAAGATCAAGGCGGTTGCCTCAAGTCGTTCTTTTTCCCTACTGCTTCATGTTCATTGGAGGCAATTTTATGGTTTAAAGTACTGTGATGGCTAGCTACAAGTGTCAACTTAGCCAGGCTGTGGAGGCCAGTTGTTGATTAAACATTTATCTGTGTGTTGCTGTGAAGGTTTTTGTAGGTATGGTTAACATCCACATTCAGTAAGCTGTAAGTAGAATCATTAGCCTTGAAAATGTGGGGAGGCCTCATCAATCAGTTGAAGACCTCAAGAGCACAAACTGAAAAGAAGTTTTGCCTCAAGACTGCAGCACCAATTCCTGCCTGAGTTTCTAGGTAGCTTGCGTGCCCTTTGATTTTGGATTTTCCAGTCTCTACAATGGTGTGAGACATTTACACACACACACACACACACACACACACACACACACGGGTCCCCTTTCTCTGGAGAACCTTGACTAATGGGCTGATACAGGTTCTGACAGTTAAATAGACAAAATATTACACTAGCGTTTTTACTGCATTACTTGAAACTCTCAAAAGTGTTTTAAAGTTTAAGATGTATATGCCATATAGTAATTTTATTTTAAATAGGGAGGATTGGTGCCAGGGGTCTTATCATGAAGGGACCAAGTGTGGAGATAGAAGGAAAGGGATGAGGGACTGGACTGTTTTTCAAGGTGACTGACAAAATAGAGGGATGTCACAACCTAAAGGTGGTCACATTATAGCTGTCCAGGGAAAGATTTATAAAATTGTTGAAGACACTCATTTCAAAAAAATCAAATAACAAAACACACACATTTTTTTTTCCCTGTAATTTGACATTAGCATGTCTATGTGTAGTCTGTGGTGTTCACAATTTTACTTTTAGGTTTCATAAGGTAAAGCAAGTCAAATATTTTCCTGCATGTAGAGTTGAAAAGCAAAAAGTAGTGATTTTAGGAATTTGGATTTCAGTCAAAAATTTCATTATTAGGCTCAAAGTTATTGTGGTGAATCCATAAGAGTTTTTTTGTCTGTTGCAAATCAGAGTTAACCCACCAATAAAACCCCACGGTCTAGAACACAGGTTTTAATGAAATAGAAATGGACACATGGAGGAACAGAGTGTTAAACAAATGCAAGCGTGCCTCTATGCAACCAGTGGCGGCTCTCCTTGGAATGGGATATCACAGCCAAGTTGATTGGAGACATACAGTTGATGCTTATTGTTTGTGGAAGTTGTGTTCTGTTGCATCATCTTAGTTAGCAAATGCTGAACCATTTTTCCTGGGAGAAATACAGGGTGGGTTAGTTCCTGTGAGTCTCTTGTCACATTTTTCTGAACGATCTATACATAATCTCATTTATATGTGTTTCTGTTTTAGAGACACCTTATTTAATCTACTCATGGTCAATAGCGTTCAAACTCATGCCTGAAGTGAGTTTATCTAACACATGTATTTTCTCTGTGAGACACATAACAGCCTTCTTGCACTTAGGAACACTAGACGGCACTTCAGCACTATGCTTGGGGCTCCTTTCGAGCAGCATGATCACCAAGAAGAAGCACAAAATGCAAAAAATGTGGCATTAAATAGACCATGAAAAGAACACTGTTGAGAGCATGAGAACTGAAACAAGAAGGCAGTGTAAGCTGGGAATGCGCACATTGGGCAGCTCATTTTTTTGCCACTCTGTGCATGTCTGCAAATGACCCCGAAAGCACCGCAGTATTTATTTTGCTGTCATAAATACATTTTAGCAAGTAGATGAATTTGCAAATAAGGAATTGGCAAATAATGAGGATCAGATCTACATAAGTAGTTTGGGTCTTCCTGGAAGATAAAACTATTTGTAGTTAAATAGCTCCCCCAAAGACACTCTGTAAGAGAGTGCAGTGCTGCCAAAGAACAGTGTTTGGCTTCTAAAGATTTTATGTTCATTTGCAAGATTATTTAATAAACATTTTTAATCCTTGCTATTGCAGCCTTTTAGAAGAAAATCTGTGCTGTAAATAACAAAACTTTAACAATGGCAGTATGCTTTCCCCAGGAATCCCTGAGCAATTTCAGGTGTCTGTTTTGAACCACTGGAATGATTAATAAAATCAGGGCAAACAAACGAAAAATCAAAATTCAAGCAAAGTAATTTGTTATCTTTTCCAAAATATTAGTAGGGAAGCAATTTGTTTTCTTTCACCAAGATTTACAGAGTCAGTTCATTAAAATATCACTTGTTTAACCATGTTAAAACAATTACTTGTTTAACTGAGGTTTTCACCTTTTAATGACTTTTGTCATATTGAAATTTGCCAAGAAATTAGCAAGTCTACAACTTTGATTCTTGCATACTATTTTAGTACTTTTAGGTTGATGCCAATCCTTTAATTCTTTATTTGTCCAACACTTAGTATGTGCAAATTTCTTTGCTTAAGAATTCTGAATTAGCAACGCAGGGATTTTCTTGACTTAAGCAGCTGCCAAATCGTGGAGGTACTCCCACCCGAGAAAGAGGAGTAAAAGTGAGATGAGCTCTTTTACGCTCTTGCAGCAAAATTAGAACTCAAGGACAGAGGGGGTACGACAGCTCAACTACTGATGAGATTATTATTTAAAAGAAAAGAAAAAGAATCAGTGATGTGGAAGATTATTGAATTTTTTTGTGAATCAAGATTTCCTCCAATAGCTCATTGTACACTGAATAAAAAAGGTTGGGTTATATTTTTATTCTGAAAAGATATTGCAAGCCATTTTTCTCAGCCATTTCATAAATTAGAATGGGAAAAAATAGATTTATATTATAGCAAGTACAATTTAGTTTAGACTAGTGGTGGGGGGATACTACCAGAGGACTACAATTATGAATATTTATAACCTGAAATAGATGTAAGAAGTAAATTAGAGAAATTAACATGGGCAATAATCATATTCATACAGTGACACTGACTTGGAGAGAATTATATTAGGTAGTCAGAGGACTTTAGCCTATTGCTGCTTGAAATTATGTATACATGGATCCTTAATGTTCTGGGCTTGAATTTGAAAGGCTCACTCATCAAGATTTTTAGACACATTATATTTGCTTTTGCAAATTAGAAGCTCCAACCACAGATGCAAGTATACATTGCCATGTGTGGAATTAATGCTTCAGACAGCTTATGAATATGTATGTGTATTTTGGTGGCGCTTCTGCCACACGAGTCTGAAAAGCAGTGGGAAGTGGGTGGAACTGCGTGGAACTGCATATTGCTGTCAGAAAAGTGCAATTCTCCAAGAAAAAAATATAGGGGCAAATTTTCATTTCAGACATGTCTGCAGAAACATAAAATTTTCCCAAAGAGGAAAGCTGATATTTGTCCATTTTAATTGTTAAAATTTCTGTTGACATCTTCACAACTTGGAAATATTCTGAGGCCAATCCTTTATATTTAAATATACATACATCTTCAAGATGGTTTCTGAAATGCCTGAAGTTTCGATATGTAGTGAGATTTATATGGCATTGAGTTCTGTAGTTACAGTTGCAGCTGATTGAATTCCTGGTATATATGGGTTGGGTCTAGCTTAAGTTATAGGGGATGATTTTGTGTCTGTATTTCACCAGGATGTTGGTATTAACCACTGATTACCTCAAAATCATGTTCATCTTGAAAAAGAAATACAATATAAATGGTAGTACGTTTGTAATCTGTTCCACTTTATGGGCACCACTTGTAAGTCATGGTACCTGGGCGAGTTGGGGTGGAGGGACAGGAAAGCTACGGTCAGTAGCAGCTCCTATGGTGGTGTGTGTGTCTGCAGCAGTGCACATGCTTCCAGGTTCCCTGGGCCCAAGAGGACGAAGGGTCTGCACCACCTGATTGTGGCCCCCTTGGGTAGTTTGAATTAATTACCCGTTATCATCAGCCCCCTTTTATAAAAGTTTTAGGGTGTTCCGGAAAACCTTGTCACTCAGTGATGGTTTGGTGTAAGGGTCTGGTTAGAGCAGAATCAGATGATATTTACATGTTTCACATGCTCTAACAGTACAATTCTGATACTTCAAACAGATGTTTAAACAATTCCTAACAGTACATTTTAGACATCAAATTGAACCAGTGACAGATAATAACATAATTCCTATTGCTCTGTTTTATTGATTTAAACTTATTGCATCTGATCAATTATTACCAAAGAGATTTTAATCCATCACTTAACACACAATTTGTTTACAAGGCATACTGATATCCTCCTAAAAGACCTTTTGATACGGCTTTGCATATTCACTGTTCTTGAATTAGTCCCTCAGGCTAGTTCCATTTACCCAAGTTATCATTTAGAAAAGGGAAAAGAACACTTGGCTGTTGCTTTTGATATGTAGTTAAAGTGCCTGTAAATTACCTTTTATCATAGGTCTGGTCTAATGGAGGGTCCAAAGTTTTCTAGGCAACAATACTTTCTTCCATTTAGCCTTAGTCATCATTTCTTAATGGCCTCCCTCATTAGAGCTTTAAATTGGATTAAGGTTGTATGTTATCTAGGAACTTTATAAAGAATTAATTGTTATAAATTTTCATTTGTCTTAAAAAACAAATAACAACAAAAACTCTCACATCTGTTAACCTCCCTTGCCCTTCTAGCTTCTGTGCCATTCTTCATTTCCCTTTGCAGTGCAACTCAACATGTCTACACTTGTTGTCTCTAATTCTCCTTTAATTAACTCCTAAACATACTTAAATCAGACTCTTGCCCTCACCATTCCCCTAGAACTCTGGTCAGGTTAAACAGTGACCTTTAAGTTACTATATCAGTGGGTTAGTGTTTGGCCTTCATCTTACTTGACCTATCCAGAGCATTAGAGACATGTATCTTCCTAGAGGCTTGTGATTCCCTTTTCCTCCACATTTTTCATACCTTTTAATTTTGGAATCCCTGAAAGGTGAGCACTTAGTCTGCTTATCTATTTGCAGTTATTGTTGGGGATCTCATTCAGTCTCATGACATTAAATATCATTTATAGACTGATGACTACCAACTTAATGTCATTAACCCAGACATTTCTTCAAAACAATCAATTTTCCTATTTCAGGAACTATAGGAATTTTTAGCTCTACATCAAAAATTTTAATAGACAAGTTTTGGATCTTCCACCAGAAACAAAAAGGAGTCAATAAAGTGATAATTTTAAATTTTTGATATTGTTATGATTAAACATTCATACTAATTTCCAAATTCCAGAGTTAGGGAGTTTAACCTAAGATAGACAAAATAAGATAGAGAAACTAGAATCACTCAATTCAGGAAACTGCATCATGCATATTTACATAATTTTTATGCATACTTGTTGATTGCTATTTCATATTTAAGGTTATTTACCTAACAAACTAATTCATGCCAACACAATGTACCATGTAATCCAATGGGAGATGTCATTTAGTGAGATAAATCTTTTGCTTGTTTAGGAGAGTGTTACAAATATGAGTATCACTGGTATTTATATATCAATAGATGAAAGAAGAGTATAGCATTTATAACTAAAGAAGAGACACATATACTGATATGACCAGCTGATACATTTAAAGTGATGTTAGTAAATTATGTTTATTTTGCTTACCTTCCTTTGTAAACTTTGTCCCTTTTGCCTATCTGCCAATAGGCAGTCAACTGCAATGCTTAAACACATTGAAAGTTGATTTATAACTCAAATGCATAGTCCACGGACTATTTCTTATATTTTTGGGCATAAAAATGTCCAAAAATTTTTAATGATGAGCATTCTAGAACATTTTGCATTCTGAGTCTTACATGTTTGTTTTAATATCTGGAATTGGGGAATATTGCACATTGTTGTATTTATCATTATTCCTTAGTTGGTCAGTTTTGCTACAATTTTACGGTAGAAAAGAACTCTGTTCAGACTGATTCATTTCAACCTTAGAGTCACCAAAATGTTTACTCATCCTCTAAGTTACAATAATACTACTTATGTTGAAGAAAAAACAATGTTTAATTAAAGCTTTCATAAATGTTTAATAGTGTTTATTATGTGAAAATTAGGTGAGCATATAATGGGAACATGAATTATTTAAAACACGTTCTTGCAAAATTGAGGTAAGAATACAAAGGAAGATAAACTTTCCCTATAGCTCCTTTAGATTCAATGACAGGATGACATTTAGTATATAAAAGATACTGAATGTAATTAAATAAATGTATATAAATAAATATATACTTCAAATATATACAAAGAGACTAAAGCAACGGCGTTTAGGATGTGACATTTTCTGGATTTCTCTATGTTTAGAATCTTAATAAATTTAGTAGTTTGATGAACTATTGATCCATTTAGTGACTAGAAAATTGATACTGATGTCATTTAGACAATTAATGAAAATGTTTAAGAGTAATATTCAAAGGACAGATGTTCAGAGAATGAAAACAAATGCTGGTATAAATGAAAACACGAATAGTAAATGTGAAAGGAAAAATGTTCAACTTAGTAATAATATAGAAATGTAAATTAAAACCAGGGTGTGTACTGCTGTCCATCTACTAAATTATTAAATCACTAAAAAGCATAAATCTGATTTTTAGTGAGTCTGTAGGGATGTTTATGAACTCACACATTGCTGCTAGTATTATAAATTAGAAGAATTTATCAATATTGGGAGGGTTACAACTGTGATCAGACCTTTGATTCTATCTTTTGGCTTCTGTTTTTGAGATTTCCTCTAGAAAACAACTCAAAATAAAATACAACAGCAAAGACTTAGTCACCAGACAGACTGATACATATATATAGGGAGCGCGGGGGAGGGTTATAAGAGGGGAGGGAAGGGAAGGATAAGAAGGGGCAGAGGGGAGAGAGAGAGAATGAGCCTGTGTGTGTGAGCTCTTTGCCTTTCAAATATGTATTCCATCAAGAAGTCAGATAGAAGCTCAGTATGCTTTGTAAATTGTTTATATCCATTAGGAATGTACAGTATAGCCTGATGAAAATCTGTGTTTTAAATAAATAAGTAAATCACTGTACAACATTTTATTTACACAATTATTGTAAATTTCTAAAGAGTGTGTATGTAGAAGGGGAATGAAAGGAATTGCCAACCCCCCCCCCAAAAAAAAAACCCCTGATAATTTATAGATGTTATTTAGGGACAAGAGTACTTTATATTTCTATTTGTCTTTGTTTACTTCACAAATTTACATGTATATTTATAATAATTATTGCATATTTTATACTTTAAAAAGAATATAATAATTTTATATAATAAAGTATACTCTGCTAAATAATGTGCATTATAAATCATGGCCCTAGTTTTGTATGAATAAAATAAAAACTCAAAAATAGTCTAAAATACCTTTTAAAAATTCTGAGCTTCCTTTTATAGAATCAGCATTGTAACCTAAAATTATAGGTGAGATTTGAACTTAAAATACCTAATAATACATCTGCATTCTATGGCAATGAAACAGACTTAATCACCGTACACAGCAGAGACTTGCACACGGCTAATACGCTTGATTTAAAATGGCCACAGTAAAGATCTGCTTGTGTTAGGGGAAACATTGGATCTTAGTAAATTCAGAACACAGCTCATGAATCGCTATGTTCAGAAAAAGTATTACCCTAGCTTGCCTCCATTTTCTCTCCTTAATTTTAACATTAGTGCAAAGATACACCTGTCCATGGAATAAAAATAATAGTATATATTTAAGAAAAAAATTCTAATTAACAAATTGTGTATTTCCTTTTCTGTGGGTAAACAGCAGCTGTGAAGCCTTTAAAATCCACTGTTTATTCAATAGAGTTATGTAGAAGAGTTTTGGAGACTAGCTTCATTTTATAAAATCTTTAAGAAAAAAAAAAAACAAAAAACTTGTGTTCATCTCTTTCTATTTGAATAAGAAATACCCACTGTTCATGCACATGATTATTTTGAACATTGCTCCCATATCAATGTAAGAAACCAAATTGTGCAAGCCAAATAATGTTTATACCTCTTCCCACAGAACACACATGGAAAAGATAGCTGTGATATTCTTTACAGAATGTGAGATTTAGGGCACACAGTATCTTAGAACAAATCAATTCTTGTTAGTGGCTTTTGTTTTCTTTAAGAAGAATGTATCTCAAATTTATCTGAAGGAAGAACAGGGAACAGATGAAGTGTTTCTTTGGTTATTATAGTTTGGATAATTTTTAAAAAATTTTCTCTTCTTATTTTTTCCTGTGGACATTTTTTTTGTCAACAGCTTAAAGATTACTACTATATATGAGGTATAGAATTGGATGTCTTTTTAAGTGCGATTGCATTCTCTATTCTGTAGAAACACCTACCATTTAGATAAAATTATAGTGCTCCTACAAGCAAAAAATAGGCTTTTGTTACCCTTGTATATTTATGCATATTTTGCTTTTATTTTAACCACAAGAACTTTCTCCAATTTTGGCAGCTCTAATAATCTGCAGATTGTCATTTTTTTCATGATAGAGTGTGAAGTTTTTTCCAAAAAGAATCTGATTTGTAGCTATCTCTATTTTGCCATGACATTTCCGTGTATGCTTTTGAATGCATTTTGTGATCATATCACTTTGATCCAGCAAACATTAGGGGAATGTTTGGCTTTTTAAGCAATGGCCTCAAATTGGCAGCACTTTAACACTGGTTATTTTACTAAAACCTTGCTAAGTCAATTTGAATTATTTTTTCCGTCTAGTTTCCGTCATGTTATTGCTTTCTTCACAAGTATTGCTATGTCCAGGTATTTGTGAGTTGTAAGTTTCCATATAGACAATGAACCTAGTCTTTTTGCCTGAGTTTTTCAACAATGTCATGTCTTGGCTCTTAGAAATTTTCCTGACTGCTGCTGTCACTGAGATACAAAATTATTTCCTTCCCACTTCTGTTGACTTATTTATAATGGTCACCAAATTTCACAAGCACAAATTGTGCCAAGGTTTGATCTTCGAAACTTTGAATAGTGAATACAATTATTCTCTATAAATATTTGTAACAACATTTGAGACTAATTGATATATGAAGTGTTCACAGTGTTAACTAATGTTGAATAATAACACCAAAGCAGTATCTCATCCTCCCTACATCTATAGAATTATAGTATTAAAATTTGGACCTTCTGATCTTACATAAGATATTTCATTTTAATGCAATTTCATGTTCTAGTCTGTGCTTGGGATTAAAACTAACTTGTGTGCTAATTTTACAGTGACATAAATCTATAGAAAGGAAGTTCAATTATATATTAGCTAACATAAAAATTTTGACTTTGTAAGTTTCATATTTTCATATTAGAGCATGATTTTGTGTACTTTGAAGGAACTTTTAGTAATTTATTGCATTGGAGGGAAAATGTTGGCAGAGCTTCAGTTTTGTTGATCTGTAACATGGGATTATATGTCATTTTTGTAGAGTAAAATCAATAAGTACACCTTTAAAATAACTAATATTAAAATGATTTACTGTACCCAGTGTTGGTGAGTATCTGAAGGAACTGGAAGTTTCATACACTGCTCATGAGAACATATAATACCACAATCACTTTGGAAAACAGCTTGGCAATTTTTAAAAAATGTTAAATACCTGTCATATATTCCAGCGATTCTAATCCTGAGTGTGTCTATACCATGAATTGTATACAAATGTCTAAAATAGCTTTATTTGGAATAACCTAAAACTGAAAATAACTGACATGTCCATCAACAGATGGATGCACAAATTGTGGCATATCCATACAATAGGATATTATTTGGCAATAACAAGGAATGAAATACTAATATGTGCTACAACATGGGTGAATCTGAAAATAATTATGCTGAGTGAAAGACATTACACATAAAAGAGTACATATTCATTTTTAGAAAATTCTAGAAAGTGCAGTTTAATCTATGGTGAGGAAAAGCAGATCAGTGGTTGTCTGGAATTGGCGGGTAGGAAGGAGCTAAGGGAAAGAGTACAGAGGAATATGAGAGGTGATGGATTTGTTTCTTTGGGATGAAGGGTATGTTCACTATCTGGTAATTTCAATGTTACACTGATATAACAAAGTTTATCAAATTGTCTACTTTAAATATGTGTACTTTATGTCAACTTTACCTTGGTTAAGTAGTTTAAATAATTAAACAAGGTAACACATATGAAAGCACCTGTCACGTTGCTTTGGAATTATAATGCACGTTATTACATGGAAATGATAAAATGATGAGGTAGAGGGAAAATCAGAGACAGTTTCACTTTCCCTACAAGGAAAAAAATGGTCAAACAATAGTTTTCTCTTTAGATGGGAAACTCACGGTGTATACTTAAAAGATTGGTTTATACACTGGTTCATATTTATTTTGCATATGTATTCATTAAAGTTACCCCTACCCTGTTTTGGTCACCTGGTTTTCCACACATGTGAGTGAATACAATAGGAGACCATGGAATCTATAAGTGACTGGTGAGGCTAGGACTCATTGAGGTCACCTAGACTGAAGAGGAGCTGTGTCAGAGCTTCCATTTTACATGGGCTCATAATATCCTGTACACCTCTGTAACACTTATGACTATCATAATCATGTAATGAATTACATAATTAGTAGATTAAGATCTACTCTTTAAAATGCAACACCTATTTTTTTTTTCTTCACAGGGCTTTGTGTATAGTTAAAACTTAATACTGTTTGTTCTGTGAGTGAATGAATAAAATATCATCATAATCTAATTATGGTATGGGCAATAAAGGCCTTGTGAAACAGTGATTCCAAGTTCTTTAGAAGGATGTATAGTTTAGAGATCATTCTAAGCTTAAAAATTGAAGAAAACTATACAGAAATATGAGCAATGAGATTAAAAACTAGCATAGACATTGGGAAATCATGATGTTGTAGATAGGTTAAGCCAAATTAAAAAATCCTCTGGGGCTGGCTAATTCCAGAGATTGTTAAACTCAATCAATTGATTAGTGCTTGTATCAATAAGAGGGATCAACTCTTTCTTTATTCAAAAAGCAAAACTAAATAAGTAGCAGTATTTATAGCACATGATCAGTATGTTGTTGAATAAATTATGAATCTTTTTTTTTAGCTGGAATGATGAAATCTAAGTAATAATTAGACTGTAGGCCGGGCACGGTGGCTCACACCTGTAATCCTGTAAACACTCTGGGAGGCTGAGGCGGGCAGATCACAAGGTCAAGAGATTGAGACCATCCTGGCCAACATGGTGAAACCCCATCTCTACTAAAAATACAAAAATTAGCTGGGCGTGGTGGCGTGTGCCTGTAGTCCAAGCTACTCAGGAGGCTGAGGCAGGAAAATTGCTTGAACCCGGGAGGCGGAGGTTGTAGTGAGCCGAGATCGTACCATGCACTCCAGCCTGGCAACAGAGTGAGACTCCGTCTCAAAAAGAAAAACAAAAAAAGAAAAAAAAAAAAAACTTCCTTGGTAATGCTTCTAGCTAGTTTGCATCTTTATTATGAAATAAACAGTGAAAATGTGTTATCCAAGGGCCTGGGGATTGATCCACCCGGCCTGCTATCACTTGTGTCTGCATACACTATCAGGGAGCCTGAAGACAGGTCCACCCCACCTGCCATGGCTGGCACTCAACATGTCATTTGGGTGCCTGGGAATTGACACACCTTACTCACTGGCATTACTGGCTACACTTCCTGTCCAGGGGCCTGACAATATGCCCACCCTTCTTGCTGCCACCGATACATATGCATGCTGTCTAGGGGTGTAAAGATAGGCCCATGTGCACTGGTGCTCATGTGCCTCCTGGGCACCCAGAGACTGGCCTGCCCAGCCTGCCGCCATTGGCATTCACTCAAATGTACCACCTATGTGCCTGGAGGCCAGCCTGCCAAGCCCACTACCAGCAAAGTCTCATGACAGCGCAAGCCACTGAGGAACTCACAGACACCACTAATGCTGATAGAGTCACAGAAATTATAAACACACTATACTGACACGGCCACCCAGAATCAAAGCCTAAGCACTCAACCCAACCAGCACTATGGCTATATCTATAGGAAAAAGTCTTTCCCCCAAAAAGCCATCCATAAAATTGGAAGGAGTGAATGTTAAACTAGATATGCAGATATCAAGATAAGGGCACAGAAAAGTGAAAAAGCAAGGAAACATGACACCTCCCAAGGTTCACAATAATTCTTCCATAGCAGACACCCCAAAAAAGGAAATCTATGAAATGCCTAAAAGATAATTCCAAGTAATGATAGCAAAGAAACTCAATAAGGCATGGTGGCTCATGTCTGTAATCTGAGCACTTTGGGAGACTGAGGCAGGAGCATCACTAGAGCCCAGGAGTTAAAGACCAGCCTGGGCAACATATGAGACCCTGTCTCTACAAAAAATTTAAAAATTAGGCATAGTAGCACACACCTGTAGTCCCAGCTACTTGGGAGGCTGATGTGGGAGGATTGCTTGAGCCCAGGAGGTTGAGGCTGCAGTAAGCCATGATCACGCCACTGCACTCCAGCTGAGTGATAGCGTGAGATCTTGTCTCATAAATAAATAAAGAAATAAAAGAAAATAAAGAAACTCAGTGAGATATAGGAATACACTGATAAAAATACAAAGAGATCAAGGAAACAGGTCATGATCTGAATGAGAAGTTCAGCAAAGGCTAGATATCATAAGAACCAAACAGAAATCCTGGAAGTGAAGAAATCAAAGAGTAGAATAAAAAGTATAGTTGAGACTTCAACAATAGACTAGATCAAGCAGAAAAATGAATTTCTGAATTGGAAGACAGGTCTTTTGAAATAACAAAGTAAGAATTAAGAAAAGACAAAAGAAGAATAAAGAAAGCCTACATAACATATTGGGCACCATAAACCAAATACTCAAATTTTAGTTCCAGAAGGAGAAGATATGGCCAAATGCATAGAAAACCTGTTTAACAAAATGGTGGCTAAAAATTCCCAAGTCTTACAAGAGATATAGATACTCAAATAAGGAAGGTCAAAAATCTCCAAACTGATTCAATTCAGAAAGGTCTTCTCCAAGGCACATTATAGTCAATCTGCCAAAAGTCACAAAGAGAGAATTCTAAAAATAGCAAGAGAAAAGTGTCAAGTCATCTGTAAGGGAATCCCCATTAAAGTAATAGTGGATTTCTCAGCAGAAACGTTACAAATTAAAGAGAATGAGATACTATATTCAAAGTATTGAAAGAAAAAACAATGGCAGCTAAGAACATGATACTCATGAAACCTCTCCATTGAAAATATAGGAGAAATAAATTATTTTTCAAACAAGCAAAAACTGAGGGAATTCATCACCACTAGACCAGCTCTTCAAGAAATATTAAGGTAGTCCTTTATCTGGAAGCGAAAGGATGACATCTACCACATGAAAACATATGAAAGTATACAACTCACTAGTATTACAGATATACAAATGAGAAAGAGAAAGGAGCCAAATGTTATCACAACAAAAAGCCCACCAGTTTGTAAAGGTAAACAATGAAAGAGGAATAAAGGAATGAAGCAAATACAAAACAATCAGAAAACAGTTAACAAAATGACAGGAGTATATCCTCATCTATCAATAGCAATCTTGAATGTAAACAGTTTAAATTCCCCAATTAAAAGATATAGACTGGGCTGATTGGATTTTAAAAAAGACCTAACTATAAACTGCCTGCAAGAAACTTGCTTCACCTATGAGAAACTGTAGACACACATAAAGTGAAAGTGAATGCATGGAAAAAAATATTTCACACAAACAGAAATCAAAAGCGTGCAAGAGTAGCTATAATAATATTATACCAAATAGCCTTTAAGTTAAAAGATATATAAAAAGAGATAAAGAAGGCCATTATATAATGATAAAAGGATCAATTCTACACGAGGGTGTAACAGTTGTAAATATAAATGCACTCATTACTGGAGTATCCAGATATATAGAGCAAATATTATTAGAGCTAAACAGATAGACTCCAATATAGTACTAGCTAGGGACTTCAGCACCTCACTGTTAGCACTGGAAAGATCATCTAGAGTGAAAATCAGCAAAGTGACATTGGACTTAATCTGCACTATATGTAAACCAAATGGATCTAGCAGATATTTACATAATATTTCATCCAGTAGCTGAAGAATACACATCTTCTCATCAGCACATGGAACATTCTCTAGGAAAGACCATATATTAGGCCTCAAAAAAAGAAAAAAAAAAAAAACACTGAGCAAATTATATCAAGTACCTTCTCAGACCACAGTGGAACACAACTAGAAATCAATACCAAGAGGCACTTTGGACCTATACAAATACAATGGGAATTAAATAGCATGCTCCTATATGACCACTGAGTCAATGAAGAAATTAAGAAGGAAATTAAAAAACGTCTCAGAATGAATGAAAATTGAAGAACAACTTACCAAGCATATGGAATACAGCCAGAGCACTGCCAAGAGGGAGATTTATAGCAATAAATGCCTAAACCGAAAGAGTAAAAAGTTTCAAATAAACAATCTGGTGATGGAGCTCAAGGAACTAGATAAGCAAGAAAAAAAACAAATCCAAAATTAGTTGAATGAAAGAAATAAATATCAGAGCAGAACTAAACAAAAAAGAAAGTAAAAAAAAAGAATCAACAAAAAGAAAAGTTTTTTTTGAAAAGATAAACAAAGAGCAATAAATCACTAGTTAGACTAACCATGAGAACAAAAGAGAAAACTCAAATAAATAAAATCAGAAACAAAAAAGGAAAATTACCGCTGATACCACAGAAATAAGGATCATTGGAGACTATTATGAACCACTACATGCTAAAAAATTGGAAAATCTGTAGGGAACAGGCAAATTCCTGGACACACACAGCCTATCAAGATTGAACCAAGAAGAAATAGGAAACCGGAACAGACCATTAGCAAGAAATGAGATTGAGTCAGTAACAAACAGTGTCCAGCCAAAGAAAAGCCCAATACCTGACGGCTTTACTGCTGAAGTATACCAGACTTGAAGAACTAACACCAGATCTTCTCAAACTACTCCAAAAAATTGAAGAGAAGGAAATTCTTCCTAACTCAGTCTAAAATGCCAGCATTCCCTTGACACCAAAACCAGACAAAGCAACAACATAGAAAGAAAATTATAAGCCATATTCCTGATGAACGTATGTGCAAAAAACCTCAACAAAATATTATCAAAATTAATCCAACAGCACATCAATAAGATAATCTTCCATGACAAAGTGGGATTTGTCCCAGGGATTCCAGGATGGTTCAACATACATAAATCAATAAATGTGATACATCACATCAACAGAATGGACAGAAATTATGCAATCATCTCAATAGATCCAGAAAAAAAGCATTTGATAAAGTTTCACATCCCTTCATGATAAAAACTCTGAACAAATTAGATATAGAAGGAACAAACCTCAATATAATAAAGAACAAATATGACAAACATATATGACTAACATGATACTAAATGGGGAAAAACTGAAAGCCTTTACTCTTAAGAACTGGAACAAGATAAGGATGCCCACTTTCACCATCCTTTTCAAGACAGTACTGGAAGTCTTATTCGGAACAATCAGGCAAGAAAAAGAAAGAAAGAGCATCCAGATTGGAAAGGAGGAAGTCAAATTGTCCGTCTTTGCAGATGATGTGATCTTATATATAGACAAACCTTAGGATTCTATCAAAAATTCTTAGAACCGATAAATTCCTTAAAGTTGCAGGATACAAAATGAACATACAAAAATCAATAGCATGTTTATATACCAGTAACAAAGTAGCCAAAAAAGGAAATCAGGAAAGCAAACGCATTTACAATAGTTACAAAAATAAATTTAAAAAATACCTAAATTTGACCACAGAGGTCGTCATCCAAAAGACCACCAGAAAGGCTAAGTAGTAGAAAAGAGGTCTTTATTGGCAATATCAGTTTACAAACCTCCGTTCGAAGATGGAAAGGGCAGGTTGGATTTTATACCTCACAGGGCCTGTATCACAAAGTAGACATATTATTCAGCAGGTTTGGAGGGACAGCTGTACATATTTGTGAGGGAAGTTGAGTGCATGTGTAATGGGTAAACATATTTAACATATATCCCTTGATCACTTTTGAGCAGGGTTATAGCAGTAAAAGGAGGTGGAATTTGGCTGTTTACATGAGAAGGTGAACAATAGGACACAGAGACAGTTTGTATGCAGCCTCTGTAAGCTGGTTGAAGCTGCCTTGAAGTCTACGGTTGTTTATCAGGAAAGAGCATGTGTAAAGCCAGTTCTCTTTTCAATCAGAGTTATAGTGGCCTGGGTTGTAAATCAGAGTTAGGAAGCAATCTGATAATTTGTTTGATATTGCCTGTTGTTAGAGAATTTAGCAAAGGTGTGTTTTTTCTTTTAGCCATAGGAATTTAGGCAGTTGCCATGCCAGCTGATCCCTGAACGCCAAACCCTGAACCCTCAGACCATAGGCAACTTTTGTATCCTTAAGCTTAGGATTCATCTTAGTTGACAAAGAGACATCTATTTTGGTCTCTCAGATCTCAAAGTGAAAGTCCTTTACAATGAAAATTACAAAACCCTTTTGAAAGTAATTGAAAAGGACAGAAACAAATGGAAAAACATCTCATGGTCATGGATTAAAATAATTAGTATTAAAATGACCATACTACATGAAACAATCTACAGATTCAATGCAATCTCTATCAAAATACCAATGACATTCTTCACAGAAGTAGAAACATCAATTCTAAAATTCATATGGAACCACGAAAGACCCTGAATACCCAAAGCAATACTGAGCAAAAAGAACAAAGCTGGAGGCATCACACTACCTGACTTCAAAATATAATACAAAGGTGTAGCAACCAAAACAGTATGGTATCTTGGTGACAAAAGTACCAAGTACATATATGGGGGGAAAGGATGCCCTCTTGAATAAATGGTGCTTTGGAACACTGGATATTCATATGCAGAAGAATAAAACTAGACCCCTGTCTTTCACCATATAGAGAGTCAGTTCAAAGTGGACTAAAGACTTAAATGTAAGACCTGAAACTATAAAAGTGCTAGAAGAAAACATAAGGAAAATGCTTCAGGACATTGGTCTAGGCAAAGATTTTATGGCTAAGATCTCAAAAGGACAGCCAACAAAAACAAAAGTAGACAAACGAAAAAGCTTAGGCACAGCAAAGGATACAGTCAACAGAATGAGTAGACGACCTATAGAATGGAGGAAAATATTCGCAAACTATTCATGTAACAGGTGACTAATATCCAGAATATACAACCAACTCAACCAACAGCAAAAATACAAATAATCCCATTTAAAAGTTGGCTAAGCTTCTGAATGGACATTTCTCAACAGAAGACATACAAATGGCCAACAGACAGAAGAAAAAATGCTCAGCATCTCTCTAATCATCAGGAAAATGCAAATCAAAACCACAGTGAGATATCATCTCATCCTGATTAGAATGCCTATTATGAAAAAAATAGTGTGCTGGCAAGGAAGTAGAGGAAAGGGAACTCTTGTACACTATTGATGGGAATGTGAATTAGTATAGCTATTTTGGTAAACATATGGAGGTGTCTCAGAAACTTAAAATGGAACCACCATATATATATAATCCAGCAATCCCACTACTGGGTATGTAGCCAATGGAAAGGAAATCAGTACATCAAAGGGATATCTGCATCCCATTTTTATCAGCACTATTCACAGTAGCTAAGGTATAGAATCAACTTAGGAATTCATCAGTGGATGAACAGATAAACAAAATGTGGAATGCATGTACAACAGAACACTATTTAGCCATAAAAAATGAAATCTTGTCATTTGTGGCAATACGGATGGAACTGGAGGTCATTATGTTAAGTGAACTAAGCCAGGTACAGAAAGACAAGTACTCCATGTTCTCATTCATATGTGGAAGCTAGAAAATTTGATCTAGTGGAGGTAGAGAATAGAAGGATGGTTACTAGTGTCTGGGAAGGGTGGGATTGCAAATAAAGACAGATTAGTTATTGGGTACAAACACACACTAGAGAGAAAGAATACATTCTAGCGTTTGATAGCACAGTAGGATGACTATAATTAACAATGATTTATTTTATATTTCAAAATAGTTAGAAGAGAACATTTGAAATGTTCCTAACACAAAGAAATAAATGTGTGAGGTGATAGATATCCTAAATACCCTGATTTGATCAATACAGATTGCATGCTTGTATCACAAATATATACAATGTTACATATCAATTTTAAAAACTGAAAATTTCCACATCAGATATGTACAGCAGAAAACAATATAGGCCAGGCACGGTGGCTCACGCCTGTAATACCAGCACTTTGGGCGGCCAAGGCAGCGGATTACTTGAGCCTGGGAGTTCAAGACCAGCCTGAGCAACATGGCAAAACCTCATCTCTACCAAAAAAAAAAAAAAACAAGAAAAAAATTAGCTGGGCATGATGGTACTGGTGGCATGTGTCTGTAGTCCTGGCAACTTGGGAGGTTGAGGCGGGAAGAACACTTGAGCCTGGGAGGTGGAGGCTGCAGTGATCCATGACAGCACCACCACATCTAGCCTAGGCATCTAGAAGGAGACCCTGTATCAAAAAAACAAAAACAACAAAAGCAATTGAAATATTTTTAACTGTTACATTAGAATTAACATTTTAATAAAAACTGAAAAAAAAATTGTTCAAAGTTTAGACTCGTAGTTATAATTTATCTTATATAAAATTGTAGTCAGTAGTTTGTTTAGGACCTTTAGGTTTTTGTTGCTAGTAATGCTCAAAACTCAGGGAAAATCATCAAATTAATATAGTCTTCAAGATAAAGCAAATTGCCCTCAATGCATTTGTGAGTTAGACCCGAACTTAACTAATGCAAGTGCTTTTGAAAGCAGACCACTTGACTAAGACACAGAAAACCATTGAAAATGTTAAAAAAATGTTTACTAGTACATCAGAGTACCACTGATAATGTCTCTTTTCCTTTATTCAGAACCTTCTCAAAACAAGTGGGATTCTAGTACTCAACTGAACTGAGCATTATGATACACTGTTTTAGGAAAACAAATGGTTTTAGGTATTCAAGAAATATTAGGGCATAAAGAATATATTGTAGACATACATCTGTGTATACATGTAATATAGATATTCTTGACAAGGTAAGAGAAAAGATCATTTAATCACAGAGGAAGAATTTAAAAACCGCTACTTTTTAGAAGTGGCAACAGATTGAATTCTATATCTCAGTGCCTTTTTTAAAGAATTCACAAATGATACAGTTGTCTCCTTTTAAATACTCTTCAGGAGAATATGTTGACTGCCCTTTTTTCTCTTGTCAAGTTACTTTAGTAAAGGCATGTTCTATGGTATGTTATGGAAATGTTCATGTGAGGTAGAATCTGTGAATATACAAAATGAACTTTCAAAATGTTTCTACTTTAACTTGGTGATAGACATTTCTTATTCTTTTGGGTTCTCCTATATTTTAAAGACTCCCTTGCCTTTTGAAGGAGAGACCTTAGCCATTATTAAAACTGAAGACGCCTTTCCAGTCTTCTTTGTACCTTGGCTCAAGCCAGATAAATTTTGATCTTGTGAATCAGGTGCCTCCCTGACTATTCTGGCATTTGGTGGCTGCAACTGTAGTAATTTCATCCAGTTTCCAGTAAAAGCAGTGGTAGCTGAACTGATGGCATGGCCAGCCAGAGGCTTGTCTTGGAAATATTGAGGGTGTAAACTGGTGTGTCACTGGCAGTGATAGGACCTCTGTCTTACAATTTGAGACATTGTTCATAGCTGCTGAACTTTCAAACTTGGTTTCCAGTCCTTTCAAGATTCTATAAGTATTCACAACTCTTTCAGTAAGTTCACTTTTTTTCCCACAAATCAGACAGAATTTGTTTCTGCTGCTTCCAACTAAGAACCCTCAATGATACAAACTCTTCTATCCAAACTATTACCAAATGTTGTCATTTGATGCCTCAAAATGACCTCTGCTACACCTGATTGCTCATTTCTTTAGGCATTATAACTACAACTTCTTGGTAAATAAGTCTGGTTTTCCAACCTCTCCCCTAATTTATCCTTCACAGACATCTTCATAAAGCACCACTATTACCATGTTGCTTTCCTGTGGAAGAATCCAAATCACACTTTCTTAATATCTTCTAACTGTTTTGAAGCTTTGGAATCAGGTGAATGTGAGCAGTCATCCTCTTTATACTAGATTTTGTGACCATGAATAGGGTACTTCATTTCCCCAAAGCACAGTTTCCTCCTCTTTAAATGAAGATAATGACTTATAAAACGTATAGTTGCTGTGGAAATTTAGTTGAATGATATGAGAAAATGCAGAATGATGTCAACTCTTTGTGTCTTAAATTCCAGTTCCACCACTTAATAACTCTATTCCAGCAAATTGCTTTACTATGCCTTAGTATTTCCACCCGCAAAATGGTGATGATAAAACGGTACCTAACTCATGCATATGAAATGCTTAGGAGGGTGCTGGTCATAGGAACCCTCAGGAAGTGTTATTGTTATTATTATTATTATTATTATCATCATCATCAGTAGTAGTAGTAGTAGTAGTAAAATGTTCAAGTAATGGTTGCACCGATTTCCTCCCCTTCCTTTTCCTCTTCTTTCTCCTTGTTCCTCTCTTCCTCTTACTTTGCTACTACTACTGCAAAGTCAACTGGCGTACATATTTTCAGGAGGTATGTTTTAATAATAAAGAAAGAAAAACGTCATAAAATTATTTCTTAAATATAAACTTTTCCCATTTCACACTTCTGTAGCGCCCATCCTCCCTGGTCAAGTGCATCTCATTCTCTCTAGCAGGTGCCACACTAGCTTCCTGTCTTTTGTCATCGCCCTGCACATTCATTCTTTCAGTGCAGATAAAGTGTTTGTTTTTGCAGTTGATTATCCAGTGAGCTTATGCACACCCCAGGATTTTCAAGTATCCGTTTAGATATCGCCTTTTCTGGGATGCATTTCCCATATACTGTAGCTCAACTGATCTTTTCTTTCTTCAATCTAATGTTTATGACATATAAGACTTAACCCTTGATTGCTCTATTCCTTTTATGAATGTATATTATTAGTTTGTATCTAACTTGGAGAATGGGGTCTTGGAGGGTAGAAGTCACAGTGTCACACTCACTACTGGTCATAATAGCTTATTTTTATTAACAAATGGTACAGAAGCAGTCACTTTGGAACTATTTCCATGTTGCCTGGGTACATTTCATTGTCTTGTGTGCAGCTTGCAGTCTCTTATGAATTTAATTCTCTCAAAATAGGAAAAATCCATTTCCAAGCAATGGTCATAACTAAAGAAAATTTGGATTCAATTGCTGTGTTCCTTTCTGTAGAAATATTATATCAAATGAGATTGGATTGTATGAGATTATATATTTATATTTTTAAAAGGAATCAACAAACAGATCTGATGAGCACAGACAGCTCCTCAGAAAAATAAATTTAAGGGTAATTCATGGATCACATAGAGACATATGTGTATTGCCTACATAATATAATGGGTTTTGCATTGTTTTTAACTCTTTTTTTTTTTTTTCTGAGACAGAGTCTCACTTTGTCACCGAGGCTGGAGTGCAGTGGCACAATCTCAGCTCACTGCAACCTCCCAAGTTCAAGTGATTCTCCTATCTCAGCCTCCCGAGTAGCTAGGATTACAGGCACATGCCACCATGCCTAATTTTTGTATTTTTAGTAGAGACGGGGTTTTGACATGTTGGCCAGGCTGATCTTGAACTCCTGACCTCCAGTGATCCACTTGCCTGGGCCTCCCAAAGTGCTGGGATTACAGGCGTGAGTCAACACACCCGGCCGTTTTCACTCTTTTAAAAAACTAGTTATGTATAAAAGAGTCATCTAAAATGATGATTGGAGAAGGATTTCTCAACAAGTATCTTAGTTTGTTACTGATCCTTTAAAATATTTTCAACAGTGCAAACATTTTAAGATTTTAGAGGAAAATTTAAGAACTAAGAAATCTTAAGGCACTGAGTGCCAATAAAATTAAAATTATTAAAACAAAAAATGAGCCAAAACAACTAGACACTGTAAAGTGAAGATAAAGAATGTATTTACTCAGATTTCTGTGGAATAAAATCTTATGAAGAAGAGTCTTGTTATCAGTTGTGCTTTCTAAGGAATGTGTGAGAGCTGAAATTGTGAGGTTAGACATACAGGAGATAACAGAGAAATGGCATCATTTTTGCAGGAAAGGTGAAAGAAGCTAAGATGCCTGAGAAATTTAAGTCTACAGTCTTTGGAGGCAGGGAAATATGATGCTTTCTATTGCTGATCTAATGTGTACAGTCATGAAACATTTTACATTAGGCAGAGCTTTACAACCTAGAGGCAGTTGTAATATGTCAGTAAAGATGTGATTGGCATTAAGTAGGTATCAAGAACATTTCAGATGATAATGGAAGAAAAATGTATACTCATACACATAAAGAAATATGAAATATAAAGTACATACGGTATTGCCTTATTCCATTGGGGCGGCTATAACCAAATACCTTCGACTGGGTGATTGATAAACAACAGAAATGTATTGCTCACAAGTCCAAGATGAAAGCACCAGCAGATTTGGAATTGGGTGAGTGCTTGCTTTCTGGTTCATAGATGTTGTCTCCTAGCTGCATCCTCACCTGGTGGGAGGGTTGACAGGCCTTCTTGAGGCCTCATATATAGGGTTACTAATCACATCTTAAAGACCCCACTTCTTAATACTCTTGTATTGGGGATTAGGTTTCAATATATGAATTTTAGAGGGACACAAAAATTGAGACCATAGTATGCCACCTCTCATCTCCTAAATTAATATTCTTCTCACATGCTAAATACATGCATTCCATCCCAATATCCCCCAAAGGCTTACCTTGTTTAAGCATTAACTCACAAGTCAAAAGTCCAGTCTCATCCAAATATCTAAATCAGATATGGCTGAGAGTCATTGTATGATTCACCCTGAGGCAAATTTCTCTCAGTTGTGAGCGTGTGAAATCAAACAAGTTATGCATTTTGAAAATACAGTGGTGGAATAGGCACGAGGTAGATATTCTTCTTTCGAAAGGGAGAAATGGGAAAGAAGAAAAGAGTACAAGTCACAATAAGTCCAAAACAAAACAGGGCAAACGTTAAATCTTAAGGCTTGTGAATAATCTTCTTAGATTCCGTGTCCTGCCTTTGCAACACACTGGGGTGAGGGTTAGGCTCTCAAGTTTGCAGGCATTCCAGCCCCCATGACTTTGCCGAGCACAACCCTTATGGGTTGGAGTGGCGTACTGATGACTCTCCCAGGCTGGAGTTGAATGCAGGTTGGATCTACAGTTCTGAGTTCTTCTGGGTGCCTGCACTCCCATGGCTCCACTGGGCATTGCTGAAGCAGTGACTCTACCTGGGCCTCAATGCTTTCCAAGGAAGCCTTTGAAGTCTAGATGGCTGTAGCCATGCCCCTGCTGCTTGTGCACTCTGTGCTTGGGTAGAGATGGCACCACACAAACACCACCAAGGTTTAGCACCTGTGCTAACTGGAAGAGCAACCAACGTGGAGTGGCCGAGGAGCACTGTGCCAGAATGTGGGAGGCAGAGACTTGAGGCAGTGCTAGGCGGCAACTGCCAGAGTCCCACATGTGCCCAAGAGCCCTTGTTTGACATAATTCTGTTCTCCAGGTCTTGGCACTCTGGGCCTGTGATGAGAGGGGCAGCCCAGTGATCTCCAAAATGTAGCTGGGGCCATTCTTCCATCATGTTGATGAACAGCACCTGGCTTCCACAGAACCATAACAGTCTCTTTATCAAAGGGTTGCTTAGCCATACCCTTTGTGTTCTCTCCTGAACTTGCCTTTTCATTCTTTAAAATGTGGCCAGACTGAGAATTTTCCAAATCTTTAAGTTCTGCTTCCCTTTTGATTATAAATTTTGTCTTTGAATAGTTCCTATCTTCTCACGTTACTATTTAGAGAGGAGCTGTGTTGTATCTTCAACACTTTGCTTATTCTTTTTCTTTAATTTTCTTTTCTGGTTTTTTGTTGTTGTAGTTTTGTTTTGTTTTGTTTTGTTTGAGACAGTGTCTCACTCTATCAGTCAGGCTGGAGTGCAGTGGCATGATCATGGCTCCTGGGCTCAAGTAATCTTCCCACCACAGCCTCTCAAGTAGCTGCGACTACAGACACGTGCCACCACACCTGGCTAATTTTGTTGTTGTTTATATTTTGTAGAAACAAGGTCTCACTGTGTTGTGCAGGGTGGTCTGAAACTCCTGAACTCAAGTGATCCTCCCACCTCGGTCTCTCAAAGTGCTGGGATTACCGGTGTGAGCCACAACGCCTGACCTCCTTGGATATTTCTTTCACCAGATATCTTGTTTCACTTCTCATAAGTTCTACTTTACACAGAAACAGCAGAACATGGACACAATTCAACCAATTTTTTTGCCTCTTTATAACTTGGATGGCCTTTGCTTCCATTTCCAGTACCATGCTCCTCACTTCTGTCGGATTTCATCAGAATGGCCTTTACCGTCTGTATTTCTGCCTAGCATTTTGATCACGACCTCTTAGGTAATCTCTAAGAAGATTGGGGTTTTTCTCTGCAGCTCTCTTCTTCTGAGCCCTTACCAGAATCACTTTTTCTAGTCCTTTTATAGCAGTGTAGGCTTTTTCTAGCATTCACTTCAAGACTCTCCCAGCCTTTACTCATTACCTATTTGCAGTGCTGCTTCCACGCTTTTAGGCATTTGTGATAGCAACACCACTTTTTGGTACCAGTATCTGTATTCATCCCATCGGTTGGCTATAACAAAATACCTTAAACTGGGTAATTTATAAACAACAGAGATTTATTCTCTTTCAGTTCTAGAGACTGGAGAGACCAAAATCAAGGGTGTTGACAGATTCTGTGTGTGTTGAAGGCTTGCTCTCCGCTTCATAGGTAGCGCCTTCTGGCCACGTCCTCACAGTGGCAGAAGAGGCAAACAGGTTCCTTCAGACTTCTTTTATAAGGGCACCAATCCCATTCATGAGGGCTCCACGTTCATGACCTAATCACCTCCTAAAGGTTCCACTTCTTAATACTATTGGAGATTGAGGATTAGGTTTCAACATATGAATTATGGTAGTACATAGACATTTAGATCACAGCAGGTATCATGTATATGATTTATAATACATAATTTATTGCATATTATCTTATATAATGTACATCTACAGTGTTTAATAATGTATTGTCTGAATTCTGAATGTTTATGTTCATACATATAAATAAGTTTATAATATTCCATACCACTGTTGTACAATATATTTGTGTATATGCCTGTGTATGTGGTATATAGTTTGTTAGTTTCCTAAATATACAGTGGGTTGGGTGTCAAAGTAGTTAACTGCTGCCTTTTTCCACATGGAGAAAATTACTGACATGCATGGACTGTCTATCCCTGTCTCCCTCTCTAATTTTTTTTTTCTTTCAAGAGACTGTCTTGCTTTCTGCCTAGGCTGGAGTGCAGTGGTACAATCATAGCTCATGCAGCCTCAAGTTTCTGGGCTCAAGTGATCCTCTTGCCTCAGTCTCCCTGGACTACATGTGCATGCTGTCACATCTGGCTAATATTTAAATATTTTGTAGAGATGGGGTCTCACTATGTTGCTCAGGCTGGTCTTAAATTCCTGGCCTTGAACAATCCTCCCCCTCAGCCTCCTATAGTGCTGGAATTACAGGTGTGAGCCACTGCATCTGGCTGGCATGGATTCTTTTATTTAAAAGAGAGAGAGAGAGAAAGAGAAAAGAGTTACATGTGGAGGAGTCACTGAGTGTGTCCCATGAAGGATAGGCCTATGGTGCTTTGGTTTTCACCTGTTGGTGATACATAAATTTCCCTTGACCTGTATGTCTGTCTTTTTCACTTTTTTCCAGGACTCTTATCTGTTGATGCTTCTGTCATTTCCTGGTGTTTGTACAAGTTGCTGTAATGCTTTTAGTTTCCTCCTTATAGGCTAACATTTGGCTCTGTTTCAGAATGTGAGAGTGGTGGGAGGGTGGGCAGAAGGAAATGTAGAGTTCAGGGATTACAGGTGACTTGACTTGGGCTCCCAGATCCTGGATAATGCACATCATGCTAGTCCTGAGAAACATGTAACCAAGAATAGTTATACAAGAGAAGGGAAAATCTTTTAAAACTGGCTTTTGAACCCAGTTTCAGAGTAACATGGCCATGGAAAAGTAGGCTTATGTTTGAGGTCTGTTTTGTAGTGTTTGTAGATGACAAAGAGAAAGCAGAATGCTCAGTTGTTTTGCTTTGATTTTTTTTTTTTTTTTTTTTTTAATCAGGGAGTAAGAACTTCAAACTCCAGAGGTAAAACAAACCTCTGGAGCTAACAAATGTTATGCCTTAAAATATTTGGAAATAGTGAGTGAACTCGTAGGAAATGAAGTAGTTCAGTTTTGAGGCCAGATATACATGTGGGGATCGTGGAAGCGTCAGTGGTCATCTTTACAGATTCAAAGAACTGAACAGGTTCTAAGAAATTAAAGATAATTTTCCAAAAGGGATAATGGAAGAATTTATAAATTACTGAAGGGTAAATTTAATCTCAAATGGTAACAAAATTTCAAAACATATTATGAAACTGAATGAGCATTTACAAATGTAGCAGTCATTAATAGAGGATGAATTAGCTTCCAAAATGCAAGAACAAATCATGCTGTATTAACTTTTCATCTCTTGTTAAATAGTTAACTTGATTGGAAATGCAGGGAACTTTATGTGTTTGGTGAGTTTGGATTGGTTTTTACAAAATTTCTTATCATAATCCTACAGAGTAGATGGAAAAATATAAACTTGAAATGATTAGCTTAGTTCTTATAGTTGTGAAATTAACACATTCAATGAGTGTTAATGGGTCAATGTGTCTTCCTCTGGGAGGTTTCTAGTGATATGTTGCAAGCAAGATTCCATCCTTGGGTCTTGCTCCATTCAGAAGTTTATCAGTGACTTAGGTGAATACTAGAAATACTTGTCAATTCTTATCTTTAAAATGACATACTTGTTTGCTGTGTTAATAAACAGTAGATACTCAATAAATGTTAACCCATTTACCTCTTGCTTGAAACAATGAAGATAAATATTTCAAGCAACTCAAAAGCAACAATTGTTAGTTGTTTGGTTTGTAAAGCCAAACAACTTTAAAAAAGTCAATCATTTACAAAATATAATTGTGACTGAAATCAATCACTTAAAAGTGAAATCAGTCACTTTAAAATATATTTGTGCCTGAGAGAGAGATTCTGAGGTGTTTGTTAATTGATTTTCAGGTAACAATGTGATGTTGCTGCCAAAATTGTCTTTATTCCATGCCGCATTAATAGGAACGTGGTTTAAATATGAAATATCATATTCAGTTTGAACACTTTAGTTTGAAGAGAACACTGGCTAAAATGGAGTGAGGAATGAATCCAGTGATGGATCCTAAAACCATGTTGTTTGAACAACAGTTGAAGGAATGAAATGTGTTTAACCTGAAAATAAGAAAATAGGACTCTATTCAGATATATATATATATATATGAGACCAGCATGAGGTTGAGAGATTAGAGATATTTTGCATGGCTCCAAAAGGTATAACCACAGGGCAACTGATACTATTTATAAGCATTAATATTAAGATCCTTATAATTTAAGCTACACAGATTATGGATCCTACCTCATGGGCGGCTGAAGTCATCATTGCTCAGATTTTTCAAGCTGGATACATATTTATCAGAGATAAATTAGGTGACATTACTGTGCAAGTTTTGGGAGACTCTCGGAATTGTAGTTCAATAGACAGATTAAACAAGGACTCCAGAAACTGGACAGATTGTTCAAGTGGAGCAGACAATCTGGACAGGTTTTTTGTTGTAGGAGAAGGAAAGATTCAGGAGAGTCTGGCGGCATGAAAATCAGGATTTGGAGGTGAGGGCTGGGGTCTGCAATTAGAAGTAGTAAGATTAACTGCAAGAAACTTTCAAAATTTACACATGATAAGGAATATAAGCCATTCCTTTTTTGAGAGTGTGTCATAAGTGAAAAACAATTCAACTGAGAGAAGAAACAAATTCCTAACCTTCAGTAGAATTTGTCCCTTAAGACAGGAACTGATTAGTAAATTTCTAAATCCAGTGCATTGAGTGACACCAGAGTGCCCCAGAGAATATGTAACAATTTGAATAAATATTATAACAAAAGTTTTTGTTTTCTTCCTCTATCCCCCAAAGAGCTATAATCTTAAATTCTGAATTAATACTCCACATTTTAAATATCTAATTTTTTGCATTCTAAAATGTTATCTCAGAATCTGAAGAACCTATGAATTGGATCATATTTGATAGCCACATTTTTCCAAATACATTTTTAAAAGATATTTCAAAATACAGGTCCATTGGAGTATACATACATAAATTACAGGTTGTGCTTCTTCTGCTGAGGTTGAGAACCATGTGACCATGGCATTGATTAGCATATTATCAGCACTGTTTAGCATTGATGAAATTAGTGGGCAATACTCATGAAAACAAAGCGACAGTTGACATTGTTATCATACCTGTAAGAATGCTGTCTGTAAGATTAAACAAAGCTAAGTTGCATTAAGCAAGTGTCGTCCTGTGATATCATGTTTCCCTGTTCCTTGAATACTCTTTCCAGCATGTATTGTGCAAGGATTTGCTGGTTGAGAAAGCTGTCAAGGAGAATCAAAAGTCAGAACAATAGCCAAATTAAGACTTTGATGAACAGTGGGGAAGTGGAGACGGTTTCTTGAAAGGCATTGGATAGTAAGAACCAATATGACATTGTGTACTCAAGGGAAAAAGATAGTCTCAAGGCTCACTAGTCTCATGAAACTTTGGATTTAACTCAGTGCAGCTCGCTTATTCACCTTTCTCCTCTCCTTCTCTTCCTCCTTGCTCTTCTCTTCTTCTCTCTTTCTGTTCCTCCTTTTTCTTCTTCTTCTAACATTGTCTTCACTGTGAAATATAACATACACCCAGGAAAGTCTATAAAGCTGAAAATATAGTTTAATAAATTATTATAACACACAAACCCATGCAATCACCCCCAGGTCTAGAAAAGGAATATTGCCAGCTCTCCTGTTTCCCTTTTCAGTTATAATCTCTCCCAAGTCCTTTCCTATTCTTTAAAAATGTTACCACCTATGTGTATATACCTAAATAATATTCTTTGGTCTTGCTTGTTTTTGAATTATATATAAATGGAATCATGCTGTAGATGCTTTAATGACTTGCTTTTAAATTTACTATCATGATTTATTTACATTGTTGTCTGTAGTTGTATTTGTTTATTCTCATTGCTATATGAAATTTCACCATGTGCCTATACCGAAATCTATTAATATTTATCCGTTATGTTAGTGGACATTTGGGTGGTTTACAGATTGAGCCAAAAACAATGCTTCTATGAGCATTGTTATGTATGTCTTTTGATGTTCCTCACACGTGATGTTTTGTAGGGTATATGGAGGAGTGGAACTTCGATAGCATATGTGTTTCTTCACCTTTACAAGAAAAAGCCAAATGTCTCTGAAATGGTTTTTACCCATTTATATTTGTACCGGAAGGGTAGGAGAGTGACTGTTTTTCAGTTCTCAACAGCATGTCTTGTTCTCAGGCTTGATACTAAGTGTTCAGGTGGGTGTGTTCATTAATTGTAGTTTTATTTTGTATTTCCCTGTTTATTAATGAAATGAAGCACCTTCGCATGTGTTTATTTGCGATTTGGATTCCCTCTTTTGTGAAGTGTTTATATAAATCCTGTATAGGATTTTGTCTTCTCGATACTAGTCCTGTGTTTTTATCTTCTGGATACTCATTCTTTGTCTGTTATATGTGTTCAGATTTAGTTGAGTTCTAGAATGAAGGTACATTCTCACAGAGATAATCTATATTTGCTTCTACCAGGCACCTGGAGACACTTTGAGTCTAACAGCAACCAAGTTCAAGGCTTGAGTTTCTTTGGGGGTTTTAGTAAAATCTGGGCTGCCAATTCATTCTGTTTCACTCGTACCTGAGTTTATGATGGGACTCCAAAAAGAATCTATATTTTCTTCTACCAGGATGATCTCCTATTAGATCCCCTAGTCTTTGTCAGTCTGAGACTTTAATTTTGATCCTCTTCCACTAGTAAGGCCATCCAGGTAAAAGTTCAAATCCACAGGAATTTTGAAATTTCTCAGAATTGGCAAGTGCAGTTGCTATGATTTGAATGGTTTGTTCCATCTAAAGTTCATATTGAAACTTAATCCCCAATGCAAAACTCTTAAGAGGTGTGGCCTTTAGGATGTAATTGATCATGAGAGCTCCACCCTCATAAATAGTATTATGTGCCTTTATAAATGGGCATGTCAGAGGGAGTTAGCTTGTTTTTGCCTCTTTCGTTCCTTCTGCCAATGAGGATGCAGCAAGAAGGCACCATCTTTGAAGCAGAGAGCAGCCCTTACCAGACATCAAGACTGCTACACCTCGGTCTTGGACTTCCCAGCCTCCAGAACTGTGAGAAATGAATTTCTATTACTTATAAATTACCCACTCTTAGGTATTGTATTATAGCAGCAGAAATGGAATCATAGAGAGGTGTCTTGCAGTCTAGCTAACTTCTGTTGTTTCCAATATTTCCTTCAGTATTGACCTGATATTTCCCTCTTACCTTGTCAACTCTTCAATGATTTAAAGAGTTTTATTTATTTTTAAAATAATGCCTTTTAGATATTGTTTTCCAGTGGAGAAAGATTGATCTGAAAATTTAGTTCATCATTACTGAAAACTGGCAGTTCTTCAATGGTTCTTTACAAAGCATGTACATTAGAATCAAAATTCTCCCCAAAGTAATACTCGGGACCCTTGCAGAGATTTTGACTGAGTATATCTCTAGGATAAGACCCGTGTGCTTTTAAAATTCTCCCCAGGTGATTCTCTTCTGCAGAATGAGTCAAGTATTATTGTAAAAGAAAAAAAAAATCTCTATATACACACACATATGTATGTACCTGCATGAAGAAATAATACAGACAATTCTAACTTACAAGTTTAGAGCAGATTATAATCAATAAATCAGAAGAAGGGAAGGGTAATTTAGGCTGCCGGGGTTGCTCATCCAGGGATCCAGGATGAGCCAAAATCAAACAGATAGTATGCCCTAAGTAGAGTAGGAGCTGCTGCAACTAGTTCTGTACTCTGTGTAGATTCACAGACCACAGGAAAGAGGGAGGAGAGAGCAGAAAGAATTGCAACTATGAAAAGGGGAATGTTAAGTGCTCAGTTTCCTGTCCAGTATCCTCTCTTGTGGCCTCTAGGAGACACAGTCTAAATCCTCAGTTACTTTGAACATCTGTGGAAGACCCTGGGGCAGAGCCCAAGGCTGCAGGAGCATTTGCTGCCCTTGAAGCTACTTCTGCCTTTCTTTCTCTGTCCTTCACCTACCACCAGGAACATAACATTAACAACAATCACAAGGCCTCTCTTCTTTCTTATTACTAGTCTGTTTTTTTTCTGTATTTACCCTTCCTTCCCATCCTCCCTCCCCTCCCCTCCACTCTGCTTCCCTTGCCTCCCCTTCCCTTCCCTTTCCTTCCCTCCCCTCCCCTCCCCTCCCCTCCGCTCCCCTTCCCTTCCCTTCCCTTCCCTTCCTTTGCCTTCTCTTCCTTTCCCTTCCCTCCTCTCCCCTCCCCTCCCGTCCCCTCCCTTTCCTTCCTTCCTTCCTTCCTTCCTTCCTTCCTTCCTTCCTTCCTTCCTTCCTTCCTTCTGTTTTGTTTTGTTTTGTTTTGTGTTTTGAGATAGGGTATTGCCCTGTCATCCAGGCTGGAATGCAGGGGCACAATCACAGCTCACTGCAGCCTCAACCTCTTGGGTTCTACTGATTCTACCAACTCAGCCTTCCAAGTAGCTGGGACTGCAGGTGTGCCTGGATAATTTTTAACTTTTTTTTTTTTTTTTTTTTTTTTTTTTTTTTTTTTTTTTTTTTAGAGGCAGGGTTTTGCTATGTTTGCTAAGCACAGGTCTCCAACTCCTGTGCTTCTCATTTACTTTTTAAATACCTTCGTATAGGCTGGGCACAGTGGCTCATGCCTGTAATTCCAGCCCTTTGGGAAGCCGAGATGAGTGGATTGCTTGAAACCAGGAGTTCAAGATCAACCTGGGCAACATGGTGAAACCCCATCTAACTAAAAATATAAAAATTATCTGGGCATGGTGGCATGTGCCTGTAATCCCAACTACTTAGGAGGCTGAAGCACTAGAATTGCTGGAACCCAGGAGGTGGAGGTTGCAGTGAGCTGAAATTGTGCTTCTGCGCTCCAGCCTGGGCAACACAGAGTGAGACTCTACCTCAAAAAATAAAATAAAATACCTTAGTATAGATAGCAACGTATGTGTATGTACAAGTTTATTTTCCACCACAGGCATGGTAAGTTATATAGGAAGGGCCTTAGTGGGAGTCTGCAATCTAGAAGTGGTCACTAAGACATTTCAAATATTGTCACATAAATATGACCATGAAATTCATTTATTAGTGAAATAGAGGTCAGAAATAATTCTTCAATGTTGAGAGGAATGTTGTCTGTTAGTAATTATACAGTGCCTTCATCCTTTGCATGAGAGACATATAAGAATCTTGCAAGTAGAATAGCTAATACCTTCAGAGCAGAGCCTCTAAGTTGAGAATTCCAAGGGGTTCACTCAAAGGAGCATCTCGTCTTCTGATTTGACTAGAAGAGTAGCTAGTCATTCTAGAATGGTGACTCTTTCATGTGGAGTGGTGGCTGGAGTGCCTATGCAGACAAAGAGAGGGGAGTTCAAGAGTCTATAGTAATAAGTAGTATAGTATTTATGCCTACTTTGTAATGTATGTTTGAACTTGTTGCCAAGTTCAGTCTAGAGCTTGATTTCATTACACACGTAGTTTCCTGATTATACTATAAAACTAGTGTGTTTATCCAAAGAATTGGAGAGTTACGATTGGCCAAATTGGCTTAAATTAGTTTGTAGTACCTCTTCTTCCCCTATCTTCATTCAAGAACCCCACTGTTAAGGGCCAAGTGCAGTGGCTCACACCTGTAATCCTTGTGCTTTGGGAGGCCAAGGCAGGAGGATTGTTTGAGCCCCAAAGTTCAAGACCATCCTGGGGAACATAGTGAGACCCCCTCTCCACAAAAAATAAAAAATAGCTAGGCTTGGAGGCACAATACCAGCTACTTGGGAGCTGAGGTGGGAGGGTTGCTTGAGCCCAAGAGTTTGAGGTGACAGTGAGCTAGGATTGTGCCACTGCACTCCACCCTGAGCAACAGAGTGAGACCTTGTGTCTAAAAAAGAAAAAGAACATCACTGTTAGGGCAACCCACTTCTCCTGTGAAAGGGTAAAAAGGAAGAACTTTTTCTGCCTTACACGGGGAGGATCCTTTTCTAAAAATTGTATACTGTACTCTCTTTTTTACTTATTAGACCACTGAGTAACAAAAGTATATCAGTGATAATAATGAGCTTATAGCACAGGAAAATAGACAGTAATAATAACATCAGACATGAGAACTTTAAATATGCACTGGTTTGGATCTGTCTAGAGCAGAGGTGGAAGTCTCATCGATCTCAGCCGATGCTGAAAACACCTCAGCCTTCCAGGTGAATGACACACTCTTACCCTGTTTGAGTGCTATTAGTAATCGAACAGTCTCAACAATGAAATGAGAAATGTGCTCTTATTCCCATTTTGTAGATAAGCAATCCAAGACTCAGACAGTCCCAAGTTACTTATGAATTTGAGCATTGAACTCGGGACTTTTAACCTGCCTGTTCTTACAGTGCTCTACTGTGTTGTTTCCAGTAATTGTTGACGTTCACTGTGATCAGTTCAAGCTCTAATGTTCAAAATTTAAACAGTCTTTAGCAAAATATACTTAAGGGGGCAAGGAAGCATATTTTCTATATTAGAAAGATTTTAATACTGGTTGCTTAAAATAAGGGAATAAAATGGTCATTAAAAGTAAAAAATCAGCTGAGTGCAGCGGTATGCACTTGTAGCCCTAGCTGTTTGGAAGGGTGAAACGGGAAGATGGCTTCAGCAGGAGTTTGAGGCTGCACTGAACTATGATCACACCAGTGCACTGCAGCCTGGGAGACAGAGCAAGAAACTGTCTCTAAAAAAAGAAAAAAGTAAAGATTTTGGCTGACAAAGATATGTCTAGGATGAGCAATTCTATTAGGATAAACTTTTATTATGTAACTATATAAGTGTAAGCTACCCAAACATAAACAAGAAGATTGTTATTATCAAGGCAAATGCTGTGTTTAAAAGGGTTTAGAAAAACTGAAGAACAAAGTGGAATGACTTGTGTTGTAAGGCCTGGTAGAATGGAGGTACTAGGTGTAGTAATCCAAAAATAATTCATCAATATGCATTTTAACTGGTATGTTTAAGAAAGTGAGAAAAGGCTGGGTGTGGTGGCTCACGCCTGTAATCCCAACACTTTGGGAGGCTGAGGCAGGTGGATCAAGAGGTCGGGAGTTCGAGACCAACCTGGCCAACATGGTGAAACCCCATCTCTACTAAAAATACAAAATTAGCTGGGTGTGGTGGCACAAACCTGTAGTCCCAGCTACTTGGGAGGCTGAGGCAGGAGAATCGCTTGTACCTGGGAGGCGGAGGTTGCAGTGAGCACAAATGGTGCCACTGCACTCCAGCCTGCACTGTGGAGCAAGATTCAGTCTCAAAAAAAAAAAGTTGAGAAAATCCCAGATAGTGAGACTTAGGTGTCATCTGAAATTGAGTTCGAAATCCAGAAGCTGTTTTAATGAACCAGTGGTACAAGAAGGATTGAAACGTGTGTGGTCTTTTTTATTGGCATAATGAAGTGACTGTGCAAATTAGAATGCAGAACAATTTCTCCAATATGAGTAAAGAGGGAATTTAGAGTTGGCTGAATGGAATGCTATGTATTAAAGGGAAAAATAAAAGAGCTATTGAAAACTACCAGCATACCAAAATAGTAAACAATGATTCTTACCCATTAACTGGACACAGTGGCCTCTTATTTAATAACTTTGGGTAGCTCTGTATTTCTAAAGCCTTTGCATGTGTTTATAGTCAACGGTATGGCTGGCCAGACTATTTTAACTTTTGACCATAAACCTCTGAATATGAAAAAGTTGACATTACTTTTATAAATAGAAAATATTTTGCCTGTGACTGATATGCAGTCTCCCTTAGTCACAATGAGAATATACATACAGAATGTTCCATATAAATGCTCTCTTTGAGAGTTTTCACTTAATGAATTTTCACTTTCATCTAAGGCTTTCACTTAGATGAGCCCGATGACTTATAGCACACAATGCCAATTTCTGCCACCGTGCCGTGACTCTCAAATTTTCTATTTGCTTGGTAAGCTCTCATATTTCTTGCATCAAAGTACTATGTTACACATTTTAATAGAAGCTTTCCCATTGTGCTCAAATGACACTCAAACTTAATCCAATAATCACTAAATTGCACAACTTCTAAACTACTGCTAGAATATGTAGGGATAGTGATGTAGTTATTACTCGGGCTTTGGTGGCTTCTGGAACATTTACATTTTTGTGTTAATGTTATGACAGTGTTTAAAGTTATCTGAAGTATGAAGATACTTAACACATTTATCAATATGACCAGTTTAATGAGTGAGCTGACTTTCACACTGATAGAAAGATTGCTGTTTTTAAATTAATTAGGATCTATTTCATGGGCGCTGTGCTTTCCACCACACACCAGGTGATTGACATGCTCTTTCAGGTGTGCACATGGAATATTACCAATTACTCTCTCTGTTCATTTTTTTCTCTTCTTCTTCTTTTTTTCTTTTTGCATCCTAATAATATACTTCTTCTTACTAGCACTCACTGCCTATGCAACTAATCCACACTCACTGCCTATGCACCTAATCTCAATATAATGTGTTAACTGTGATTGTACAACATCACAGAACCCAGCAAAGTTACAACAGTCTCCTTATACTAGGGAATGCTTTGATGATGGTTAAGACCAAAAGGATCACATGTGAGTAACAGTCACTATTTCTAAAATGTTTAGACACTACTGCTTTGGAGCACAGCTTTCTTCTTTTTTTTTTTTTTTTTGAGACGGAGTCTCGCTTTGTCGCCCAGGCTGGAATGCAGTGGCGCTATCTCGGCTCACTGCAAGCTCCGCCTCCCGGGTTCACGCCATTCTCCTGCCTCAGCCTCCGGAGTAGCTGGGATTACAGGCGCCCGCCACCTCACCCGGCTAATTTTTTGTATTTTTAGTAGAGACGGGGTTTCACCACGTTAGCCAGGATGGTCTCGATCTCCCGACCTCGTGATCCACCCGCCTCGGCCTCCCAAAGTGCTGGGATTACAGGCGTGAGCCACCGCGCCCGGCCTAGCTTTCTTCTTATATATGAAACATTATCAATTGGGAGTTTGTAAGTATAGAAACTCTCTAATAGAAGTGAATGTGCTTATACCAAATAAATGTATTTACAGTATGGAAAATAACTGATGTGACAAGAGTATTCTTAAAGTGTGATAGACTGAGGCTCCAAAATTTGCATGTTCTCTATCTGGAGACGGGGACTTCTCTAACCCTGGCTTTACGTGTTATGGAGGAAGTGGGCTTTATGTGGCCAGATCTTGTAATTTTTGAAGAGGGATCAGCAATTATGTGAACCCTCCCAATTTTAAAATAATGGTTGAAAAAGTATAGACTAAGTATAATATCTTTGTGGAGTGTTTCTCTTGTGCTCTAGAGCTCAATTGAAGAATTGACCTTTTACAAATAAGATGTAAATACGTCCTGATATTTCAGTTAACCTTCTCTAGCTATATATTTGCCAACTGACTACATCTGTGAAAAGAGGAGTGAAATATGCCCTGCTCTGTCCTTTCTAACTTGGCTCAGAGGGAGACGAACAGGCCTTTACTAACAAGAGGTGCCTGAGTTCTCTGACCTCCTGCTGAACTGCCAGGCATCTCTGGAAGTTTTACTTTTGGGATTTCCTGGGTCAAAAAGCTTTTGAAAACTTTCACTGTAGCCACCAATCGGTCAAGTCTGTGTAGTTGCTAAGGTTTGGCTCAGTCTTGCTGCTGCTGCTAATTATTCTCTCTCCACCTTCTGTGGTTACCACTTCCCTCTTTTTCTTCCACAATGCACAATCCACTCATTGAAGTAGCCTTTTTTCCTCTCTCTCTCTTCCATGCTTTAATCTCCCTCTCTTGGTAGGGAGAGATTTTTATTTACTCCGTTAGGAAACTATAATTTTGGCAGAAAATTACTGGCTTCCATGCAGTGCAATCAGAAAGAGACACACCCAGGAAACAAATTTTGGGTTCTGCATTTCATAGGTCCTTAGAACAGTTCCTCATCTTTTCCCCTATGTCTACTCTTCCTCCTGTAGTCCCAGCTTTAGAGAATGTCAACATGATTTGGTAGGTGAAGCCCCAGATCTGAAAGCTTCATGTCCTATCTCTGTCATTTCCTGGTAAACACTACACCCTCCATATCAAATCTGCTGCCCTTCCCTTTATCCCTACTGGCTCTGACTTTGGCAGGGTCCCCAAAACTCTCTATTTGGATTATTGCCATTCACCCCTGTCTCCACTCTCACTCCCTTTAAGCTAGTCTTTGAAAGACCTCATTTATGATCAGGCCCTGTTTTATTTTTTAAAAATTGGTTTTTAATAATTGGTTTTATTGTGGACAGAAAAATTAATTGGTTTAGTTTTTAAAAACCAATTAATTTTTCTGTCCACAATAAAACGAATTAAATTTCATGTCCACAATAAAATGCAAAGTCTTTGTTTTGGCACTCAGAACTATTCCCAGCCACCTCTCCTGCCATTTTCCTGTAATATGATTTATCCCAGGCATATTTTTTTTTTTTTTTTTTTTGAGACGGAGTCTCGCTCTGTAGCCCAGGCTGGAGTGCAGTGGCCGGATCTCAGCTCACTGCAAGCTCCGCCTCCCGGGTTTACGCCATTCTCCTGCCTCAGCCTTCCCGAGTAGCTGGGACTACAAGCGCCCGCCACCGCGCCCGGCTAGTTTTTTGTATTTTTTAGTAGAGACGGGGTTTCACCATGTTAGCCAGGATGGTCTCGATCTCCTGACCTCGTGATCCGCCCGTCTCGGCCTCCCAAAGTGCTGGGATTACAGGCTTGAGCCACCGCGCCCGGCCTATCCCAGGCATATTGAACCATCAGTCAGTCTTCTGGATTGCTATGTGTTTGCACATGCCTCTTCTCTCTTTGCTCAGCTACACATCATGCTTCAAACCTCAGGTGAGATGATAGTTTCTCCATGTAACCTTCAGGTGAGCCTAGGTACCCTGCATCTGTACTTCCTTGGCACCTTACATTTAGCTGCATGGTTCTGCAGCTCTTTCACTAGACTTGAAACTCCTCAAAAGCAGGAAATAACTTTCATCCCAGAATCCTTTCATCCCAGAATCCTTAGGGTTTAGCATGATGTTTGTCTACATGGCCAGGCACTGTTTTAGACTCTGAGATTGGTGATAATAGCTAACAGACCTCAGGTTTTTTTTTTCCTTCAGGATGTAGAGCTGCTCCCATTACTAGCAATATGATGTGTTAATGCTGCTGATACTTATTAAGAACAATTCACACATGGTTGATTCATTTAACCCATATTACAATTAAATATATCATTGAAAACTTTGGGTTACAAATAAATGATAATTTGCTCTTTTAATTACACCGACAAATAAATCTAAAGTTAAAAAACACAGAGTTTATAAATTACTTCAAAGACAAATAATCTGTTCTACCAGAGGATGTTAGAGTAAAAGACACATAGAGGTTCCAGCCACTCTGCCCTTTTCATGAAGTTGTGAATAGCTAACTCAAAGAGCACTTTCATATGAGGAGTCCTGAGCCTTTCAGATAATTTTTGAAACACTGTATCCCCCAGTCTGGGGCTACCACCTTGGCTTTGCAACCAGGCAGGCTCACATAGCTCTGTCTGTAGGACCTTGAACTTTCTGATTGTGTGGCAAAGTCCCTAGTCCGCTGTGGAGCACAGGTGGGACTACTGTCATTGTTCCTGAAAACACGTGAGTACCCAGTGTCCACACTGGTTCTAGTGCCATCAAGAGGGATCAAGGACACACACTGGGCAGTTTCTGGTGGGAGTTTTGTCTTGCTTTTTACTTTAACGTTCCAAAGAGCTAGCTGTGCTATTAGTGTTTTTTTACACATAGCATTTATTCTTAAAAGTTAAATTGTAGAGACGAACGAGTAAATATGCATGCATATTTAAAAATTCTAGACACACACATATGCACACACAAAATACCTCAAATTTTTGAATACACCTTCATCACTGAGTCAATTTTGATTTAAGAACATAGAAAGTCTTTATGCATAGTACAGAGAAAGAACACTTCAAACAGACTTTGGCAGCATGTGTCATTGTTTCTAAATGTAAAGTTTTTAAACATAGCTTGGTACAACAGTTTGTTACAGTTAAAATTCAGTTTGTGTCACTTTTGGAAATCTAAACATTGTTTCTCTGTCATATGTCTTTGAAATGATATCATATGTTCTGGAAACTCAATGGGGGTATTGAGAGTGCCAGAACTTACTAGAGGAAAAATGCATATGTATAACCTTATAGATATAGATATAGATATGACTATATATAAACATGATTTTTTTCCCTATTTCTTTCTCATTAGGTTTGTGAAACAGGAGTGTCACAATTGGGGAGTAGCTGTGGAAATTAAATGATGAATTTGTGTGATAATAATAAATCTCCATGTTACCTGCAAATCAATGACTCTGTGACCTGGGCTGACTGGGCAGAGAACTAAAGAGAAAGTTGGTTGTTCACAGGTTCCAAAGAAAGTCAAGGGCTGAAAGTGAGATCACAGCTACTGCATATAATGCCTTGTCTAAGCACGTATGAGAACAAGTAGAAAATGGGTTCTCCTGATATCAAGGCAAAGGCTACAGAGTTAACAATTTCTCTCTGGTCAGAAAAAGGGCAATCTTTTGGAGGGCAGGAGGGCAATGACCCATGAGCCAGGAAAGATCCATTATTCAGGCCACGGAGTTAGGAGCAAAGTTTTAGAAATCCTATGATTACAAGTGACAGAAACCAGTTGAAAAATGTCTCTTGAGAGACTCTCTTGGGATACAAAACCATATCAACCAAGGGTAAGTTTGTTTTTTTCCAGCACCCTGTGTCACCAGGGTTTGTCTCTTGGCTTTGTTGACTTAGCATGTGACTCACAGGTTTGATAACTGCTAATGAAAAATGTATCTTAGGAATAAAGGAATAGAAGGCTACATCATTAATTTAGAAAATGTGAGGTACAAGAAACCTAGAGAAATACTTATATTTTATGGAGAAATTTAGCACATGTTTTTAAAGCTATGAAACAAGAAAAAGGTAATAGATACAGGAAAGCACTTTTAAAAAAAGAAAAACATGGAAGGATCAGAATGGGAGAGATAAGGCTCTCATTATTTGCAGATGAAATGACCACCTGTCTTAAAAAGCAGACACAGAATTCATAGATCAATGGTTAAAAGCTATGAAGAGTTAAGCAAGGTCTTGGATCCAAGATCAACTTTTGTAAATCAATAATATTTTTCTATACCAAGGAAAATCAACTAGAAATTTTAATGGAAAAAACACCACTACAAAATATAAAGTATCTAAGAATTAATTGAGTTTATGTAAGATGTCTGTGTGAAATACTAAGACCTTAATAAAAATATAATAGATAATGTTTATAAGAAGAAACTACCTATGCTTTGGGGATGATATAAGTTAGTATCATAAAAATATCAATCTCCCTAAATTAACCTTGATCTCAATATCAGTTGGATAAAAAATACTAAACTTCAAAAATTTTATGAAAGAATTAAATTCCACAAATAGCTGAATCAACCTCAAGAAGAGAAAGGCAGAGGTATTTGGTCTTTAAGTATTAAGATGTAATACCAAGTCATAGTAAACTTTTTTTAAAAGAGTGTTTTACTTGTACAAGAACAGAGAAATAGACTGAAGAGATTGAATAAAGGACTTAGAAATAAACTGATATAAACAGGAAAATTTTATATATGATAAAGAGTTATACCATAATCAATGGAGAATGTATAGATTGATTAATAGATGATTGGAAAAATTGATTTACTATATGGAAAAAATAAAACTGATGCCTAGTTAATACAGTATACAAAGCTGTATTCCTAGCAGATGGAAGACTTAAATATGAAAGCTAAAATTGTAAATTGAATCAAAGACCATTTAGGAGACCACCTTGGTAATTAACTTGGAAGAAGGCCATCTTAAACAAAATTTTGTAAGCAAAATTATAAAATACATAATTGATGAATTTGATGACATCACTTATAGGATTTCTGCTCATCAAAGGACAGCATGGACAACATTAATAAACATATGATTAAATGAGTGAAGTTATTTGGAATATCTAAAAATAAGCAATGAATATGAAAAGCTAATTTATAGAGGAAGAAACTTTTAATGCCCACAATCTCAAATTATTTTGTGATTAGATAAATGCAAACTAAAGGAATTATGGCATGTCATCTCTCACCAATTAAGCTGCAAAAAGTTAGAAAAGTTGGGTAATAGCCAATGTTGGCAAAGAGTTTTGTATTTAGGAAGCCTGAGGCACTGTTGGTAAAAGTGTAAACTGTTGCCATCATCCTACAGAACAGTCTAGCACTATTTAATTAAATTAAGATAAATGAACACTGTAACTCAGCCCTTTTGCATACATATGTTCCCAAAAATTTCTCACACAGGTACAAGAGGAGGCATGCATCAGGCTATCCATTGCAGCATTGTTTGGGCAGCAAGTTAGTAGAGATCTAGGTGTACATCATTGGAACAGTGGGTAAGTAGAATATTCTAGACATCAAGGTATATGATGCAGCAGGTAGAGGCTATGGACTTATGTACCTATGGCAATATGGATACATTTCAAAAGCTAAAAAGGAACAAAGTGATGTGTTGCATACTGGTATTTATGTAAATCAAAATAAATGCATACTCATACAAACAAAAGATACACGTGAAACATTATGATGGCTTGCACTGGGCTGGGGAGGAGAAAGGATATGTAGAAATAAAGGAGAAAAATAAAGGCAAGAGAGTAGGCATAGACACCATTTCCAAAAGAAAGGGAAATGAGTTCTGTCTGGCCAGAAATGACAAACATGTATTGTTTCAATTATATTCAAGAAGTCAAAAGTAGACCCAAATAGGCAGAGTATGTAAGAATACTGTGTGAAAAACCAGCCTACGGTACATGATGTTGAGTCACTTTCACATATAGAGCCACCCAAGGACTGGGACATCAAAAATGTGGAGAAAATGAGCAGCTACTTAAGTTTAAGGTAAAGGTTTGGCAAGCATTGCAGGCAGTAGACACTCATTATGACATAGTAAGTCCCAGCACCATCATCATTTTTACAAGCAGAAATTTCTTTCCAGCTCTGTAAAATTTGTTTCATTGTGATTGTTTCTTTCTCTTTGTCTGTTTTGAATCTTATTTGCCCTTCTACACCATCATTCACATTTATTGGTTCTCTCAATTTTTTAAACCATATTGACTTGCTTTTTCCATTTGCATTTTCCCCCTTTCTATATTTTGAAAATTCTATTGTCTTGTTATTTCTCTTTCAATACCCTCATTTCTTTCTACTAAGAGATTTTCTTCAGCCTGCAGAACTCTCCTGCACACCTCCCACACTCTGTTCCTAATATGACTTTGGGAGGAAAGTGGTAGGAGTGCAAAAACTACTAGGTTTTTTGATCTTATTGTCATGCACATATTTCAGCAATAGAAAGTAAAGGTTATGAAAAAAACAGGAAATCAGAAAAGTTTGTTTCTAAACATATTCTTTTTACTTTTTTTAAGTACCATAGGTTGCTCTTTGATGATTTCACACAAGCAGAAAAGTGAAATTAAATCACTGTGTCAACTGGCATCATTTTTTGGCCTTTGACCTCATCATATTAAGTTGGTGATGCCCTCATGGGTTCTTAAAAATGCAGCTTGCATAAGAAAGTGTTATCTGATTCCATTTTCTAATTGGTACAAACATTTCAGAAATTATATATGTGTGTATATATATGTGTGTGTGTATATATTTATATATATGGATATAAAAAGAAATACTTGTCCATTCAAAAGGAGGAATACAAATAAAAAGTGCTCATATATGGAAATCCACCTACTGACTTCACCTCCAGCCATTACTTTATCTTTTCCTGCAGGTTTATAGGGAAGTTACAACCTACTTCCACTGCTTATGTCATTCTTTTCCTATAGAGCTCAGCAGCATTCTCTCAGGGAAAAATAATTTATTATCCTTTTTTTAAATGGAGAACTGGAAGAATCACTTCTCCAACTCAGCATACTGACCCTTGAGGGAATAAATGTTTAACAACTGACTCTGAAAGAAAATTTCTTTATAAATTTTGTTGATATAAGAGGTATGTAGCATATGATTTACAAATATTAATAAAATGCAAAACACTTTTATTGTAAATTCTGTATAGCTAAATATATCTCAGGGATTTTTTTTTCTAACATCTTGTATCTGTAGGTAACCTATGATTGCAAGTATCTATGAGTGTAGTTCGGACATGACTATTGGTTGATAATTTTATTTATGTTAACAAGTAAGATGAAAAGGAAACAGCAAATATTTATGTCAGAACCTCAAATGTTCATAAGTGACAAGTGAATTGTTTGCTCACTTAAATTACAGCTTTGAATACTGGAAGAAAATATCCCCATTTATTTGTGTGTACACATGTGTATGTGCTGTTTACATGGTGATGTCAAGTTTTAAGAGCATCAAGAGAGACAAACCCTAATCCGTGGAGCTTTTCAAACTTCTGTTTGAATATTTGCTTGTATCCCATTAGCCAAAGCAAATCACATTGCCAATCTCGAAGTCAGAGTGAAAGGGCACTTCAAATTACAGGGTGAGGGAACCAATATGGATATAGGAAAGAAATAATTTTTGGCCATGTATATATTCAATCCGTCATAGATGCCTTCAGCCGTATGTCATAGAAAGCTCACATAACAATGTTAAACTATAAAGATGCCTAATGTATTTCACATGGAGTTAGTAGGTAGGAGGTTCTAGAGTGTCTTCTTCAGCTCCACAATCTTCAGTTGCAAGGTTGGTATCTCTGATTTGCTTGACTTTATCCTCGTGCTCACAAGATGGCTGCCAACATCTAGCCATCATGTCCTTATAAATCTCTGAGTAAAGGCAGAGGCATCTGAGGCATTAAGGCAGTGAGAGAGCTTAATGTGCATGCCTCATCTTTTTATCAGGAAGGAAAAAGATACCCCAGAAGCCAGCTATAGACTGCCCCTTGTGTCTCATCAGCCAGAACCAGATCACATGGCCTCCCCTACTTTGGGAAACGAGAATAGCAGTTTTCAGGCTTTTTCAAAGAAGCAGTGGAAATACCTAATGGATATATGTCAACTAACAGTTTTTAAGAAGGACTCGAAAATACCCTAGGATTCTGTAATTGATCAAAAGTTGAGTCAGTGTCCCCTCTAATGCCTTTCTGTCAAGGATTAGAGACACAACAGAGTTTAATTTGCATAGCCTGGTTCATGTTATTACCCCTTGACCATAGAGAACAAAGTTCCAGTTTTTTACATTCAATGAACAACAGATGGAAGAGTAATTCTGTCCACCAAAAAGTGAAATGCCAGTCCCCAAAAGAGGAATGGATGTAAAATGGCAACAATAAATGTCCATCGTCATGGGAAAACACATCTTTTGAATGGGAAGATACATTTTTAAAAATTACTTGCAAATATCTCCTATGCTTCATTTCCTACTCTCCTGGCCCAAAAGTACAGTGGATCCTCAAATAACATAATTTCATTCAACATTATTTCATTATAATGTTGAGGGGAAAAGGAATCAATTCCCAGCCGGGACCACTGTCTGTGTGAATTTTCTCCAGGTACTCCAGTTTCCTCCCACATCGCAAAGATGTGCACATTAGGTGAACTGGCATGTCTCCATGGCCCCAGTCTGGTGTGTGTGTGTGTGTGTGTGTGTGTGTGTGTGTGTGTGTGTGTGTGTCCTGGGATAGGATGGTGTCCTGTTCAGGGCTGGTTCCTGCCTTGGCCTTGAGTTGCTGGGATAGGCTCTGGCCATTCATGATCCTGAACTGGAAAAACTGGGTGAATACATACCTTACTTGTTTTTCTTCATCTTTCTTAAATGTATGTATAGCTCACATTTAATTCCATGTTTAGTATTAGAAGTGTTTTGGTCTTTACTTGGAAGTTTGGTGATGTTTTTGTAACCAGAAATATGCTGTAGGAACTAAAGTTTTGTTTATATCAACTCGCTTATGGTACAATTGGTTTTGTTATACATTATTTTGCATAAAGTTGCAGTTCCCAAGAACCTATCAATGACATTGAATGAGGAGTTACTGTATATAATTTGGAGTTCTGGCAGACTTAGTATTTTAAAAAAATTCATAGTTGATTTTTTAAAACAAATTTGCTTTACTAGAATGAATGGATCCTCTTATGAAGCGTCCTTTGTTTCACATTTCGTAGAATACTGATCCTGCCTCTGAGAGAGAGAGAGTCCTCAAATCATGACCTGTGTTGCAGTGACCCTTGTTCTGCTCAGAGCAAGAAGGGGGAGATAGTTCCCCTGGCCATTGATCAGATTCTGTTCTGTGAAACTTTTTAAATTACAATCTTGAACACATTTTCTAATATTTTTGCTATGTAAGTGTTCATGTTTGTATGGCATACATCCCCAACTAATTCTGCCAGCAACTTACATTTTCTCTAAAGCAACTTGCACATAGTAGGAAAACAAATACTGAATTTATGATTAAATAAGAATTTGGAGGTATAAGGTTTTATCTATTAGTCATTTTTTTTATATCATCTCCTTGTCTTACATAATAATTATGATAACAATGGTTACTTATTAAACTTTACTGTGACTAGACCCTGTACTAACAACTTTACAGATGTAAAGCTGTGCCAACGACTTTACATGAGTTATATACACATGGTTAAGGGAGGTAACACGCAGCATGGATCAGTAATGACCCATTAAGTAAATAGTTGAGTTAAATGTGCCTGACTTGCTCTGCCTCAGTCATATTCTTCCCATGATTGCATTTTGGTGCTGGTAACTGTACTGTGGGTGGAGAGAACACTCCAAAATGTTGGTAGGAAATGAGTCACTGGAAGAGTGACCCCTGTGTGCCGTCCCCAGCACAGACACACACACATACTACAGACATATCTGGCATGTATTCCAGCCTGAATAGGCTGCAAAACTTCTATCCTGGAAGACGGAGCACAACCCATAGCCTGGTCCTTGCCTGTCTCTGTAACAACCTGTTTCCCACCCCTCCTTTTCTCCCTACTTCTTTCATGCTTTTTTGAAGAATGGGACGAAAGACTAGCACATAACATGGCATGAACCAGCTAGCTGAAGAGTGGGAGAAGCGATAGTGTAGTAGGTCTAAGATAATGGGAGAATGAAGTCCTTCTGTTGTGCAAAAGCTTATTCCCTCTCCTTAATTACAGAGGGGTTACATATATGTAATGGAAAGTTTGAAAAATGCAGAAAAGCATAAAAGATAATAAAATCTTTATTATCCCACTCCTACATATAATCCCACTCCTACATATACTTACAGTTGGCATTTTTGATTTCAAGTCTTTTATCTATGAGTGCATTTGTTTTTTAATAAAATTTGAACTCGAAAATCTATATAATTTTATAATTTTATTTTTACCTACTGGAATCTCATGACAAAACAATATTAAGGATTTCGTTTTTCACCACTCTCTCATTTACTCATTCCTTCAGAATGTTTTAATTGAAAACGATGTGTAATAGGCACTGGATTTTGAAGATGGCATAGTACATTAAGATGATTCATCTTTATTTCTTTAATTTTCTATTGATGGCTATATTTATTCAATTGTCACATATTTACTGAATACCTATTATGTGCTTGGCATGTCCTAGGTGCTAAGGATACAGCAGTGAATGTTGTAGACAAGATCCCTGCTTCCTGGAAGCTTACATGGTGGGAAATGGTAGACAGGGGCTTCAAGTTAACACAGTTATATGCACAGAAGAGCTGAGGGCCTATGTGAGATCTTATCCCATCAGATGTCCATCTTCTTAATATCTGTCAAAAATTTTGGTCGTTGATAGCTCTCTCCACTCCCACGTTCAGTGGTGATACGGTGTAATTTACTGTTGTTTCAATCACGGAAATGATGAAAGGTTAATGTGTATGCTTCATCTGCCAACTTGAACCAGAAGGCTTCTTGGCTTATGTGATTTGAAGAGACTTTCACCAATCAGATAAAAACATTCATATTTCTTTCTAATTTATTTATTTAGCTATTTATATTTAATTCATTTAGCATGCATTCTGGTTGGTTGTAGACATTAAATTTTTTTCCCCAAATATTTTGAAATCCCAAACCGTAGCATATCACATACATTCAATAAATTATAGCTGTGAATCAGAATATTTTCTATTGGGAAAATATTGCAAATAATAATTCTTTAGTGAGATTGCACAGTGCTCACAGACATGTTACAAAAAGTATGTCGAGTATCAAGTGCATTTGGGTATTTATTTAAGAAAACTGTAAAGCTTTTGGCCGGGCGTGGTGGCTCAGATCTGTAATCCCAGCACTTTGGGAGGCGGAGGTGGGAGGATCACTTGAGGTCAGGAGTTTGAGACCAGCCTGGCTAACCTGATGAAATCCCATCTCTACTAAAAATTCCAAAATTAGCTGGCGTGGTGGTGGGCTCCTGTAATCCCAGCTACTCAGGAGGTGGAGGCATGAGAATCGCTTGAGCCCAGGAGGCAGAGGTTGCAGTAAGCCAAGATTGTACCACTGCACTCCAGCCTGGACAATGGAGCGAGACTGGGCTCTCAAAATAAATAAATAAATAAATAAAGTAAAAAATGGAAAAATTTTAAATTTTTTGACATTTCTATCTTGCTTATTTTAGTTGGCATAGTGATTCCGAAGCTCATCCACATTGTAGTGTGTAGATCAGTACTTTATTTCTTATTATAGCTGAATAATATTACATTGTATGTATATACCATAATTTGCTTATCCATTTATTTGCTGATGGACATTTAGGCTCTTTCTACCTTTTGCCTATTGTGAATAGTGCTGCTGTGAACATGTATTTACAAGTATTTGTTTGAGTGCCTCTTTTTAGTTCTTTTGAGTATATACCTAGGAGTGGAATTGCTGGGTCATATGGTAATGATATGTTTAACTTTTTGAGAAACCAACAAATTGTTTTTCATAATGGTTGGAAGTAGTTTACTCTTCTATCAGCAATGTACAGGCGGTCCAATTTCTTTACATCCTAACACTTGTTCCTTTCCCCTTTTTGTTTTTATTATTGTTAGAGCCATCCTAGCACTGTTACTGGGTACCTCATTTAAAAAAATTTAATTTTTAATGTTATGGGTGCATGGGAGGTTTATATATTTATGTGGTACATGTGATGTTTTGATACAGGCATTTAGTGTGTAATTATCACATTTGGGTAATTTGGGGTATACATTACCTGAAGCATATATCATTTCTTTGGGTTAGGAACATTCTAAGGATTTTTAATTTTTTGATGTAACCTTTTGAAGCTACTTACTTTGAAATTACTTACAGTATATTGCCAATAGAATCTTGTAGAATAAAATTAGGAAATTATTCCAGAGAAGTAGTGAAATATAATCACAGATGCTTAAAATATGTCAATTTACAAATTAATAAGATATATTAATATTTGTTAGCTCTGAGTAATATTTGTTTGCATTCCAGTCTTATTCTCCAAATCAATAAACTGAATCATTTCATCGCTGAGAAAGGTAGTTATATTCTAATGTTGGTATCAAAATAGTCTGCTTTTAGTAGGTTCATAATGAACAGAATTGGGAAGGGATGATGAAAATATGCTAGCTACTTATTGAGCATTCATTTGATGACTGTTTATTGACTGCTCTGAGCCTGGGTACTAGGGATACAGTAATGAACCAAAGCACACACAATTGCTTCCCAAATGAGCTCACATGTTGATGAGTAGAGAGATTATATATGTATGTGTAAATTTTTTGACATTTCTATCTTGCTTATTTTACTTGGCATAGTATTTCTGAAGCTCATCCACATTGTAGTGTGTAGATCAGTACTTTATTTCTTATTATAGCTGAATAATATTACATTGTATGTATATACCATAATTTGCTTATCCATTTATTTGCTGATGGACATTTAGGCTCTTTCTACCTTTTGCCTATTGTGAATAGTGCTGCTATGAACATGTGTTTACAAGTATTGTGTGTGTGTGTGTGTGTGTGTGTGTGTGTGTATAATTAGATAAATAATAGAAGGATATTTAGACAGAAACCTGAATCAGATGACAGTGTGTACCAGTGGACTTTTATGTGGAAGAATGTTCCAAGCCAAGCTAACAGTAAGAACAGAGGCCATGAAGCCAGGTGCTTGGTGGTTGAAGGTTCTAGAGAAGAGTGACTGAGGGGATCGTGGCAGGTGATAGCAGATAAATTAGCAAGGTGAACCAAGTCAAGTTGGTGTGGTTATCTATTGATATTAGGAATAAGTGCATTCAGGTTTTCCCTGCTTAACTAAAGTTTTCTAGGGGGGTAAGATGAAGATACTCTGATAAGGCAAAGAAGGAGATTCCCACAGTGGCACCAAAAATGAGAATTAGGCCCTCAGAGACCTGGAGGTTCCACACTGGGGAAGTGTGCTGCTTTAGTGTGAGTAGTCTCCCAAAGTCATCGTAAACATTCGAGTGCTCAAATGTGTCTGAGCTGTAACCTCTGCAGGAAAGGAAATCCTGATTTCTAAAAATAAATACTGCTTTTATTTTAAGAGTCAAAGGGGAACAGGCCGTCCCAGTAAATACAGGTCGTTGAAATGTTTTAATTGTGGAATTGGAATAGGAAGAGAGATAATCTCTTCAAACCTATAGATAGTTAGATACCATTTTCTTAAAATGTCTCCAGATACAGGGAGCCTGAAACTTCCATTGATACATCATGAGTCTGTTTTCAGTGTTGCTTGGGTTGGTAATGTTTTAAAAAATGGACTGGGTACAGGTGGCTCACACCTGTATCCAAGTGCTTTGGGAGGCCAAGGCAGCAGGATCACTTGAGGCCAGGTGTTTGAGACCAGCCTGGGCAACATAGTGAGACCCCCCCCCGCGGTCTCTACAATAATAATAATAATAATAATAGGTTGGGCGTGGCAGCATGTGCCTGCAGTCCTAGCTACTCAGGAGGCTGAGGCAGGAGGATTGCTTTAGTGCAGGAGTTCAAGGTTGCAGTGAGCTATGATTGCACCATTGCACTCCAGCCTGGGTGATGCAGCAAGACGCTGTCTCAAAAATAATAACAATAATTAACTAATTCCTTTAATACTTTGTGAGATAAAAGAGCTCACGTTATGACTTATTCATTCATTTATTGATTCAACAATATATACTGAGCATGTACAGTGTACCAGACACTGTTCTAGTCTCTTGGGATACAACAGTGACGAGGATGGAAAAAGTCCTCACTCTAGTGGAGACAGAATTCTTTTTTAAAAAGTTAGATATATCATACAAGTATAGGTAGTCATGACTTATCTGATTAAAAGGAAGCAGGACAACAGAAATGAGTAAGAGGAACTGTTATTTTCCTTGTAGATAGTCAGGGAAAGCCTCTCTAAGGAGGTGACACTTGAGCAAAATGAGGAATTAGCCATGTGAATTTAGAGGAAAAGCATATTGCAATCCTAGGGTGGTGGAAGAGTCACAGGCACAAAGGCCCTGAGGTAGAATTGTTTATTTGAAAAACTAATAAGGCCAGAGTGGAGGAAGAGAGGTAGAAGAAGATGAGGCGGTGATGTCATAGTTTGGATGAGAGCCTATGAGCTCTGGTTGACTTTGGGATGATTCTATGTGTGAAGGGAAGCCATTAGAAGGCTTTGATCTGATGCATGTTTAGATGAATGACTCCATGCTGGGCACAGTGGCTACGCTACCCCTGTAATCCCAGCAGTTTGAGAGGCCAAGGCAAGTGGATCACCTGAGGCTAGGAGTTCAAGACCAGCTTGGCAACATGGTGAAAGCTCGTCTCTACTAAAAATACAAAAAAAAATCAGCTGGGTGTGGTGGCAGGCACCTGTAATCCCAACTGCTCAGGAGGCTGAAGCAGGAGAATCACTTGGACCTGGGAGGTGGAGGCTACAATGAGCTGAGATCGCAGCATTGCACCCCAGCCTGGGCAAAAAGAGCAAAACTCTGCCTTAAAAAAAAAAACGAATGACTCCGATTCCTCTATGTAGAGTTGATTGTTGGGGGCAAGAGAAGAGGCAAGTGGCTTGTGCAGTTAATTGGGGTTTTGGAGAGGTCATGGCTTGGACTAGGGAGACAGTAGTAGAGATGGTGACAAACTTTGGATTTGGAGTATATTGTACTTTTAATATACAGGCAACAAGATCTGGTGACAGATTAGATATGTGAGAGAGAAGAAGAAAATTCAAAGATAAATCCAGGGTTTCTAACTGAACAACTGGATGGTAGTGACATTTCTTGAGATGGGGAGCAGCAAAGAGGGCCAGTGGGGGCTGATAATTAAGAGTTCTGTTCTGAACATGTTAATATGTGATACCTTGTACATGTATCTCAGCAGAGATGGTGTATCAGTTAGATAGATGAGTCCGTTTTAAGGGGAGGCTCAATGGTAGAGTTAGAAATTTGTGTCACCCGAGTATAAATGATATTTAAAGTCTGGAGACTGGATGAGATCCTCTAAGAGCGTGATGATAAATAGAGAAAGTCAACTTTCTGAAGAGTGAGTCTTGAACACTCCAGCACCTATCTAGAGATTGGAAAGAAGAGGGTTCAGTAAAAGTGACTAAAAAGTGATAGCCAGTCAAGTGGGAGGAAAGACAAAAGAATACACTATTCTGGAATCAAGAGAAGAAAGTGTGTTGTTTGAAAGAAGGAGTGATCCACTGGGTCACATGCTGCTGAAATGTCTGTGAGGAACTGAGAATTACCCGTAGAAGCTGGCAATGTGAAAGGCATTGATTGGCAGTTTAAAGAGAGAGATTTGAGAGTAGAGGTTGGGCAGACAGCCTGCCTGGAGTCGACTCAAGGGAGCGTGCATGCAGGGAACTCAGATCCTTCTTGTAAGGAGTATTTCTATAAATGGGGTGGAATCTGAAGTGCAATATATCTTGAATGTTTTGTCTGCAATCTGAATTTTGATTGTTGTGTTTGAAGTTTTGTGAGGCAAGATGTTCTGTTTCCTAACATGTTCTTGTCTCCACTAGTGAATTTTATGTCCTACGAATTTAGAGTGAGACATCAAAAATTTTTTTGGTTCTCTTCTTGGTTCTCTGTGTTCAAACTAGCTTTCTCTCTCTCTCTCTCTCTCTCTCCATATATATATATGTATTTATATATGTATATATCCATATATGTATATATATGTAATACATATATATGTATATATATGTAATACATATATATGTGTATATATGTATATTTATATAGGTATATGTATATATATCTCCATATATATGTTTTATATATATATAAAATACCATGTTTAATTCAAATGTTTCAGCTTTAATTTTTATATATACCCTTTCTCTCCCTTCCAGTGAAAAGGCATGTGAATTAGTGCAGTGACTGAATCTAGATGAAATGACACACTCATGCAGCCAGCCTCTTCTGCACTCCTGGTTTCTTCTAGAATATGATAAAGATTTTTGAGAACTTCCAGTTACCAGCCTATTCACAAGCCTAGATTTCTCAGGTATCTCGGGTGTAAACTAGATTTCTCTCAAGAAAAGTTTGTTCTGCCCTCTTTTAAAGGCAAAGAAATCTCTCTCAAAATATCTTGCTTAAAACATTTCTCTCTCTGACTCCTTTATAGTCTCGTGATTATAAGCAAATTGGATTACAGAAGTATAAAGGGAGCAGGATGAAGAAGGTCAAGATGTTAGCTTTTTGGGGATTGACTGTGACAGTCCCATGAAACTCAAGAATTTTAGGCATATCTCAGACCTTCATGTGGGTAAGGGCTCTTTGTATTGTTTACTACTGTGTTCCCAGTTACCCAGTAAAATGAAGATACAAACTTGTACTGAGTAACTTATGTGACAAGGTATTTATCTGGCTCTACGTAGGTAAGCTGCCATTGTTTCTCTAACAAAATTGAAGTTATTTCATATTAGCATGGATATATATTGATCAATTATATGCATGAAAAATGAAAGGAATTAACTATTTTATGCATAGTCACAGTATAACATTTTACCTTGATACTCATTTTTTACTGTATCCTAAAGCAAAGAACATGAACATGTATAGGTTTTTTTTTCCTCAATATCTCATTTTTTATTTCAACCTTTCATGGGGTCAAGTGTAACTTGCTATTTTTCACTGTTCTTTAGATTTAGTCTTTGTAAATTATATCTGCCTTTAAGAGAGACAGTAACAGACCATTAGTCAGATTTGCTGGAAGTATGATACATTTCTCTATGACCTACTAACCTGAATCAAGATCCCAGGCATCACATATTCATAGAACCTTTGCAGATACCCTTTTAATACAAGCATAGAAAGGTCTTTGTAGGTGGGCAAAATCTGCTATTGGCTGTCAGTTCAGCTGAGGACATCTGGCCACTTGGGAGTGAACGGAAAGACCAAAATAATAAACGTCACTTATGTTGGGGTGGCAGGTGGTTTTATTGTGTTTGGCTCTCCCTTCCTCTCCTACATACTACGACATTTTTTTTCCAGAAGCCGTATAGCATTTTACAAGGGGAGAAGAAATTCTTTCCTATCTCAAGGAACATCAAAGTAAATGAGAGAAATTGTTTTCATTTTGATCCTTTAAATCAGATGCACTGCCCACTTATCAGTGCAAAGAAGAAAGAAATACACCACCTCCTTGGGGATTTGACTTTGGGAAATGAGATTTTTATCCTTGGAACCAAAGGATCATTTGTAGCACAGTCAGAACAATGGAATTCCACTGAATCAATGCCAGCATCCAAATCTATGGCCCTTGTTTGATTCTGGCACAATACATGGAATTAATGTAAAAATGTCATAATATTAATACAATAAAGGGAGTTTTTTAAAAAAATCAATTTTTCATTACATATAGGTTAATTTTGATGAAAAAATATATAGATATAATGAATATATGTGTTAGTAAAATTAACAAAATGGAAGTTCAGAAAACCTTTGTTTTTAGCCTTAGGTTTTAGGACTTAGGTAGAGCCAACTGGAAATCCTGTGGAGCTGTATTACAGTCATAGAAGCCAAGCAGAAATAGCAGACCACCGAGTGTACCTGATGTATGTGGCTGTGTCATTCCTCATGAGACGTTTTTAACTAGAACAGAGTGGCCTAGAAGAACTTCTCAAGGTCATGGCTACTTATAATAACAACCACGAACATATATAAAGCATTTACTATGAGTCTGGGCCAATAGTAATTACTTTACCTATGTTTGTTCATCTAATCTCTGCGTGGTCCTGGGAGGCAATCAATGAAGAAATAAGTATACCAACAAGTAGAAGTATATATGCAAGTATATACACATGACATATGTCATATATGTATCCATAAACGTGTAAAATATAGAAATATGATTGAGAGGCAAGTTTATAAACAGGAATTACAATAATATTCATGGTGAACTTAGTCATTTTTTAATTTTTATTTTAGGTTCCAGGGTACATGTGCAGATTTATTACATAGGTAAACTCGTGTTATGAAGGTTTGTTGTACAGACAATTTTATCACCCAGGTACTAAGCCTAGTACCTAATCATTATTTTTTTCCTGCTCCTCTACCGTCTCCTACCCTCCACCCTCAATTAGGCCCCAATAATGTCTGTTGTTCCTTTCTTTGTGTCCCTAAGTTCTCATCATTTAGCTCCCACTTATAAGTGAGATGTGGTGTTTGGTTTTCTGTTCCTGTTAGTTTGCTAAGGATAATGGCCTGCAGCTCCATCCATGGTCCTGCAAAAGACATGATCTCGTTCTTTTTAATGACTCATCATATTCTGTGATGTATATATACCACATTTTTAAAAATCCAGTCTGTCATTGATGGTCATTTAGGTTGATTCCATGTTTTTGCTATTGTGAATAGTGCTGCAATGAACATTCATGTGCATGTGTCTTTATATGGTTGAATGTTTTGTAGTCCCCTGGGCATATACCCAGTAATATGGGATTGCTGGGTCAAATAGTAGAATTGAAGATAGTGGGGAACAGCTGCTACAAAGCTCATTAAATCGTTTACTTTGGTTTTATTCAAAATCCAAAAGCCTGGGTCCAGGATTTTCTGGCACAGAAAAGTGCTCAGGGGATTTCAGTTCTGAATCACCGTTTGTTGGACATTTGGCCATTCTTTCTGTATTTCCTTTGCAAGAGAAGCAGAACTGAGAGGAAAGATCAAGGAGTAAGATTCAAGAGACTAGCTCTTAGCTGTTATTCTGGCACTACCTAGTCGTGCCACCTTGAACATATTCCTTAATATGTTCTGGATATCAACTTACTCATCTCTAAAACGAGTGTTTCTTCTCTAAAGTTAATGATTCTTAACTTTTGGTTAAACTTTTTTAGTTGCTGTCATAGCCTTCATTTTGTTCAGTACATGCGTCCATTATTTTTAATTTGTTAAAGTAATAAACATTTAGCCTTTATGAAATATAAAAAGTCTTTATTATGCTATAGTGACAGTTTTATTCAGAGTGAGACAAAGAGTGTGAAGTGTGAAGTACATTTTTTTCATTTCCAAGCTGCACATCCACACGCCTAATTACTGTTGTGTGAATAATTTCATAGTGTCTACTAAGACTTCTAATAGCTATCACTAACTAGTAATCTGTCAAGGTATAATGCAAGATAATATGTTTTTACACAACAATAGTGAGGCTCTCATTAATTATTACCTCCTGTAATTGCTTGATATGAACGTTTATTTTAAAACTTAAAAATTATATACAACAAAATAATGATTTAAACTACCGCCAGGAAGTCTATACACAGAAGTTGCTGCATTAGAGTTAATGATTTATTAAGTCATATCTTACTGCTTTTATCTTTTTAATAGATGACATGTTATTCAAATTAAAATAAAAGAAGGTTTTTGCCAACTATTAAGTATCTCACTGAGTCACATCTGCTATCTGTTGCCTGAAAGAGAAACCTATAATTTATTATACTTCTTTAGCAATACTTGATACAAAACATCAATATATTTATATGCCCAAGGAAGGAGGATTTACAGTCTAGCTTTATTCCCCAAAGGTTAAAGGAGTTCAAGTTATACGTGTATTTCTATATCTTGTAGTACAACAAACTTTAGAATCTCATAGCTAAAATCTGCCATTTCATATTCAAAACTTTAGTTTCAAAAGATTCCAGGCAGACTTTTCTTTAATTAGATATATTCCTTTTTGTCTTAGATACCTTTTCCCATTTATTTTATTTTATTTTTGCTATAATGCAAATAGAGGGGGGAAAGTTAAGGTCCATATTTAAAATTATGAAGGAAAACAGTTTTTAAACAATCAGATTTTGAACTTAATAGAAAGGAGAGTGGCTTATGAAAAAGAGATCTAAGCAGAAGATTGTGTATGGGTCAGATTCTAGCTCTGCCTTTAGGAAAACAGAGTGGAGTAAATTAAAGTCTTATCTTGAATGAGAAAAGGAAGTTATTTTGTCAATACAGTGAAGAGAGGAAGACTAACTAGAGTGATTTTTGTGTTTCTAAATTTGGACCCTAAAGATTTCTGAAGTTGATAGACACCTGGTGTCAGGCATTCCTTTTCAAAAGAAACATTGGGGCGGCACGGTGGCTCATGCCTGTACTCCCAGCACTTTGGGAGGCCAAGACTGGCGGATCACTTGAAGCAAGGAGTTTAAGATCAGCCTAGCCAACATGGTGAAACCCTGTCTCTACTAAAAATACAAAAATTAGCCAGGCATGGTGGCACACGCCTGTAATCCCAGCTACTCCAGAAACTGAGGCAGAAGAATCACTCACTGCAACCTGGGAAGTGGAGGTTGCACTGAGCCAACATCACGGCACCACTGCACCTCAGCTTTGGGCAACATCAAGACAGAGAGAAAGAGAGAAAGAGAGAAAGAGAAAGAGAGAGAGAGAGAGAGAGAGAGAAGAGGGAGGGAGGGAGGGAGGGAGGGAAGGAGGGAGGCATTGGGTTTGTGGAGCAGTAGGTTAGGTGACTGCAGGTGCTGGTGTGAAACAAAGAACCACAGAAGGAGCATTACAAGGTGTGTGATTTTTCTCAGTTACCTGCGTTTGAACAGCGTGCCCATGGCTCAGAAAATAACAAAGTAAAATGGGTTAAAAAAATAAAAAAAGGTAAAATATTTTAAATAATATTTTATATTTTATGAAAATAGGTATTACAGATTTATCTTCACAAATCAGATTTTCTGGACAGAAACCTCAGTAGTTCAACCAAGAGTCTAAAGTGTAAGTTGCCACTAGGAGAGATAGCAAAGCCCTATCTTCGATGGTGGTTTTTAATTATTGTATGATAGAACATCATTTTCTGCCTACTTTGGCAGGGAGTGGTAGTGGTGGTTGGGAATTGGCATAAGTGGAGGAGGGAGGGAAAAAGGTGGAAGAAAGAGAGGGAAAAGGAAAGTCTTTTTTCTGGTTTCTGTTTGTTAAGATTACATTCAGAAACTAGACACATAGCTATGTGGTCACAGTGTGGAATTCTTTTTCATTGCTCCTCCTTTTGAGGATATAAAATCACTAAATAAAAGCCTGTACCCAAACTTGAAGACATTTCAGAAATATGTCTCCAAATAATACTGGATTATTCACTTTCTCTTTACTTCCTTTCATTTATACTTTAAAACATGGTTTCTAAGTAGAACTCTAGTGGTAATGCTATTGGTAGGCTTAAACCATCCCATACATTTTTATTGTTGCAGCTATATTGCTACATACTTGATAACCACCCAGTTTGGTAAGTATTTGTTGTCTTTTCGTTGATATACTTAAATCTCTATGATCTGGTGTTGGATGACTTTTTTAAAAATTGAAAGGGTGATTAAAAAGGGGATGGTTTTATTTCCTGGGCAGAAGTTAATACAAGTTTATGACTGCTCTCTTGGTTCTCTCAAATGATCCAGTAGACCTCAGGATCTACCGCTTTCAGAACAACTGTGGACTGTCCCTTACAGCTGAATGCTAGAACCACTCCACCAAGGGAATTAAGAGACATTTTCACCCAATTTTTTAGGCACTCTTGTTAAAACAGTTGATCACACAATGTGTCCTTATCGTCTACCTACTCCTGGGACACAACGCTTAAGGAGTGTTTTGGCTATATTAGAAAGTGAAAGTACCTTTTAAATTTCTTTGCTCATTAAGGGGGAGCAGTCATGTCACTAATTATTGTGGAAAGGAAGAGTTCTTGGAAAATGACTTGAGAATCATATTTAATGAGAAGGTTGCAATATTCAGCTGCCTGATGTATTCCATTATTGACCAGAATAATTTAATTTCAGGACTTTTATTGAATTCTCACCTTTTAACGAAAGTAAACTGGTAGAGTATTTTCATTTCCTAATTGGGCCATGTCTCTCTTTCCCTTTTTTTCCACTTGACTGAGTCATGGATTAATTTGTTTCTTGTATTGCTTTCCTTTTGTGATTGGCCCAACTATGGAAAAGCACCCTTTGTTCCTTAGGTTTCCCGTTGGCCAGGTCACATTTCAGCTACTCATTAAAACATGTATTTACTCTACTCTGGAGCACATTGTCTGGCCAACCATGAATTTATAGTGAAATGTAACAGTAAATTGTGCTCTGTGGTCAAAAACGCCAAATGATACACACAGCAGCATAAAGGTTTCCAGCATAGGGTAGAATTAAAGAGCTTAGGACCAGTGCCTGGATTGTTGGCCATATTTTCACAGTGGCCAGTTTTGTTAGATTCAAACTTGGAGAGAGCTTGAAATCACTTGTCTCAGATGTTTGCACTCACAACCACAAAGCCTCTGAGAAACACAGAACTGATCTTGTAATAAGTGCCTGCTGAGTTTCCAAGCCTGTGAGCCTTTCTGAAAGCCTGTTTAGTTTAATGAGGGTTTTCAGATTTCAAAGCTCACACACCTTCACATAAAAACAGATGATTATGACCAAATTAGGGAATGTTGTTCTCTGAGTGTGTTCCCCCAATATGTTCTCTTTTCAGTTGTCAGGCATTGTTTTAGTACACTTTTCGCCTTCCAGACATCATTTTAAAGTACGATTTTGCTAAGTTTTATTGTATATAGTTTCTATTTAGGCAGAATGTTATGTTCAATAAAACAGATGTTTCTCTTAACAGTTAAAGACCAATAGGCATATTTTTATCCAATAATAAAAGGAACAATCTAAAAAAATGTAAACCTTCAGCTTCTGCTACCGTGAGAACTGTCCTAAGAGGCTAGGCCTCCACGTTCACATGTGTAGCCTACTTCATAGGGCTTTACAACCTGTTTCTGTATGGCTTGAAGGGAAAGAGCCATGTCTATGAAACAGATGGATATAGGAGAGAGAATATTCATACTTTAGTCATTTTGCAGGTTACCTTTATGATCACTTATAACACTATCTTCACTGAAAAATATAGTGTTTAAATGATAACTTTAGTATGTGCAGCATATTTTGGTATTATTCTACCTAATTTTTTTAATGTCTTCTCAGCCACCCTTAGAAAGAAACATAATAATAATTAGGATTTGAGGCATTCAAGCCTTACTTGGACACCAAATTATTTATTACATTGTAACCATCGTTTTACAAAGAAGCACCACACAACATGTGAGGTTCAAATGTCAGCAGTACAGAAACAGAGAGAAATGGAATATGGAGGGGTCCTTGAAGAAAGCAAGAGGCATGTGAATGAGACCAGACTGCACTGGAATGGTGCTGAGCTGGTAGAACCCTTGCCTCCTAAGCCTCTTCAGTTTTCCCACCTGACTCTTGCATCACACAAGCAAATTGTGTGATGAATTAGAAATCATCACATTAACACATGAGTTAGAAATCTCTATATAAGAGCAATTATTCAGTTTGCTGTTTTCATCTTTCTCTCCAGCTATTATTTTCTTACACACCCCAGCCCAAACACTAAATCCCTTGAATTTTCTCTCTACTCTTTAAATCAGAATTAGCTACGCAAGGTTTGGGAAAGGGTATGGAAAGAGGATGTGTGTCTTAATTACAGTCCTGCATTTTAATAAGTATTTGTTTTCTAATCAGGGACAACCTTATAACTGTTAAAGTTCCACCCAGTGTAGCTCAAACTGGAGCCTGAGAGTTATATGATAATTCATACGTTTTGTATTTTTATTTCATTTTATTGCTTATCCTAAAAATGCACTCTTACCAATTATGGAGATTACCTTTTTCTTTCACTTTTCTTGTAAAATGCAGCTTACATAGAATTAAATAGTCAAAATATTAAGTAGACAGTATTACTATTCTCCGTTTTAAAAGTGCATGAGCAGTAACTGGTTTGAGACATGCCCTCTTGCTCTAAACAAATAGGAAAACAATACAGAATTTATAAAATACTGTTTTAGACATTGGCCAACACACCGTGCAGTAATGTGATCCCTCAGAAAAGGGAAACAAACAAGTAAGTACTGCAAACACCCGAGCTTCCTGCCTCGCAGCAGGACCAGAGTGTAGCATAGAAAGGGAGAACCCAAGCAGAGCCTAATTGTCTCGCTGCTTAAAGATGACAGAGATAAGAGCTCAGGGAGGCCAAGCCAACAGGATTTTGGGGGAATAATAATGGAAAGGTTGGACTTACACAAAGAAAGAGCTCCAGAAATCTGTGTAAGGATCTGGTTTATTATTTGACTGAACAGAAATCTGTGTATGCATAGGGTGGAACTCTAAAGCAGGAGAAAGAGCAGTTGTTGGTAATCTGTGAAATGACCTCTTCCTAGGGCTCTCGTAGGGCTGAGAGGCATTTGAGTTTCTATCAAGAAAATAGGAGAAAGTTCACTAAACACTTGGGAGAATATTTAGAGATATTCAAAGAGTCGTTAGTACTAGGAATAAACTATCCCCACAACAAAGACTGCTATAGAGCTGTCCTAACAAAGCTTAAAAATAGGCCTTGAAAGGATAAAACTGATCTGCAATTAACTTAATGTTCTGCCAAGACAAATATCAATATCCATTAAAAGAAGACAACAAAGTCCAAGTGCTCATATTAATTTATAATATCTGGCATCTAACTTACACATACAAAAAAGCAGGAGGCTGGGCACAGTGGCTCACACCTGTAATCCCAGCACTTTGGGAGGTCAAGGCAGGCGGATCACAAGGTCAGGAGTTTGAGACTAGCTTGAAGAGACCAGCCTGGCCAGTATGGTGAAACCCCTCTCTACTAAAAATACAAAAATTAGCCAGGTGTGTGGCGGGCACCTGTAATTCCAGTTATTCGGGAGGCCGAGGCAGGAGAATTGCTTGAACCTGGGAGGTGGAGGTTGCAGTGAGCCAAGATCGCGCCATTGCACTCCAGCCTGAGCAACAGAGCTAGACTCCGACTCAAAAACAACAACAACAACAACAACAAAACAACAACAACAACAAAAGCAGGAAAATATGACTCAAAACCAGAATATAAACAGTTAATGGAAACAGACCAGAAACGGTAAAGGTGATAGACCTGATGCAAAAATAAATCAAGGATTTAAATGAAAATATGAACATACTAAGGAGAGAAATGGAACACATATAAAAGAACCAAACACAACTTTTAGAACTGAAAAACATAGTTATATGATAAGTTTACTGGGTATATATGATTAGGCTCTGTGTCCCCACCCAAATCTCATCTTGAATTGTGATCCCCATAATCCCCACGTGTCAAGGGATTACCGGGTGGAGGTAATTTAATCATGGGGGCAGTTTCTCCCATGCTATTCTCATGATAGTGAGTGAGTTCTTATGAGATCTGATGATTTTATAAGGGTTCTTTCCCTTCACTCAGCGCTTCTCCTTCCTGCCGCCTTGTGAAGAAGGTGTCTTGCCTTCCCCTTCACCTTTGCCATGATTGTAAATTTCCTGAGGCCTTCCAAGCCATGCTGAACTGAGTCAATTAAACCTCTTTTCTTTAGAAATTAACCAGCCTCAGGTATTTCTTTATAGCAGTGTGAGAACCGAGTAACACTATATATTTAAATGGCAGATTAGACATTATAGTAGAAAATATCAGCAAACTGGCTGGGCATGGTGGCTCACGCCTGTAGTCCCAGCACTTTGGGAGGCCAAGGTGGGCAGATCATGAGGCCAGGAGATTGAGACCATCCTGGCTAACATAGTGAAAACCGGTCTCTACTAAAAATACGAAAAATTAGCTGGGCGTGGTGGCAGATGCCTGTAGTCCCAGCTACTTGGAAAGCTGAGGCAGCAGAATGGCATGAACCTGGGAGACGGAGCTTGCAGTGAGCCAAGATTGCGCCACTGCACTACAGCCTGGGTGACAGAGTGATATTCTGTCTCAAAAAAAAGAAAAGAAAAGAAAATATCAGTGAACGCATAGCAATAGAAATAATCCAAACTGAAGCCCCCTTAAAGACAAAAACAATGGTGAAAATTTTCTAAATGTCATGAAATGTATAAATCTATAGATTAAAGCACAGTGAACCTCAACCAAGATAAACTGAAAAAAAACAAACAAACAAACAAAAAAAAAACACTTAAAGGCACATCACTATCAAATTGTTTAAAGTCATTGATGAAGATTAAAACTGTAAACTAATTAGGGAAGAAAAAACATTGCATACAGGGGAACAGATAACGCACACTTCTCATCAGAAATAATTCAAAGCAGGAGACAAGGGAATTACATTTTAAAGCGCTAAAAACATTAACATACAACTCTATATACAATAAAAATAGCTTTCCAAAAAAAGATGAGATAAAAACTTTCAGAGAGAAAATCTGAGAAAAGTGTTTGCCATCCAGCTTATATGAAATACTAAAGAAAATTCATCAGATTGAAGAAAATGATACCATGTGAAAACCTGGATCTATACAAATCCATAAAGAGTGAGACAGAAATAGTAAAATGAGATACTTTTTTATTTTAAGAATTATTTTAAAGGTAATTAATTATTTAAAGCAAAAATACCATTCTAGTTTGGTTTTTTTTTTTTAACATTTGTGTATGTAAAAGACAGAAAAATAACATAAAGGAAGGAAGAGGAGAAATGAAAATATACAGTTTTAAGGTCATTGTATTGTATGTGAAATAGGATAATTATCCAAGGAAGTACAACTGGGTAATAAACCAGGAGAGAAGATAAAAAGAAGTAAAGTACCAACAAATAATATCAAATAATATAGAAAAGGAAAAAAAGTAACAACAAAAAAACAGATGTAACAAACAGAAAAAAATTGGTAAGATAGTATCCTTAATTGCATATACATTAAAATATAAACGATAGAAACAAGTTAAAAGGTAAAGATTGTTGGCTGGGTGCCATGGCTCATGCCTGTAATCCCAGCACTTTGGGAGGCAAAGGTGAATGGATCACCTGAGGTCAGGAGTTCAAGACCAGCCTGGCCAACATGGTGAAACCCCATCTCTACTAAAAATACAAAAATTAGCCGGGCGTATTGTGCTTGGCTGCAATCCCAGCTGCTCGGGAGGCAGAGGCAGGAGAATCACTTGAACCCAGGAGTTGGAGGTTGCTGTGAGCCGAGATTGCACCATTGCACTCCAGCCTGGGCAACAGAGTGAGACTTGGTCTCAAAAAAAAAAAAAAGGTAGAGATTGTCAGACTGCACAAAAAGATGAGGGAGACACATATATATATGTTGTGTACAACAACTTTATAAAGACACAGGGATTAAAAGAATGACAACACAGTGCCATGGAAACATTAATTCTTAGAAGTTTAAAATGGTTATATGTTCATGAAGGACAATAAATAATGCCAGATATAAAGAGGGATACCACATATTATGAAACGGATAAATTATTCAAGAAAATGTACCAAGTTTCATGTTTATACACCTAAGAGCAGAACTTCAGAATACTTAAAGCAAATAATAGAATTGAAAGGAAAAAGAGAAAAAAAAATCTACAAGTATATGTGAATACATCAATATTTGTCATTAATTTGTAGAACAAACAGAAAATTATTAAGCAAATAGAAAATCTGAAAAATTATCAATCAACTTAATCTAATTGATATTTATAGAACTTGCCACCCAACAACAACAGAATACACATTATTTCCAAATGCACATAGAATATTCACCAAGTTTGACCTCCTGGGCCATAAAACATCTTAGGAAATGTAAAAGTGTCAGATTTATGCAAAATAGGATTTGGACCTTAGCAGAATTAAATGAAGAATTAAGAACATAAAGATATCTGGAAAAATCTCTTGAGTATTTGGAAATTACACAACAGTCTTCTGAATAACCCATGGGTTAAAGAGAAATTCACAAGGGAATTTAGACTACATATATTTAAAATTAATTGTTTTAGTTGACAAAACTTATGTATATTTACCATATGCAACATCGTGTTTTGAACTGTGTATACATTGTGGAATGGCTACATCAAAGTAGTTAACATATACATACCTCACATACTTACTTTTTTTGTGGTAAGTACACTTACATTTTTCTACTCTCTTAGTGACTTTCGAAAAATACAATATAGTGTTATTATCTATAGTCACCTCATTATACAATAGATATCTTGAACTTATTCCTCCTAACTTAAATGTTAAATCCTTTTACCAACATCACTGACCATTTCTCACCCACCGTTTAGCCCCGGTAACCACTATTCTACTCTCTGCTTTTATGCATTCAGGTCTTTTAGATTCCACATATGGTAGTTGTTTTTATGTGCCTGGCTTATTTCACTTAGCATATTATTCTCCAGGTTTAATCATGTCCCAAATGTTAATATTTCTTTCTGAGGTTGAGTGGTATTCCATTCTGTATCAATACACCACATTTTCTTTATATATTTATTCATTGATGGATACTAAGGTTGATTCCATATCTTGGCTATTGTGAATAATGCTGCAGTGAACATGGGAATGCAGTTTTCTCTTTGAGATCTTCATTTCAATTCTTCCAGATATTCCTTATGGATACCCAGAAGTCAGATTGCTGGATCATATGGTAGTTATATGTTTAGTTGTTTGAAGAACCTCCATACTGTTTTTATAGTAGCTGTACCTATTTACATTCCCCAGAGTGTACAGGGTTCTCTTTTCTCCATATTTTCATCAATACTTGTTATCTGTTCATTTTGTTTTTATAGTAGCCATTTTAACAGGGTTGAGGTAATATTGTGTTTTTAATTTGCACTTCTCTGATTGATGATGCTGAGCAATTTTTTCATATACCTGTTGTCCATTTGTATATCTTCTTTTGAGAAATGTCTATTTTTTATATACCTATTGGCTATTAGTACATCTTCTTTTGAGACATGTCTATTCAGATCTTTTGCCTATTTCTTAATTGGATTATTTGTTTTCTTGCCATTGGGTTGTTCCACAGATGATCTCATCACTCTGTTGATTGTTTCCTTTGCTGTGCAGAGGGTTTTTAGTTTGATGTCTTAACATTTGTCTATATTTGCTTTTTATTTGTTTGTGCTTTTGAGGTCATATAAAAAAAATCATTGCCCATACCGATGTCATGGAGTTGTTGCCACATCTTCTAGTAATTTTACAGTTTTAGGTCTTATCTTTATGTCTGTAATCTATTTTGAGTTTATTTTTATATATGATGTGGTAGAAAATATTTTGAACTGAAAGAAAATGAGACATAGCTTTATCAAAATTTGTGAAATATTGCTGAAATATTTATTGCATTAAATGGTCATATTAGAACTAAGTCTCAAATGTCTCAAATCAATAATACAAGCTTCCACTATAAGAATCTGGGAAGAAAAGAACAAATTAAAGTTAAGTTAAAGAATGGAAATAATAAAGATAGGAAAAGAAACCCATGAAACTAAGTATAGAAAAATAAGAGAGAAATTCCATGAAACAAAAGCTGGTTCATTACAGCTTTCGAAAAATTGAGAAGATTGACAAATTTCTTGCCAGACCAAACAAAAAAGAAAGGATATAAAAATTAATGAAGAGATATCACTACAAACTAGATAGTCATTAAAAGGGTAGTAAGGGAATCACATGAATAACTTTATGCCAATAAATTTGACAACTTGGATGAAATGCATAGTTTTCTGAAAAGAAACAAACTGTCAAAAGTCACTTAAGAGGAAATTGAAGTCTGAAGTGTACTACACAGATATTGAATATGAAGTTTTAAGCCCTCAGCAAAGGAAAATCCAAGCTTACACGGCTGCAGCAGAGAATTCTACCAAATGTTTACGGAAGATATAATACCAAGTCCTTACAAATCTTCCAGAATATGAAAAAAAAAAAAAAGAACCTCAATCCATATATTTTGCCCTATTCAAAACTTACCTCAAAGTAGATCATAGACTCAAATGTAAAATTTTAAATAATGCAATTTGTAGAATAAAATATAGGAGAAAATCTGTGTTATATTTGGTTATGCAAAGATGTCTTAGCAAAAGCATGGTCTATAAAGAAATACATGATAGAGTGGGCTTTTTATAAATTCACAACTTTTCGTAGAAATCAACAAAGCATTTCTAAAATGTATATGGAAATTCAGTGGTCATATATCCAAAACAATTTTGAAAAGGAAAAAACATTGGAAGGCTCTCACTACCTGAATTGCAGGCTTAGGATAAAGCTACAATAATAAATAAAATGTGGTGTTATATTTATTAAAGATAGACATATAGCTCAAACATGAATTTATTATATGACCCAATAATGCTGCTTCTGGGTATTTACCCACAAGAAACGGAAACATGTACCCACTAAAACACTTGTACATAATATTAATTGCATTTTTATTTGTAATAGCTGCAAACTGGAAAAAAAGACTACAATGTCCATCTGTGAGTGAACAGATAAACAATTATGGTAGATCCATTTAATGAAATACTAATACATAATAAAAGGAGAAAGAACTCAAATGTATGTATGAATCTCAAAAACTTTATAATAAGCAAAAACAGCCAGCCAGAAAAGAGTACATATAACCTATTGTATAATTTCATTTACATGAAATTCTATGCCAGACAAGGTAAACTAGGGTGACAGAAAGTAGATCTGTGCCTGAGGTTAAGATTGTGGGTTGCATAGATTGCAATAAAAGTTTTGGGGTTGATGAAAATGTCTCATGGCTTGATTGTGATTTTGGTTATATGGGTAGTTATATTTGTCAAAACTCATAGATTCGTCCACTTATATCAATTTATTTCATGTAATTTATTCTTCAATGAAGTTGATTTTTTAAATAGTACGTGAGGTATCCATTGTTTTTTAAAGTGGAGAAGATGTTATTTTTATTTTCCCTTTGTTTCCTTGTGCTCTAATAGTATTATTGGAGATATTTCTTTTTTTTTTTTTTTTTTGAGGCGGAGTCTCGCTCTGTCGCCCAGGCTGGAGTGCAGTGGCGCGATCTCGGCTCACTGCAAGCTTCGCCTCCCGGGTTTACGCCATTCTCCTGCCTCAGCCTCCCGTGTAGCTGGGACTACAGGCGCCGCCACCACGCCCGGCTAATTTTTTGTATTTTTAGTAGAGACGGGGTTTCACTGTGTTAGCCAGGATGGTCTCGATCTCCTGACCTCGTGATCCGCCCGTCTCGGCCTCCCAAAGTGCTGGGATTACAGGCTTGAGCCACCGCGCCCGGCCTGGAGATATTTCTTAAAAAAAAAAAGTGAACTAAGTTTTTATTCTTTTAATTAGCACACTGGAAGCAGTGACATCATTTCAGCTGTTGTGTTTTTTTAGGGAAGTTAACTTTACTAAGTGACATGCAGAAATAGTTTTAAGCCTGGTCATCAGCACTGACTCCTAAGAGCAATAAGATGTTCTCATTATATTTATTTTTAGTTCATACAAAATGATTCATGTGAATTTAACCCCTAATTCTAAGACTAAGAAAAAGAAAGAGAGGTTTATAATGTATTGTTTTTATCTCCAGAAGGTATTAGATTCTGGACATTTCTCCCCGACAGTAGCTTCTTAAAGTCCACCTATATTGACATAAGTGTCAGATCTGTCATCAATTCCAGGATGAAGAAAGATAATTTTCTTTTTCCCTGAGTTTGCATCTTTTCCCACTGCATTACAAATGTCAATTTATGGCAGAAATAGCATTCTTAATAATTGCGTGAAAAAGTCATTACAAGAAAAAGGCCCTTTTCACATAATGAATTAGCCTAGGTTGTTTGCTTTAACAAAAACCCTCCATGCTGTGCAGATGGACCTTCTCTTACACTGCTCATGAGATTGTGGATTGACAGATTGCATGAAAACGGAATGGAATGGAATGCAGTAGGGGCAGCAGAAGGGAGAGTTGGGTTGCCTCCCCTGGTCTCCTGATCAAAGGACCTAGATAATGCTACTGCTCACATACAGAATATGTTTAGATTTATTGAGTCATCTCTTATTTTTGAATATGCCAAAACAGACAGACCCAGTTTTTTGCAAACAAATTGCCATTATTATGTGTAATAGAATTGGAATGAAGCGACTCCCATTTTTTATGTTATTGGATTGCTCTAAATCACGTGAAGGTGTACACCTCTTCCCACCTATATTTCTTAACCACTTTACTGCCAGAACTTATTTTAATCTTATCTCATATTCTCTTGTTTTCTTGCTCTCTAATTAGAAAACCACTTGACCATTCCTGCCCCCATGATCTATGTGATTTCTTTCCTTCTGATTTGGAGTCTTCCCAATGTCAACTCTACCATTTATTTATTTTTTAATTAAAAAAAAATTTAATGATCTAGATACTTTGAACTTTTCTAATTAACTTGTATTTGTGCCCTGAAATATTTAAAACAAAATATTTGAAAAGATTTTGACATTTACACTCTCATGGTATTTGTATTTGCAGTTCCCTGAATGTGGTTTCTATGGAATGTATGATAAGATCCTGCTTTTTCGTCATGACCCTACCTCTGAAAACATCCTTCAGCTGGTGAGAACGGCCAGTGATATCCAGGAAGGCGATCTTATTGAAGTGGTCTTGTCAGGTAGTATACTTTTATACTTTTTCTTTATCCGTAGATTAGAAGTTGTATTTGAAGAATTCTTGGGCATATGTTTTTAAGACAACATAAAAAGCATATCTCAAACTCAGCTCCAAGAGGAGATGTTGGAGCTCTGTCCACGTGAAAAAGGGAAACAAAAGATTTCCCTTTAATTGGCTGTGTCCATACCCAGTACTGCTCCAATCACGTCTCTTGACTTAACGTTTCCTCCCAGCCCCCTCTCAACTTCTGGCAACGTACAGATGGCGTCATTCAGCACCTTGAATCATTTGGACAGCAGCAAAAGCAAACAAGAAACTCACCAACAGTGAAGCTAAATTAGCTGTCAGGGCTGCAAATGTACAGAGTGTGTGGAAGCCAAGAAGTAACACCAGGGCTAAGAAGCCATTGACTTACTAAGGTCAAAAGTCCAGTAGCTGTGAGGTAAGCCAAGACCAAGGAGGAAGCCAGAGCCCAGGAGTTAGAGCAGGTCAGGTCATGCCATGTGATGCTAGTTAACTCAGTCCCTGAGAAATGGCTACATTTGCCTCTGCTCACATTTGTATTTCTTGTTTAGGATTTAGCAGTTAGTAATAGGACTGTGCCTATCCAAACAGAAAAAAAAAACGATGTATTTAACTTTCTTAAAAAGCACCAGAGAACAACAGCTAGAGTGGAGATCCTTGCAATGATACTCAATGCAATGATAATGTGTCCAAATTTTTATTGTTAATTTTTGTTAAAAAGATAATAATTATTGAGAAACTTGGATTGACTTGCTCTTTTCTCCTCTCCTGACTTCTTTGCTTACCATCTCTTTGAATAAAGGAAGTCCAGTAGCATTACAGAGCCTCAACTTTATTTCCTCAAGTTCCTCAACTTGTTCAGAGCCCAGTAATTGGATGCACTGATTATAATTCAATTTATCTTTGTTTTATTCACTTTGCTTTGATTCAGTCTAGTTATCTTTTTATCTTTATTGGTTGCCTGCCGTTGTGTGAGATCCTGGGATTGCCACAATTTCATTGTGTAGATGGATCCTATAAAACAACTTTTATGCAAGATAAAAGTAATTATTTTTCTATTGTCTATAGGGTTGCCAGTTGTTAAATAAACAAACTAAAAAAGCAAAAGCTTTGATGGTTTTTTATTAATTTTTTTTGAAGAAGTCACTTGCTTTGTCTGGGTTTTCCTTTTTCCTTTCCTTTGGCTCTTTTGACATTTGCTTACTGCACCTGACCTCTCAAAACTACAGACTAGACATGTTGTTTTCTAAGTTTCCTGTTTCTGAACACTAAATTAATTATTCAGGGAAATCATGCACTGGGTCAGTTCTTGCCATAATTCATATTAAACTCATAGCTAGGCTGCTTTGTAAATAATGTGTTTTATGAATCCTTTTGCCTTATGTCAATGTCCAGAAATATATGAGGATTTTTAAAATTGCATTTCTAAATATAATGTATTATTCTTTCCATTTTACTTTTGTTATCAAGCACTTTAGAGTAGTAGCAGACAGATTGAATGCAACCTGTGTGTGGGTGTATTTATGTAGGAGAGGACTGCCTATTTGCATATTATCCCAGCGTTAATGAGCCAGACCTGCTGTTCCCTTGTGTTGACCTGATATAGCCCTCTAGAATTCCCTTGCTGCATGAGAACAGCTTTCTGCTTTTCCTCTCCCATCTTTGCAAATTGAGAACTTCATTGTGCATATGCCCCACCTCCCCTGCCATCTACCCTTTATGTTCCATCTCTCCTGTTTTCCTGGCCACAGTTGTTGACAGGGCATTTAAGAGCAGCCGGTTTCCTTACCTGCTTTCCCAGCACCAGATTCCAGAATGGCTCCCTTACTCTTACCAGCTATTTTGCTGGTATTTAAAAGGAGCTATTCTGTAACAGTTTAATTCTAGTTTTGAATGACATAGTGCCATTTTCTCAATGTCATTGACCCTTTAAATTATTCAATTATGTATATCAATTGCACACACACACAATTACGTTTAGATCGCCTGCGCTTTCCCAGGACCATCGGCAACAGTGTTCTCCCAGCTCCTCTCCCATTCTATTGCTTAACGTTGTGATTTGCTCAATAAGTGTTTATGTTTACAATAGTTTTTTTAAACCATTCCACCGCCCTGTATTACAACTCTGTTTCTTACCCATATCTCTTATCTCTTTTCCCTTAGCCTTTTTAGGCCCTGAGTCTATTGTGATCAAATGCCTGATGTTCCTTTCTTTTTCCCAGTCTTTATGTCTTCCTTGCATCCTGACTCTCCTGAAGGTGATATCCCATTTCCAAGAGGCTTTGCCTCTTATTTTCCTCCACTCTTAGTCGAGGAGTTGAGTGATATGGCCCTCTTCTGATTTCCCATTGCCATTTAATTATTTATGTCATCTTTGCAGTGAAGTGATTTATTTTCCTTGAAGACTCATTTCCACTTAAGTATGGCAATAATCGGTGTCAGATTTCTAATCTTACTTTCCATTTTAAGTACCCATTCATCCTTGGTTTTGTTAACATTCATGTTTATGATTCCTCAGATTCCTTATTGCTTATTTTTGTTATCAGTCACCCATAGTACCATTCCTGACTTCACCAATAAGACAAGGCTCCAGCTTCAAAATCTCCACTTGGTAGCACTCCTCTTCTCCTACTCTAGCCTGTCCATCTTGTCCATCTCTACCAAGTACACATTCCTGTTCCCTGTCTTTTTCACTGTATTTTAATCATTAACTCCCTACCATTTTTGACTTTATTTTTCTATTTCTTTTTTCTCCACATAGCATGTGGCTTATTATATTCATGTCTTACACTACACTTTGATGAAGTCTCAGTGACCTTGTATACCCGGGCAGGGCCTGTAATACCTGTTAATAATCTGCATTACTTTACCACCCATTTTTGCCACTCTTTTCCTGAGCCACATAGGACACACAGTTCCCAGCCTACCTGAGTAAATGCAGATCCAACTTGCACCTGGCCTAACCATTGTTCAGCAATATTTTCCCTACCTCATCCTTTTGTTATCCATAGATGTGCAGTTCTCAATAAATATGTATGAGTTCACATATTAACTACTGGCTATGAGAATAAAGTTACTACATATACAACATTTTATAAAAATATCAATTTGTTGTAAAATATTGTTTATAGATATATCCTCAAAAATAAGCTGAACTTCAAGTCTTCTTGCCATGCATTCTTTTGGCCCACATAAGAGAAATTAGGGCCTATCAAGTGAGCAGCATTGTACCATGTTATAATTTGAGGCAAGGCAAGTGATAGCAGCAAGGACACTTCAGGCCATAGGCGCAGGGGAGCTTGGATTACATACTCATTCCTGACCCAGTCCCAGGAAGGGTGCTGATTGCCCTGGGATATATGCTATTTCCTGGAGGTGTAGTTAAGCATCAGTTTCACCAAAACTGCAGTGGGTAAAGGAATAAACAAGCTGTGGACATTTTCCTTCTGAAGCCCTGTAGTTTTACTGTTAAATTTTATTTATCCAAACTTTCTTTTCCTTATCACAAATTAAATTTTACTCTGTAGTTTGATGTAAACATAACCTGGTTGTTTTTATATTTAACAATCTACCAGCAGGAACATTTTCTGACATAGGACTGCAGTAAAAATGAGAGAAAAAAATGGGAAAAATTTCAAGGTTAATTTTGTTTCTTCAGACAGCATCAAGATTTTTTTTTTTTCTTTGCTTATATCATTTTCTGCTCAGACTTTTCATCATCTTTTAACTGCTTTGGGAGTGAAAACTAACCAAGCTGCTTCTGGCTAATTTGCTGATTTTTTTCTCCCTCCCTTTCTTTTTGAAAAACATGACTAGTGTGTGCTAGTACATTTAAACGCAGTAAGCCAGGAAAAGATTGCTCATGAGTAAATGGATTGGGTTATTGAGGAAAAAAATAACAACTGCATGAAAGTTCCCTACCCCACCTATCCCCACTCCTGGCAAATTCTCTTTGTGTGTTAAACAAAGGACTAGCATTCTTACTATTCTTACCAAGTAGGAAAACACTGAACATGGAAATTTTTTTTTAACCAAAGCCAAAGTCAAGTTCAAGTGTATGGTACTGAACTGTAAAATCAAGGTTATGGAATGTATTTGAAGCCTTCTTCTTGATGGGCCTCTATCAAATTCTGATAATTCAGCCTTAGCAAACAAATTAGTAACAGGACTACATCGACGTGACTCAAACTCTGTTTGGTTGGTTTTGGCTTGATCTCTAATAATGATCAGTGTGTATATGTGTGTGTTTATGTATATATGTGTATGGATCTTGTAGGTCATTAAATAGAGACTAGAAAAGGACTACAAGAATTCCTCAAATAAAGTCACAGTTTTAAAAGTTTGAGAGATAAATGTTGAATCTTTCTTTCTTACATTTAAGGTTAAAAAATAGATGTTTTTCTTGGGCTTCTTTCATTATAGATTTACAGTAGATTATCGTGTATTATAACTTTTGCAAAAAACTGTTTTCACATGTAGTTAGTTATTTGGTCCTCACTATCAAGAGAAGGGAGCCTCATTAGAGAGCTGGCCCTGTAGTCCAGGCAGAAGAGGCGTGGGCCTATTCTCGGGCCATGACGGAAGAGCTGAAAATGAGGCAGAGAGGTCAAGACATATTTTAGAAGTAAAATTAAACAAACATAATAACCATTTTTGATGGAGTTGATGAAGGAGGAATGAAAAAATGAATAGAACTCTCAGGAGAGCTACAGCATTGTGAGAGTGTGATGGCATTTCCTTTAGCCCACCACAAGTCTTGCCCTCATACATTGTTCAATGTGTTTGCCAAATGGTTCAGGTACTTATCTGAGGGGCTGAGGAACTAATTTCTCAGGAAGGTAGTACCATTGATTTTCTTCGTGATTTTGTACACGTTGCAAAACCTTTGAGCTTCAGGATTTTTTTTTTTTTTTTTTTGAGGCAGAATCTTGCTCTGTCACCCAGGCTGGAATCTTGGCTCACTGCAACCTCCGCCTCCCGGGTTCAAGCAATTCTCCTGCCTCAGCTTCCAGAGTAGCTGGGATTACAGGCGCACACCACCATGCCCGGCTAATTTTTGTATTTTTAGTAGAGACAGGGTTTCACCATATTGGCCAGGCTGGTCTTGAACTCCTGACCTTGTGATCCGCCCATCTCAGCGTCCCAAAGTGCTGGGATTACAGGTGTGAGCCACCGTGCCTGGCTTGGGCTTCAGGATTTTTTTGTTTGTTTTTTAATCAAACAAAAAGCTTCTACTAGATGAAAATATCATACAGTGATAATATTACATGCATTCTATTTTTGTTTTCATTCTGGAAATAAAGCATTAGACATGAGGATAGAGTATAATTTCCAGGGCCAGAACATATGAGTTCATATCCTTTTTCTATTCTTCACTACTTACATCATTGCCAAGACATGTAATCATTCTGTGCCCACGTTTCCTCATCTGTAAAACGGGGATAACCCTAGCACCTATATTGTAAGGTGTTTACATAAATTAAAATAAATTATTGCTTGTAAAGCACCTCAGACAGTTTCTATACACAGCAACTCCACAACAAATGCAAACTATTAAGATTGCTTCTTCTCCGCACACTCTAAGCAGCCTTTAAATATGATGTGTATGCTTATTAAACATACCACAAAAGGGAATCCTGGTCTGTTAACTCTGGGACATGTTGGACTAAACAACTTTAAAGGAATTATTTGCTGCAAGAATCTTCAGACCTTTGATGCATGCTGATATGAAGCATAACTCTCCAAAATCATGCCCAAGTTCACTTTCTCATGGAATACTTTTTCCCTCTCTGAGCATCTGGTGAGTCCTGGTTCAGCAGGCCACTCTAGAGATACTCCTCTGTGTTATGACCATGGAAGAAATTGTCTGAGAGGATGATCCAGTCTCTCTACACAGAAGATTTGAGCCATAGAAAAGTAGGAGTTAGGAAGCATGAAATCTTTGCTTACATAATATCACAGGTTTTTGAAGCAGTTTATATAAATAATTTGTTTCCTTCACAATGACTCTGGAAAGTAGAGAAGTCAGATATTTGAAGCTATAGAATATAAATTGTAACTTGCCTATGTCCTGCAGATAGTAGGAGTAACACCAGAGTCTGAATCTAAGTGTTTAGTCACTCTGAATACCATTTCAATACCATTTAGCCCTTTGAATTTGAAGAAGTAAACAGAAATAGTTGAGGACTTGTTCAAAGAATTCCTACTACAGTATGAATTTATATTTCAGGGACCATTGATATTTGTAACAGCAAAGGTAGCAGTGAGCTTCAGGAACCATTGAGATGATGTTTATCATAGACCATTATCATCCTCTTCCTCATAAAAATGTAAATATTTAATTCATATACTCAAACTTTAATGAGGTTAAGGAACCCTGAAGCTTCTTCTCTATAGTTATAATACAAAATATAAAGCAGTATAACAGTGCCACTGCATCACCAGGATCCCATCATGAGCTCACAATTCTGATCAAAATGGAACTAGTGTCTTAGGGTCACTATATTTAAGAAATCCTTATAAGCATGTTTTTCTCCTACTAAGATTCAGTGCCTAAACCAGAAACCAGAAAAAAAAATATGTGGTAACACCATTTTATTAAACTTCTTTTTTCTTTTATAGAAGGTGCAAATTACTGACTTTGTATAGCATTGTACCAGTTATATTAATTTCTCTTAGATATAAAACATTGGTTAGCAATGTAGCAATATTTTATCTTCTCTGAAATTTAGGCAGAAGATAAAAACCCCAAGAGTGATATATTAAGTCACTGTATTATTTCGTCAAAAGTACATTACATAGATAAAGTTTTTGTTTGTTTGCTTTTAAGAAAGCAGAATTCATTATAGGCAACACCCTCTCAGCCCTCCTACTCCTTGGGCAATTAAGGTTTTATAAGACCTGGCCTTCAATGCTCAATTTATATTTCTTTGTGTTTGTACTAGTGTTACAGGCCAATGGAGCCAACTCTTATCTAACTTCAGTTGCAATTATCTTTGCAGGTGGTTTTGTAACAGTGGAAACTTTAAATGTGACAATATACATCATTTCTCTTTTCTCCCAAGTATGGCTTATTTTAAATGTGTCTTCAGCATTTCCTTTTTATGACCGTTAATATTCTCTTTCCATTCTTATCTTTCAAGTAAACCTGTGTATTAGTCCATTTTCATACTGCTATAAAGACACTACATGAGACTGAGTAATTTATAAAGAAAAGATGCTTAATTGACTCACAGTTCCACATGGTTGGGGAGAGCTCAGGAAACCTGCAATCGTGGCAGAAGGAGAAGGGGAAGCAAGGACCTTCTTCACATGGCAGTAGCAGACGTACCTGTGAGAGCTCAGAGAAAACTACCGTCTCTAAAACCGTCAGATCTTGTGAGAATTCACTCACCATCATGAGAACAGCATGGGAAAAACCACCTCCATAATTTAACCACTTCCCTCCCTCGACACGTGGGGATTACAGTTCAAGATAAGATTCGGGTGGGGACACAAAGCCTAACTGTATCAACGTGGTTTTAATTTCTTTGTGCCACGCTAAACCATTTTCTCAGAGAAGAGAATGCAGACAGCAAATAGACTGGAATGTTTCCATAGACTCCCACTTTTCCCTACTTGTGACTTCAGTAGGGATATTGTGCTTGGAGCACTTCTTCCTCCCTTTGATAGTTTTCTTGGTTATTTATCTCCTTATAAAGTGGATTCTCCAGGGAGGAGATGTAACAGCAATGACACAGTAGTGCTGGAAATTCTGTCCAGGTCAACTGGGGAATAAGACAAACCCCGAAGTGAAAAGTCTTTTGAAGCCTTTTATTTCATATGAAAATTTTATGCACATTTTCCATTCTGCTGCATTATATTCTTCATGCTGTATACTTTTAAATAAATAATGTTTCTTGCCACATATTGTTCTTTTAGAAATAATAGTAACAATAGTGATGGTAATATAAGGACATATAGCATTTATAATATGTTGTTATGCACTGTTCCAAGTGCTTCACATATATTAATTCAGAAATATGCATCATATTTATGTTATATCTCCACATAGCTTCAATTTCATAAGTAGCTGATTTTCAGTCAATACTTTGGAGTTGTCATTTATTTCTTATATAATGTTCAGCAAGTCCACCTCATTTCCCTGAATCTTGATCCATCTGCTGTAAAATAGCATTAACAGTATCTCCAATATATGGTTGGTCTGTAGAATTCATGAGAATAAATATAAAGCATTTCACAAGATTGTTGCCAAATGTAAAGTACTCAATCCTCTCACCACCCCCCCTCCCCCAGCCCACTGCACTACACATTTCTTGAAATAGGAGCGATTTGTTTTAATATTTGAATCTTTAGGATCTGGTATATCACATGCGATCAATATCTATTTATTGAGTGAAAGAAGGAATCCTTAAATCAGTGAAATGTACAACCCAGCAAATACATGAATAATTAAATTGATGTCCTATATATGATATCCAAAAGTTAATGTTGTTGTATAGGAATTGAATTTTAGTGTCTACCATTAGTTCTTCTTGACATAATCTATTAGTAAAATTAATATTATAATCTGATTAATTCTTTTTTTTCTGGACTCTTGTTATCACCTAAATATTGTCAAAAAATATCTTTTAGAAAATTGTTTATTTTAAAAAGTCCTGTTTTTAAACATTGCAGTTTGTTTCACAGTATTTCTCAAGCAAAATTATACTTAATTCATGGAATACCAATTGTTTTCCTAATTTCTATGACTCCTGGATTGTGTTCATCACCATGACCAAATAACCCCATTTGCTGTTGTACTAAATTCACTCTTCAGTGAATCAGTTTTCCCAACCATTGCTCTTTTCTTCCTAAATATTCTTGCTTGCTTTCTGAGATATATCCAGTAGTTACTCCTTTTTGATGTATCCCCCAGTGCTCATCTCATTTGACTTCATCAATTTATTCATTGTCTGTTCCTTTCTGGAGCCTCTGTGTTTCATATCTGTGTTACAGCTCCTAAGAGGTGGCCCTGAAGATGGCCTTGGGCCCTGGCCTTTCTATTTCAGAGTCTGGAAGGAAAGAGGATTGTTATCTTGAAGTCTGGCTGACCTCTCCTGCTGTTCCTTCTTCCCCTCCTCCTACCCATATTAGAGCTCTGTAGTTTTATCCATTTAGCAGAACAGCTGTCCCTGCCTAAGGGTCAGCTAGCAAGACCTACAGAAAAAGTTGAGTCATGTGCTCCAGAACTGGATTCGAAATCTCCATAGATCTCTGTCAGCAGTACATGCCGTGGTTTTCATGGAAGAATATATCAAGCTCCTCTCTTCACACAGAATTAGCCTAAGGCCTAGTTCCTCAACATCTGGCAAGTGGATTTTCAGCCAGAAATTATTGTTTCTCCTTCTCTTCTCTTTTCATCTATTACTGTGCTAATTGAAGACAGTATTATAACTGTCTCCCATGTAAACAGGAAAAGAACACGAGGGCAATGAAAACCACACAAAGGGGACTTTCATCTCTATTCTCTGGTTACTGTGAGGCTAAAAATTCCTTATATTTGCTGCTTAGATTGGAAGTTTAATGGTCTGGTGTAATTTACGTAAGTGCCATGTTAGGGCCTCGATGGCACAGCAGGACTTGGGATATTAAGAATCATTCTAAAAAATACATAGTAAGGCATTAGGTTGTTATTTTTGTCTTTATATAAATTGGCTTCTAAAACACACGTGGCTTATTTACTAAATTTGATTCTGGATTATTTGGGGTTTATTTTCAAAAATATCACAATCCATGTCAAAAATGAAAACTTGACACATAGGATGTAATGAAATGTATGAGTTATAGAATATGACAATACTATGAAAAATGTTTTAGGCAATTACAGTATCTTGCAAAGAGGGATAATTTTGGCTCACTTCAATAAAGAGGTGATAGGATTTGTTTTTAGTTAGAATGTTTGAAAAAACCTTTGGTTTTCTGCTGAGTTGGACAGCACAAATTTCTTGTGCTTGAGGCTTAAACTAGAGAATAACAATGTTTGGGTTTTTATTTTGCCTATTTGTTACAAAAGTATGAAATTCCACTGATGAGAATTGGCTGAGAGATACGCAGTGCAACCATTTATCTAGGTCTGCACTGTTCAGTGTGGTAGCTTTAAACCATATGTGACTATTTACATCTAAGTCACAATAGCCACATTTCAAGTGTTCAATAGAGACATGTGGCTAATGGCTGCCATATTGATATAGAACATTTTCAGTACCTGAAAAAAGTTCTATTGGACAGAGCAACTACATAAATCAAATTTCACTCCAAAGAGGGTACAAACCTGGATCACACTGTTTACACACATGTACAGCCTGCAGAAATACTTTTGCTAAAATGACCTTCAATGTGACATATTGAATGATGTTATAAATAACACACTTGTAAATTTTGGTAGCATATTTATTTATTTAATTATTTATTTTTATTTTTTAAATTATACTTTAAGTTCTGGGGTACATGTGCAGAACGTGCAGGTTTGTTACATAGGTATACATGTGCCCTGGTGAATTGCCGCACCCATCAATCCATCATCTATGTTAGGTATTTCTCCTAATGTTATCCCTCCCCAAGCCCCCTATCCCCCAACAGGCCCCAGGGTGTGATGTTCCCCTCCCTGTGTGCGTGTGTTCTTATTGTTCAACTCCCACTTACGAGTGAGAACATGCAGTGTTTGGTTTTCTGTTCTTGTGTTAGTTTGCTGAGAATGATGGTTTCCAGTTGCATCCATGTCCCTGCAAAGGACGTGAACTCATCCTTTTTTATGTCTGCATAGTATTCCATGGTGTATATGTGCCACATTTTCTTTATCCAGTCTCTCATTGATGGGCATTTGGGTTGGTTCCAAGTCTTTGCTATTATGAACAATGCCACAATAAACATACGTGTGCATGTGTCTTTATAGTAGAATGATTTGTAATCCTTTGGGTATATACCCAGTAAAGGGATTGCTGGGTCAAATGATATTTCTTGGTCTCGATCCTTGAGGAATCGCCACACCGTCTTCCACAATCGTTGAACTAATTTACAGTCCCATCAACAGCGTGAGAGCATTCCTATTTCTCCACATCCTCTCCAGCACCTGTTGTTTCCTGACTTTTTAATGATCACCATTCTAACCGGTGTGAGATGGTATCTCATTGTGGTTTTGATTTGCATTTCTCTAATGACCAGTGATGATGAGCATTTTTTCATGTTTGTTGGCTGCATAAATGTCTTCTTTTGAAAAGTGTCTGTTCATATTCTTCGCCCATATTTATTGTGGAAGCATATTGTGGAAGTCTCATGGAAGAAATTGTTTACTATATCACCCAGTGATTTCCTTACAGCACAAATTCCTCATACCTTAGTACCCCAAATAGCTCCATTTTATGAGAAATATTACTCTTATTACATCTAATGTTTGTTTCTGCTTTGGTTTTGGACTCTCAAATCTAATTTGTAGACTGTTTTTAATAATGGTATAAGTTAATACTGCATTTCTTTTATTATACTAACTTGTTGTATTTGGCATAATTCCCAATTTCTCCAGGGTTTTAAATTATCTGTATCTTATTTAATTCTGTGCTACATAGAATACCCTACTGATTAAAAGAACAGGTCTAGAAGTAACCTGCCTGAGTTTAATTTCAGTAGCTGCTGTGTTTACTAGCTGTGTGGCATTAGGAAAATTATTTAGTGTTTGAGTACCACAGCTTCCTGATCTGCAAACTGACAATTGATCATGGTTATGATGTAAAGTATCGAGCACATTGCTTAGGACATAAGGATTTTGTAAAATCATCTTAGAAAGAAAGGATACAGGGAAAGTAGAAAGGAGAAAAAGAAATAGATCAGGAAGAGCAATGCAGTACTATGATAAAATATATAGCCTATTAGTACCATTTATGAATGGCTTTGTTTCCCTGTTTTATCTCATATTTTCCGAAAATGCATGGTGTAAGTTTTGGTGGCTTACAGAAACATACAAAATATAATAAAATGTCAGTAACTGACAATGGATGTTGTCTAAGTTAGAAAAGACAACATTTGGTTAAGTATATAAATTCTAGAATATCCATTTAAAAAACAGTCATATAACTTTATTTTTATACTTCATAAGCTGCCTTGAATCATATAAAAACCTGCTCTTAAAGACCAGATCTTTCTTTGGTGAATTCCTTGATGTTTATTCACAAATGAATCATCTAGATTTTGGATAAATGTACCTAGTGGCATTCTGAATGCAGGTTTAAAAATGTATTAATCAGGATTGGTCAATGAAGGTCAATATCAATCAAGATTGTTTTATGGTTTTATGTGGATAGATGCTCTTTTTTACTAAGAGGTCATATTGGAATGCCTTTTGATTTCTTCCTATGCAGTGATGAAAAATCGTAACAAATACTTTATTTCCATATTCAGTTCTCTCTTTCTCTCTACACACACACACACACCACCACCACCCCCCCCCCCCCCCCGCCCCCCGCTCCAACACACACACACACACACACACACACGACAAAAGATCCTGGAAGAGGAGAGGAAGGAAAGGCAGAATACTTCATACCCTCAAGATCAATGATCATTAAAAGTCATTGAAGGCTGCCTACATTAACAAAGCCAATTGGAGAATGGCTACTAAATGGCTATCTGAAGACTTCATGGACACTAATTATTTTTGTTGGAGGTAAAAGATTGGGCTTCACTTGAAAAGCTGCCAGATATTCCTTTTGTTCCATGATTGGTGGCGCATAACACTTCAGTTCAATAACTCAGCCATGCCACCATCTGCCCAGCACTCTCATTCTGCTGGTTGGCATGTCATTTATTTGCTTTTAACATGCAACCCATATAAAAATCCCTCATAATCTGCCAAAATTAGAAATGCAGCTGTTTTAAGTCTTAAACAGCAATAGCACTATTCATTATGCCAGTATAGAGGAATAAAATAGAAAAATGTATTTGAAAAGAGCAATGCTACACCAGAATGTATTTGTACCTTCACTTTTTTAACATTCAAGACATCTACAGTCTGCTACCAGTGCTGACTTCAGGCTTAAAGTTGACACATAAATATACCAAATAGCTTCTTTAGTACATATCTTTTAATACAAGAATTGGGATTTGAATCAGCTCTGAATTATTTTTCATGTTATAAAGCAATTTCAGCCTTTCAGTTTCTAGAAAATGAAAAATTTCTGGCTAACCCCGGGTCTCATCTTATCCTATTTTTATTTTCCTCAGAAGTTTCTTGAGGTTCTGATCATTATAACTTGTTAATCCAGAGAAAAACTTATCATGTAGAGCTGTGTGGAGAATTCTCAATGAGGCAAGCAGTTAGTTAGTCCCCTATTTAGGGGAAAAAAATGATGAAGAGAAAAAAAAGAATTTTCTCCCCCATACTAATCTTGTGGTGCTGAAAAATGAAATCCAAAAACTACCTTTTGTTTCACTGTGCTCTCTGCAATCACATTATTTGGGAAAGATAGGTGTTAGGAAACAATAAAGATCTGGTATTACTTTCCAAAGACAACTTTCTTCACAGTGAGTTAGACATACTTGTTTTGTGACAAAAGTTGGATAGTTTGAAATTGCTTTGCTTAATCCTTTTCAATATTCATAGAAGTTTAAAGGCCTAAGTTGAATTCATTTGGCTATGTGTTAATGATGATCCCACATGAGCTCTTTCATCATGTGAATTTCACAGACTTAAAAACATAATTTATATTTGTGAGAATCAACCTGTAAAAAGTTATTTTCTTTCTATGAAGTCAGGGCATGAAAAGTAATGGTTGAGCATGACACAAACTTACTAAAATAGATTTACTTGATAGGCGTTTATTTACCTTACGTCTCCATCAAGATTAACAGTACTAAAGAACAAGGACTGTAAGCTGTGGTTCTTAAAAGATCCATATGACAGTTAGGTCAGTACCAGATAGAAGATAGTCATTCTGAAAAGACTTGTTCATGATTGATATGTTTGCTTGGCAATTTAAGATTTCATAATTGGATCTCAATTTTTAAAAATTTAAATTTGGTTTTAAGCAGTTAATATATTTGGAAAATCCCAAAGTTAAAATTCTGTGACTCTTGTTTCATATTGCATGTAGTGGTTTCTAACCACTAATGAAGGAAAAAAACCCCACATTATTCCACTGTCTTGTTTACTTCTGTATTTGCATTGTATATTGTGTTGGATCTAGTTTATAGCTGTGTGACTGTCAATTGCTGTCTTAACTACCAAATAGTGCAGTGTAGTTTAAGTCCATGTAGTCTTAGGTTTCTAAAGTTAAAATATTATTCCCTTCCTTTACACCAATTAGCATAGTCCTGGCCTCTCTTACTCTTTAGAATGCATTGGACTTTCTAACATGTTATAACAATTGTTATAAAATTTTAATGAAAAATATTTAATTATATAGCCTCAATATACCACCTTTTCTACCCAGGACAAATGTGTAATATTTATCTATTGAGCCAAATAGATTCATCTATTTTGTCCTTCAAGGTCAACAGCAAACTTGGGCTTATCTCATGTATAAATCTCTATTCTTGTTCTTTCTTTGCTTTTAAAAACTTTTAGTGCTGAGCAGAGGTCTTGGTTTGCCATCTCTAATGACTGAAATCTATTCTTGGTCTCCTGGAGTACTTAACATGCAGAACGAGGGAGACAAGCACAAATGCATCTTTCTAGTTTTGAAATCAGATTGTCCTTCATAGATGATACGACCCTAGCAAGGGTTTCAGTAGCCAACCTAATATATTTTGTTAACAAACTTGTATTTTGGAATAATTTTAGATTTACAGAAAAGTAGCAAAATATACACAGTTTGCCTCACCCAGATTTATTTTCCCCTAATATTATCATCTTACATTGTCATGGTACATTTGTCAAAACTAAGAAATCAACATTGGTATATGATTTGAACTTACCAGTCTTTTTCATTAATGTCCTATTTCTGTTCAGGACTCAATCTCTAGCACATTGCATTTTGTTGTTATATTTTCACAGTCTCCTCTGGTCTGTTGGGGGTCTGGTCTGTGACGGTTTCTCAGACTTTCCTCATTTTTCATGGACTTAACCATCTTGAGTAATACAGGCCAGGTATCCTGTAGAATGGTCACCAATCTGGGTTTATCTGATGTATTTCTCATAATTAAACTGGGGTTACAGATTTTGTGGAAGAATACCATAGAAGTGAAGTAGCTTTCTTATCATGTCACGTAGGGGTACATGATATCCACATGACATCACTGATAATGTTAACCTTTATCACTTGGTTAAAGTTGTGTTTGTCAGGTTTCTCCACTGTACAGTTTCTATTTTCTTCCTTTGCCCAACTCTGTCACTAAATCTGTCTCACCCTCAATGCAGGGAAGAGAAGGTCCACCCTCTGGAGAGTGGAGTGTCTGCATATATTAAATAGAATTCTTCCATCAAGAAGATTTGTCTCTTCTCCATTTATTTATTCACAACCCAATTTTAGGTCTTTATTATTTTTTACTGCATTTGATAACATGAATTCTAGTGCTGCTTGCCATAGTTCTGTTTTTTAATTCAACTTTCCTTCTTAAACATAGAATAAACACACACACACACACACTGTGTAAAGAAGTAATCGTGAACACTAGTGACTATCAGTATAACCAACTGGGATTGCTAATTTTGTGTCAACTTGAAGGGGCCATAGAGTTCTCAGATGTTTGGTTAAAGGTTATCCCGGGTGTGTCTGTGAGGGTGTTTCTGGATGAGATTACCATTTAAATTGGTAGACGGAATAAAGTAGATTGCTCTCCCTGATGTGTGTGGGCATCATCCAATAAATTGAAGGCCTGAATAGAATAAAAAGAATGACTAGGGGAAATGTTGCTCTCTCTGCCTGTTTCCAAGCTGTTGCGTCAGCCTTCTCCTGCCTTAGAACTTAGAGTTGGACTGGAACTATGCCATTGGCTCTCCTGGGTCACCAGCTTACCAACTGCGGATCTTGGGGTTTCTCAGACTCTATAATTATTTGAGCCAGTTTCTTATAATAAGTCTTTTTATGTATCTGCATCTGTATCTATCTATTTCTCTTACTGGTTCTGTTTCTCTGGAGAATCCTAATACAACAACTGTCCCACTGAACAATGAGAGCAATGCTATAATCCTGAAAAACCCTTGTGTGCCCCTTCCCTGACTCTGTCCCTTCTTGCTGTCTTGAAATTTGTGTTAATAATCTCCTTGAATTTATTTTTTATATGGTGGGATTTAAAAATCTATGAATTGGAATTCTGGGATGATTAAGTAGGTATGATTCTTAATGCGACAAAACCTGTAAAATAATTACTCTCTATTTTTCTATTTTTCCCTTTTACTTAGGGAAGTAAATTGTATGTCTTTTAAAATTCTTTACTAGTAACAATAATGAAACATACTCTGTTTACTGAGTAAACTAACTTTATGGGACAACTTTATTCCATAACTAATCTGCTTCTGAAACAGGTGCTAATCATAGATATAGGAAGCTCTTCTCTTTAGATCTGAATTTGCCATCAACAAAGGGAATTTGCTTAATAACAATTTCCAAGCATGCAGTACATCTTGAAGAAACTTGGCATATTAATGCTATAGTAAAAGTGAATAAAGTACACCAAAATATATCTTATAATAAATATTAAAAATTTTGCTATCTTGGGACTGGTTGTAGCTTTATTTTTATTTAAAGACCTAAAGTTTTGTTTGTTTGTTTGTTTTTGTGCCAGGGTCTTGCTCTGTGACCCAGGCCAGAGTGCAGTGGTGTGAACATTGCTCACTGTAGACTAGACCTCCGGGTCTCAAGTGAACCTGCTACCTCAGCACCCTCCCCACTTCTGTAGCTGGGACTACTGGCATGCGAGCCACCATTCCCGGCTAATTTTTGTATGTTTTGTAGAGAGGAGGTTTTGCCATGTTACGCAGACTGGTCTTGAACTCCTGAGCTAAAAGGATCCACCCACTCCCAAAGTGCTGGGATTACAGGCGTGAGCCAGTGCACCCAGCCTAAAGTTTTTTTTCTTAAACAAATATTCTAACTTGTGAAGATGCTTGATCCCTTTACCTCACTGAGACTAATTAGTAAGAACAAAATATCTAGACAAACCTTTTATTTAACATCATGGCCACCAATACATTTTGAAATTAAGTTTTCAAAAAATTCAAATGCTCATGCACTTAAAACAATACCTATTCAGTCACAAAAATGAAGACTCGTAGATTCAAATTCTAATAATAGTTTCAATCCTCTGTTTCATTATTGGTTCCCTCTGAAGATATATAAAATTATCCTAATGCCACTCTTTAATGTCATCCTTTAAATATTCAGTGCCCTAAAGTCTTATTATTTCTAGGTTGTGCTTTCTCAGTTCCTTCAACTCCCCATTGCCTCATTTGGGGACTTGATTTGGTCATCTTGTTAAATTGTCCTTCCTAATGTCATCTTATCTGCTTGATGAGGACATCATTATGTGTTAGTTAATTCCTTAGGTAGGAATGATAAACATCCTGGAATGACTAACAGCATTTATTCAGCAACATTTGTGTTTTTGATAAAAGGTGAGCCTCCAAATGTAAGGTTGACAAAATTACCTTTGATGGTCAAGGAGCTGCTGTTAGAAGAGATGGGCGGTTGGTTAATGAAGATTGATATGTCATTAGCCAGATATTTTTGAGAGGTCTTGGCAGGGTCAGTAATCTATTAGCCTGAAAGATGTATCCCAGGGGCCATCTTATGATGATGAATAAACAGTGATCCAGGATGGAACATCAACATTCATAAAGCCAACAGACACAATCTAGAGTCAGGAGTCAGTGAAAAGTTACTAATATCATGAAGTAATCCAGTAGTGAGTTTCATATACAAACTCAGCTCTTCTAATACATTAGAAGAAATGCTTTGCCTTGCTTCCAGTTCCCTTTTACACCTGCTAGTCCTTCAACCTGTACTATTTGTATGCATTTTCATCCTCATTTGATTTGCCTGGCTAATTTCAATTCATCCTTCATGACTCACCACATATATCCTTCCCTAAGAAACTCACCTGAAATACCACATTTGGGCAACTTTTTCTGCCAGTTGTTCCCTTCATTAACATTTATCTCACTTTGTTTATAATTACACTTTTGCTGGTTTTAAAGTAGATGATACTCTGTGAAAGAAGGGACCATGATTATCTAATTTGTAAGTGTGATAATAATATCATAGGATTTTTTGGTAAAGATTATATGAGATACTATAAGCCACTTACATGTTTTAACATTTTTTCTTCTTCTTATCATCCTTGGTGCCTTGTGCAACATCTGGCAATAAGTGTTGCTAAATAATTATTTTTGAATATATTAAACTTTCACACTGATTGTTGTCATGGGTGCTTAAGTCAGATTTGAATTTAAATTTGATATGGATGGTAATCAGTTTAGAACATTATCATTATTACCTGTCACTCCAAAGACAACATTCTTTTAATGGATGTTAGCGTGGGGTTTTAAAACTCATAACTTTAACAGCATCTAACAAGATTTCCTGGAAAACACTCATCAGTGAACAAGAATAATGAACACATGGATTGAATTTCCATTGAAATTCAAAGGCTTAAAAAGAACTGGGGAAACCAATTTTATAAAATGGGCAAAGAATTTGAATAGACATTTATCCAAATAAGATACACATATGACCAATAAGCACATGGAAAGGTGCTCAGCATCATTCATCATTAGGAAAATGCAAGTCAAAACTATAGTGAGATACTATTTCACATCCAGTAGGATGACTATAATCAAGTAGACAGACAAAACAAGTTTTGGCAAGAATGTGGAAAGATTGTAACCCTCATAAATTGTTAATGGAATGTAAAATGGTGCAGCTGCTTTGGAAAACAGTTTGGCAGTTCCTCAAGAAGTTCGCAGCAATTCTACTTCTCGGTTTATACCCCAAAGAATTGAAAACATATGTTCATACAAAAGCTTGTACACAAATATTCATAGTAACATTATTAATTATAGCTAAAAGTAGAAAAAATTGATACTCATTAACTAAGGAGTGGTTAAAGAAAATGTGGTATACCCATTCAGTAGAATATTATTTGACTATAAAAATGAAGTACGGATACTTGTTACATCATGGATGAACCTGGAAAACATTATGACAAAATGAAGAAGCCAGTCACAGTTTATATGTTTTATGACATTTATATGAAATGTCTGGAATCAGTACAACCATAGAAACAGAAAGTAGATTAGTGGTTGCTATGGGCTGTGGGAGGGAAGAATGTGTCGTGACTAATGGTGATGGGGTTTCATTTTGCAGTGCTGAAATATTTTGGAATTAGATAGCAGCAATGGTTCAGCAACCTTATGAATATTTTTAAAACCACTGAGCTATATACTTTAAATGGGTTAATTGTATAGGATGTGAATTATCTCTCAATAAAGACAAAAAAAGTAAATAGAATCTGGCTTTTCTCTTCACCAAGAGGATAAAAGTTTGATAAAGGGAGGGTTAGGTTGGTGCAAAAGTAATTGCAGTTTTTGCCATTACTTTCAATTAATCTCTGAAATGAAAGCAGTGGCGAAAACCACAATTACTTTTGCAGGAACTTCCTATGTTAAAATAGCATGGAGGTCATTCATAATTTTAATTGCTTTAGTTCTGTGGAATATAAGGATTAGAATGTCGAGAAGCTGAAATAAATTTATTTCTTGGGACCAACATAGGGATTGTGGTTATTCAGATCATCCTCTTTAGAGGATAACATATTGACGTGAGTGATTCAAAGGATTTGGCTACAGTACCTTGCAGTCCTGAAGTACAGTTATGCTTTGCTTCTGTGAAGCAGAGGCTTTCCACTCTTGTCAGTGCAGAGCAATCTACAGTGGCATTTTGTGCAGTGGTATTTTTAATGGAATAACACTACATCTTTAGCCTTGATAGGACAAATATCACATGGATCGAATTGTGTGAGTCTATTTGTGTGTGTGTGTGTGTGTGTGTGTATGTCTGTGTGTATAAAAGAGATATACCAAATCCTTCTAGATACACGTGTCTGCTCTTTCAACTTATTTAAACTTTTTAATTATGCCATCTACACACAAAAAATGAGAAAAAAATAACTCATTTAAAATACCTGAGTAAATGTGCATAAATATGAAGTCATTGAACATATAGAATGGAAGTTTGGGGTCTCAAACAAAACAAAACAAAAAACCAATTATTGTTGAGGGGATACCCAGGCTCCCACGTGAATGCTCTTGAGATTTGCATTAAAACAACATTGAAACTGGGGCAGGGGGTGGGCGGAATTATTGTGCAGTGGTAAGGGCTTTGGAGTCAGATGCACTTCGGTCTGATTCTCTGACCTCTTTGAAGGCTTTTTGAAGGATTCCTTACAGTGCAGTTCTTCAATCAGAAAGTAAATTTCTTGTCATTCAAAGTAGGATAGCAATATATTGTAAATTAGGATTTTACTTTGGCAAGAATGATAAAGAGATTAATTGGACTAGATACCAAATGCTGTTATCCAGATATCCAGGTATAAAGGATGAGTGGCTAGTAGTACAAAGATGAGAGACCATTCCATAGGAGTTGAGTAGCCCTTATTTTATATTTTTCTGATGGTTTATAAAAGAAGACCCATGGCATAAGTATGTGTTTTATTTCTGAGTCATGGGTCTTCTTTTATAAACAGGCCTTTCCCCTGGGTCTCTGTCAGATATAGTAAGGAACATGACTGTCTCTTCACTAGACACCCTCCTCAGCCTCAGCTCCTCACAGCCCAACAACTCTTTGCCGAATGGTTTTGTCCCGTATTCTATTGTTTACATTTGTTGTGGAAATATTCAGTATTACGTATCATAAAGATATTCAAATATAAGATCTGTGTTTTCCTAAATATTTTGATACTCCAAATCCAGCACCCAATGAAAGCATTAGCTTGCTCACTCTGATGTTTTTACTTCAGAATACAAACAACTCTGTATGTGTTTTGGGGTTTGGGAGAGGCCATGTGAAAGGCCATGGCCACAAATATTCAAATCTTGGTTCACAGGAAAGAGTTTGAGAGCATCCCTTGAGCCTGGACCTTTGCTCTGAAGCATCCCTGGAGATGTTTATTCCCTCTGTCTTGTTTGTGTTTGCATGACTGATTAGTTGTCACCCCAAAGATATATTCATTAACATGCATTTATTTGAGTACATAGACTCTAACATGAGGGGGGAAAAAGATATACACATAAATCTTATCATCTTCCTTTACACCTACGTCTTCCTTTTCTACTCTCCAGTATATTCTTCTAAATTCTTATTTTTTGATAATGGAATAGTAATCATCAAAACCCTTCTAAATTTGTTATTTCTTTCCCAAAGAAGAATAAAGTTATGTTCAATGTCTCATTTTCTGACATAACACATAACATCTAATACTGCAATCATTTGAGTTAAAAGCAGTGGAAACTGTCCCAAAACCCAATGGAGTGTAATGATTCACAGGTAGCACAAGGCTTACACAATCTTCCTACCAAACAGCAGCCCTCAAATTTAATTGTCATACCCTGTGCCGCGTAGGGCTTAGTAGAGTTGAAGTGGATTTCTTGAAGGCTGAAAAGGGAGAAAGTAAAAAGTAGACATTAACTTTATTCCAAAGTCTAGTAGGCATAGTTAGAGATGTTACCACCGTTTTTGCATGGAAGGTGATAGGAGATGCTGGGATTTAAATAGGAAAGCTTCTTGGGTTGAGGATTGGTAAATATTGAAGAGGAACTGAGAGGAAGGCATAGACAAAGAATGGTCAAAAACCTATGGGGAAAAAAAATCACAGATTTGACCATGTGGCAAAGAAAATCATAATAAATTCCTCAAAGTAGAAACCTCCCAGGCTATGTGCCTCAACCTTAGTGCAGTAAAATAAAATAAAAATACAAAGGACAAACAAAATTTATTAACTTGGACATTTTAAAATATCATTCTGAAACTTCAGGTTAAAAAGAACAAACAAATCATGAAATTATAGCTAATTTGAAATGAATGGTGAGAGCACTATGCATTATGCACTTTTAGGATATTGCTAAAATGATCTTAGGAAGAAAATAGATACCCTTAAATGCATTTATTATTGTACAAAAATATTTAGAAATAATGAATGAATCATTTCACTAAAGAATCATTTCACTAAAGAACATTTAAGAGAACAATAAAATAAGGGAATTACAAAATATTAAAGATAATACTATGCATAACTTTTTATCAATACCTTTGAAAATCTAAATGAAGTCTGTTCTAGAAGTGAAGGGTGGTACAGTTTCTATAAATGTATTATTGCAAAATTCTTACATTAATAGATTAAAAGAGAAAACGATATGATCATTTCAATAGGTACTGGAAAACTTTGCATCAATTTCTGAGATAAATGTGTAGCAAGTTAGGAATAAAGATAAACTTTCTTAACCTGTATCAAGTACCTCATATAACAAGGAAGTGAGAAATAATTATTTTCATAAAAGTCTGAAATAAAGTAGAATAGTCTAATATCACATTACTAAATATTATACCGGAGGTCTTAGCTAATGACCTAAGAAAGAGAAATTGTATATACGCATTAGAAAGGAAAAAACCAGTAACTATTTTTTTCTACACAATTTGATAGTTAAACCTAAGAAATTAAACGAAAAGCTCCTACAAGCAATTAGAGGGTTTAGAATGAGGTTCATAATAAATCATAAATCATCAGAGAAATCCATAAAATACTTAGGATTAAACCTTAGAAACATCCATCCTTCTAGAGGAAAACTGTGATACATTCTTGGATTACAATAAAAGAAGAGCAAAGGGGACGATTCCGTATTTCTAGATAGAGAGGTTCAATAACATAAACATTTTAGTTCTTCCCAGATTAATCATTAATTTATTGCAATCCTGATAAATATCAAAGGAATTTATTTCATTTGATAAACTGATCTGAAAGGGGAAATGTGAAAGAATATTTTCAGTATCCTAATTTTGGGCTCTTGTGATTCTGAGAAGACAGGAGGATTTAAGTGTGAGACCAGAAACATAGAATAATGGCCTCAGATCATGTTGTGCTAGGTACCAAAGAAATTATCAAAAACTGAGTCTCATTGAAAAGATATAGTTACCAACTGAAGGATCACCAACTGAGTAAATGTGGAATAATTTAAGCATCAAAAAGACTAAAAAATTCAATTGCTGGAAACATACTGAATATACAAAAATCTGTGAGTTCATAGTATGTAAGAGTTAAAAAGGAAAAAAAAAAGTATTGACTACCACTAGAAATAATTAGGGTACCAACTAATTATTGGAAAAAAAAAACAAGTATAAGGAATTCAGAATTTATGTAGCCTTTCATGTATGAACTGAATTGCAAATAACCAAATAGCACTAATTTATGAGGAAAAGATATTCGTTATGAAAAAAATTCAGCTAGTAATGTGGAATGAATGGGAGAAAGAGAAAGTCATGATTTTGCAGCCTTTAATAAAATCATGGATCCAGGCAGTGTTCATCAATGGATAAATGATTACGGCATTGGTTCTCAAATGTACTGTGCGTCAGAATCTCCTGGAGGACTTGTGAAAACATCGATTGTTGGGCCTCACTCCTGTAGTTTCTCATTCAGTATGTTTGGGGTGTGGCCAAGAACATACATTTCTAACAAATTTCCAGGTGATGCTGATGCTGCTAGTCTGAACATCATACTTCAAGAGCCTCAGTTTTAGATAAAATTTTGGTAAGGAAGTTCAAAATGAAAAGATCGAGTATAACCACCTGAATCTACTTTTCAGTCAGTACTAAAGTAGACATTGTGCGCCTCAAGATGTTATGCAAAATGAAATACACAGTTCTGAACTCTATTAGGTAGGGTTCCGAGAGTTCCCACACACACAACGGGGTGTGTGTGTGTGTGTGCACACGTACACACAAATGCCTTGGGAGGAAGGGGAGGGAGAGAGAGAGACAGCGAGAGGAATTGGTACAGGTCACTGTGGAGGCTGACAAGTCCAAAATCTCTAAGACAGGGTAGCAGAGACCTAGGGAAGAATTGATCTTGCAGCTGGAGTCCCAAGGCAGTCTGCTGACAGAATTCCCTCTTCTTCAGAGGCAGTCAGACTTGTCTCTGTTAATGCCTTCAACTGATTGGATGAGGTTCTCCCATATTATGGAGGGTAAACTGCTTTACTGAAAGTCTACTGTAATCTTATCAAAAAATACCTTCACAGAAATATCTAGAATAATGTTTGACCACATGTCTGGATAGCATAGTTTAGCCAAGTTGGCACATAAGATTAACCATCACACAGACACAAAGCATTCTTGCCCAAAAAGTTGAACCTGAATTTAATTAGTCCTCCAGAGGTAACTTTCTTTTACATGAAATACAGGAAAAATAGGAACAAGTTAAATGAAAAAACAAGGCGCAGAAGTGATTAGGCTTCTTCTACGTGTCGGCAGCATTTAAAAAATAAAGAAAAAGGAGGTGGACTGCTCTAGACCAAAAGAGATTTAAGAGACATAACAACCAAATGTGATGTATTGAATTTGTTCAGCTCTTATTCAAACAAATCAATTATCAAAACAAGTTTTAAAACTATTGGGGGACATTTGTTTATGGAGTAGAAGTTAGGTGATATTGATAATTGAAATTGTTAGTTTCAGTTAATATGATTATTGCATTTTTAACTATATATGCGAATGTCTGTTTTTTTTAAAGAAATGCACTCTAAAATTTGTAGGGGTATAATGACAAAATATCTGGAATTTGCTTTAAAATACTTCATCAAAGGAAAAAAAAGAAGGGATAAGCTAAGCAAATGTAGGAAAATCTTGAAAATTTTTGAACCTAGTGTGAGATATGGGAGCTTACTATACTTCTCTTTCTTTTGGTTTTAAAATCTTTTAAATAAAAATTTAAAATACCAAAAAGAATACGTTCCAAAAGAAGAATGATAAAGGAGCACTTATTCATCCAGATATCAAAATATGCTATACAGCTATATAATTAAAACAATGTGGTTTTGCCTTAAAGATAGATCTGTAGCATCTAGAGATATATTTGTGTATAAAAATGTAGTGTCACTTTGAATCAATAAAACAAAGAATGTATTATACAATAGGTGAGTTTGGAACAATTGGATATCCATTTAGAAAATAAATTCTCATAAAATGAGTTAGGGATGATTCCCTCTTTTTCTATTGATTGAAATAGTTTCAGAAGGAATGGTACCAGCTCCTCCTTGTACCTCCGTTAGAATTCATCTGTGAATCTGTCTGGTCCTGGACTTTTTTTGGTTGGTAAGCTATTAATTATTGCCTCAATTTCAGAGCCTGTTATTGGTCTATGCAGAGAATGAACTTCTTCCTGGTTAGTATTGGGAGGGTGTATGTGTCCATGAATTTATCCATTTCTTCTACATTTTCTAGTTTATTTGCAGAGAGGTGTTTATAGTATTCTCTGATGGTAGATTGTATTTCTGTGGGATCAGTGATGACATCCCCTTTATAATTTTTTATTGCGTCTATTTGATTCTTCCCTCTTTTCTTCTTTATATTAGTCTCACTAGCAGTCTATCAATTTTGTTGATCTTTTAAAAAACCACTGATTTTTTGAAGGGTTTTTTGTGTCTCTTCTCCTTCAGTTCTGTTCTGATCTTAGTTATTTCTTGCCTTCTGCTAGTTTTTGAATGTGTTTGCTGTTGCTTCTCTAGTTCTTTTAATTGTGATGTTAGGGTGTCGATTATACATCTTTCCTGCTTTCTCTTGTGGGCATTTAGTGCTATAAATTTCCCTCTACACACTGCTTTAAATGTGTCCTAGAGATTCTGGTATGTTGTGTCTTTGTTCTCATCGGTTTCAAAGAACATCTTTATTTCTGCCTTCATTCCATTATGTACCCAGTAGTGATTCAGGAGCAGGTTGTTCAATTTCCATGTAGTTGAGAGGTTTTGAGTGAGTTTCTTAATTCTGAGTTCTAGTTTGATTGCACTGTCGTCTGAGAGACAGTTTGTTATAATTTCCATTCTTTTACATTTGCTGAGGAGTCCTTTACTTCCAACCATGTGGTCAGTTTTGGAATAAGTGCAATGTGATGCTGAGAAGAATGTATATTCTGTTGATTTGGGGTGGAGAGTTCTGTAGATGTCTATTCGGTCCGCTTGGTGAAGAGCTGAATTCAATTCCTGGATATCCTTGTTAACTTTTGGGTCTCATTGATCTGTCTAATATTGACAATGGGGTATTAAAGTCTCCCATTATTATTGTGTGGGAGTCTAAGTCTCTTTGTAGGTCTCTAAGGACTTGCTTTATGAATCTGGGTGCTCCTGTGTTGGGTGCATATATATTTAGGATAGTTAGCTCTTCCTGTTGAATTGATCCCTTTACCATTATGTAATGGCCTTTTTTGTCTCTCTTGATCTTTGTTGGTTTAAAGTCTGTTTTATCAGATACTAGGATTGCAATCCCTGCCTTTTTTTGTTTTCCATTTGCTTGGTAGATCTTCCTCTATCCCTTTATTTTGAGCCTATATGTGTCTCTGCACATGAGATGGGTCTCCTGAATGCAGCAGACTGATGGGTCTTGACTCTTTATCCAATTTGCCAGTCTGTGTCTTTTAATTGGAGCATGTAGCCCATTTACATTTAAGGTTAATATTGTTATATATGAATTTGATCCTGTCATTATGATGTTAACTGGTTATTTTGCTCATTAGTTGATGCAGTTTTTTCCTGGCATTGATGGTCTTTACAATTTGGCAGGCTTTTGCAGTGGCTGGTACTGGTTGTTCCTTTCCATGTTTAGTGCTTCCTTCAGGAGTTCTTGTAGGGCAGGCCTGGTGTTGACATCCTGATACCAAAGCCTGGCAGAGACACAACAAAAACAGAGAATTTTAGAACAATATCCCTGATGAACATCGATGCAAAAATCCTCAATAAAATACCGGCAAACCAGATCCAGCAGCACATCAAAAAGCTGATAAGTGGGCTTCATTCCTGAGATGCAAGGCTGGTTCAACATATGCAAATCAATAAATGTAATCCAGAATATAAACAGAACCAAAGACAAAAACCAAAACCACATGAGTATCTCAGTAGATGCAGAAAAGGCCTTTGACAAAATTTAATGGCCCTTCATGCTAAAAATTCTCAATAAATTATGTATTGATGGGACATATCTCAAAATAATAAGAGCTATTTATGACAAATCCACAGCCAATATCATACTGAATGGGCAAAAACTGGAAGCATTCCCTTTGAAAATTGGCACAAGACAGGGATGCCCTCTCTCACCACTCCTATTCAACTAGTGTTGGAAGTTCTGGCCAGGGCAATCAGGCAGGAGAAAGAAATGAAGGGTATTCAGTTAGGAAAAGAGGAAGTCAAATTGTCCCTCTTTGCAAATGACATGATTGTGTATCTAGAAAACCCCATTGTCTCAGCCCAAAATCTCCTTAAGTTGATAAGCAACTTCAGCAAAGTCTCAGGATACAAAATAAATATGCAAAAATCGCAAGCATTTCTATACACCAATAACAGACAAACAGCGAGCCAAATCATGAGTCAACTCCCATTCACAGTTGCTTCAAAGAGAATAAAATACCCAGGAATCCAACTTACAAGGGATGTGAAGGACCTCTTCAAGGAGAACTACAAACCACTGCTCAACGAAATAAAAGAGGACACAAACAAATGGAAGAACTTTCCATGCTCATGGATAGGAAGAATCAATATCATGAAACGGCCATATTGCCCAAGGTAATTCATAGATTTAATGCCATCTCCATCAAGCTATCAATGACTTTCTTCACAGAATTGAAAAAAACTACTTTAAAGTTCATATGGAACCAATAAAGAGCCTGCATTGCCAAGTCAATCCTAGGCCCAAAGAACAAAGCTGGAGGCATCACGCTACCTGACTTCAAACTATACTACAAGGCTACAGTAACCAACACAGCATGGTAATGGTACCAAAACAGAAATATAGACCAATGGAACAGAACAGAGCCCTCAGAAATAATACCACACATCTACAACCACCTGGTCTTTGACCAACCTGCCAAAAACAAGAAATGGGGAAAGGATATCTATTTAATAAATGGTGCTGGGAAAACTGGCTAGCCATATGTAGAAAGCTGAAACTGGATCCCTTCCTTACACCTTATACAAAAATTAATTCAAGATGGATTAAAGACTTAAATGTTAGACCTAAAACCATAAAATCCCTAGAAGAAAACCTAGGCAATACCATTCAGGACATAAGCATGGGCAAGGACTTCATGACTAAAACACCAAAAGCAGTGGCAACAACAGCCAAAATTGACAAATGGGATCTAATTGAACTGAAGAGCTTCTACACAGCAAAAGAAACTACCATCAGAGTGAACAGGCAACCTACAGAATGGGAGAAAATTTTTGCAATCTACTCATCTGACAAAGGGCTAATATCCAGAATCTACAAATAACTCAAACATATTTACGAGAAAAAACAAACAACTCCATCAAAAAGTGGGTGAAGGATATGAACAGACACTTCTCAAAAGAAGACATTTATGCAGTCAACAGACACATGAAAAAATACTCATCATCACTCGCCATCAGAGAAATGCAAATCAAAACCACAATGAGATACCATCTCATGCCAGTTAGAATGGCAATCATTAAAAAGTCAGGAAAAAACAGGTGCTGGAGAGGATGTGGAGAAACAGGAACACTTTTACACTGTTGGTGGGACTGTAAACTAGTTCAACCATTGTGGAAGACAGTGTGGTGATTCCTCAAGGATCTAGAACTAGAAATACCATTTGACCCAGCCATCCCATTACTGGGTATATACCCAAAGGATTATAAATCATGCTGCTATAAAGACACATGCATACATATGTTTATTGCGGCACTATTCACAATAGCAAAGACTTGGAACCAACCCAAATGTCCATCAATGATAGACTGGATAAAGAAAATGTGGCACATATACACCATGGAATACTCTGCAGCCGTAAAAAAGGATGAATTCATGTCCTTTGTAGGGACATGGATGAAGATGGAAACCATTCTCAGCAAACTATCTCAAGGACAAAAAACCAAACACCACATGTTCTCACTCATAGGTGGGAATTGAACAGTCAGAACACTTGGACACAGGAAGGGGAACAGCACACACAGGGGCCTGTTGTGTGGTGGGGTAGTGGGGAGGGATAGCATTAGGAGATATACCTAGTGTAAATGACAAGTTAATGGGTGCAGCACACCAACATGGCACATGTATACATATGTAAGAAAGCTGCACATTGTGCACAGGTACCCTAGAACTTAAAGTATATATATAAAAAAGAAAATAAATTCTAAGCAGTTAAGAGCTAAGAAACAAATGTCAAAACTCTAAAATATTAAGGGAAATCATTACCCAATTCAAACCTACTAAGATATTTAAACTCCTGAACAATTAAAAATATCTTAAATATAAAGCTTTAGCATAAAAATTGGAGAAAATTTTGCTATAAAAGACAAAAGATTAACAAGATACACATGGAGCCTCATTCAGAAATAAAAACAAGTAGATAATCAAAGGAAAAATTTGCAAAGGTCTGGACAGACCTTTCAGAAAAGAACTAAAAATATGTGAAGACAAATGGAAGATGAATAAGCAATTGAAAAAAAAGGTCAACCTCATCTGTCATCTATAAAATGCAAATTAATTTTTCAACTAGCAGATAGTCAAAAATTAAAAGCCCAGTATTGGATATACAGTACTGATGAGGGTGCAAGGAAATATGCAGCCTCACAAACTGTTGGTTGGAAGGTAAATTGGTAAAGCTCATTTGTTAGGCAACTTGATAGTACTCTTCAAAAATTGTAAAACAAAAACTCATTGACCAAGCAATTCATTTTTACTCTTTAGAAATACTGTCACATGTAGAGATACTTCTTATAAGGATATTAGCAACAAATTAGAAATCCACTATGATAAGTGCCTATCAGTAACCAAATTTTGATATGTCATTGCCATTAAATGCTATATAATAGAAGGAAGACTGAAGGAAATCTGTAGTGATTGACATGGCAGTATTCATGGCATTAAGTGTAAAAGAGTAAGCAGATTGTATTCCGTGGGTTGCACTTTGTCAAAGGCTATACTTAACAACGAGAATCTATTTTTGCACTGTAGCATCTAACAGGAAAAGGCATTATTTACTTCATCCCAAACAGTTTCTTTTACTTCATAAGGTCAGTGCAGGCTGAATGTTGTGATGTATTTTTAAATAGGATCCTGGATGCTATTGATTTTGTCCTTAATTTTAGGGAAAAGAGACCATGATTAAGTCAATTGTCAAGACTCACAAATCAGCAAGCAGCTCTGTCACACATTGCATGGAGCTGTGTCTGGGAGGCGCTTACATTATCAAATGGCTTTAAATGCAAGCAGATGAAAGTGTTGGATGACATTCTTCTAAAGAGGAGGGCCAGCCCTCTACCAATTTCGAGAGTAATAAAGAGTTTCATTATTTGAGAGCTAAAAAGGAATTGGAAAAGTTAGGGTTTTCTGTACTATTTAAACTTACATGACAACCTGGAAAGCAGAAATTAAGTTAGAAGGCCAATCTGTATCTACCATCTAGGATTTTTCCTTAAGAAGTAACTTTTAATACCTCTTTTCCCCCTTGTCAAGCTTGATAAAGCTTGCTTTATGAAATTTCAAAACTGTAAAAAAAAAAAAAAGCTTTCCTTATAAATAATACTGTTATACTTGTTACTTTTGCTCCCTTCATTAAAAAATGACATCCTGGAGAACCATCCATAGTTTGCTTAATTTTAACAATTTAAAAAGTTGTATATCATATGTGATTATCCAGATAATAGTGATTATAAACATTTGTTTATGTTTCAAATGTCATTTTTCAATTTTTCCAAAACTTAATTTCAAATACCCAACTCTTTGAAGTGGGGAGACAATAGGTTAGTGCTGTAAACATCTGTGCATTGACAGATCCCATGTGAATACTGACAACAGTGTTTGGGAAAATTTGAAAGATAAGATGTAATCAGAAAAACACATTTCAATAATGTTTATTTGAACATCTCTTGTTTTCTTGTGAATTTTGACCTCAGGTTACTTTAGAAATGCATAGTGCATCTTCAGATATTGCTCTACAAGTTTGAATAGCATTTATTCTCAGGTGCTCTGTCTTCTCTGGCATATAAAATTACAGGGTTCTTATATAATATCAAAAAAGCAGAAAGTCGTGGGAGTTATACAATTTCATTATGTCAAACAGGAATACATTAAAGCTTACTGTTTGTTAAAGTTAAAAATACATTTGCTGAAATTGCTGGAGAAATTCAAGCACAATCATGTCAAAAAAAAAAAAATGAAAAGGAACTAAAGTGTGATCTTCTAAAATTTTCTTAGTCCAATTCATGAAACAACATTGTGTATTACAATGTTATTGCCTTTCCCAAAAAGTGATTTTGCACATAAATTTTAATAAAATAGATGTTTGCAGTGGGTTAACACACTGCTAAGCAGTGACTGTCCTGAAACTACTTTGTGGAATTTAAAATGTTAGTAAAAGCAAATCTGCATACATGATGCACACACACCACACTGATTTTAGAAAATGTTATTCAGATGAAAGTTTAGCTTTTAATTAAATGTTTAGTCTTGTGTACATGTATTCGTTTATGCTATAGAAACGTTACGAGTTGTGCTAATGCTGTTATTTGCTCTCTGAGTATAAGAGCTCATTTGCCTTGAAACATGGTGTAAGAAGAATAGTTTTCAAAAGATATAACTATATGTATTAGTTCATGATACCGTGAATGTAACTTACATTGTCAGAGTAGGAATGGATTTAAATATAGGTACATGTGTTTTTGTTGGTGGTGGTGGTGGTGTTTGTTTTGTTTTTTTTTTTTTTTTTTTTACTATGTTTTGAAATGTGGTTACAAACTGTCAGTGCATGGGCCAGATAGGACCTGCAGATGGGATATCTTGGGCCCAAACAGCTTCTTTTTTTAGACAATCAGGGAAGACATTAAAAAATTATAGAGATTTCACATAAAAAACTGGACTCCAGGGTTTTCTTGAAAATCCAAAGGAAAATGGCACTCAAGCACGGCATCCCGTGGTTGCCACTATGCGAAGTAGGTGGCCTCTGTTCTGATGGTTCTTGAACTCTTCTGTTCAGTACAGTCACCTCCACTGCAGCATCTTCCTTCCATGGAAGCTGAGTATAAGTTACCACTCATTTTTGTAATTACAAATTATATCTCTCACAATCCAGAAATATTTAGCAGAAACTGCATGTCTAGGAAATGAGAAAACAACAAATTGAGATGACTGAATATTTCAAACAGAATTGTTGAAGTAACAGAAAGTGATTTACTTCATTTATTTTGGTTTATTTCCTGCCAAGTTTTAGAGATAGTTAAAAAACATTTTATTGGGATGTAATTCATATACCATAAAATTCAGTCATATAAAATTTACAAATCAGTGGTTTTTAATATATTCACAAAGTTATGCAGTCATCACTATCTAACTTTAGAAATTTCCATCATCACAAAAAGGAACCCATAATGATTAGCAGTCTTTATAGGCATTTTAAAGTATGAACCTAGTAGAAAATGTGAAACATAGGAATCAGCTCTAGTCTGTAATCCAAATTTTATTTCAAATTTGGGAAACTTGATTTTCATATCTTATAAACAATTGTCCTTTTCTAGCTTTGCATATCTTTTATATTTTATACTAAAGAGCATTTTATCTCTTCATCTAAGATACTGATTTGAAAAATAAAAAATAAAAACTTTGTACATATGCACATATATAGGCCAAGTTCATGACTCTATTACTAGATAATTTCACGGAGATAGACATCTGTTCTATCTGTGTAATGTTCAGCTCATGCTTTGTTTTGTTTTTTAACTTACTAGACTACCCCGAGTCACTCTAACATGCGATTTGCTGAAAATGCAGTGCGTTATTTGCTAGTTATTGCTTTATCTTTCAGAAATTGCAAAAGAAGACTAATGTAAGACTCAGTCACTCCTAAGAAAAAGTGATTTTATCTGGCTCAAACTGATCACCTAATTACTATTTTTTCCCCTAAATGCTCTCAACCTCTGATATTACAAAAATTTCCATTTTACATTTGTTGTAAAATGCTCTCAACCTCTGACATTCCAGATATTTCCATTTTACATTTATTGATCTGTCATTTTCTCTCTTTGTTTCTCCTTTTCAAAATCTGCAATAGCACTTGCCAGTTTGCATTGGCTGGCACTCTTTTTTCTGGTATTTCCCTAAAGATTAACTCTAAACTCTTTCCAGTATATGACCCAGCCATCCCATTACTGGGTACATACCCAAAGGATTATAAATCATCATGCTGCTATTAAGACACATGCACATCGCATAAGTTTATTATGGCACTATTCACAATAGCAAAGACTTGAATCATCCCAAATGTCCATCAAAGTGACAGACTGGATTAAGAAAATGTGGCACATATACACCATGGGAATACTCATGCAGCCATAAAAAGATGAGTTTGTGTCCTTTGTAGACATTGGATGCAGCTGGAAACCATCATTCTTAGGCAAACTATCACAAGAACAGAAAACTTAAACACCACATGTTCTCACTCATAGGTGGAACTGGAACAATGAGATCACTTGACTCGAAGGGAACATCAATACTACCGGGGCCTATCATGGCAGGGGAGTGGGGAGGGGGAGGGATTGCATTGGGAGTTATACCTATGTAAATGATGAGTTGATGGGTGCTGACGAGTTGATGGGTGCAGCATACAACATGGCACAAGTATACATATGTAAATAAACCTGCAATGCTATACATGTACCCTGAACTTAAAGTATAATAATAATAATAAATAAATAAATAAATAAATAAATAAATAAAAATAAAAATGTCTCTCCTTAGCTTCAGACTCTCATACCTGGCTTCCTCTAACTCAACATCTCCGCTTGGCATGTCTAAGAAGCTTTGCAAAGGCAACGTACCCAAAGCAAACTGCTTATAGTTTCCTCCAGACCTGCAGCTCTTAGGCTCTTCCCATCTCAGTAAATGGCACATTCAGGCTTTCTGTTGCTTGGTCTACAACTTTGGAGTCATCTTTGCTTTCTCTTTTTCATACTCTACCTCTGTTCTGTTATCAAATTGTATCTACTTTCCATTCAACATATCAGTTTGCGCTTCCTCTGCTGCTTTTACCCTGGTCCAAGTCAGCATCAACTCTCACCTGCCTCTGCCCTTGCCATCAAGCACATTACTCCTGATACAACAGCTAGAAGACCAGATTAAATTATACACTGGATCATGTCACTCTTTTGTTCAAATGTCTACAGTCATTTTCCACCTCATTCATTCACAGATATACCAATTGCCAGTCCTTTTTTTTTTTTTAGATGGAGTTTTCCTCCTGTTGCCCAGGCTGGAGTGCAGTGGCGGGATCTCAGCTCACTGCAACCTTCGCCTCCCGGGTTGAAGCGATTATCCTGCCTCAGCTTCCTGAGTAGGGGGGATTACAGGCATCCACCACCACGCCCCGCTAATTTTTTTGTATTTTTAGTAGAGATGGGGTTTCACCATATTGTGCAGTCTGGTCTTTAACTCCTGTCCTCAGATGATCTGCCCGCCTGGGCCTCCCAAAGTGCTGAGATTACAGGTGCGAGCCACTGCACCTGGCCCGGCAGTCTTTTTAAGACTGTGACTTACATGGCTTTATATTCTCTCATTGGTCTCTTTGTTAATCCTTGAATACACCAAGTCTGCTCCCGCTTCTGGGTCTTTGTGCATGCTGTTCCCTTTACCTGGAATTTTCTTGCCTCAAACATCTACCTGGTTCACTCTGCATTTTCTCATTCTTACTCAAATGGCATCTTCTCAGTGAGTCCTCTGGCCACCCTTTCCAACATTTTTCTGTCTAAGAATCCCTGATACTTGCCATCGCCCCGCTTCCTGCTTTATATTTTCTCCTCATACTTATCACTACCTAACATTATTAGGTATTAATCTATTTTAAATTATCTGTCTCCTCCAGTGGAATGCAGTCTTTACTAGAGGAAACATCTCTATCTGTTATTTTTCACTGCCTTATCTTCAGTGCTTCACAGTTTTTGGAACATAGTAGATGATCAGTAAATATTTCTTGCTTAGAAGAATGCAACCTTTTCATCCTTTAATATCAGAACATTGAGAAATGGTCCACAAGAAATTTCACCCGTGGCATATTAAGCTGCTGTTAAGCAAAGTCTGTTCTATCTCATAATTGGGCAAGTTAACTTTTTTAGCTGAAGTGTGTGACAAATAAATAGTGGGTTTAGCTGACCCATATTCTATGTGAACTAACAGTGTGATATGTCTACCCAGAAAATGAAAGTGGTTATTTGTTAGCATAGAAGAAAGGCGATAACAATTTTACTGTATTCTGCATAGTTGGAACATGTATTATTTTCAGTTCTGGACACCACATTTTTAACATTATTTCAATAAATTGTGGTATTCTACAGAGGATGCTTGCCTGGCAAAAACCTAGAAACAGTAGGAAGAACTGTTGGAGGATCTAGAGTCTCCTCCTGTCAAAGGTAGAGATTCAGATTGTAGAAGGTGGAGGGTTCCTATGAAGGCTGATGCATATTTTCAAATATTTGAAAGATTTATTAAAAAGGGTAAGGATGAGATTTAGCTTCTATAGCTATAGTAAGAACAAGTAAGACCAGTAGGAGGCGTATGTTGGCTTAGCCTGTGGAAAAGTCTTACTGAAAAGACTATCCAAAATGGAGTAAGTTCTCTTCTGAGCAAATAAATTGCCTATTGCGGGAAACCATCTGGGTAATGGTCTGTGAGTGATAATGTTGAGAGGTTGGATTGGATGACCTATAAAGTCTTATCCTCAGACAGTAATTTCTTCTTACAAGATAATATGGATTTGAAATTTACTTGTCCTTATTGTAATGATATCAGTATTTTTAGCCATGGTGTTGATTTTTTTTTTTTTTTTGACTGATGTCATAAAGTGCTTACAGTCTATGGAAGACTTGAATTCCTGCTTGAAATTTGGAATTGATTATATCAAGACTTTTTTCTTATGTGTAACAGTTTACAAAGTCATTCAAACTTTCCAACAATCTCAGTAGCAACTTATTTTTCATAGTTTACACTGCCATTTTTTTGCATTGATTTCTGGGTTCCATGGGATTAATATTTGTTATAATATGGAAATTTACATTTTTTACATCTCTAGGGAAATAAATGGACTGATTTGACCCAAGCTCGCAGCAAATAATATGAGATTTAACAGAGTTCTCAACAATCCTTGGCCACCAAAATTGAGACCTGATAGCGTTTAGAACACAAAACACTTGAAAGTTCCAAATTTCTGACTTAGAAGAGGTATTTTCTGAATATCAACATTAAACTGTGACAACATGAGTTTCAACATTTTTAGAATTTAACCAGTTAGTAAGAATACCAGAACTGCACTGTTTGTTGAGTTCAGATACTTTCTAGAAATTGTTTCTAAGTAAATAATAGATGTTTCTCATTTGCATCAAAAAATGCCGAAATTATTTACCAAGTAACAGATTTTAAAATATATCATGCATTGTATTACTGAGCAATCATTTAGGAAATGTCAAGGCCATAAGATAATTGCCTTATTGCATATGGCCTATACTTCACTTCTTTATATGTGGATATTTGTTGTGATTTACAGTTTAGTTACAAGGAAATGAATCAATATTAGCCAACACATAAAAAAGTACTACAGTTATTTGGCCAAGTTATATCTCAAATAACTTCTAAAGTTGTAAAATTTTTATTTATCAGGCCCCCTATAAGGACATGATGACATTTGTTTTTTGAAAGGGCAAAGGGGAAGGATGAGTGAATTAAGTGTCTGTGAAGTAGCATTCAGAGTAATCTGAATTAGTGAAGATGTGGAAGGTGATGCCATCTGTTTTTTTAAGCAGGTACATGTTTCCTGTAATACACATTTAAACTGAACTTTAATTACAAAAGGAAAATATTCAGATTTCCCCCTCTTACTAAACAGTTTTACATTCCTCTTTCTGGTGGCCACCAAATTTTGTAATTCTTTTCCCTCCCACCTGTAAATAAAAGCAATTCTTTCCTAAAAAACAACTAAGAGGATGACCATTCTGAAAGTTTCTCCTTCATTAAAACCCAGTGCTTAAGTCATAGAGTTATCTGGCTTTCAGTATTACAACTGAGGTCAAATGCTGACAAAAACTGAAGTGCTAGGGGCATTTAAGTTTGTATTTAACTGTGTACACAGGGAGATTTAATGGCAGGAATGGAATCATCCAACAGGTGCACTTGAACTGAAGGACCTCTACATTTTAAAAAAGGAACAGGAAGTTTTTCTGAACTCCATTTAAAGAGATTTTTATGTTTCTAAAATGACCCACTTTTATAAGGGGGGTAACTCAATAAATTAATGACTCACACATAGGAATATTTAAGTTGGACTCAAAATATGGGTTAAGTTTCACATGTAAAATATTGAATTTATACACATCCATGAAAGCTGAATATGCTACTTGTTCTGGTGGAGCACTGACCTAAAATTGTATGTTCGCATCTTCAAAAGCCCTGGAAGAAGGCTGCCTCTTCACTAAAATAGATGGTGGGGAGGGTAAAACCTCCTTTTTTAGCTCCCATAACTTGTATTCCAGCTTAGACCATTCTAAATATATCTTCAAAGTTTGTGATATGGTGATGACAAATAGCAGGAATCTTTGTTTTAATTATAGATATATTAAGTGATCATCACTTTTTACACTTTGTATATACCTAATCCAACTAATTCTTCCCCTCAAAGCACCAGCCCTAGTAGGAGATGCTGTTATTGTATTAGGTTGTTGCAAAAGTAATTGTGGTTTTACTTTTGCACCAACCCAATTACTTTTGCACCAACCTAATAATTGCACCAACCTAACAATTGTTACTTTGGGTGCAATTAATTTTGCACCAACCTAATAATTGTTTTAGCCATCCTCTGCAAGGCAATATGGACTTGGAGCTGTTGAGGTCACTTTGGACCACGTACTCTCAGAAAGCCCTTAATGTCATGGGAGTATTTTAAAATTACACATTAGTGGTTTTTAACTTTGACTGCTCATTACAATCACTTGGGGAACTGTTTTAAATACCTATACTTCCCCACCCCCAGACATAATCAATTTCTATAGGTCCAGCATGGATATACTTTAAAAGTCCCTCAGGTGATTTCAATGTGCAAACACAAGTTAATCACAAGTGGGCTGTATAGAACCACTGGCCATGGGAACTGGTCTGGTGTTCTAGATGGTTTGGGTGGGAGTTTTAGGGAGTCAGAAAACTAGGGACAACTAGATGTATGAAAGACCTCAATAGAATTGTATTAAAAATGACTGGGCTCCTTCTCGCCCTGCATTTGAATTTGGAACTTAATATAATTGAACATGTCATTTATTCATGTTACAAGTGTGTATTGACCATGTACTTGATGCCATGCCCTGTGCTAAGCGTGAGGATAAAACGGTGCTCAGGAGAGCCCTGCAGTTGTTCAAGTCAAAACTAAATGATTCACCAGTTATCATAGATTACCACAGTAAAGACAAGCACATGGGGGAGATATTTATCCAGAAGGAAGAGAAAAGAGAAGTTAAGAGAAGTCCAATGAAGTTTAAGCTGAAAACTGAAGGATGACTAGGATTTAGCCAGATGAGAGTGTGAGAATGGGAGTATTCTGAGATACTGAAAGGCCAGAACCTAGAGAGTGCACATACGTGTCACAAAATAGGAGAATCCAAATTGTGCTGGGGAGAGGAGTCCCAAGATTAGAAGAGTTAGATGAATTTAAACAGATCAACAGATTGAAGGATTACATAAAGGGTCATACCATTATCCATGCAAGCATTGCTTCAAGTTTTGCTTTAGCGTTGAGAACAGATTGGAAAAGCAAGAAGAGTGAAGCAGGGGAAAGAGACACTGAAGCAGAAATTTAGGTAAGAGATGATGGTGGCTTTATTCACAGAAGTAGAATTGGAGAAAAGTAAGCCGATTTGAGAAGTAGGAGTTTTGGATACTGAGTATTTGGAGACAGAAAAGTGGAAAGAAGTAAGGATGACACCCATGTTTTGATGTGGGAATTTGACAAAATTAAAATAAGCATAGAAGAGAAACAGGTTTAGAGAAGTTGATGAATTTGGTGTTGAATATATTCCATTGAAGGTTCTTGTGAAATGAACAGACGAACTGTGTGGTAGATAGCTGATAACATAAATCTAAAGTTTGTGGCAGATATTGGGGGTAGGGGTGGACTTGGAGGGTATAAACATTCACAGAGTAATTAAACCATGGGAGTGGATGACCTTATCTAGAAAGTGAGAAGAGAGGGAGACCTCTCTTCTTCTTCTTCTTTTTTTTTTTTTTTCCTTCAACTTTTAAGTTCTGGGATACATGTGCAGTGTGTGCAGGTTTGTTACATAGGTAAACGTGTGCCATGGTGGTTTGCTATATAGATCAACCTGTCACCTAGGAATAAAGCCCAACATGCATTAGTTTTTCTTCCTGATACTCTCCCTCCTACAACCCGGTGATAGGCCCCAGTGTGTGTTATTCCCCCACCTGTGTCTATGTGTTCTCACTGTTTAGCTCCTACATATGAGTGAGAACAAGTGGTGTTTGGTTTTCTGTTCATTAATTTGCTGAGGATAGTGGCTTCCAGCTCCATCTACATCACTGCAAAGGACATGCTCTTGTTCCTTTTTATGGCTGCATAGTATTCCATGATATGTACGTGCCACATTTTCTTTATCCAGGCTATCGTTGATGAGCATTTGTGTTGATTCCGTGTCTTTGCTATTGTGAATAGTGCTGCAATGAACATACACATCCATGCATCTTTATAGTAGAATGATTTATATTCCCTTTGGTATGTACCCCATAATGGGATTGCTGGGTCAAATGGGTATTTCTGACTCTAGATCTTTGAGGAATCACCACACTGTCTTCCATAGTGGCTGAACTAATTTATACTTCTACTAATAGTGTAAAAGTGTTCCTTTTTCCCTGCAACCTTGTTGTTTCTTGTTTTTTGTTGTTTCTTGACTTTTTAATAATTGCCATTCTGACTGGTATGAGAAGGTATCTCATTGAGATTTCGGTTTGTATTTCTCTAATGATCAGTAGTAATGTTAGGCTTTTTTAAAAAAATGTTTATTGGCTGCCTGAATGTCTTCTTTTGAGAAATGCCTGTTCATATCATTTGCCCACTTTTTAATGTTTTTTTTTTTCTTGTAAATTTGTTTAAGTTTCTTATAGACTCTGGATATTATACCTTTGTCAGATTGGTAGATTGCAAAAATTTTCTCCCATTCTGTAGGTCATCTGTTCACTCTGATGATAGTTTTTTTGGTTGTGCAGAAGCTCTTTAGTTTGATTAGATCCTATTTGTCATTTTTTGGCTTTTGTTGCAATTGCTTTTGGCATTTTCATCATGAAATCTTTGCCTGTGCCTATGTCCTGAATGGTATAGCATAGATTTTCTTCTGGGGTTTGCATAGTTTCGGGTTCTACTTTTTTCTTTTTCTTTCTTTTTTTTTTTTTTTTTTTTTTTTTTTGAGACAGAGTCTCGCTCTGTCGCCCAGGCTGGAGTGCAGTGGCACAGTCTCCGCCTACTCCAGCCTCCGCCTCCCGGGTTCACGCAGTTCTCCTGCCTCAGCCTCTTGAGTAGCTGGGACTACAGGGGCACACCACCACGCCCGGCTAATTTTTTATGTTTTAGTAGAGACGGAGTTTCACCGTGTTGCCCAGGCTGGTCGTGAACTCCTGAGCTCAGGCAATCGGCCTGCCTTGGCTTCCCAAAGTGGTGGGATTACAGGTGTGAACCGTCATGCCCGGCCTCGGGTTTTAAATTTAAGTCTTTAATCCATCTTGACTTAATTTATGCCTCTCTTCTTAAAGTTTAAGGAATAAAAGGGATCGTGGTAGGAATACTAGGTTACTACACTGGATATCACTATAACTAGTTTGTAGTTCTGACTTTGCCACTGCCTATAACTATGCCATGGGTAAAGGATTTAATTGTTCTCATTTCATTTTCCTAATCCATACCAGGAGAAACTCCCACCCCCACCTACCTTGTAAAGTTGTACAATGGGCTGAATGGTGGTACCCCAGAGATGTCCATGTTCTATTTCCTGGAACCTGTGAAGTTGTCAGGGTATATGAAAAAAAGAGAATTAAGGTTGTATATGTAATTAAGTTGCTGTCAGCTGATGTTAAGTGAGGGAGGTTATCCTAGTGGGCCCAAAGTAATCACAAGGGTTCTTAAATGTGGAGGCAGGAGGCAGAAGAGAGAGAACCAGAGAGACGATAGGGTGAAAAGGGATCGGCCTAATGTTTTCGGCTTCCAAGGAGGAATGTGCCATGAGCCAAGAAATGCTAAAAGCTGGTAAGGTAAGAAAACATGTGATTTCTAAGAAATAATAGAAGAAGAAATGCAGCCTGCTGACAGTTTGATTTTAGCTCACTGAGACCCATTTTGGACTTCTGACTTCCTGGACTGTAATAATAAATGTGTGTTATTTTAAGCCACTAAGTTTACAGTCCTATTGCTGTAGCATCAATAGGAAACTAATATAAGTATTAGGTAGATGAAATCAGATTATGGATATGAATTGGTCTGGAAGACAGCAAATGGATAGACAAATGGACATGCTTATGAGGGCATGTTTATGTGCTCAGCTACTCATTCCAGTGACAGATATTGAGCACTAGATGTGGGTAAATTGTTGTTCCAGGTGTGGTTGGTTTTAACATTAGACTCTTAAGCAGTTACTGTGTTAACAGGGAAGATGATCAGAAGACAAAGGCACATAAATACTCATTTAACAAAGAGAATGCTGGTGTTTAGATATCTCTGGACTTCTAAGTGGCGTGTCAGAGCAGTTGTAGTAACAAAAGACAATTTCTCCATGCCAAGGAAGGTCGGCCCACATTCAGGCCCCCCTTCCAGACTGTTCAAGGGCTTAACTGTCTCTGCAACGACTTGTGCTGGAGTCTTAGATGAGCTTGAGCTTCAGGCTATTGACCTTGAAGAAATTAATAAAACTTTTTGAGTCTCTGGTATACCTAGCTTATAGAGCTACTCTGAAGAGATAAGTATATATTTCATTATTTTCCCCTTTTCTCTTCTCTCCACTCCTAATCTCAACCAATTTCTCTTCCCATAAAAAATCTGAAGATTACTGGTTTCAGCTGGACTTTAGTAATGCTGGTAGAATTACCGCAAGCACTTTGCTTTTCCTCATATATCATCATAAGAGATTAGAGTGTGTTTTTAAATACTATGCAAGTTCTCTGTTCTGTTCTCTTTTTTTTTAAGTTCATGGTATTAAAAGAAATATGTTGCAGACAATACCAGACGCCAGACCTTAAGAAAAACAGAGTTGGGGTTGCTGACCTGAGCATGACCTTTGCCCCAGGAGGACTTAGGCCAGCAAGCCACAGAACCTGGGAAGGATATAGAGAATGAAGTAAAACAGACTGAGCTTTAGAAGCTAGGTGGAAGAAGGCTGTGACAAAAAAAGTCATGGTATGTTGTTAACAGTCAGGCAGCGGTAAGTTCTGTGCCATGATCCACATCAACCCTAACCTCAAGTAGCAAGAACAGCAATGAAAATAATGTATTTCCTTCTGGAGTACTTAATTGTTTGCCAAGGACTATCTCAATGACGTTACAAGTAATCCTCAAAATATTTCCTTAAGTAAGTAATGTGATTATCACTCCCACTTTACAGATGGAGAAACTGAAGTATAGAGCAGTCTACTAATCATCCAAGGTCATACACCTGGTAGGGGGCTAGTAGAGTCACGTGGCATACTGGCAGAGCCCTCAACCTGGAATCTAAGAACTTGTGTTCTTTAGAGTAGAACACCTATCAGACAATAGCAAGGGCCTGGCCCCAGTTTAGTTTCTGAGGCTGAACCTCCAGGAGGAAAGCTGACATCTTAGCATCAACAATGGGAATATAATGCAGCCATCAGAAGTGGGTATCTGGAGTACCCTGAGTGTGGAGATGATGGCTAAAGAAGCACAGTTGTCAATTGCCTAACAAGAGTAGCTAGATAACATGCCAGAGTGTAGAGCTTAAGGCCCCTCACTCCCAACTGACCACACTGCCTGTGGTCATTCCCCTAGACGCTTCCACCTCAGGCGCTGTTTGAGGATCCTGGCGCTCGCAAGTCCATCCAGTCAGAGTTGGGCACATCAAATGTATCACCAGCCAAGTTGTGGACCACACTCTCCATTTATACAAAGAGAACCCCAAATGATTCAAATTATAAAGAAGAAGGCGTAGAGAGGTTTCAAGCTATCAGTGGGACAGGGCCTCTGTATCCTATTAAAGGATTTTCACAAAACTATTAAAGAAAGTAGGAAGCCTTTTATAAGAATTGTGCAAACCAAATCCAAAACGGCATCGTGTCTTCCCCCCTTATAATACTGTTACTATGGAAAGATATTATATGTGCGTTTTTGAAGACTTTAAAATGGAAATAAACATTTTCCTCAAATCAGCTATCATCATCAAAATGAGAATCTGTCTTACTGTTAGAAATTCTGAGTTAAAAAAGTTTCTATTTCTAAAACTAAATGCTGATGAGAGCTTATACAGTCCAAAATAGAAATGTTTTTTTCCTAAGCATAAACATCTGAACTTGAGTTATAGTTAGCTGGTCCAGTATTGCATAGAAAAGACTGTTCACACATACACACAGATGAGGATAAAGATACATCTTTTGCTCATTCTTTGAGTTATAATTGCTCATCTTTCTAAAATATTAAACCAAAGATCCACAAAGAATGCTATTGGCCTCCAAAAATATATCACCTTTAGTGGAAAATATGTTAGAATGTGTATCTCAATATTTGGAATTTTAACCATCCCCATTTTTGTTCAGTTCGAAGAATCTCAAATAAGGTGAGGCCAAAATTGAATAATATACTCCTGTTACCCTAAAAGAGTGTGGAAGATCAGCTTCCCTTGCAATGGTCTTTTTTTTTTTTTTTCACTAATACAAAGATTTTCTGATGTTTCAATGTGCTATTCTATCCCTTTTATCAGAATGAAGCTTCCCTGCAGATGATGAAAGAAACACCCTTTTAAACGCATTTAGTTTGGCATTCACTTTCTCAGATACATTTGGAATAACATAGTGGAGTATACTTAATCAAGCTGAAAACAAGCACTCAATGCAAGGAAAAGACATACATCCTAGCAGTCATCAAGTTAGATATTCTCTATACAAATAAGGTGCCCCTAACCCCGAGGGCAGTCAAGCTTCTACCAAGTGGACCACTCTTCTCACTTTGAATGGGAAATGGCAAGAAGCCACATTGGCCCTGAGGCCTGAGAAATGCTGCCAAATAGATATAAGCCAGGGAATCCGAGGGATTACATTTTAGAGTTTGTCCAAACATTACACCAAAGAAGGACTCCATCCTATAAACAATAATAATAAAGCTTATTTGAGATATGCTTTTTGTAGAATACGCTCTATAAAGGGGGAGAAGGTTCTTTTGGAATTTAGAAATCAAGCATGAAAGGCAAGAAAACCATCTAAACTAAGCTTAAACTGTTAGTCCACTGGAAAAATTGCATGCCTTAATTTGCTAACAATCTCAGGGGTGTGGTAACTGCAGGAGAAGCCAAGTATATTTTCAGAACTTTTAGCAAGGAGCAGCCTGCCTTAGCCCTACCCAATGAACACTGTCTTTCCTTCCTAGTCATTGTCCATTCAGGCCTGCACATTTTAGCAGACTGAGACTATCCTTCTGTTGTCTTAGAATCATCTTGGTAAAGACATATAGCTGGGGACATTTCTGCCTGATTAACCCTCAGTGCAATTTTGATTTCATTTAGAATCTGAAGACATGAGTTGATTCATAACAAATGTTTCCTCACTGGGCATGCTGTTTCACTCACTGACAATTTGCTACGTAGGATACAGAAGAAATATGAAAGGTGATAAAAATGTCTGAAGGAGATAGCTATTTAGTTCAGAAAAGAACAATAGACTTAAATTACTGGTGCAAAATATAGGACATGACATATAATTAAATGTTCATCTATGTCTCAAAGACCGAATGCTGTGAACATTCTGCCAGGCCAAAATGGTGAAACCCCTTCTCTAATTAGCCAGGTGTGGTGGCACACATCTGTAATCCCAGCTACTTGGGAGGCTGAGGCCGGAGAATCACTTGAAACCAGGAGGCACAGGTTGCGGTGAGCCGAGATGGTACCACTTCACTCCAGCCTGGGCTATAGGGTGAGACTCCATCTCAGAAAAAAGAAAAAAAAATTCGAAAGAAAAAATACTGGAAGAGTCTGGGGAGACTTTGTGGAAATGATGGTTCTTGAACTAGACTCTCAGGGCTGGTTTTGAGGAGTGTGAGGGACATTTTAGCTAAGGAAATCCCATGGCATTAGGACATTTGGGCATCGGGGTTTGTTAATTGTGAGAAAATGGCCATTGGGTTCAGATACCACTAGGCTCATTTCTGCTCTGTCCATACTTATAACATTATGTCCTAGGACAGATTCTTTAAATTCCAAAAGCCTTAGACTTCTTATTTGTTGATTGACGATGACACAAAAATCAACCTGGCTATGGTCTGGGATCAGGATTAAATAAGATCTAACATATAAAGTGTTTAACATAGTGCCTGCATTTGCACTATGTAGCCATGCCATGGGATATGCATAATAATGTTATTTTGTATTATTTTTCAGTCCATATTTTACCCAATAGTCATCTTTTCCATATTTGATAGTGTTTTTAAACCCTTCTATTTGGATATTACTTCTCTTTTATCATCCCTTGAATTCTTGCCTCCTCTTTATGGCTCTTTACTTGGCTCAGAAGAACTTCACTTGGCTTCTTTCTTCTTTGTATTGGTGATTTTTTTTCACACACATGTCTTTAAGAACAATTTTACTCTTTCCCCTAACCTCTGTGCTGCATTACATTTCTAGACATCTGCTGGACTTTTCCACTTGGATATCCCACTGGCCCTGGAGCTGAACATATCTAGAGCAGAGCCCATCATTCCTTCTGCTCAACTCACATCTCCTGCTGGTGATCACTCATCATTAATGGTACCAATTGGTTCCTGGTCAGTTGTAAGATCTCATTGTCAGTGTTGACTGCTTTTTTCAATTCTCATCATATTAGTTGTCAAATCTATAGCTTGCATTTATTTTTATCTTTTCTGTTTCTATTGCTACAGCCCCATATGGGAACCCTATAACTCTTTCTGACTAGTGTCCTCGCTCTTCTATAGTCCATCTTCTCTGCAATCCTTCCTCTCTGCAGTCCATCCTGCACATCAGTCTTCCAGTAACCTGGCCATGATCTCACACCATCTCTGCTCAGAAGCCTCCAGTGCTTTCCCGTTCACTGTCTGCTGAATAGTTTCTTTAAGCAGGCATCCAAGCCTTTCTACACAAGACCTGGCTCCCCTTCCAGCTTTGCTCTGGCACACTTGTACACATATCCTTTGGGCATTCTGTTAACCAGCCAAACTGAATAACTGATACTCCTTCAACTGCCCTTTGCATTTTGACTCTGGGCATGTCTTTCTGTCTACAATGCCTGCCTCCTCCCAGCTTTGCATTTTAAGCATCACATTTACCCTTTAAGACTCAGCTGAGATGCCAAGTTCTGCATGAAGTTGCCCCTTTATTCTTACAGAATTTGTCCCATTCTACCTATAATTGTGTTTATACATTTTTTTATCTTCTATTAGGTCCTAAGTGCCATGAGCACATGAATGGTATTTTATTTTTCTTGTTTCCCTGCTGCTTCCTAAAACTGTGTCTTTCCTGTAACTGCTATTCAAAAAATGTTTTCTGAATGAATAATATAGTGGGAAACATAAAGCCATTTAATAAAGCAAGGAGGGATATTGATGAAAGTAGGATTCAGGAAAGGTTAGCCCGGTACAATTACATGAAGGATATGAGCTAATTTTTCAGAATATTTGAAAGTTACAAAAGAATAAAATTATGTTAATGAGACTCTGAACCTGATTTATACTTTAAGTAGTAGGGAGGCTTTAAATAAAGCCTTGGAATAGAGGTTGAAGGAAATTCTTCTAATTTGTATCTTCTCTCCTACCAAAGTTTATAGTTCAGTATACCCACTTTAACTGATGCTAAGTAAGTAAGTGCATCATAGTCACCAAGCCACGTTGATATTCCCAGATGTGGCGTTTAAATTTTTGGATGACCTAGTATAACAAAAACCAAGAGTCAAATTGCATATCTAAATTCTTAATTACAAGAATACTAGCACGTACAGACACACAGACTTTATGATTCAGCCGATACCAAATTACGTACAATCATCCATGGCCATTTTTCTAGTTCTCACTTTCTATTTGTTCATTATCTTTAGATGCAGTGTAGATTTTTGCTAAGGAAAATGTCATTGGTAGTGTAATTGAGAATTGCCATCTATACTCAGCAATTTTGAAAGCTTAACTGTTCATTTTCTCAGCATACTGTTAGTATTATTGGCTTGTACTAATCCTTTTAAAAGCATTTTTACCATTAAGTATGTGAATGCTGGAATATAAATTGCATATTGGAATCAAAAGGAAAGAATTAAAGCTATGATCCATGAGAGTGAGTTTGGTTTTTACACAGGACAATGTAACTATGACAAAAAAGGAAGCCTTTCTCAGTGATATTATTGTTCATTTTATTTGAAGATATTTAAGTGTATAATTACTTAACATATCTAAGTTCCCTCCTAATAATTTCAGCGTAATAAATGCCTCTGCTTGGTTCCTATTCCTCAGGATGCATTGGAGAATAATGCTGGTCATAAGGCCATTTTAAGCCAGCCCTGACTGGTACATGAGGGAGGGAGAGTTGGTCCCATGCAGACATTCTTTATAACAGTGACACAGACAGCTTATTCATTCTTCCCTTCATCCCATGTGACAATATTATTCATCTCAGTTATGGAAACACATAAATGTAATAAAATTGTGATTACTCAGAAGCAAAATAAATTTTCCAGTAATCTAACTTCTCCTATTTTTTTTTTTTTTCCTTTTGCTTCTTGAGCTTTTTAACTCACCACATATTCTCATTTTCATGAAGTGACAGAAAGGGCCAGGAAGCCCACTTAAAGACACAAGAAAACTTTGTTTTATTTGCAACAGGAAATTTGTCCCAGAATACCAATATAGAACTCAACAGAGCTATGAGGAAATAAATGAAACAGTGCTTGTCTATTTTAATTTTCTTTTGCTGCTTTTACAAATGATGAGAAACTTACTGGCTTAAAACAACACAAGCTTTTCTTACAGTTTTAAATAATGGAAGAAGTCCCTAGACCATCTCTTATTCTCTCACCTTTTTCTTTCTCATTTGCAGTAGGCTGGATTCAGCTCCTTTGCTCCCTTTTACAAGCATCTGTAACTAACCAGATGGTAAAAAATATAGAAGTGTTTTCTTAGGCCACCCAATTCATCCTTTTCCAAAGGCTTTCCTCTTTCTTTACCTGTGACACTGAGTACTCCTGGTTCTCCTCCTCCCTGTGTTTTCACATCTTACAATTGATTCCTCCATTTACTTCTTTCTTAGCCCTCCAACCTCAAATCTGAACTCTTTGGTTGATTTTTTATATCTCAAAAGACTCGTTTGTCTCATCTTCATCAACAGGCAGTTTTTAGAAATTGTTTCTTGAACCCCTGGGCTTCATCTTGGCTTCATTTTAAATTTACTTCTGCTAATGGAGTTTTCACACTTAAATGTCTTATTCCCTCAACCGTGGGTCTAAAACATGGGCTTTCCCTTCAAATGTTCCTCTCTTATTTCTGTTAGTAGTACCAGTATTTTGTTTCTTTCATGCAAAAATCAGCCAACCTAAAACAACCCCAACAATAAACAAAGAAGCAAGATAAACAACAAATGGAGTCATATTTGCCTTTCCGTACTTAGCAACAGTGCGTTGTAGGTTTTTTTCTTTCTTATATATTCCTCTTGTTGCTTAGTTTAAGGCAACCAGGATTCTTTTTTTTTTTTTTTTGAGACGGGGTTTCGCTCTGTCGCAGCCCAGGCTGGAGCACAGTGGCTGGATCTCAGCTCACTGCAAGCTCTGCCTCCCGGGTTTACGCCATTCTCCTGCCTCTCTGCTCTCAGCTTCCCGAGTAGCTGGGACTACAGGCGTCCGCCACCTTGCCCGGCTAGTTGTTTGTATTTTTTTTTAGTAGAGACGGGGTTTCACCGTGTTAGCCAGGATGGTCTCGATCTCTTGACCTCGTGATCCGCCTGTCTCGACCTCCCAAAGTGCTGGGTTTACAGGCTTGAGCCACCGAGCCCTGCCAACCAGGATTCCTACTCGTCTCTAAAGTGTCTATTCTTTCTGCATCTCCCATTATATCCTCTTAAATAATATTCACTAAACACTGACACTTCTCTATTTAATCTACGTAGTTGGGGAGGGGATCACAAGTCAGCTTCAAAGATAATGGTGTGTCCTTTACTTTAGTTGTATGGAGAGTACAATTGGGGTTATTATTTTTTAAATTGTACTTGTTATATGTGCTCTTTTACATGTGTGATACTTTTAACTAAAATAAATGATAGTACATTTTTAAAGACTCCCGACTATGTTATTGCATTCTAAATCCTCAACTTGAAATGCTAAAGTTGTCCATCAGCGAATTCCAAATCACTGAACCACAGTCTTTACCACTGCTTACCTTTATTAACCTTCCTTTACAGTGATGTTGATTCCTTCAGTACCCCTCACTTCCCACATTTTTTCTTCTTCTGCGCCTTATTCCACTGTGTTTCTTCCTAAGAAATTCTTTTTCTTGTTCCAGCCAAGATTTGTACCTTCCATACAAAAATTAACCAGGCGTGGTGGTGCATGCCTGTATTCCCAGCTACTCGGGAGGCTGAGGCAGGAGAATTGCTGGAACCTGGGAGGCAGAGGTTGCAGTGAGCTGAGATTGCACCACTGCTCTCCAGCCTGGATAACAGAGTGAGACTCCAGATCAGAAAAAAAAAAAAAAAAAAAAGATTTGTATCTTCCTTCATCTTTTATAGCTAATCTTTCTCTATACCCTCCCTTTTCTTTGCCTGCATCTCTTCCTGATGTTGACAATTTCCAAATCCATGTTCACTTATATTATGTTATAGTTTACTTGACCTGTTTTGTTTGTTATTAGATTTATCACAGCTCTTTAGCTAGAATATATAATCCTAGAAGGTTGACTATGAATCTACTAAATAAAATATGAATTCCACTTTGTTTTAAATATGCTGGAGAATGCTGTATTTGTTTAGTTTTATCATGCTGAGTGTTGAAATAATCCAGAGAATGTCACTGTAAATGTGGAAGGAGCCAAAAAAATTGAAGGTTAGATACAATCTTTGAGTGCTGAGAACAATGGCTTTTGAAAATGACATCAAAGCTCTACCAAATGTAAAAACCCACAGGCAAAATCACCTTTTGGAACATTTTTGCTCAGAATCGTTTATGCTAATGTTATGTTTACAGCACACTTTAGGAAGATGGGCTAAAGTTGCCATATGGTACATGTTTAATCTACTCTTTGCTTATTATTAAATTTTCTTCCATCTTAAATTTCCATTTTTAGGTTCATTTTTATCAGCTTTTTACAAAATAAATGCAGCACATGGTTAGTTTTCAGAGTTTTATACTTTTTTTCTTTATCACTTTTGTCTAGGACAAATACTAAAAAAGAGTCCAAGAAAATGATTGCCCTGTGGCCTTCTGATTAACAGGCAGCTTTTAATAGTGGTTGAAACTTTTTACTTACCTAAAGCTGGAAGTTAGTACACAAATTGTCCTCTGTTTTTAATATTTATTTTAATGCTTACTTATCATTTCTAATAATATTTCTGCTTTAAAATTAGGATTGTCATGTTAAATGTGTGCTAATTACATTGTGATGCAAATAATCAGTTTATTAATTTAGACCTGCATATATATGTTAAAATGCATTCTTTTTTATCAGAGATACAATTAAATTTAGTTAAGTATTGAAATATATTTTATTAGAAACATACCTACTTTATAATTTAGATTGTGAGAATTCATTGGAATGTCCTCTTTACCCTAAAATGTGCACATACATACTTTTTGAAATTTGAATTGGAAACTTTTAAAACACTTTGAAATTGGAAATGTGTTTAAGATGTACCAAGTTCCCACCTGCCCCTCTCACCCAGAGAGCACTGTTTCAGGAAACCTTAGGTGAAATTTCTGTCAAACACAAGCAGAAACTGTTCCAGAATGCATACAATTTAAAAAACTTGTCCAATAAATTATTCAAACGTTGCAGAATTTTACTACCCAAAAGCTGAAAAAGACTGTACAAGAAAAGGAAAGAATACTATAGATCCTGTCCACTTATGGAATAGCTGATGTTTATGAGCATTTAGTATTCACTACGCGTGATAATGAGCCTTTTACCAAGATGTAGAGACATCAAGGAATTTACTACTAACTCCTCAAGTTAGTGGCAAAATTGTACATAAATTCCAGGGATATCTGAATTTGGAGCCTACATGCAATTAATGATGTTCTATTTTTGTCTCCTGGATGCAAAAATTCTAAATAAAATGTTTGAAAAAAATGGAATCAATAAGCTTACAAAAGAATGATATAAAATATCCAAGTAAGTTATTATAGAAATAAGATGATTTGACATTACTAGTGAATCAGTTTTTATAATCTAGCATGAGTTTTATAATTATTTATAAATTCAACATCAACTTACAGTGAAAAATCATTGGTTAGAAATAAAAATGTCCCCTTTCAAAATAATAAAGAATAACTAACTCAAATCAACAGCATCATGTTTAACTAGATAATCTAAGGCACAGACCATTCAAGGTTAAGAAAAAAAGAACTGGGCTGGGCACGGTGGCATATGCCTGTAATCCCAGCACTTTGGGAGGCCAAGGCTGGTGGATCACCTGAGGCCAGGAGTTAGAGACCAGCCTGGCCAACATGGTGAAATCCCATCTCTACTAAATTAGCTTGGCATGGTGCCACATGTCTGTAATCCCAGCTATTCGGGAGGCTGAGGCAGGAGAATCACTTAATCTGGGAGGCGGAGGTTGCAGTGAGCTGAGATCCCGCTGCTGCACTCCAGTCTGGGTGACAGAGGGAGATCCTGTCTCAAAACAAACAAACAACAACAACAACAAAACAGGACTGTTTGTTAAAGTTAAATACTTTACTAGTATTTAACATTCTTCAGGAAGTTCTTTGCAAATGGAGTTAACACCACAAAATGAAATGAAGTGGAAATACTGGAGAAGGACAAAGTGATACTTATTTGCAGTTGATATGATTACTTAGAAAATCCATGTGTAGGCCTGGATTGATCTATGTGTAGGCCTGGATTGATCTAAATTATTCTCCAGAAATTCCCTATTATTAGTTTGTAGCCTAATTTATCCATACTGAAATCCTTAATTTCATCATCTATAAAAAGTGGAAAATAATAGCACTCATTTTCGGAGTTTGGGGGTTTAAATAAAATTAATAATATGTTTAACACAGAATCTGACTAAAAGTAAGTGCTCGATAAGTGTTAGCCAATTTCAGTAAGTAAATAATAAAATTTAAGAATAAAAATTAAACTTGAGCTTATCAAATAAATGGAGAAAAATTAATATGTCGTATATGCTGGCTACGTAGTCCAAAGTTTTTGTTGCTGTTGTTAAATTCTCTCTTTAGAGCAGTGGCGTCCAGTTCAACTTTCTGGAATCATGGAAATGTTCTGCACTCTGCAATCACTAGTCACATGTAGCTATTGAGAACTTGAATGTAGCCAGTGTGACTGAGGAACTGAAATTTTAATTGTATTAAATTTTAATTAATTTAAATTGGAATAACAACATGTGGCTAGCGGCTACCATATGGAAAATGAGAGCCCTAGAGGATCTCATAAATTCACATGGCTTTATTTACTATTGTGACACTGATGACCCCCAGATTAACTCTATAGTCCATGTCCTACTCTAAATCTAAACTTTGCTGTGTACCCTATGTATTTATTTGCCTACTTTTCATCCACCCCTACCTGAATATCTCAGTTATCTCAGTTGCACCTTGTACTTAACAGGTCAAAAACTGAACTTGGCCGGGCGCGGTGGCTGATGCCTGTAATCCCAGCACTTTGGCAGGCCGAGGCGGGTGGATCACGAGGTCAGGAGATCGGGACCATCCTGGCCAACATGGTGAAACCCCGTCTCTACTAAAAATACGAAAATTAGCTGGGCTTGGCACATGGCTGTAATCCCAGCTATTCGGGATGCTGAGACAGGAGAATCGCTTGAACCCGGAAGGCGGAGGTTGCAGTGAGCCGAGATGGCGCCACTGCACTCAGCCTGGCGACATAGAGAGACTCCTTTGACCTCCACCTCATTGGAGCCTACTACTCTTGACTTGATCTCTGCTTTCCACAAATCCTAGCTGACCTTCTACCCTAATTCCCAGGTGAATGAGTAAACTGATGCCACTGAAAGGATTCAGCTGGTGAATGGATGAGCAGTAGGATCTTAACAAAATGAAAGACAACTCAGCAAAAAAAAATATAATGAACTATGCATGCCTACAACGATGTAGATGACTTTCAAATGCATTATACCGACAGAAGCTAGACTCAAAAGGTTACATGTGTATGATACATTAGATAAGGGACAGAAAATAAATCAGTGATGGTCAGAGGAATGGGGATGGGGAAGCGATTGTCTACAAAGGGGCACAGAAAATTTGGGAATTGTTCTGGATCTCAATTTTGGTCCTCAGTTGTGTGTATGTGTTTGTCAAGAATGTACACAAAAAGGAATAAATTTTACTTTATATAAGCTGTTATCTCAACCTGATGAAAAAGCAGAAAATCAGATTTTTCATAAAGTTCTTCTTTTATTCTAATGAACCAGAGTGGACCAACTGAATCAGTCAGCTTTGTTCTTCATGAAGAATAGGGGGAGTCTCTAAGTACCAAGGTTCCCTTCTTTCAGTGCCCCTGAGCCATAACTGGGACAATTCCTGCACACAGCAGGTTCCTTGGCCAACAGCGCTGAATTGGATTCAGCAATTGTTGAACTGTTGCTTCTTCTGGAGTGGGTATACCCTGAATATTTCACAGCTTTTAAAGGTTTTGTTGTTCGTGAATCAAAAATAAGCATCTGTTTGTATGAAAAGTACAGTGAGACTTAAAGCAACTTGAAGTAAAGCACATAGAACCTCGTCCTGTGTCTGTAACTGCAAATGTATTGTATTTGACAACAGTGATGCTATTTGTCCTGAGAAGCCCTGCTGCCTATCAGAATATTTCTGAATAATACTGTACCTAGCCTTTGTCTACCAACCTTTTGTAAGAAGTTTAAAGGTAATTTGCATGCTGGTGTTCCTCATGTAAATTAGGTCATTATCCTTTTAAAGGTATAAAGCCTCCTGTACACGATGGAGCTTTCTAAGAAAAACAGATTTGACCTTTCTTTCCCTCTATTCAGGGTGCCTGCAGTGCTTGCACTCATTAGCTAGAATTTGACTCCATGACATTTTTACTTAATTTTCTTTTTCCTCTATGTTGGACACATGGGGCAACCATTTGTAGTCTTTCTTGACCTAAGATGCTCTCTAATCTCTTTCCAGCTGTGGCATTTGTCGTTCAGTCACATCAGGATATGGTGACCCTTCTTTCCCCACTGCAATTCCCAACTGTTAATTGATTCATTTTAGGAAAGGAACTAGACACAGCCCTATGGACCCAGCTCCATTTAATTAGTGTTAACCAGAACAGTAGATAGAAGAGCAGTTTCCTCTGGAGTGGAAACATAGGCTTTATAAGGTAGTAGAAGGAGCAAATAATGCTAGTTTTTATAGCCCTTAGTTTTTAAGGGCTCTGAATTGGCAACAGACTTAGAAACAGCATTCCCCTTCATTAGTAATGATGATTGTGCCAATAATTATTATTAATAATAACTGGGATTCAAACCCAGGTCTTTCTGACCACAAAGCCCATATACTTCATCCTTGTGCTAAGAACTCTTTGTGACAGCTCCCACCAGTATGCTAAGGATGATACTAATTACTTTATATCCTCCTTATAATCCAGTGAGATTCATCACACAAAGCCTGTTTTATAGAAAAGGACCCTGAGGTTCAGAGAGGTGAAGTAACTTCCCCCAGGTCATGCATTTGCTGTGACCAGGATCAGAGCCCAGGTCTTCCCTGGCACTCTGTCCGTGCTTTTTATCACTACTGACACCATATTGCACTTAGAATAACAAGGTACTAGCCAAAACATCTCTGGAAGGCAATGCTAGACACTTTTAAAAATGTGATCCAAGATATTATTCTGATGGACTTTACTTTTGAACTTGAAATACTGTATTTACTGATTACTGAGACTTAAATAAAATGTAGAGCCTTAGAACTGCAGGGAAGCAACATGTTTATGAGAATTAATCACTTTTATATGTGCATGCGCAGTTAGAGAAGTTGTGGTCTTGCAATGTGTAATGTTATGTGTGAACAAATAAACAATTAAGGGGTGGCAATATTCAGTGATACATTTTATGACAGAAGTGTCCAGGACGCTATGAAACAGAGAAGAGGGCAGTCTTCTGCAGGTGGGGGTAGGCATATCCCAGAATAGGTGACACTGAGCTGAGGTGTGGGTCGGGTGGAACGTGGCTACCTGAGAAGTGTGTATGCAAAACAGAAGGAGAGATTGACGTGAAAGACAGTGAAGCCTTCTTAGAAATGGCTGGATAAAAAGTATGTTGAGGAGAGTATCCTTGGCCAACTCAGTATGGAGGTAGATGGCATAAAATAATCCCATTTTATAGCTCTCTCGTCCTTTAGCTACATAAGGCTCCATTTTGTAAAAATAACTTTATTTTTTATAAAGCTTTTAAAAATAAATTTATTTATTTTAATGGACAGATAATAATTGTGTATATTTTGTATCTGTTTTATTCAAGCAACATCTTCCTGGCAGGAGGCATTGCTGCTTCTCAAGCAGATGTTTTGCAGCAGCCATAGAGCTCAGTTGCCTAGAAAAGAACTAAAGGATCGTTCACGTGTTAACTGTAACAGCTCTGTGGGTTCATGAGTAGATCCTAAGCTATTTCTTGAGCAAGGCTTTAGCCCTGCCATCAAACACTCCTGCTGTCCCGGTGCATCCTTCTGGTTTTAAAAAATGAAAAAAATAATTTCTTTTTTTTTCTGAGAAGTAAATACATGTTAACTTTCTTAATTTTCATAATAGAACATAGGCCTTGTTACCTGCTTGTCTGGAATCCAAAACTGCCTAGGGATCTCTCCTTGAATGTTAGTAATTATGTTCTATATACCTGGAGTTATTAAGCATAATTAGATTTCTGCAACCTAGAATATATAATTATTATAAATAAATCTACTCTAACTATGCTAAATTAAAGAGACTATTATATGACTCCTTGGCAAGTCAACCGGTAGTGCCTACATGATCATGCTAATGAGTCTTTCTCATTTGATTTCTTGCATCACTGCAGATTTATGACTTCCTGTTTCTAAGTCATCTTGTCACCAGAGATTTAATAAGATTTCACTCTGTTCTCTTCTAGGTTTTCTATGATTTTATATTTTTATTTAACTTTTTGGTCAGCAGGTAATTATTTTAGTATAAGAGAGGAAATATTGTTTCAAGTAGTATTTTCCCCTATATTGCTAATCGTTACTAATTGTTAATTTTTTTTATTTTATTTTATTTTATTTTTTGAGACAGAGTCTCGCTCTGTCACCCAGGCTGGAGTGCAGTGGCACAATCTTGGCTCACTGCAAGCTCTGCCTCCCGGGTTCACGCCATTCTCCTGCCTCAGCCTCCCGAGTAACTGGGACTACAGGCACCCACCACCGCGCCCAGCTAATTTTTTGTATTTTAGTAGAGACGGGGTTTCACCGTGTTAGCCAGGATGGTCTTGATCTCCTGACCTCGTGATCCGCCCGCCTCAGCCTCACAAAATGCTGGGATTACAGGCATGAGCCACCGCGCCTGGCCAATTTGTTAATTATTTTTAAATGATATCTCCACCTTTGACGTTGATTTCTGTTAAGACTTATATTTTAGATATATACATAGAGTAGATTTCTGGGTCACTAATTCTAGCCTACTGATCTCTCTCTTTTGTCTTTCACAGCCACCCATATTTTTAAATATCAACATTTTATAGAATATTTTAATAGCAAGTAGAGCAGAATTTATTTACTTTTCTGTTACATTTTTCTATTCTTATTAGAATATGTTCTATTCTTCTTACAAAAGGGCTTTAGAATAATTTCATTAAGCAAACATCATTCTGTTAGGATATTGAGATAGATGTTTTCTTAAATGTTGCAGGAAGTTAGGGACCCCGAACGGAGGGACCGGCTGAAGCCGGGGCAGAAGAACATAAATTGTGAAGATTTCATGGACATTTATTAGTTCCTCAAATTAATACTTTTATAATTTCTTACACCTGTCTTTTCTGTAATCTCTGAACATAAATTGTGAAGATTTCATGGACACTTATCACTTCCCCAGTGAATATCCTTGTGATGTCCTATGCCTGTCTTTACTTAAATCTCTTAATCCCGTCATCTTCTTCTTAAACTGAGGAGGGTGAATGTTGCCTCAGGACCCTGTGATTGTATCAACTGCATAAATTGTTTGTAGAGCATGTGTGTTTGAACAATATGAAATCTGGGCATCTTAAAAAAAGAACAGGATAACTGCGATGTTCAGGGAACAAGAGAGGTAACTTTGAACTGGCCGCAGGTGAGCAGGACAGAACAGAGCTATATTTCTCCTCTTTCATAAGCAAATAGGAGAAATATCACTGAATTCTTTTTCTCAGCAAGGAACATCCCTGAGAAAGAGAACGTGCACTGAAGGTAGGCTTATAGACGGCCCCTTTTAAGGCGTCCCGTCTTTTATGGTTGAAGCCGAAGGGATGAAATAAGCCCGGGTCTCCTGTAGTGCTCCCAGGCTTATTAGGTGGAGGAAAATTCCCACCTAATAAATTGTGGTCAGACAGGTTATCTGCTCTCAAACCCTGTTTCCTGATAAGATGTTATCAATGACAATGCGTGCCCAAAACTTCATTAGCAATTTTAATTTCACCTCATCCAGTGGTCCTGTGATCTCCTTTGCCTCCATTTGCTTTGTGACATTTTATTACCTTGTGAAGTATGTGATCTCTGTGACCCACACCCTGTTCGTGCACTCCCTCCCCTTTTGAAAATCGCTAATGAAAACTTGCTGGTTTTACAGCTCGGGGAACATCACGGATCCTGCCGACATGTGATGTCTCCCCTGACATCCAGCTTTAAATTTCTCTCTCTTGTGCTTGTTCCCTTTATTTCTCAACCCAGCCGAGACACTTAGGAAATGGAAAAAAACCCACGTTAAACATCAGGAGCGGGTTCTCCTGATACTTAAAGTTAAAAATAAGCTTTTAAGTACTCGTCTATAATTCATTTGGGCCTATTGAAAATAATTTCTTTAAAGCCCCTTTCTCATCCATCCTAGACTTTTTTTTCTTCTTGATATGTTACTTCTTATTTTTTTTCTTTTAGTTTAACGATGATCTATTTTTCTAGAAAAGATAAAAACGAAAATATAATCGAATAGCTTTTTCTATTTTGTCTGTTTTCATTAAACTATTTATTTCTGTGTTTGAGGCCTATCTCTGCTTCATTCTTTCCACATGAAACACACAGCTGAAAGCCCTTCTGTTCTCTTTTAGCTTTTAAAAAGCTTCAGCTTTTCCTTCTTTTGGCCTTCCTAGGGTGGTTCTCTGGCTGGAGCCACTTACTTGCATTCAGTCTGACTCTGTGCTGCTCCTTCTGTTGTTGATACTTTACTTTTGCGAACTTGAGCTTATCAGACAGTTCCCTGGGCAGTCTCATCATTTATCTAGTTACCACTCCCTTTTCTTCCTAATTAGGGCAACTTGCTATTGTGTTCTCAGTCTGGCTTGTGAGACCTTTTTCTCTTGTAGCCATATTTTTTTTTAATCTCTAACCACAAACTTAGGAAATAACTTCCCAGAAACTTCTGAGCTGCCTAGTCAACATATCTAAATACATTTTTTTCTCTTGGCTACTATGATCTCTGAGATGATATACTCACAGCCTCCCAAATTCCCATCATTGCACCTCACTAACAATTTTCTGGTCAGATGTTAAGTCAAAAATGGAGATGCCCTTCATTTCATCACCCATCTGAAAGATGTTGTTGCAAGTCCCTCTACAGGAGTTTATTGAATGTTCTTGTTGTTGGAGAGTTGTGAGGATGTTTTCAGGTATAACAAAAATGTGAAATGTGAAATTAATTTGAACAACGGTTGCATGAAGGGAGAATCTGAAATAAAACTGGCTTGGAAAGACTGGGACCAATAGAGAAGCAGGAAAAAATGACCAACCTTGGGGGTTGGGTATGTGTGTATTGCGTGGAGGGGAGGGAGTATGGACATGTGCTTAATTTTACAAGCACCGTCACACACCTGGGTCACAATAGTGTGGAATTGATCTGTTGTCATCTCTCAGTTCCCTGCCTCATGGACAATTTGTAGTCATTCTTACTGATTACCCTGACAGTGCACCAAAGATGATAAAGTGTCAAGAACCCACAATAACTGTAAAGAAATATACAGACAATCCTATGTTATTTATAGTTAAAATCAGACTAGATAGAAATGTTCCCTCTTTTATCCTGTTCTCTGCTTTTCAAAATACTATTCAACCTTCAGGATTCTGTACAATTCCTCTCTTGGATGAAACTTTCCTTGACAGACCTAGACAGACTTAGCCACCCTTTGTCTTGTGTTCCATCCCTGCATTTGGTATTATAAATATAAATGGAACTGTCATCCTCATTTTGACTTTCAACTCTCAACTACAGATATCGTTCCTTAGTCCTTTTTCTATTTTCAACATATACTATATTACCTAGTAGATTCTAGATATATTAATAACACATAACATAAATAAACTATGTTAGCTTGAAATTATTAGGACTTCTTTACTTACATGAGCTCACTTAAATGCATAAAAATGCCTTATTTTTAAAGGCTTGCTTTTAGCACTGTAATTAGTAAGTAAAAGTTAGAGAAGTATATTAGGGCCTCAATAAAAAGAACTTTCTAATAATTTGAGATATTCACAAATGCAATAAACTGACTATGAGTAGTGATCATTCCACCAGTGATGTGTGTTTATGGGTGAATGAAAGGAAGTTTAAAGAAGATATGGCCGACCCCCAAGGTTGGTCATTTTTTCCTGCTTCTCTGTTGGTCCCAGTCTCTCCAAGCCAGTTTTATATCAGAGTCTCCCTTCATGCAACCGTTGTTCAAATTAATCTCACATTTCACATATTGGTTTTTTGTTTTGTTTTGTTTTGTTTTTGTTTTTTGTTTTTTGAGACGGAGTCTCACTCTGTTGTCCAGCCTGGAGTGCAGCGGTGCGATCTTGGTTCATTGCAACCTCTGCCTCCCAGGTTCAAGTGATTCTCCTGCCTTAGCCTCCTGAGTTGCTGGGATTACAGGTGCATGCCACCATGCCCAGCTAATTTTTGTATTTTTAGTAGAGATGGGATTTTACCATGTTGACCAGGCTGGTCTCGAACTCCTGACCTCAGGTGATCTGTCTGCCTTGGCCTCCCAAAGTGTTGGGATCACAGGCGTGAGCCACTGCGCCCAGCCAATATTGTTTTGTTTTGTTTTGTTTTTAATCTACAGAATACCTTAAAAATGGCAAGTATGTGGTTTTGTGTAGGAGTGGTATCCAGAAACTATTTTCAATATTCTAGACACTAAAGAAATAAAAATTGCCCACAACAAAGCTTCACAGCTTTTGGAAACTTCAAAGTGTTTTGCTTTGGAACAGAACAAACTAATCAATTCAATGTAGTGACATGTTATCATGTGGACACAAAGCTTCAGTTGGCTGTTAGTTCACCTATGTATCATTACCATTGACTTTTGTAAAAGTTGAAAAACCAATTACTGTTCCTCAATTTGTTTGGAAAGGAGGATTTCTAAACATGGAGCTCATGCAAAAAGCATACTAAAAGAATTTTTGATCTTGAGAACTAGATACATTTTTTGTATACTTTATTTCATGGCTTCTTATTTTCCCAACATTCTTATAAGATAATGCGTGTTACAAGGGGTTATGATTTATACATATTTAATTGCACTCTCTAAAAAATATTTTTCAGTGATATATAAAATAAAGGTACAGCTTATAATCCATAGTGTTTAAATAGTCAAAGAAATATAAGTTGAGTAATAGTGGCTGAGAGAGTTTATATGGTTCTGGTGTCAGGACTGCCTGAGTTCAGATTCTGTATTACCTAGTGTAGCTCCTTAATTTCTGAGTATCAGTTTTCTCATCTGTAAAATAGGGGTAGGCATAATAACTACCTTATAGATTGCTTAAGCATTTCCTCTCATTATATCAGTCCCAACTTGTCATAGCCAGAAAGAGTTTATGCTTCTCCCATTGACAAAATTACCAGTTTTAAAAAACAGTACTGAAAATCTTGGAAGATCTGACATTATTTTATTTTACTATGAAAATAATTTTGACCTTCAGAGATTATTTTGCTTCAGAAGCCTTATTTCTTCTGTACTGCTAACCAAACAGTTTACTCCATTTGTGCAACAATTTATAATGAACCATTAAAGAACTGATTATCTTAGGGTTTTTGGCTCAATTACCTGTTTCAAATGCTCAATGACTAAGAAAAGCATGTCATTTTCTCTTCTCTTGCACACTGGAGTATAACAATAGGCTGTGAATAGAGCAAATCAGAGAGACACAAATACCAGTATAAGGGGCCTATTGTGTTTAGTTTGTTGCCCTGTCATATGGTTTTAATTTAGGTTGGCTGATTGATTATGACAGACTAACAGATAGCCCATTGTTCCTCTCTTAGAATCTTTAGACACTTTAATATTCCTATTCTTATCTGTCCATTTTGATTCCTAAACTTAAATGAAATGGAATTACAGCATTCACTTTGTTTTCCTGTGCTAAGTGATTATCTGTGAAGTGCAATTTTGTGATTAGGCGAGATGGCATGCATACTCTCAACTAATGCTGATTTCCCCCAGGGTGCAGAACAGGTAAATTCATAATGAATGGATGTTGTGCTTTGATTTCAAATGGATGTAAAACCTCACCACACTGCGTAGTTTTATTTTAAAAATGTATTTAATTATTCTAAAATTAACAGGAGAATATTAAAATTGAACTTTAGAAATATGGCATTTAAACATAAGTCAAGGGTGCTAACTGCTTATGAATGTTAATCCTCTTCAAAAAATAAAAAAGAAATTACCTGGCACAAATTGGGGGAGTGTCACTGAAAATCTTTAGTTTAATTATTTATATTCCTTCTCATTAATTCCAAAAATGTCTGAATCCAGCTTGGTATTCGTATTGTCAAATTCTAATGTTGCTTATTTTGAATACTACAGTAATTATTCAACTAATCATTGTCATATTATTGTCATAGCTGTTTGGTCTGGAGGGATGATTTTGGGACTGAGGGGAGAAGCTAGAAGTTAAGAATTGGCATAAAGTTTTATCTTTGATTATTTTCTTTGATATTTTAAAAATAAATTTTCTACATGAGTATGAGAGACCAATTTTAAAGAGAATTTAGCATTCTCCCAATTGGACACATTTTGACCAAACCACCAAAGTAGATGATGGGTACCCAAATCATAGTTTTTTTTTCTGATTTACTTGGAGTAAGCATTGACAATTATATTGTGGATCTTGAAGTGGGAAATGTGATATGCAACTTCCTAAACTTATTTGAATTGAGGAGGAAAGGAAAGGACAGCAGAAGACAAGGAATATATTGAAGGCCTCAGTTTTCCCCAAAATTATCTTAAAATAAAATCTTACAAAATTAAGTTCATATGGTTCTGTTCTTACATTAATGGAAGTTTAAATTTTAAGGGAATGGAGAAGTCGTCATCAGACAGACTGTCTCTTTTTAGGTATGAGAAACTGAGGCTTGTGCTTATTGAGATGTCACTCCAGTAAAGGTCAGGCTTCCCCCAGGTCTTCTTACTGCCAGGTGCTATATTGTGCAGCCTCAACCTCAGGCTTACTGCGCGCACATAGGTCTGGAAAGATCCACCACTTTCCATTAGGATGTTGAGAAAAAAGCTAATCTTTCTGCTGTCTATACCTTTCTATTTCTTGATTTGAGCAACAACAAAAAAAGCACAAACCACTTTTATAATCTAATAAAAAATATCATATGGAAAAATGTAATAAAAATGGATTTTAATATCCTGCATGAGTACCATACAGAATAAGCAACAGTAAGCAACACCAAAAAGTTCCCTACAACATGAATATGGTTGATTAAGGTGTATTTCTCAGAATGGACTGCAATTCACCAGTGTATGTATTAAATCCCTCTCTTTGGCATGTTGGTGAAGTGGCTGCTTGGTTGTTGCTCAGTCATGATTTAAATGCTTAGTTATTATACATTGCCCAAGAGTTCAAACAGCTCTATCCCTATATAAGGAAGCCACTCATTTTTTTTTTTTTTTTTTTTTTTTGAGACGGAGTCTCGCTCTGTCGCCAAGGCTGGAGTGCAGTGGCCAGATCTCAGCTCACTGCAAGCTCCACCTCCTGGGTTTACGCCATTCTCCTGCCTCAGCCTCCCGAGTAGCTGGGACTACAGGCGCCCGCCACCTCGCCCGGCTAAGTTTTTGTATTTTTTAGTAGAGACGGGGTTTCACCGTGTCAGCCAGGATGGTCTCGATCTCCTGACCTTGTGATCCGCCCATCTCGGCCTCCCAAAGTGCTGGGATTACAGGCTTGAGCCACGGCGCCCGGCCAGCCACTCATATTTTATATCTGTCTTTCAGCTGGACCCTGTAATGTCCCTCTTCATGGTCATACTCAAGTGTACTATTTTTCAGATCTGTCTGAATTCAATTCATCAACTTTTCTTTTCATTAATATTTTTGAATACCTTTCTGGTTCACTTAAGTAAGATAAAAAGTAACATATTTTTTAAGTATCATCAGATATTTTTAAATCAGGTTTACTTATACTTTCATTCATGCTTTCTGCTAGTTTTTTTGCCATTTTTAAAGTGGTCTGAAACTTGATCAAGCAGGAAGAGGAGAAGAGAGATGGTTGCTGTGCCACCAACTGTAAAACTATGGCTGGGAATAATGTCTAATGGCTGAAAGTGCAAGCTTTGTTGCATCTTATCTTCCCTAACTTTGGCTAGAGAGTTATATCTGTACTGGCATATTTATTATCTTGCATACTTTTTATTTACAGATCAGAGTGCCTATTCAACTTACTTTTCAACATCACTATTTTTACAGCTTCCGCCACCTTTGAAGACTTTCAGATTCGTCCCCACGCCCTCTTTGTTCATTCATACAGAGCTCCAGCTTTCTGTGATCACTGTGGAGAAATGCTGTGGGGGCTGGTGCGTCAAGGTCTTAAATGTGAGGGTGAGTTATTTTCTTCCCATGCAAGTTAAATGTGTGCTGTTCTCCTATGTTTATCGCAGCAGAATTCACAATTGCAAAGACATGTAAAAGCTAAGTGCCCATCAACCAATGAGTGGATAAAGAAAATGTGGTACATATATACATATATATACGCACATATATATGTGCATATATATACATTTATTTTTATCTACTCGGTTGAGAAAATATGGGTTTTTTGTGTGTGTGCATACATAGATCTATCTATATATACACCTATATATATAAGTCTATGTATATATACACCTATTTACATAGATCTATGTATATATACACATATATACATACACACACATATATACAAACATGTATATACATTGGTATGTGTGCGTGTATGCACTCCACATTCTCTTTATCCACTCATTGGTTGATGGGCACTTAGGTTGATTACATACCTTTGCAATTGTGAATACAGTTCACAATATGCATTTTATATATATACACACACACACACACACACACACACACACACACACACACACCATGAAGTACTACTCAGCCATGAAAAAGAACAAAATAATGTCTTTTGCAGCAACTTGGATAGAACTGGAGGCCATTATCCTAACTGAAGTAACTCAGGAACAAAAAACCAATTTCTGCGTGTTCTCATTTTTAAGTGGAAGCTAAGCTGTGGGTACACAGGGGCACAGAGTGTGGTGTAATAGACATTGGAGAATCAGAAACAGGAAGTTCAGAGGTGGCTGAGGGATGAAAAACTACCTATTGTGTGCAATGAACATACACTATTTGGGTGACATCTACACTAAAAGCCCAGACTTTACCACTATATAATTCATTCATGTACTGAAAACCACTTGTACACCTAAAGCTAATAAAATAGTAAAAAATAAAAAATAACGCATGCTGGAGCTATCTGCTTATGTTGTGCACTCTACAGTAATGTAGCGGTATCTCTCTCGGAAGTATCTTCCAGGCATTTAGGGGTACATGGATTGTCTTCTGTTCATTTCTTTAAGTTTCCTGTCTTGAACAAAGTTGGTCTGACCTGGGAGCCCTTATTCTCACATCTTTTCTCCTTTATCATGTGGACATGTTTCACCCCTATACGGTGCTCGATATTTTATCAGCCAACTAAAAATAAAATTTGCCTAGTAAGTAAGTCAGAAATTGGAATAGTAGACATTGAATACACATTTGTTGAAATGAGCAGAGATTTGGGAAATTAAACCATCTAAGTTCACTCAGCTGTTGAGTCGCGAACTAGAACATGTACCCGCATTTCTGCACCAACAACATAGTTTTATTATAATGTGGAAAGAACATTTTGAGCTGCACAATTCAAGGTACTAGGACACCATGATATAATCTTTAAAACTTGTGCAAATGTACTCTATTCTCTTTGGATTGGGAGGGCAGGGATAGAGCTCTTTGAACTTTGACAAATATAACTGAGCATTTATTATACAACCTACAAATAAGCTATCTGCAATTTTTGAACTTCTCTCTGTGAGGAGGGAAGCTAGGAGACAATGAACTGGAAGAAACTCTGCCTAAAATGTAGTTTTATGGAAATTTGTCTGTCCGGACTGCTGTGTTCTAAGTAATGGCCTCCAGCTACATGGGGAATATGAATAGTAAAAATATTGAAAGGACACTGACACTTGCCTAGGTGGGAAATCTGTTTCCAATTATCGATCACCTACCATGTGGAAACCAGCATGTGAGGTACTTTATATATCTTCTTAGTAATTCTACAAGGTTTTAGAATTACCTCCATTTTAGAGATGAGAAAACTGAGGTGAAAACTTTGTTCAAGGCCATGTAGACAAGCAAGTTATGAGACCCAGATTCAAATTAGTGTTGTCTAAAACTTGTGATGTGCTGTGATTAATATTCCTTTATGTGTCCACTCACATTTGAACTTGTGGCAGCTAAAAGTGGCTCAGATAATCTAATTTGAGTTAATTTCTATATCCCTTAAAGCCTAACTCTGTTATATCACAGAACATTTTTTTAAAATGATAACTAGTATAGTTCCTGAACTTGTGCAATAAGATCAGAATTCAAAACCCATTAACAAATGGGAAAAAAATCAGAGAATATTCAAAAGAAAATTTGAATTTACAAATACCCTCAAGAAAAACGGAAGCTGTACTATTTTTTTGAAATTCTACTTTACACTAATATTGGAATCACTTTTTAATTTATGGCTCAACAAAAATAATTTTTATTTTCCCTTTCCAGGATGTGGTCTGAATTACCATAAAAGATGTGCATTTAAAATACCCAACAATTGCAGTGGTGTGAGGCGGAGAAGACTCTCGAATGTCTCCCTCACTGGGCTCAGCACCATCCGCACATCATCTGCTGAACTCTCTACCAGTGCCCCTGATGAGCCCCTTCTGGTAAGGCCTCCTGTTTACCCATTTCCCCATTTACATGAGAAATCTGTGGGATGATGTGATAGCAATGTCAATCCAAGACAGGGCCCTAGGAGGGAGAATGCAGCCAGGGTGTTAATGACAGTGTTTCTTCAGGGCTTGTGCTGTAGATTGGTCAGTACTTCATCAAATATCCAACAGTTTTGAGTTTGCTTTTATCTCTGAGCTTAGGGAAATTGTAAAATATGTGAGGTTTTATCGTGGTCACAGGGCCAGAGCAGCACGAACTAATGTGTTAATGTTGCAAAACATCGCTTGTCAAAATTTGGAAACCAGAGAGATACAAAATGTTCTCTGAAGATTATTAGAGGAATCTGTGGCATGGCTGAATATTTATTTTGAGAGGAAACTTGAAATTTGCTCTTGTGAAACCATGAAAGTCTTTATGTCTTTATTGCTTGGCATACTGGCATACATGCAGGCTTATTGTCAAAAACTGATTGATATGTCCTGTGAGAAAATTAGGACTTAACACTTTAAATATTTCCATTAGCTTTAGACTGTGTGTGTGGGTGTATATATATACACCCGCCCCCCCACATGCACACACATCTTATAGATATGGTTAATATTCTTCTTTAAGAAAGTTAAATTTGGATTTTCCAAACGTTCAAAACAAAATAAAAATTGTGGAAATTATGTGAATTATTTAAAATAAAAACACATTCTGAAATAGGCTAATAGTTTGAGGATTTAAATTTCCCATATTTACCCCTTCTATCTCCCAGTGGATATTACAATGATGCTTCATAATCCTGTTATTATAAAAATCAATTAGAAAAAAATTTTGAAAATACTAAAACATTGAGGTTGAATAGATCCCTCTTGGAGTGGAGGGTGGTAATAAATTCTGAAGACATCTATAAAAAGTATAAGAAGTTATATAAATTACCTGTTTGGAAAAAAATTTTTGCGATCGTGATCTTTATATCACCAAATTTTTTTTACAGTGTAAGCCAGGAGTATAAGTCAAATGAATTATATTAATAATTAGGAAAATCCCATACTCTTTTATAGGGCTCTCTTTTAGGAGTTTTTTGTGTTTTCAGTACATCATTAAGTGAACCTAGTTGGAGAAGGCAGGTACTAAATTTCACCAATAACTAGAAGAACACATTATAACTTCGTACCTATTGAGAATGTGTATGCGTGACCATATGTTATTCCATAAAGTTCTATTAATTGAAATTATGATAATCTTACTGAAAGGTGCTTAAGTCAAAGTCTGTGTTTTAAAATAATCCTGTGTCATCTTCTCAGCTCAGAAGTTCTTTGAGTTTGAATTTTCGCAATTAGTGATGTTACAAGTTACAGCAGTTACTCTTGCTTTTAAGTATAGCTGCTGTGAGTCATGATGTTTATAAGATAGACGTTTAAAAATAAGTTTAAGAAACAAAATTGTAAATTATGCATATATGTATATAAATGTATGGTTTCTATATAAATCTAATTTAGCTTATGTAAGTATAATTTAACACAGATTTTTGTGTTTTTAAACCAACTTATTTTATTGCTTTATGTAACCAAATTAAATAACTACTAAATTATCTGAATTACTTGGTACATTACATAAAATGTTGAAATTAAATGGTGAATTAAAATTTTTTTGTAAAATACTTAAAATCTATTTTATAAATACATATTTTTAAAATTAGACTTTAACTGTGTCTGTCAAGAATGCTTGTAAAATTATGATCAAATCAGATGTTTACTAAGTGAGAAAATATTGGAGCCACAAGGCGCTTTTTAAAGCTACTGGGATGGGAGTCATAAGCTTTCATAACCTTGTATAAAATGCCTTCAGGTAAACTTTAAATGAGAAATGCCTTTGGAAGTAATGTTTGTGACACTATTTGACACACTGGTTCTCAGAATCATGTTTTAAACACAGCAAAGCCCTTTGTGTCCTTATGGGGTGCCTGGTTGTCTCTGTTTTTATCCAATCCCAGAGAAAGTAGGAAACATTGGCCCACCTTGAGGAGGACACATATTTACATGTTGCCTTTGTTCCCTTTCATGTCTTCACTCCATACGGGAACAAAAGCACCCTGTTCGACCAAGGCACACTGGGAGTATCATGCCTATGTCCCTTTTCAACCCAATAACACCAGTAACTATAGTTTAAAAGTTATAGTGGGTGCCTAATAAGAAGTGATATTATGGCAATAATAGTAAAACCTTTGGGTTCTATATACACTAAAGAATAATTTCCATTTCCAAAAAGAATGATGGCCTGACCCTTGTGAAGACGGCATTGCTCATTAATGCCACTAGACCATCCATTTTGCAAATCTGCCATAGTAAGTATATTTTCTCTCATATATAAGAAAGTTATATTTTCCATAAATGATCACCTATTTTGACTATAAAATTCCTTTTTCAGATACAGATTACAACATTGGTAATTCTGTTTGTTTATACATTTGGGCACAGAAATTCAATCTCAGATTTCTCTAACGTTAAGACAGAAAAAATATTATAACAGCATAAATCACATGACAAACTTCAACTGTCATCAACTTTGGCAGTAAACTATCCATTTTGCCATCCATAAAGCAGTCCATCTTTTAAAAAATCCAAACTATGGTCAATTTATAACAGTTCTGTGGGCATGGATTTTTTTTTTTTTTTTTTTTTTTTTGTAAACTATCATCAGTATTAGAAGGAAACAAGAAACACTCAGCGGATCCTTAAGTGGAACACATTAATACACTGTATCATTATTTGTAAGTTTATTTATCAAATTATATCAATTTTATGGACTTTTGGGCAATTGTAGAGGAAGTTAGTATTAGATGATTCTATTATTTCTATATGTTTTACTCATCTTTTTATTTTATTTACATGTGTTCTTGTGGTATTTGGGAAAAGTCAAAGCCAATTGAACCCACACCAGGCAAGAGTTAGTCTTAGGTAAAAAGTTATTACAATATAATAATCTGTTCTAGAAGGTCTATTCCTAGGTATAAAGGAAAACTTTAATCAGATAAACTGTCCCATGAGGGACAATGATAAAAGCCGAATAAAATACGACATAAAAGAACAAAACACTATTTGAAGGCGCCCAAGAGAACCAAGGATATTGGATTTGAGTGATCAGTTACAGAGAGGTCAATACACAGGGCAGCCTCCCACAATGAAGAAGTATCCAGCCCAAAATGTCAATAGTACTGAGGTTGAGCACCCCTGATGTAGAACAAACCAGAGAATTGCCAAACATATTATAGAGGTGCAGTAAAGACAAGGTAGCATTACATAAAGTTAAGTATAAAGTATTAAGGCAATGTGCTGTTACACAAAGACAGAAAAAATTAACCGATGAAATAGAGTCCAGAAAGTATGTGCATACACAGACCAACTGATTTATGACAAGGGAAAACCTGCTGTGAGAAACGAATGGTCTTTTCAACAAACATTTCTGTGACCAATTGGATATCTACATGGCAAAGAAGAATCTTGACCCTATCTTATACCATACACGAAATCAGTTGTAGGTAGATTGGAAGCTTCTAGGAGGTAACACAGAAAGTATATCTATAAGAACTTTGAGTAGGAAAACCTTTTTTAAACAGGATTTAAATCACTGATGACAATGGAAAAAGATTGATAAATTGGGTATCATTCAAACTAAGAAATCATTTTAATCAAAATGTCATTAAGAGAATAGAAAAGTGAGTGGGAGAAGACATTTTCAATACAATATATCATGTAAAAACTCATATACAGAGCACATAAAGAACATTTACAAAAAGGTTAGAAGACAGACAACGTTATTTAAAATATAGCAATATACTTACCCAGCACATTACAAGGTAGACAATTAAACATGAAAATGTGCTTAACATCATTAGTTATCAAGGACTGTAAAGTTAAGTCTGTAATGACCTATGTCTGCATCAGAATGTCAGACATTGAAAGAGCACCTGTTAATAACAAGTACTGGGGAAGATATTGAGCAACTAAATGTACATACGCTACTACTGGGATTGTATATTGGCCCAAACAACTTTGGAAAACTTGTTGGCAGTTATCTTGTAAAGCTGAACACATGCATATGGCATGACTCACCAGTTCTACTTCCAGGTATATATCCAAGAGAAATATAGAGAGTCATTGACAGAAGGATATGTTATAAGATGTTTTTGACATCTTTATGCATAATAGCTAAAAATTAGAAACCAATAGTGATGTAGTCATACGATGGATTGTATGAATGATACAACCATGGAATTAATGAACTGTTGATTCACTCTACAACATTGTTGAATCCCACAAAATGATATTTAAAGAAAGAAGTCAGACAAAGGGTACATAGTTATGAATCCAGTATATGAAGTTCAAATCAAGCAAAACCAATTTATGGCAAGATACTTCAAAATAAAACTAAGGTAGGATGTCAACTGGGAAGGAGCAGAAGTGAGCTTTCTAGGATGCTGGCAGTATTATATATCTTGATCTGGGCAGAGGTTACATGGGTTTATGCACATTCAAAACTTCATGAAGCTATACACCTAGAATGTTGTATACTTTATTCCATATGAATTGTACCTCAGTAAAAATGTTTTAAAATGATAATAACAATAGATCTCCAAATAGCAAGTTATAAAGTCATTGAGATTCTTCAACACAGGTCATGTGAGAAAAGAATGAAATGTTATATCATAATAATTAATACATTATGTTATAAGATTCCCATCAGTCAATTAAAAGAAAATGGAGCTATAAAATTTACATTATTCAATAATTGGAAATAAATTCTTTGGGTGCTAAATTAAAAGTAATATGCCACATCATCCTGGGATACATTCTAGTATTCATTTGCATAATAAACATTGTCACCTACAGTAGTTTCATCACAGATACAAAACTGTAATTATATGACCTTCATTTAAGGGAAACACCAAACAAAAACAAAACTGTGGTATAATTTACAACAAATTAGGAATGAAACAGGTTGCTCTCTTTTCCTTGGTGATTTATAGACATTTCTGGTGATTCTAACTTGATAACAAGATGAAAAGATAGAGCTGTCTCTGTGTTTCTCAAAGTTTTTCTTAAAAATAATGGCCCCATAAAATATTCTGAAAAAAATATTGGTCAAATAAGATTAGGAAATGCTTCTTGGTCCATCTAAATATTGGGCATCCTAGGAATTATTATGCATAATTAAGGGTCTAAGAAGTCTGACAGTACTGAAATTAGTGTTCTTAAATCCACTCCAACATGGAACCCTTTTCTCATAAAACCCATTAATATTGTGTGGGAAACGCATGCACTCTGGGAAACAATAACTTAGAAGGATGAGTACATGAATGCATGTTGCATAGACCATCTTCAAATATGAGCTTCAAAAATGAAGCTGAATTGTGATGACGGCCCAGAAAAAAGATATTCAGGGCTGCTAACTGGGGAAAATACATACACTTTGGATATCAGATATGTAGATGGCAAGGATAATATCTTACTTTGGAAATGAAGAAATTGATTTCCTCTCCCAAAGAGCCAACTTTGCCATTTCTGCATGTGAATGTGCCCTAAGAATACCTGCAAACAAGGTTATAATTTTTCCCTGAAACTCATGTTTGGTTATTTTCAAATGAGTGGTTGTTGCCCTTGAGCTCTGCACATGCTTCATGTCAATCCAGAAATGTGGCAGGTATTTTTTTTTTGTATTTTTTTTCGAGACGGAGTCTCGCTCTGTGACCCAGGCTGGAGTGCAGTGGCACAATCTTGGCTCACTGCAAGCTCCACCTGCTAGGTTCACTCCATTCTCTTGCCTCAGCCTTCTGAGTAGCTGGGACTACAGGCGCCCGCCACCACGCCAGGCTAATTTTTTGTATTTTTAAATAGAGATGGGGTTTCACCATGTTAGCCAGGATGATCTCGACCTCCTGACCTCGTGATCCCCCTGCCTTGGACTCCCAAAGTGCCGGGATTACGGGCGTCAGCCACCGCACCCAGCCTGTAGCAGGTAATACTGGATAACCAATCAGTCTTGGTAGAACTTCAGTCTAAATGCTCATGACTTTCCAAAGTTTCTGACAAAATGGGTTAGCTGCAGATTTCAAGTGAGGACTGAGGATTCAAAAAAAAAAAAAAAAATCAGATACTAGGATTTTTCTCAATGTGGGGTCTTTTATTCAACACTGCAAAAAAATCACATTTCAAAGCTCAGTCATGCATTTTTGTTAAGAAAAAGAGTGAACTATATTGAAGTTTTGATTTGGTTTCTAGTTATCAGATAGAGCTGCCCCAAAAAAGCTTGAGAGAACAGAGATGAAAAACAACATACACAATTTAAATTACCAGTTAAGTGTTACCTACTTAATTAAGCTCTGTCATATTTTTCATTGATATTACCTCTTGTCTTTTAAAAAATCATTCAGAGTAACCTTACTGCTTTTGAATTATATTTCAACCTTGAATGGAATCAGATAGAAAATAATTATATGCAACAAAGATTGTAAAATGAACAAAGAATACACCATATACATACTTTTCTCCTTAAAACTCTAACCCGCTATTGGACTTTCTAGGTTTGGAAACCACTGACTGCTACTGATTATTCATCAGCTTATTCTTGCTTGCAAGCATCTAACAACTTTGTATCATTTGATTACTTTGATGACCTTTTTCTTTCTTTTCCCATTGAGAATATGAATTATTGTGAAGAAAATCTAATCTTTCACTTAAAGGTCAAAAATGCTTCATTTTGACTGTAATTTATTTTCAATAAGGTGAAAGAACCATCGTTCATCACTGAGACCATGACAAGTAGAGTTGTTTTTTTTTTTAAACATCTACCAACTCACAACTGTAAACTATTTTTGCAATTTTTACTTAGTGTCTATAGTTCCATTTAAATATTAAATGTAGTTTCCAACTCAGATTCTCTGTAGTTATAAAGACTGATTAGTATAACATTTTGCTTTTCTTTTAAAACATGCCTATATGAAACATTATTGAATAATGTGCTTTACTTTCATCCAATAACGTTTTCCTGTCTTTTTCTCCTTTGATTCTGCACCTTTGCCTGCTTTTTGCTCTTACAACTTCATGTTTCAGTCTCCTGTGAGTCCTGGCTTTGAGGTAGGTACTAATGCTACCTGGCACTAGAAATTTGCTTCACTATCTTTTTCAAACCAGCATATTAGGCTGACATCAGACAGTTGTCTGTGTTGACTTTATGAGAATAATCAGGTCAAAGTTTAGCTCAAAATTCAACACGTTGACCCATAGAAAGCCCTCAGGTTTTCCTTGCTTTTGTGGTTGTGTTTAACTTTTCACCGTCCCAATAAGCTGAAGGCCAATGAAGTCATTAGTGTAATAGAATTAGGTTTGTCAGGTCAAATTTTGCCCTGTGACTGCTTGATTTCATAACATTGGTGTTTTTTTTAATGAAACTGAACAGACACGTTGAGAATAAAGAAGACTACATCAGCCCTCACTTATACGATGTTATGTTAAATGAATCTCATGCACATCAGAACTATGTCCTAATCCCGGGTACCACAGAGGCCTCCAAAGTGAGGACACCATCCCAGTATATTGCCTAAAGATGGCTGTAACTGCTTGTTTACAGTTCCTGAACTTACCTTTTCAATGAAGCATCTTTCCATCCTTTTGTGTTATCACAATCTATTAATTGTTTTTTAAAAATGGTATACAAATGGAAATGTCAGTCTCTCAATCGAGACAGAAATTATATATGGAAAAGACACAAATTTCCTTCAAAAAAGGTTTTAGTTAAGCCCCCCTCCAAAATTGGCCTTTTTTCTATCTTAAGCAATGAATTATATGAACATAGAGGAGAAGTATTTAGGTCAAGTATTAGAGCATACAACAGTGCTCTTCTTGTGATGGTTTGTTTTGGTCAGTTGACTTGTGAATGTTTAGTGTCTTTTATTTCTGTATCTTGGTCAATTGCGAGTTGACATACTGTTATTTTCCCTCGTGGGACTATAAATTTTAAATATTATTATTAGTATGCATTCTAAGATGGATTTGTTAAGGTAACTCTAACAAAGGAAGCTAATGAAAACACAACTAGAACATGTTCTGGGTTAATTAAGATTGATGAGTCAGGATTTCTGATTCATAAGCTACAGGATGAAGACATCTGCTTCAATAATAGTAAATTCCTATTTTTGGAAAATCATTCTTATTCAAAAAGTGTCCTACTTAGAATAAGTCCAGTGTGAAAGCTAGGTGAGTGTAATTTTTATACTCTTGTAAATTTGGTTTGTAATTTAAAATGCCTTCTAGACATAATTTTAAATGTGAATTAGTATCTTTCCCTTCAGATAATCCTTTGGGCATAAAGCCAAAGAAGGACGGGAAACATTTTTCACTTCTTTCTCCCACATTGCAGTTGGGAACAGATTGCATAAAGGAGGACTGAAGAGTAGTCTGATTTTCTGTGCAAGTCGTACAAATTAAAAGCAACCAGGCCTTCACAGGCTAGCTCCTGATGGAAATAAGATGTGTTTTCAGCATGAGCTATTTTTCTTGAACTTTGTTTACGTCTAGTTTGTCAAAAAGATAACAGACTTTTCTCTTTATAAATGTCTTGGAAGAAACTGATGCATAAAATTCGACCAAAATTTCTTCAGAGAAATGTCTTAGTGACAGTTGTGCAAGTAGCAGAATGGTTATAGAAACCTGGCCATTGCTCCATGTTCAGCGTGTCCTGGTCAGTTTACACTTTTATGTCTGTAACCCTGAGGTGCACAAGTATGGAAAAATAGATAAATTATCTGCCTTCATGGAGCTTGCATAGGTAAACCATAAACCAACAAGTAAATACAGTATATGTCTTTGTATAAGCTTCCTGGTATTATATTACAATGAAATATATTGATTTATGTAACCAATCTCTCCTCCTGTTTCCATTTTAAATTTGAAAATAATGCAAAAAATAAGCATCTCTACGTATTTTTTGCATATTTGTAAAAGCATTAGTAAATTCTGAGTAAATATTTATTTGGCCAAGCACAGTGGCTCACACCTGTAATCCTAGCACTTTAGGAGGCCGAGGCAGGCAGATCACTTGAGGCTAGGAGTTCAAGACCAGCCTGGTCAACATGGTGAAACCCCGCCTCTCCTAAAAACATACAAAAATTAGCCATGCAGGTGTCACACACCTGTAATCCTGGCTACTCGGGAAGCTGAGGCATGAGAATTGCTTGAACCCGGGGGGCAGAGGTTGCATTGAGCCGAGATTATGCCACTGCACTCCAGCCTGGGTGATAGAGTGAGACTGTCTCAAAAAAATAATAAAATAAAAATAAAAATTATTTACTGAATGAGTTAGTAGATAATATTATTATAATCCAAATAGGTTATACTGCTTTTTTTTAAAAAAAAAAGTTATTCAAAAGTGTAAAAGTTTACATTTTTAACTCTACTAAAAATGGTATATGAGAGTTTCCATTTCCTTAGATGCTTCCCAACAACAGGTGTTGTCAATATTTTAAAAGGCTTTTCCTCGCTGCTAATTTGAAATATATATAATCTGTGCCTAACTATATATATATCTTTATTGGAGAGAATAAAGGCTTTTCATACATTAATTGACCATTTGTGTTTCAGCTGTGGTGAATTGCCTTTCCCTTTTTCCATTGAATTGCTTGTTGGTTTATAGTCTTTATGTATTGTGACTGTTATCCTCCATCAATCTATGATCTGTATGTTTTTTATGTCTTTTCCCATATTGATTTTTTAACATGGAGAAGACATATTTTCATTCATTTGCTTACCATGTAGAGACTTAACCATATGGAGACATGTTGAAAATAAATCAACACGGCCAGATTAAATATAATATTTTTGTCAAGCGATTGATGAGAATGATCTTTTCTTGAGGTAAAAGAGCTGAAGTCAAAGTAGAAAATGAAGCAGAATTTAAGATATTGGATGACTTTTGTGACCATAGGATATAATTGACGACACAGCATTTTTTACATGATAGACTTAAAAAAAAATTAAATAGCTTTACTAAAGTTATCTTAAATGTTTTTCAGTGACTTTAAGGTGTTATCTACTAATTTAGCTTTGAAGTTAGGAGTCTACAGAGAACTTCTTTTTCTTGGAATTAAATACTTCTAGCCTAATCTTTTTGGTTATTCTTAACATTCAGGCCACCTTACAGAAATTATTAGGAAATAAATCACTCATTCTAAAAGGTTTCTCTGTGTTTGACCATTTTATATCCTTTAATTTTATGAAATTTGGACAATATTCAGTTTAACATTTTATGTGAGGTTGCATATTTTCTAAATAACGATTTGCCATAAACTGCTATTATTTTCATACAGGTTTACTGACTCACATGTAATTAAGACACGGATTGTACTAAAATGAGTGCTAGGCTGCATACGTTCATAGAAAATCTCCCCTCAAAAAGGATTCATTTAGTTACTGTTTTCATTTATTTAAAAAATGAAAACAAGAGAATACAGCATTGCATTTTCTATCTATAATTAGATATGATCCTGATACATTTTATAATAGTCAAAGTAGTTTCTTTTCAAATATGCAAATAATGGACAAAAAGCTATTTCTTAACGATGATGATATTTACTGCCCAGGTGAACATTTTCCAGGATATTTTTCAATGTAGTGAAAGTCTATTTAGAGGTAGAGACTTAACTCTCGTGTTCTGGAATTCCAGGAATCCTGGTGATTTCTCTGAATTAAAAAGTCATTTTTCCATTTAAATATGCACCATGACACCCATGTAGTACATTTGCCAAATATTACAAATTTTCCTTTGATGATTGTATAAACTAGTTTTTCAAATTCAAACCTGGGCAGTATGTTCTTTCAGTGAGGAAAGATGTCCAGAAATTTTTTAACCAGAACTTCCCTGCTTCCTGAGACTGTGCAGTAGTGAGTTTCTGGGGAAAGTGTCCTTTAGTAAAATGAAGAAGATTGTGAGGCCTGCTTTGAGTTACTGTTACGTGATTTCATTCCACAAGCCTGGCTTATCATATATGCCCATTCTTAAGTTTGTTCATGCTCTGAACAAAACCTTGCAGATGTGTGATTGTAAATGTAAATACTACTAGAGAGTTCTTCATGAACCCTGCTGGGAGGGGCTGGCATCATATACCAATTGCCCCACACTTACTAATATGTAGGTCTTAAAAGCTATCAGATTTTTAGTAACAACTCTGAAGGTCCTGTGCAACTCTCAGGCAAGGTACCATGACCTCCATAGCACTCCTGACAAGACACAAAACAGAGCCTTCCACTGTTACGAAGCACAGGCATTTACTTAGTGGGCATCTGCATCCATCTAATGTTCTAGGCTGGGACAGATTTAAGTCTCTTCTCCCTTAATTCCTGACTGCTCATAACTTCTGAACTGCTACCTGAGTAATATGAAAAAAAAGGGCCAGGCACGGTGGTTCACGCCTGTAATCCCAACACTTTGGGAGGCCAAGGCAGGTGACTCACCTGAGGTTGGGAGTTCGAGACCAGCCTGGTCAACATGGTGAAACCCCATCTCTACTAAAAACACAAAAAATTAGCTGGGCATGGTGGTGTATGCCTGTAATCCCAGCTAGTCGGAAGGCTGAGGCAGGAGAATCACTTGAACCTGGGAGGTGAAGGTTGCAGTGAGCAGATATCAGAGCCATTGCACCCCAGCCTGGGCAACAAGAGCAAAACTCTGTCTCAAAAATAAATATATAAATAAAATAATAAATAAAAATATGAAAAAAAGTTACTTATGTTCACTTCCAGAGTTTATATGTCCTCATGAATGTGCCTACCCAGGAAAAAAAAAGAAAGATTTGTATAGAAGAAATAATAATGAGAAGGAGAGAGGAGAGTGGAAGATTGGAATTGGTGCTATAAAATAGACTTCTAGAAACTAGGGAAAATTCAGCCTTTAAAATATTTGTGTCTTTTCACAAATATTTAGATACATTATTTTACTCAACCCCTTAGACATAGTATTCTGATACTTGATTTAATCTAATCAGATGAATTCCTTCTTGCCTTCTCAAAAAGAGTGACTATGTTGCCATTTTGATAATAAATATAGTGAAATGTAAGATGAGACAATGTCTGGGAATTATGAACAAATATGCCTCTTTCTCTAAATAGCCAAGTGTTTAGTGGTATCTATTTTTGTGTAGTCATGCACTGAAAATATCACTTGAGTGATATAATTTCATTGAGTGAGTGCTTTTCTATATTTTTAAAACCCAAAGCTCTTTTGGGGGTGTGGGATGGATAGAGGAAAAAAGTCTCTTATCTTTTGTCTCTTTCTGTTTTGTAATTAAGTTGCATTAAAATATAGTCTTTGGTCTTATTACCATGTTGTTTCAGAAGCACATGAGCACATACACACAGACACACACAGCACTACCTGTTTGACATTGAGTGTTATGGGCTAGGATTCTATAATGTACTATTGAAGTAGAAAAATTAAAGAATTGATTGTCCTTGTGAAATAGAAAAAATAATAAAAAGTTTAGCTGTAGTAGGCATTGGTGAACCCCTTGAAGTAAAAGTTAGAAAAGAATATTAACTGCTTTTCTGTAGAAAGTGTAAGACACCTTATCTCTTTCCCACATATATTGTAAGGTCTGTAAGTTTCTCTTTTCCTTCTTGCTGTGCAGCTGCAAGGTCACAAAATAGATAAGCGTAAGTTACAAGATGTGTAAGCTGAATCTCAAGAATGTTACCTGATGATTAACTGCTTTTGTTCTTACTTCTGTGAGCCTGATTCCTGCATCACGTAGTTCCTGCCAAAAACTGCTTAAAAGGCAACTGCTTTCTTTGTTTAGTGCTCAGTCTTTCAGGACGCATGTCCATTAAGCCAGTGTACACCTTAAATAAACTCTCCTCCACCCCTGTTCAGTCTCTCTGGTCCCTTAATTCCCTGCAACATTTCTGGTGCCAAAACCCGGGACTGGAGATGGCAGATTTCCGTCTCCTTTGCCTGTGAGACTGAGGCCTCGGGACAGGGGAGACCTGGGAACCTTGGTGCCAACGGGAGAGCTTCAGCTCGAAAGGGGATGGGCCCTCCCATGTCCTGGTGCTCTTCCCAACAGTGCAATGGAACCTGTAAAGGGGATGGACAGAAGGGAAGCCTGATCACCTCCAGGGGAGTGACAACTAATCTGACCCAGAGGGTCTGGGGACAACGAGAGTGGCTCATTAATTTAAATGAAACTCACACCCCAACAAGACAGGACACGACAGTGGCTTGCTAAGTCAGTTAGGAAAAGAAAACTGGAGGTGGCGAGAGTGGCTCGCCACCCCAACTAGGAAACTGGAGGTGGCTAGAGTGACTCGCTACCCCAACCAGGAAAGGGAGCTGGAAACAGGAAAGTGTGTGAGTGTGTGTGATAAAGACAGTTCCAGAAGGAACCAACGTGAGGAGTGACATGTAGAAGGCTACAGGTCTCTTAGTAGAGGCTGTATGCTTTGAGCAAAGTGTAAGACCAACTGGTCTGATTGGTCTAAAAAGAAAGGAAAAGTGAATGTGCTGTGTTGTTACTGGGAGGAAATGGGAGGAAAATCGTCAAAACCCACTCCATTGGAATGCATATTAAAAATCTTTGAAAAAGGGCTTCATGGGAAATTAAAAGGCCAAGTTAACCCCTCAAATGCTGAAAACTCTGTATGAATTAAAATAACCCTCTTTTAATGTCGAATGACCAGCCAAAGGCACTATAAATAAAAACAAAAAACAACGAGCCATGTATTTAAGGTAATAACCAAAGTCAAAAAACAGTCAAGACATTCAAACCAAATTTCCTTACATTAACTCATAGCTAAATACAGCACTGTTTAGCACCTTATTACAAAAGTCTTGCAGCTCAAGCCAAAAAAAACCAACTACATTAGCAACTACAAAAATAAAGTAAAAACTTCACCAGTAAACACAAAATTAAAAAAAAAAAAATCCCAAAAACTTATAACACAAACCAAACCAAAAATAAAAACTTCACCGGCAAACACAGAGACAAAAGGAAAGCCACAGGAAAAACCAGTTTTGCAAGAACTACTTGAGGGAATAAAGACCCCTCCTCCTTACAATCCAATTTGCCCCCCTTTACCAAGGCTAACTGCCTCTAAAAAATCAAGCTCAAATAAATACACACCCCCAGTATCACCTGGGAAAAAACAATCAAAACTGCAAGAAATTAACATAAAAGGCTCAAAAAATCAGGCAGGCCATCTCAAGTCTGGCCATGCCAGAGTCATACAAATAACTCTCAAGGAACAAAAGGACCGCCCCTGGGACCCAAATAAGGCAGCCCAACTACAGCAGCTGCAGAGATACCAAAAGATACTCCTGCAAAATTTAAGAAATGGCAAAAAAAAAAAAAAGAAAAAGAAATCAATGTACAAAAAAATATCAAAGGTGCTTCAGGGTGCAGATAAAAGCCCCATCCAGGCCGGGCGCGGTGGCTCACACCTGTAATCCCAGCACTTTGGGAGGCCGAGGCGGGTGAATCATGAGGTCAGGGGATCGAGACCATCCTGGCTAACAGAGTGAAACCCCCATCTCTACTAAAAATACAAAAAATTAGCCAGGCATGGTGGTGGGGCCTGTAATCCCAGCTACTTGGGAGGCTGAGGCAGGAGAATGGTGTGAACCGGGAGGCAGAGCTTGCAGTAAGCCAAGATCGCGCCACTGCACTCTAGCCTGGGCGACAGAGCGAGACTCTATCTCAAAAAAAAAAAAAAAAAAAAAAGCCCCAGCCAGTTTTATAAAAGACTTTGTGAGGCCAGCACATGGTAAACACAGCGTCTATAAGGCAGGCCCAGGGAAAATGGTTAAATTTGCTCATGTCCCAGTTCAAACCTGGAAAAAGTAATCCCCAGATTCACATTTTAGTGAATGATTCTTGTCTTTCGATAATTTCAAGACTCTAATAAAAAGCTTTATAATTATAGTTAAAAGATGTCTAGTTCTCCCTTGCCTCCTGCCTCTATTAATCAAAAGTATCCAGTCAACTGTAGAGGCAATGGTAACAAAGCATACTACTACTCAAATCATGGCCTTAACCAAGTACCTACCGGGCCTTGCCTCAAAGAAAATATGTACCCACTGAAAAAAAGCCAAAAAGTTGTGGTGCTCTTTATTAAACATCATTTACACAGAGCACCAAAGGGGGGATTGAAGCAGAAAAGTTAAAGAATTGATTGTCCTTGTGAAATAGAAAAAATAATAAAAAGTTTAGCTCTAAGGCATTGAAGTAAAAGTTAAAAAAGAATGTTAACGCCTTTCTGTAAAAACTGTAAGACATTAATTAACCTTATCTTGTTCCCACATATTTTGTGAGGTCTGTAAGTTTCTGTTTTTCTTCTTGCTTTGCAGCTGCAAGGTCAAAAAATAGATGAGCATAAGTTATAGGACATGTTTTTCCCAAGATGTATAAGCTGAATCATAAGAATGTTACCTAATAATTAACTGCTTTTGTTCTTGCTTCTGTGAGCCTCATTCCTGCATCACGTAGTTCCCGCCATAAACTGCTTAAAAGGCCACTGCTTTCTTTGTCTGGTGCTCAGTCTTTCAGGACACATGTCCACTAAGCCAGTGCACCCCTTAAATAAACTCTCCTGCACCCCTATTTGGTCTCTCTGGCCCCTTATTTCCTGCAACACTATAAAGTTATCCTTACGGGCCATTTTTGAAGGGAGAGGCTTTGCCTTTGTGGCCTAGGACTGTGTTTATGGCATACTTTCCCAGCTGTTCGATGTCTCCAAGGCAGCAGTAATCAATGCCACAGTCTCTTTTCAGACTATTTCATTCAGCTTTCCAGTGAGATCATAAATTCAGGTCAAGTCCCTGTCTCTTCAGGCAATGTCAAATACTATGGGAATACTTACCTCTAACATTGCTGTCCTTGGTTTTCCCACATAATCTGTTTACCCTCCATTTCACTTTCTGACACTTAAAGCCCCAAAGTAGAAGTTGACATGCAGTTATATTCTTCCTCACTGGAAATGTACATGTAATTTGCCACAATTTTTGAACAATTCTGGTGCTTTCCCTGCAATGGGTAGATCACTTAAGAAAATATCAAGGTTCCTTTACCTTTCATTTTGGTTTACTTGAGAAGAGTGAGGCAATATAAAAGTTAATGTAACTTCCACGATTACTTTAGCACTCAGCAAATCTAGATCCCCTTGTATTTTAGTAAGAGATCATATATATTATTACTTTGAAAGCTTTCACAAATTGCTGCAAATGTTAAGATATGGATTCTCCACGGTATAACACAGTATCTGTCACCGCTAAGCAGTGGGCACATAATTTTTTTACTTGCCCGGTAGCCACCCTTTTACTGTTATGAAAAGGTGTTGATTAGCTTTTATTTATGCTGTATATTTAGGATATTTGACAGGTAGCTCAAGGGATAATCGGAATACCACCAAACAACCTGAAACTCAGCAAACACCCTACTCTTTACTGCCTGAATTATAGAGCCTGGAAACATGTTCATTCCTCTATGAACTCCATTTCTCAAGGGGTTTCATATTTTTCTGTTGTCAAAGAACTCTGTGCTGGAAAATCCCCACTCCTGTGTGAGAGGTCATATATTCATGTAGGTGTTGTTACAGATGACTGTGTGGGGTTTTTTTTTCTGTTTTTTTTGTTTGTTTGTTTTTTGCTTCAGAAAGTAGCCTCAGACTGAGTGTTCACAGCGATGTTTTCCTGACAGCAGGTTAGGTCATCATCCCTAAGTGAGATGGACAGTTTTGAAGTATAAAAAAGAAATCTCTGGACAGTTTGCAGATTGATGGGACTGAATTGTCCTGAAAGATTCTATCTATCTAGCTAGCTAATTTTTATGGGTACATAGTAAGTATATATATTTTTGGGTTATAGGAGATATTTTCATACAGGCATGTGGTGTTTAATAATCACATCGCAGTAAATGGGGTATCCATTCACTTCAACGATATGTCCTTTGTGTTACAGACAATCCAATCGTACTCTTCTAGTTATTTAAAAATGCACAGTTAAATTATTTTTAACTATAGTCACCTTGTTGTGATAGCAAATACTTGGTTTTATTCACTGTGCTATTTTTTTGCACCCATTAGCCATCCCTCCTTCCTCCCCACCCCACAAACGAACAAAATTTTAATTACTAATAATACTCAACATAGTCATGGTATGGCAAGACTCACCTTGGGGTCCATGCAAATGTCTTTTCTTCAGGAAACCCCCATTCTGAATGACCCCCCGCCTCCACCATGAATATGGTTTATCTTTCCTTCAAACTTTCATATATATATGTATATATGTGTGTGTGTGTATATGTGTGTGTGTATATATATGTTTATATATATATATAAAAGCACTTATTCTTTGTGACACAGTATTCCAGAAATTGATGATACAATGATGAACAAAATAATAAAGATGCTGCCCTCCGGGAACCTATATTCTGTTGAAGGGAGGCAATAAAAATCCAGTAAACAAATAGGTAAATGCAGTTGCATGCTGCATTAATGACTTTGGAGGAGACAGGATGATGCAAGAGAGTCATAGAGTATGGAGTGGGGGTAAGCAATAAGTTAGGTGGTGTGGAGGCCTCTCAGAGAAGGGGTTGTGGAAACTGAAATCTGAAGAATAAGGAGGAAACCATCTATGAAAAAGGGAAAGAGTAAATATAAAGGACAACAATAATAACAGTTATGCTGTGCCTAGGACTGTACTGGCTAGTAAACTAATTGGGCACAGAGCATGTTATTTCCTCATTTTTATAAGTCCTGAAGCCTCTGAATTGAACTTTCAGGCAAAATTTTCCCCAGGAAACACTTGCTAAATTCGGTAGATCCATCTCGATGGCAATAGGAGAAACTGTCTTAAGCTGTTACTCAGCACTGTTCTTTGAATGATAGTCCAAAATGCTAGATCTTGAAACTTCTGGGATAAAAGATTAACATTGGCTTGCGTCTATTTTTGCATAGTTATGCTAGTATCTTTTAAGCATAATAACACCTGAATAGGAAAGTAGGCAGCCAACTGAGTGATGTTTATGGAATAGCAGCCCTTTATTCCACTAGTTATCGTGTTCTGGAAAGCATACATGACTCAGGTCCTATCATCTAAGCACAGACAAGCTGGTTAGAAATCTCTTCTGTAGGTCAAGGTTAAGGGGTTCATGATATTCTGCATTCCATTTTTGGCACATAAAACACACTACTATCTGATTGTTCTTGTTGTCTTATTGCCTCTTTTGTCGTCCTGATTGACTGAGAGGAAGAAAATATTTGCTGTTTTCTATATTAGCATAAAATCAAGGAATGTGAGAGCGGGGGAGGATCAAAGGAGAAAGGAATCATTGTTATCTGGAGCAAAACTACCTGAATTCGTAGTTCTGCTACTTACAAGTGTGTGATCTTGGGAAAATGATTTAATCTCTCAGTAATTCAGTTTCTTTAGGTGTAACATGGAGGTATACATAAATGAAATTGATGTAAAGTGCTATAAAAATAGTTGTATAAAATGTATAAATAGTTGTATTTATAGTTTATTTATACATGAGGTATAAATAAATGAAATCTATGTAAAGTGCTATGAAAATAGTTGTATAAAATGTATAAATTATTGTATTTATAGTTTATACATGAGGTATAAATGAAATCCATGTAAAGTGCTATGAAAATAGTTTGGCATATATGAAGGTCTCTGGCTGAATTAGATAATGATAGAAAACACTTTTTATAACCTCAAAGATCTCCATTTGAACTAGATTTAGTCCCCAGATAAACTGACAGGCACAAAGTTTTTAAATTTCTTTTTTCGGTTGCTAACATCTGGATCAAGTTATTTTATAACACACCTACATTCCCTGCTTCTTTTGAAAAACTAAAAAATCCATCAACAATGGATTTACATGTTCACAGGGCAGCTGTTAGAACTAATTGAGCTGTAGCCATCCCTTTTACAGTGACACTGTCCTCTCCAAATTACTATAGTCTCAACCATTCCCCATTGCATCCTTGATGCTGAGGACCACCCATTAATATGAACAGCCTATTAAGTGTTGGAGTTTGGTAGCAGAAGAGTTTTGTACAGATTTTCATGTTGAAGTCGGGGCAAGGAGCAGGCAGACAAGTACAGAACATTTGCAGTGGAAAACATTACTTAGCCAGGTGTCCTCTCTTAAAACTGAAATCCTGTAAAGCAAGTATGTCAGTGTTACCGTTTATGTAACTTTAAATTGTAAAAATCTTTTAGTACAGCCTGTATATTAAATATTTCTATTGAAATGTCTCATGAACTAATCTTATGCATTTACTTCTTGAAAACATATATTTATCTCAGGTGAAACTTCTTACTGTTTGTCATGGACATTGTTCTTCCATAGGAGCTTATTATCAAACGATTCAGACAAATCCATAAAGAGATATTCAAGTGTATGCTAAAGTATTCTCTTTCTATTTCTCTTTAACTTAAAGGGAGGTTGTCTCCCAAACTCCAGACACAGTGAGTGGCTGTGAAATGAATTTTCATTAACACACAGAAATATCTTAATAATGCACACATTTTCATTTGAATCATTTTTTATTGTCAAGTGACTTTTATCTCAGAGAATTTTATGTTTGATTTTTTACACAAGTGACAATAAACAAACCACAAGTAAAGGCAACTTTTCTTCTGTGTTTTCTAGCTTAACTCATGAAGAGAGTTCATTTTGAACTGCTAAGTGGAATATACCTTGTTGGGAAATTATTTCAGTCCTGTTAAATGTTTAAAGACGTGCTGGCAGTTGGAGTTTCCACAATGTAATCTAAGCAATCATTTCCTGGGAAGGTTCCAAACTTGCTGAGTCATTAATTTAGCACACTAGGTTAAAAAACAAATTCAGTCTCTAGAAGAGCAGGATACATTGTCTCTCTGAGTAGGTGTTCAGTTCACAGAGTTCCAGCTTTAGCAGTAATTTAAAATGAAACACTTGATAAAAGAATGTTAAAGATGCTTTGTGAAACCACAAACTTAAAAAAAAATTGATTTCCTTAATTTTTTTTATTTAATCTCTATTCCTGGCTTTAAAATACAACTTTCATCATTATGTTCTCATATTATCTCCCATGCATGATGTGTTAACTCTTACACTTCTAACACAAAAAATACCTTTATATTTGTCATTATATATAATTTGTCAAATCAAATCATTTTATATGCATCTATCTCAATACCATATTACAGTGATGTCAATTCTTACAAAAGTTCCACACCTGTAAGTTGATCCAAACTCCTCCAATTCATAGAACATATGGCTAATATAAAAATATAAAATTTTTAAAAATGCATTCTCTTATATGTGTTTCCCATAGTTATAGAAAACGAAATTTTAAATGTGCTCTTTAAGTTTTGAGCCATTTTTTTCTCTGAACATATTAATGAAGCAGAATAAAACAGACGTTCCAAAGCATTTCAACTTTCCCTCCTCTTCTCACTAAAAAAAAATCATTCTGCAGATTTTTCAGGTTCACCAACTACATGGGGTCAAATTGGAATAGAAACTAAGAGTGAAAATTAATTTAAACACCATTTAGTTAACCTAATAAACCCCGTAAAACTTTCAGTAGTGTTGATGGGTAGGGAAGAATTTTCACTTTATTGTAGTTAGCTTTAAAGAAAGGTGTTATTTAAAACTCTAAAGTACTATGCACATTGTAATTAAATATAAAAGTAAGGCAAGAAAATGTAGTAAGTTAATGAAGAATTTGAATTTTATTTATGTATAATAAAGTTTTTATAACATATACACTTGGTATATGATGAAATCTCTTTACTTTGTATAATAATGCATTTCATGCAAAAATTTCCAGTTATTTCTGTCAACATTATGATTCAAATTACTATCTAGTTTCCTGTTGAAATTATCTTAAAATCCAAAGATAATGAGATTTTTTTTAAAGTATCATTTCCTTTAAAACTATTAATTTCTGAATTTTTGCCTGCTCTGTAGCTTGATATATTAAACAAAAACATACTGTAATTATGCTTTATGGTGTACATGCCTTCACATAAAACTTCACATAATAATTGGAATTTTATATTTTTGCTCAAAATAACAACTGGTTATTAATTATTAATGACAAAATGTGTCATTGATTCTGAAAATCTTTAAGTCTTAGTTTGTGATGACATCATTAGAAATACTTTCGCCAGCTGGGCGCAGTGGCTCATGCCTGTAATCCCAGCAGTTTGGGAGGCTGAGGCGGGAGGATCACCTGAGGTTGGGAGTTGGAGACCAGCCTGACCAACATGGAGAAGCCGCGTCTCTACTAAAAATACAAAATTAGCTGGGCGTGGTGACACATGCCTATAATCCCAGCTACTCGGTAGGCTGAGGCAGGAGAATCATTTGAACCTGGGAGGTGGAGGCTGCAGTGAGCCAAGATTGCCCCATTGTACTCCAGCCTGGGCAACAAGAGTGAAACTCCATCTCAAAAAATAAAAATAAAAAAAGAAATATTTTTAAAGGGATGATGGCAGTATTACAGAAAGGGTGGTTCTTAAACATTTAGGTAAATATTGATAAATATATATTACAGGGTAATGGCCTTATTCCATAGCCAGTTGGTTTTTTTAATAATCTGTTATATATCAACAAAGTCCTTGTTTTACATTTTTGATTGAAGGAAGGATAAAAACCCTATAAGCGCTTAGGAAATCATCAGATAATGACCCAGTTTTTCTTTTTTGTTTTCGCACTTTAGATTTGCCTCATGTTAGGGAAAGCACATGCAAATGTGTGTGTATACACTCCCAGAAACATAGAATTGAATAATGAAAATAGAACTTCAGACAGCTTCTCCATGCTCCCTTTCCCAAGGTGTTTGCTATCTAGTAAAATTAAATGACTCACCAGTCTCCTTCCAGCAGTAAATGAATTTCTACAAGATAAGTTACTATGCATGCCCCCTGTGTCAAGATTTAAAGCTTTACTTTTTCATTTAGAAATATGGGCCATATTGAAAATGATTACTTATATTTGGGACTATAAGAAAAGGTAATGATAAGTCTAGTTGGATTGCTCTCTGATTTTGAAATTTAAAATGGTATGAATGGTATGAGGGCACTGTTTATTAATGCTATTAAAATCTTAATTTCTGACACTATAAATTACATATTCTGTGCCAAGGACACATGTGGCTGGCTGTGTAAATCTCATTATTGCCCCAATATGTGTGTAGTATAGTCTCTGGGCTACAGAGTGACAGCTAATTTCTTTTGCCTAAACTTGGAATATTTTTAAATTTCTTACATGATCTTGCCTTGAAGGTAATAAATGAAACAACCTCTCAAAAATAATTCTAATTCTTATAGTTTATGGCAGCGTTTATGTTGGATGAAAAGAAAATATTCAGTTTACTAGATTCCCTCTTGCTTTTCTAATGAATTTGCACCATGGTATAGTAAATGTCAAACTGACTCTGTTAGCACAGCCTTCAATTAGGTATCTTAAATTAAGGAAAGTAACTGAACAGTGATTTGTTCAGCTTTTCATAGGATTTTCCAAATCTGATAACGTGTTAAATCTGCTAAGAAAGTGTCACTTCAGGTTATCTTTTAGTCTGAGTGTTAAAACTTTTCAACTATGGAAAAATATCATTTTCATTTTAGTCTATGCTTAAAATTGGCCCATTGGCTACAGTTACTAGAGAACACTAGAACAGGGACCTTACCCTGTGGATTTAATTATTCTTTAATTCCATTGAAGATATTTATTCAATATATTCATGATTCTGGTTTGGCAAACCTTTGGCTATTTTTATAATCTCCCTAGACTTCTCTGCAAGAGTTGAACCCTTCCAGAATAATTATGCTTTACAGTTTTTCTTTATGGAGTTATATTTGTGAATGTAGCTGTAGGCCTAATATTCCTGTGTAGAACTTCATTTTAAGTTTCTTTTTACTGTAACTGGTGAATCTGAAAATAATAGTTTTCACTTTTGGTAATAGTATTTAACCTTTTGGTGCAGATAGGGATTGAAAGGGATAGAAATTTTTTGTAAATGTGATTTATTGCTTGTCTTATCAGTAATCATTTAAAATTAGAAATTAACCGAGTGTGGTGATAAAACAAGGGCTCTGGAGGCAAACAAATGTAGGTTCACATTTTGGCTGCACTATTTACTAGCATATGACCCAGAGGTATCTATTTAAACTTTATGAGCTTAGATGCCTCAACTGTAGATAATAAGGCCTATGTTTTAAGGCACCTAACACAGTTATTGCTATAGAGTAGGAACTTAATAACTGAGATATGTAAATGAGATATATAATTATAACAACGGTTCAAAAGCAATTCGGTTTATCTTATTCTGATGATTCTAAAATACATTTATTCTGATGGGATATATTTATTCTCAAATAGATCACAGGATATAAGAGGTACCATCAAACTATCCAAAAAATTGAAAACACGGTTAACTTTAGTTAATTTAATTTTTAAAAATCTATATACTGAACTGATTAAATAATTCCAAAATGACGGACAAGAGAGCACAGAGATATAATTATATCCAAAACATCCACTTTTATATTCCTTGTATAGTATATTAGTTCTGTTTTTGGTAATACAAATCTTTTGTTGTATGGCTGAGGAAAAATTTAAAATCATGTTTATTTTTTTTCTTTAGGCAAACCAAAGGAACTGTAAGCCTGCCTTCCTTCCCTCCTTATCTCCCTCCCTCCTTACCTCACTCCCTCCTTTCCTTCCTTCGTTCCTTCCTTCCTTCCTTCGTTCCTTCCTTCCTTCCTTCCTTCCTTCCTTCCTTCCTTCCTTCTTTCCTTCCTCTCTCTCTCTCTCTTTCTCTCTTTCTCTCTTTCTTTCTTTCCTTTCTTTCTTTCGAGTTTCACTCTTGTTGCCCAGGCTGGAGTGCAGTGGCACGATCTTGGCTAACTGCAACCTCCATCTCCCAGGTTCAAGCAATTCTCCTGCCTCAGCCTACTGAGTAGCTGGGATTACAGGCGTGCACCACCACACTCAGCTAATTTTTTTATTTTTAGTAGAGACGGGGTTTCACCATGTTAGTCAGGCTGGTCTTGAATTCCTGACCCCAAACGATCCTCCCGCCTTGGCCTCCCAAAGTGCTGGGATTACAGCATTTTTTCAATGAAGTACCATGTAGGGCAAACAGGAGGCATTTACTTTTCATTTTCTGTCTTTCTTAAATGCTTGCATTTTGTAACCATGTGCATGTAATACTGTAGAAAATGTCAACGGTATATGTGCACTGTTTATTTGCCTCCAACTTTGTATTTCTGTATTAGAACCACTTTTTTAAAGCAAAAACATATTTGAAAGACCTAGAAATCATGTTTAAATGTTCTGATCTCCAATTCTCTCTCTTTTTTTAAGATTATACAAGCAAGGTAACTCAAATAGAAATGGAGAAAGCAAGTAAATTATATTAATTAACAGAAATATAGTATTATTTCTTTCATATTATTAAACATCAAAGTACTAAATACAAGAGTAAACCGAGATCTTAAAATATATAAATATATAAATCAAATAGCCTCTTACTTCCTTTATTGTTTTCCAAAATGTAGCAAAAATCACCATCAGAGTCATTTATTGGTCGAGAGAAGAGGTCAAATTCTCAATCATACATTGGACGACCAATTCAACTTGACAAGATTTTGATGTCTAAAGTTAAAGTGCCGCATACATTTGTCATCCACTCCTACACCCGGCCCACAGTATGCCAGTACTGCAAGAAGCTTCTGAAGGGGCTTTTCAGGCAGGGCTTGCAGTGCAAAGGTAAGGATGATTTTGTCACCTGTCGAACTTTGATCACCCTCATTCATCTGACATAAGTATTTTCTGGTTACCACTTCTCTTTCTGACAAATTCTCATTTTGTTTTGTTTGAAAATCACTGGGATTAGATTGCAGATTCAACTGCCATAAACGTTGTGCACCAAAAGTACCAAACAACTGCCTTGGCGAAGTGACTATTAATGGAGGTAGGTAAAAGATCAGCTGTCATGTCTGTGCTTCTTCCCTATTAGAGAGTGTGGTGATGATGATTTTAGTTGGGGTTTTTGGGTTTGGTTTTGGTTTTGGTTCAGATATTTCAGACACAGTCCAAAAGTGAATTATGGCCAGTGTTTGTTCTACTTTACTATAGAAAAGCATCCATGGAGTTTTGATAACAGTCAAAGACCCTTTCATGATCTTTACATGGTGAGCAGCTAGTATTGAAAACTTGGGTAGCCATACTTTATTTCACAGCTTTATTTTCTTACACTCTTATCCTAGTTTGCCCAGAAATGTGGATGTTGTTGGGCTGCCTACAAGTTGTAGCTCTCAGTCTCTTCCTCTGTCCTTCTCATTTCAGTCATCTTTAATAATAAAAGGAACTTTGTCAGCCAACAAAAAAATAGATATATTTTCTATATTTGGCATTATTCCTTCAAGAAAATTCTAACTGTATAAATTAACTTTGAAGGACTGCTAAGAAAAATGCCATATCTAAACAAAGAGCTTACATTTTCTTCCTAGGTAGCACGCTAATGGATCACTACCAAAATATTTGACTTAGAATCCCAGGTTAGCTTTTTCTGCAGATAGTGGTCTTCTTTGTACCTTTAGTCTGCTACCAGTTTTCCAATTCCTCTGGAAAGAAAAATGGCTATAAAAGACCACAGATACTTTTAGTTGAGTATTTTTGTTACTAAGAAGCTGATGAATGATGAACTAAGAAGAATGAATGAGTATCTTTGCTCTAGAACTTTCTTCTCTAGAAGAAATACATACTGTACCGAAAAGAAGAAGAAGGAAGAGCTCTCCAGGAAAACATTGTCACACTTGTTTCTGGCTTGGAGATTCATGAATTAGCTGCCAAAATTGAAAGCTTGGCGATCGTCCCACTTTCTGTGGCATGTGGTGTTGACTTTGTTCAGGCTCAGGGAATGTCAGTGTGTACTGGATAACTATAACTAAGGGGAAGCAGAACAGTTTTTGATGTTGATTACTTTGAAATGGTATTTTCTCATACATCCAGAAAAATCTGGTAAAATGTGAATTTTCCAAGCTTGGCAGGCTAGAGTCTCTCATTAATCTATGTTTTAATTTTAAAATGAGTAGTTTGCATTAGTAAGTGATTATAATTTTTAACCATTACCGTCAACTGTATAATGACAGGGTTCAATATTACTTCAAATATCGAATGTCTTATTTAAAAGCTGTAACTATGTGACCAATTTAATATATTGGAATTCGTGATTTTCAAAGTTACTCCAATAGTAAGAATCAGTGGCTTGAGTCTTTGTTCATGTGAAAGTTTCTGTCATCCTCTTACATACGTTTTTTCCCACCAGGGCTGTGTTTCTAAAATATGAGCAGCTTCCCAGTCACTGGGGCCTGGTATCACTTTGCCTTCTAGCATTTTACTTCTATCCCAGCCTTGGCTTCCTTCCAAGGCTTTTCATGACTTTTCATGTTTTCAGGCTTCGAAGAACGGAAAACGAGCATCTACCTATAAAATTACATATTCAACCTCTCATAAATTAAGATGCTTATAAACTGAAATAAAAAAGGAAATTGAAAATCATGGATGGATCTGGAGGCCATTATCTTTAGCAAACTAACCTAGGAATAGAAAAGCAAATACCACATGTTCTCACTTATAAGTGGGAGCTAAATAATGAGAACACATGGTCACATAGTGGGGAATAACACACACTGGGGCCCTTCGAGGTTGGAGTGTGGGAGGAGGGAGGATCAGGAAAAATAACTAATGGGTACCAGGCTTAATACCTGGGTGATGAAATAATCTGTACAACAAACCTCTATGACACAAGTTTACCTAGGTAATAAACCTGTACATGTACCCCTAAACTTAAAAGTTAAAAAAAAAGAAAAGAAAATAATCTCTTTACAGAACTGCCTTTTTGGGGCTTCCAGTTTATTTGTTTTAGAATCACCTGACTGTCTCTTAAGCCCTGATTCCAAGATTCCAGGCTTGTCTTCATGGGTCAAAATAATTTTCTAGATTTGCTTAGCCCTGGGGCAGAGTCTGATGTGGTCATGGAAGAAGGGAGTGATGACAATGATAGTGAAAGGAACAGTAGGCTCATGGATGACATGGAAGAAGCAATGGTCCAAGATGCAGAGATGGCAATGGCAGAATGCCAGAATGACAGTGGTGAGATGCAAGATCCAGACCCAGACCACGAGGATGCCAACAGAACCATCAGGTGAGAGCAGTACTGCCAGCCTCAGCAAACGGGGGAACCCCAAGCAGTATTTTCTCTTTAAACCTCTTTGATATTTTAATAGATTATAGTAGAAATGTGAAGTACATGTTTAATTTCTTATGAATGAGCTGTGTGCTGTAGGTGAGAGCCTTTGAAGTTAGGAGGTCTGGGTTCCCTCAGAGAAGTGTGGTTTCCATCCTTTCCTAGCATCACCTCATTCATGGACCCATTTTCTTTTGCATGTGAGAGATGCTCATGCTTGCCATCCACAAGTTTATTACTAAGTTAATATTAATTCAAAGCTCATTGTGTAGAAACAACAAAGATCAAGATCAAACTCAGCAGACATCATCTATTTTATTAGCGGGCCCCTGTTACAAATATCATAGTCTCTGCATACTTCACTGTTCTTGATATTATTTCAAAAGTATGTGCAATTTTATACCTGTTATCTAATTTTTGCTTTTGGTTACTGGATGATCCCCACTTTTTATATCAGGGGTCAGCACAATGTGGCCACCAGGACAGATTGGACTGCTGCCCAATTTGTAGTAAAGTTTTATTGGAACATAGCCGTGCCCATTCATATTGTCTCTGGCTGCTTTTGCACTATATTGGTAAAGTTAGGTCTTTTGCAAAAACTAAAATATTTATTACCTGGCCCTTTACAGAAAATGTTTCCTAGTCTCTGATTTATATCATAAAGCCTATTGAAATTTTTGTGTCCATTTTACAAATGCCATGTTTATTGACAAACAGAAATTGTTGATGAGAGTAGAGCAATGAAATGATTTTTTTCCATTTAATGGCATAATGAACATTTTTAAAATAGTGGGAAATAATTGTCTTATGACCTGTCTTTTGAAGACATACACTTCTTTAGTGCCAAAGAGTTTGCATGGTGGGGGGTGGGGGAAGTGGGTGAAATAACATATATATTCATGTTGTGGGGAGGGGGACAAGGAGAGAGGGATGAAGAGAGAAAGAAACAGAGACTAGCAGATTCCAATTATTATGACATTATGCGAGAAACTAAAAATTCATGTTGAATAATGTAATCTCTAAATGATTGATAATGTACCTATAATGGGAAATAAATAAGCAAATAAGCTTTCATGTGTGAGTCTGAATAGTGTGGCCTCAGTAGACTAAGAAGTATTCTTCCTCAGGTTGACCTGAAAACTGAACACCATACAGTTCAACCCAAAAGATGAGGTGCTTATTACCCAGCCTTGGGTTTTTTTTTTTAGACGGTGTCTTGCTCTGTCGCCCAGGCTGGAGTGCAGTGGCGCAATCTCGGCTCACTGCAACCTCCACCTCCCAAGTTCAAGCAATTCTCTGCCTCAGCCTCCGGAGTAGCTGGGATTGCAGGCACGCGCCACCATGCCTGGCTAATGTTTTTGTACTTTTAGTAGAGACGGAGTTTCACCATCTTGGCCAGGCTGGTCTTGAACTCCTGACTTTGTGATCCACCCGTCTCGGCCTCCCAAAGTGCTGGGATTACAGATGTGAGCCACTGCGCCCGGCCGGGATTTTTTAAGGTGTACGAATAAAGTGCCTATCACTCTTCAGAGTAACCCACTTTCAGAACCATGGTGCCTGACAATATATTTTACTAAAATTGAGATGTGAATTTTTGTAAAGTTTCACTTGGATTAGCTGACATAAGGTTTTATGCATGAAAATACATAAAATGTACCTGAAAACATTTTTCTCCTACAATATTTTGACTTCTCAAGTCCATCAACAAGCAACAATATCCCACTCATGAGAGTAGTGCAGTCTGTCAAACACACGAAGAGGAAAAGCAGCACAGTCATGAAAGAAGGATGGATGGTCCACTACACCAGCAAGGACACGCTGGTAAGATCCCCAGGGAACAATGTTCTCTTGCCTTGCTAGCTTTAATTAGAGGAGTTGCTAATGTCCTGTGAGGGCTGTGAGATGCCTTCATTACTCAGAGTAAACCTCAGCACAGGCATGACACAGGATTAGGTAAGGTGCATTACAGTCTCAGGGTGTCAGATGTAGTTGAGCAAGCAATGGAGTTAGGAAAAAATGTGGAAAGCAATTTCAGGCAAACAAATTCATTGACCTTGATTACCTGAGATGTCTACCTGCTATTTTATAGTACTTGTGGAAGCCACAGTATGTGCTTTCAGAATGTTCCACTGCAATTTAGAATTTTATAAGAAACACTGCATTCTAGGCAGAGAATAAAACGGTGATAACTATGTTATACTTCCTAAGTCCTTAACTGAGTTTTCCCTGAAGAACCGACCCATTCAGGAACATTGGAAGCCTGTATCCTGAGTGTTCATGTCTCCAGATTTTCTTAATAGTTGATGAATGAAGTTGTGTGTGTACATAAGAGAGAACAACTTGATTCACGTTTCAAAGTTAAATTGACAATTGGCTGATGTATTTTACTGTATTGCTTTTCTCATCTCTTACCTAAAGGATCACTACAGATAAGCAGACACCTATAATCTAATTGATCTATCTATAATTTCGACCATCTCTGTTAGAGAGAGAAGACTTACCTGATATTATAGGGCTCAATTGAATACCGCCTAGTTCTTTTTAGACATGGTGTAATATATTTAATATATTTGACTGGCCTGAAATTGGTTGTGGAGAAGAAGAGCAGAATAGAGCTTTGGGGTCTTTTATAAGATAAAAATACACACACAACCTAAAATCCTGAAAAATATACCTACAGTGAAGAAGGACCTGATCACCAAATCATAGTGGTTAGATTTCTAGTGAGCTGGAGAGAAGGTAGAGTTGGTTGTTTGATGCATTCCCCTGACTTTAAGTTGATGTCATGGAGTCAAACTTACTGTCCAGCAAAATATTCTTTACTTCTACTCTAACATTCAGAATTTGCCCATTGCCAATGGAAGTGAGAATACCTGGTTCCATCAGCATGGCATTTCTTATGTCCTAAAATAATAATAATAAACATTGCATCTCCTAGTAAACCTTATTTTATTATAAACTATACATCTGCCTTTAGCCCTTCATGCAGTGAAATAAGCTTAAAAATGATGTTTTCTGTTTACTATGCACTTTCTAAATGCCAGGCTCTTATTGGGTGCTAATACTTCATCTTCTTTATTACTCACAACCCTATAACATAAATCCAGATACTTATCAGACATGTGGCTAAATAGCCTCCAGAGCCTGAAATTGAGCGTGAGTCTGCCTTTTCCAAAGCCCATGTACTTTCCACTCTCAAATCTTATGTCCCCATTGGGGAAATCTATTTGTTTTATCAATGGTGGATATTTTTGAAGTTTTTTAAAAAGGATTGGATCTAACTTGTGTTTCAGCGGAAACGGCACTATTGGAGATTGGATAGCAAATGTATTACCCTCTTTCAAAATGACACAGGAAGCAGATACTACAAGGTAAGAGGGGGCTCTTTCTTTGTAGTTTCATACTTCTTACTGCTTTTTCTTGGGAATGTGGAGTGTAAGAAATAGGAAATACATCCAACAAACGTGACTATTTTTGTGCTTCCTCCAGGAGCTATTTTTTTTTTCTTTTCTACAGTCTACAAATTTCTTGGGATTCAGGTTGGGACCCCTTGATTCATCTGTGAATTTTACATTTCCCCAAGGAGTGCTTCTGGTACCATGGGATGATGGGAGAGGGAGGGAGGCAAAGATTAATGAATATTTTAGCAAAGATGTGTGATTTAACTAGAAAATTAATGGTCACAGCAGATCAGCTCAAAGTAAACTCCTGATATCCACTGCATGTAGCACACTGCCAGGAGGGAAGAAACATTGTATGATTTCTCCATGCTTGTCAGTATTCACAAAGAGCACTTTCCTCTAGAGAAAAAAATGGCAGCAATTTTTATTCTGTCCCTCTACATTAAGTAATACAGATGTGGCATATTATATCACCCAGAAAAACACAACTCCAAAACAAAATCTTCATAGAGAAAAGGGTAGATACGTGGTCCTTCAAAATGAATGCAGACTGTGGAATAGTTGATTTGATTCTCTATAGCCATTTTACACAGCTGTCACAGAAAATGGAAACCTCACTAATTTTAAAATTAAAAGTTTGTTTTAGAAGTTATTATTTTTTAGTCCCTGCATACTTCCTGGAAGACACAGTAGTGATTAATTTTTTTTTAATATGAATTGCCTTAAAAATGATGACTATTGGCCAGGCGCAGTGGCTCATGCCTGTAATCCCAGCACTTTGGGAAGCCGAGGCAGGCGGATCACTTGAGGTCAGGAGTTCTAGACCAGCCTGGCCAACATGATGAAACCTCATCTTTACAGAAATACACAAATTAGCCAGGCGTGATGGGATGCACCTGTAATCTCAGCTACTCAGAAGGCTGAGGCAGGAGAATCACCTGAATCCAGGAGGCAGAGTTTGCAGTGAGCCAGGATTGCACCACTGCACTCCAGCCTGAGCAACAGAATAAGACTCTGTCTCAAGAATAAATATAAATGAATAAATAAATAAACAAATAAATAAATGGCTGGGCGCAGTGGCTCACCCCTGTAATCCCAGGACTTTGGGAGGCCGAGGCAGGCAGCGTGAGGTCAGGAATTCAAGACCAGCCTGGCCAACATGTTGAAACCCTGTCTCTACTAAAAATATAAAAATTTAGCCAGGTGTAGTGGCAGGTGCCTGAAATTCCAGCTACTTGGGAGGCTGAGGCAGAAGAACTACTTGAACCCGGGAGGTGGAGGTTGCAAAGAGCCGAGATCACGCCACTGCACTCCAGCTTGGGTGACAGAGCAAGATTCTGTCTCAGAAAAAAAAAAAAGGACTGTTTTAAAACCAGTGTCTAGTTGTCCTCACTTAAACTATTCACTTGGCTATGTTATTACATTAACATGTATTGAGTGCCTTAAAGAATAGGTTAAAATTTTAAAATAGCCATGTCTACCTAAATGCGTTTCAAAAGTGTTGTGATTCTACCTCACTGTTATAAAAATTATCATTATTTTCTACGTCTTAGATTGTGGTGAAGATTGAAAATCATTATTCCTAACCATACTTACTCTTGCCACATGAACATAGCATAAAAAGTCACATTTTCTAGAAAAAGGAAATAAGGTTTCCCATAGTAAAGCTATTTTTTAAATTTTGCTTAGCAATATTCTGTGTTTTATAGTTTAAAACTATTTTATATAAATGGTGGTTATTTGTGATGTCATTTTTCACATGTTCTTGGCATGAACTTTCTTTGAAAATTTACATACTTTTGATAAACTACCTTTAGCACTTTTTTTCTTTCACAGGAAATTCCTTTATCTGAAATTTTATCTCTGGAACCAGCAAAAACTTCAGCTTTAATTCCTAATGGGGCCAATCCTCATTGTTTTGAAATCACTACGGCAAATGTAGTATATTATGTGGGAGAAAATGTGCTCAATCCTTCCAGCCCACCACCAAATAACAGTGTCCTCACCAGTGGCGTGGGTGCAGATGTGGCCAGGATGTGGGAGATAGCCATCCAGCATGCCCTCATGCCCGTCATTCCCAAGGGCTCGTCCGTGGGTACAGGACCCAACTTGCACAGTGAGTCTGACAGTTTTCTAACCAGCCCAAAGCTCATCATGTGCCTACCCATTGCTTAGTAAACATGTGCCCTGTCCTTCCTAAGAACAGAATGAACAAAGACTCCTTGGGGATGATTTAGTTTATTGGAGAATGTACAGTCTCTAAATAAAAGCTGCTGCACATACTAAGATGTTTAGTTTGTTAAATTATCCTATTTTATTGTAGGTATTTTATATTAAAATTTAACAAATTCAGATAAACACTATGTATTAGGCAATTACAGACCTCTAGAGCTATTGGTTGTAAAAGAAGAAGCAATCTGGCCAGGCTCAGTGGCTCACACCTCTAACCCCAGCACTTTGGGAGGCCAAGGTAGGTGGAGGACTTGAGCCCAGGAGTTCTAGTCCAGCCTGGGCAACATGAAGAAACCCTGTCTCTACAAAAAAATACAAAAATTAGCCAGACATGGTGGCATGCGCCTGCGGTCCCAGCTACTCTGGAGCCTGAGGCAGGAGAACTGCTTGAGCTCAGGAAGCACAGGTTACAGGGAGCCAAGATCAAGCCATTGCATTCCTGCCTGGGCAAAAAGGAGGAGAGGAAGGAGGGGGAGGGGGAGGAGGAGGAGAAATCTAGCCAGCTTCAGCTTGACATGGAATGTGAGAGAAGAAGAAGAAGATAGAAGGAGATGGAGAGGATGAGGAAGAAGAGGAAGAAGAACAAAAGAAGAGGAGGAGGAGGAAGAAGAAGAAGAAGAAAGGAAAGAAAGGAAGGAAGGAACGAACGAACGAAAGAAGAAAGAGGAGAAAGAAATCTAGTCAACTTCAGCTTGACATGGAGTGCAAGTCTTGTTATTTGCAAATCTGAATTAATAAGTTTCCCTAAAGACACCTCACCTAGTATTCTGTGCAGGATATGGTAATTTGATGTGCAGAGTACATGGTAATTGGTAATTCTTGATCATTTTATCCCAGGAAGAAATCTCTGTTCATTAATTGAATGAGATACATTTGCTAAAATGCAACCTAGATCCAGTATTGAGGATAAATTTTAAAGAAGAAATTTTAGAGAAATATTTGAATAAAAAAGTCATTTATTTTTAAATTTCATAATAGTTACTTATAATGAAACCTATGAATTAACCTCTGGTTTTTTACATTATAGTGTTATCTGTTGATGTGTCATAATTTTTTAGTTTATCTCTACAATCAAAATACATATTAATAGAATATATATGCCTATTTTGGTGCTAAGCACTTTACATGAGATCTCTATTTTAATGCCTAATCCAATTCCAACAGGTAGACTTTAACGATTGGCCTGTTTTACAACTAGGGAAATCAGTGTCTCTCGAGCGAGATTAAGTTGTCCGAGCTTGTACCAAAGCTGTGAAGTAGCAAAGCCAGTATTTGAATCCAAGTCCTTCTGGCACCAAACCCTAAATTCACAGAATGTTATTTTTCAAAACCAAGTATGGTGAATATGTAATTTTGAAAAGAAATAAATATTCTAATGACATTTTCTTAGAAAACCCTAATTGCTGTGATTTATTTAAAACCACTTTTGCAGGACGATTTGTAAGCATGTATTTACTTGTGTTGCTATCACATCTCTTACTGACTTTTTGTGTGCATATTGTTTTACATGCATTTCCAGGAGATATCTCTGTGAGTATTTCGGTATCAAATTGCCAGATTCAAGAAAACGTGGTAAGTAGGTACCTACTAATATAAAACTTGGTAATGTGATTACTGGAAAATAAAAGCATCATAAAATAGGTTTTAAAATTCATTTTAATTTTTTAGTAAATTTTGAAAAGCAAAATAGAATTTGGATATTTTTCTGTGATATTTTAGAAACATTAAATGATATAGATTTGTTTCGTAATTTTTTTATAATCAATTCTGTAATATAGAGTCAAATATCTGTTTATCTCAGCTAGGCAATTATAATGTGATGCCTGATTTCTCACATATTTGCCCCTCTTGGTACTGGAATTTTAATGGTTGATATTACACAGTAAAATAAATACAGCAGCAGAATAAGATAAATTTCTTGATTTGCATAAGTAGCTTAAAAGTGCCATTGTTCTCATTCCTTAGTTGCTACCTGGAAGTGCTGTATTATGACAAGGAGTTGCAAATGCTCTTATAGTCACTTGTACACATCAAGGAGACTTTAAGAAAGTTGCATAAATCGAATTTTATGGGTTCTCATTTTAGCACCCTAGTCACCTGTGCCACGTAACTCCATCCTTGCAGCTTAGTTTTTGAAAATTGTAGATCAGCCATATTATGAAATATTTTACAGTCTGTCAAATGTTTGCTTTATTTGTTATATTTTATCCCTAAGGCAAGTAGCCAAAAAGTAATAAGGCCTTCTACCTCCTCCTGTGACCCAGACCCTTTTCTCTATTTTAACCTGCTGTACCTATGGCCAAAAGAATGCAGTTTACAGCTTATAGTTTATAAAAATTTGTTTAAAAAATTAACTTCATGAAACTCTATTCATCCTTACTTTATCTTTGAAGCCTACATTAAAGTGACATAAAGTAAACAGCCAAATACGAATTAGAGAGGACTAGGTAAACTTTATAGTGAAGGTTAGATAAATTCTTGTGCTGTCAATCATGAGATAGATTCCTAAAAAAAATTCTTTTCTGCAGACTCCTATTGCCTTTGCTTAGCCAGGGACATTTTAGGAAATGCAAGTTATTGTATAAGCCTCTTGGGAAATTCCTGATAGCTGTGGAGTTGTTCCACTCTCTTCAGCCACTGTTGTCTACTGAAAATTTTGGATCGGCCATTGAGTTATCAGAAAGCCTAAAGAACACTTCTCTTAGCAGATGAAGTAGCTTGAAATCAGAATAATAGAATAGTATTAATATTACTTGTCTTGTCCCTAGACAGCCTTGAACTCATCCTGTGGATACTTTGAAGAATCACAGGATGGAGACAACTTGTAGTTATTTTCTAGGGGGAAGAACAAAGGAAAAAGATAAGGATTTGTAGGATATGGAGAGGGTAGGATTTGATATTAAAGGACTTCTTTTTTTATTATACTTTAACTTCTAGGGTATATGTGCAGAATGTGCAGAAGGACTTAAAAAAAATAAAGTCAAGTATAAGGGTAGAAGATAGGTGGAAAATCCGATAGGATGTAATAGGAATATATAAAGGAAAAAAAGTATTACCTTGTGATTTCGTCAGCATGAAATCACAGACAATAAAACATAGATTTAAAAGATGCTTTATTTAACAGTTATTATTTCAAAGAGAAAGCATTAGACTTTTGGAACTTGTTAGCTCCGGAAGTGATGAAATTGGACGAGTTTAGCTACTTCACAGATGAGAATTTCATATGGGTTGCCATCCTTCTGCAGCCTCTCCAGCTCACTCACAGTGATTCAGCCTCCTCTTCCGTCACTTTAGGTTCATCTGCATGTGGGTGACTAATAAGGGAGCAACCTTTTCATTCTAGTCATACGGGGAGAAGTGGCTGGAATCAGGATTCACACAGACATGTGATTGGGAACCGTGATTATTTAATGACATTTCCAAATAGCCATCTCAACAGGCAAATATCTTTTTTAATACTTATAGTAAATCACATTGTATGGTTTTTAGTCATCTTTCTTTTTTTTTTTTTTTTTTTTTTTTTTTGAGACGGAGTCTCGCTCTGTCGCCCAGGCTGGAGTGCTGTGGCCGGATCTCAGCTCACTGCAAGCTCCGCCTCCCGGGTTCACGCCATTCTCCTGCCTCAGCCTCCGGAGTAGCTGGGACTACAGGCGCCCGCCACCTCACCCGGCTAGTTTTTTTTTTTTGTATTTTTTAGTAGAGACGGGGTTTCACGGTGTTAGCCAGGATGGTCTCGATCTCCCGACCTCGTGATCCGCCCGTCTCGGCCTCCCAAAGTGCTGGGATTACAAGCTTGAGCCACCGCGCCCGGCCAGTCATCTTTCTTTCTAATTTCTTTCTAATGAAACATATGTGCTAGCACATTAGAAAACTTCTGCCACTTAAGATCAGAACAGTTTTCATAACATTATGTTATTACATTAATTAAAGAGTGTGCTTTGAGGCCACACATGGTGGCTCACACCTGTAATCCTAGCATTTTGGGAGGCCAAGGCAGGCAGATCACCAGGTAAGGAGCTCCAAACCAGCCTGACCAACATGGTGAAACCCTGTCTCTAGTAAAAATACAAAAATTAGCTGGGCGTGGTGGTGCGTGCCTGTAATCCCAGCTACTCAGGAGGCTGAGGCAGGAGAATCTCTTGAACCCAGGAGGTGGAGGTTGCAGTGAGCCGAGATTGCACCACTGCACTCCAGCCTGAGCAACAGAGCGAGACTCCATCTCAAAAAAAAAAAAAAAAAAAGAATGTGCTTTGAATATTACAGTCATCTCAGATTTCTAGCATTTCTGATTTATTTTAAAAATATTTAATGTTTATAATATATTTAATAAAATTGTATTAATTTTTAGGACTAATGTTTTGTTCTGCTTCATGTTTTTTTTTTCATTGGACTTGTACCTCTAGGACATCAGCACAGTATATCAGATTTTTCCTGATGAAGTACTGGGTTCTGGACAGTTTGGAATTGTTTATGGAGGTAGGTTATCTCACTGAGCATTTTTATGAACTTAAAGTTTTCGCTAGTTATATTTTTAAAAGCATATTTCCAGGAAAAACATAAAAGGGAAGACCTATGTGTATATATTTCTGTGTATCTTTCTGTGTTCTGTCTTTAAAAAAATTTTTTGAGATAGTTCCTACTTGGAAAATTGGTATATTTCTGTTTCGAAAGAGAAAGTTTCATACTCCCGAAAAACCTTTTTTCTTAATATAGACAAACTCTACACACAGTACTGAAGAAGTTTGGAATATCAGACAAAATATTGAGAAAACAAGGAAGTTATGATTTGTAAACAAATTAATTCCATTTTCTTTTGGCATACTTGATCAGAAGTCCATTCATGTTAGTAGACAAAACAAAATTTAACCTTCCAGTGTCTTTAACGATATATTTGTTTCCTGAAGGATTGAATTTTTTTTAATTTTTGAGGTGAAATATCAAGTCTTTACCTATTTTCTTTTTGTCAAGCTCTTTGGTAAGTTTATTATTCTAACTTCTGCTATTTTAGATTCCAGCCAGTTAAAGAATATTTTTCAAGTCTTTAAAAAATATTTAATATTAGGCCGGGTGCGGTGGCTCAAGCCTGTAATCCCAGCACTTTGGGAGGCCGAGACGGGCGGATCACGAGGTCAGGAGATCGAGACCATCCTGGCTAAAACGGTGAAACCCCGTCTCTACTAAAAAAATACAAAAAACTAGCCGGGTGAGGCGGCGGGCGCCTGTAGTCCCAGCTACTTGGGAGGCTGAGGCAGGAGAATGGCCTGAACCCGGGAGGCGGAGCTTGCAGTGAGCTGAGATCCGGCCACTGTACTCCAGCCTGGGCAACAGAGCAAGACTTCGTCTCCAAAAAAAAAAAAAAAAATATTTAATATTAATGCTTTATTTGCCCTGTAAAATGACCTCATAACTTTCAGTTCCTTAATATTATCAGTAAGAAATTATTTCTTGTGGTGAGGTTGAGTGTTCTGATATAATCACAATGTTCCATTCAATTTTATTTATCACCATATAATTTGGGACGTCCAACACTGAAGACCAGGAATAGGAGGAGGCTGCCACATGGAAGACTGAAACTTTAAGATTAGACACAAATGGGGTAAAGTAGATGAGAAGAGTCTCCGAAGAGAGGTCAAGTACTACAGTGACGGAGGAGTAGAGACAAAAGAAGTTATGGCCTTGAAAAAAGTACTTGCAGGAAAATGGCTGAGTTGAAATAGAGACTGCAGTCAATCATAGAGTAAGAAATGATGTTAAGGAAGTAGAGAACATGAACACAAGCTGATTTGATAGTGAAGGAAAACAGTCTGGAAAGAGAAAGAATAGTGAGAGTAGGATATCGGGTGAGTGAACACTAGATTTACAAGTGTTGGAAAACTGGAATTTCAAGTTCGTTTGTATGTAACCAAAAAGTTTGAGTATTAGATCCAATTTCCATTTCTGTTTTCTGATTCATTTTCATTTCTTATTTTCAGATTCAGTTAACACTGCTACCTACCACAATATAGCAGTGTAGAAGTTAAGAACTTGAGGGTGCCCCGTAGAATTCCTGAAAAGTTTGTTGCAGTAGTTAAATAAGGTGTAATACACATAAAGGGCCTATTATGTGGTGATGATGATGATTATGATAAGTAACATTTTTTGAGTGTGCACAGTTACCAGGGTATTTTGTATACTTTATATGCCGCCTTTCATCCAATCTTCTCCTCACTGTAGATGAGGAACCTAGAATTCAGAAAGAGTGAGGGATTTGCTCAAGATCACATAGCTAATAAGTGGCAGAGCCAAGACTTTAATTCTTTCCCCTATAACATACATTATCTTATCAGGACTTTAAAATTATACTTTCTAAAGGGGAGTTAATTTGCTGGTGAAACAAATATTTTCTATATTAAGTAGCTCAATATTCTGTTTCTAAAACATATATTTTTGTGAAAAAATACCAGGCTGTTGATACATATAGCTTTTAATGCCCCAATTCTTTTGCGTTCTAAATTATGGCTAATTTTAAAGCACATATTTGATTTAGAATAATGAAATCTTTATATATATGTGTAAGTCAGTGCTCTTTAGAAATGTTAATTTATTCAGTGAAATATGTTTATCATTTCTTTAAATGTCCTTGCAAATTTTAGTGTTCTTTAAGATAGATCCTATTTAATAACATATTAATGCTCCTCTTTTTCATTTTAAAGGAAAACATCGTAAAACAGGAAGAGATGTAGCTATTAAAATCATTGACAAATTACGATTTCCAACAAAACAAGAAAGCCAGCTTCGTAACGAGGTTGCAATCCTACAGGTACTTCTTTGGTTCTCATTCAGGGGAAGGGCATGAAAATCCCTCATCCTTTACTTCTGCAAAGCGAAGACATGTTCTCTAAAAACCTGTGGCGTAAATACTTGGGAACACTTTAAAATAATTGAAATGGCAGATCAAGTATCAGAACTTGCCTGAATAGTGTCTTTCCTGAGTCTAGGCAGCAGTTGTTCTTTTTTATGTATTTAATTCTAGGTTTCAGTATATAATTAATATTCATTAAATGGGTAATATTTCAGCATTTACTCGTAGTGGACATGCTGAGACCATTTTATTTTATATTACAAATGACCTTGCTGTCATAAACACGTCTTCTTTGTGCTGTGATAATTATATGAATTGGGTGTGTAACTGTCAGCATATCAGTTACGGGAGTGAGATGTGTCTGAGAAGCAGATCATCTTGATGTTATTAATGCCCTCTTTGTCTCTCACTGTAAGCCTTTCATTTGACATCGAGCATGTCACTTAACTTCTCTCGTTAATAACAGTCCCTTTTTTCAAACCAGAATTTGATAATAAAATATATTATGTGATAAAGATTTTTGTCACCATTAAAATTTTTTTGCAGACCAAAGGGAAATAGAGCAGTTGTTTGCTAAATGTAGTCATCATGGCTATCTATCTAGGCTACTCAATTGAGATCATTGATAAGTTCCTATTTTTATATAACTGACATAATTTTTTACTTCTCATGCAAGCATGTCATGATTTTTAATTCCCAGTTTTAATGGACAGTTTTTTTCACCAAACAGAACATTTCATTGCTTCATTTATAGTTTCATTTAACTGCCATTTGTTGAGTTTCATATAATAAAAAGCTGAAAAAGATATGATTTCTGCCCTAAAGGAGCTCATGTACACAGAGACAGCCACAAATATTGCCTGCTATACAGAGAAAAATAACATAGACTTTTCTGGGACTTGGAATTTCTAAAGATGATGTTTTTGTGGCTCTAGACAACTAATGTAGCACAGAGAACTCACAATGCTGTCTGCTTACATGGGGAAGAAAAGAACCATGGATGTGAACATACTAATTAATGGATTCATGGCTTAGTGTCTGTTAATCAGTTACAAACAACTGGAACATTGAGGTGCAGATGACATCTGAAACTCTAGTAAATGACATCTTTCCTAACCTGGCCTTTGCACTTCCAGTTTCCACCTCACTGTGGTCTCCTGAAGGAAGATACTATTGCAGGGAAGGAATCCAGAGTCAGCATGTGTACAGGAGATATTTATTCTTCATTATACGATAGGAGAAGAGAGCTTCATGGTTAACATGGTTACATCTTTCTCTATTTTACTGCAATTGCAGAAAACTAGCTAGATGTTGGGGTTCTAATTTTCTGTGTCTTGGCCTTTTAATTGGCTTTCCCCAAGTCTGTCAACACAGTATCAGCAACTGACTCCAGAGGTAGAAAAATAAAATACGGCCGGGCGTGGTGGCTCACACGTGTAATCCTAGCAGTTTGGGAGGCCGAGGCGGGCAGATCACCTGAGGTCAGGAGTTTGAGACCAGCCTGGCCAACATGGTGAAACCCCATCTCTACTAAAAATACAAAATTAGCCGGGTGTGGTGGCAGGTGCCTGTAGTCCCAGCTACTTGGGAGCCTGAGGTAGAAGAGTCACTTGAACCTGGGAGGTGGAGGTTGCAGTAAGCCAAGATTATGCCATTGTACTCCAGCCTGGGCAACAGAGCAAGACTCCTGAAAAAAAAAAAAAAAAGAAGCAAGGAAGGAAGGAGAAAAATACACCTGAAATGTAAACTACCTCCCAATTCCTCTTCTAAAACAGAGGTCCCCAGTCCCCCGGCCGTGGACCTGTAACTATACGTGGCCTGTTAGGAACTGGGCCACACAGCAGGAGGTGTGTGGTGGGCAAGAAAGCATTACCGTCTGAGTTCCGCCTCCTGTCAGATCAACAGCAGCATTAGATTGTCATAGGAGTGCAAACCCCATTGTGAACTGTGCAAGAAAGGGATCTTCTGGTTGTGCACTCATTATGAGAATTAAATGCCTACCCTCCCCCACTCCTGCCGCCCTGCTCCCCTGGAAAAATTGTCTTCCACTAAGCCCATCCCTGTTGCCAAAAAGGTTGGGGACCATGGCTCTAAAATATTAGATGCAGACAACTCAGATGCAATAAATATACATTTGGAAAATCTTCATCATAATAAGGTTTTCTAAAGAGTTTAGTTAGGTTGAGGCCGGGCGCGGTGGCTCAAGCCTGTAATCCCAGCACTTTGGGAGGCCGAGACGGGTGGATCACGAGGTCAGGAGATCGAGACCATCCTGGCTAACACGGTGAAACCCCGTCTCTACTAAGAAATACAAAAAACTAGCCGGGCGAGGTGGCGGGCGCCTGTAGTCCCAGCTACTCGGGAGGCTGAGGCCGGAGAATGGCGTGAACCCGGGAGGCGGAGCTTGCAGTGAGCTGAGATCCGGCCACTGCACTCTAGCCTGGGCTACAGAGCGAGACTCCGTCTCAAAAAAAAAAAAAAAAAAAAAGAGTTTAGTTAGGTTGAAAGTCCAGTTCTGCTCCTAGAGCACACGAAAAGGTCAAACATCTCTGATAGCCTGAAATCTCAAAAGTTTCCGGTACTTATACTTAACCTCACTGCCCCTAACCATTCTTTGCCTTATTCATCAAACTAGTATTTATTGAGTACATATGATGAGCCAAGCACTGTTCTAGGTCCAGGAGATATAGCACCGACAAAGGCACACAGGTCTTTGCTGTCATGGGTCTTTAAATTGTATCACTCAGCTATGCTTAGTTATGCTGAGTTGGATATTTGCAACAAATTTATGTATTGAATTTTCAATCTCATAACCTGTACAGTGGGTCATGTCTAGGCTTGGTTTAATTATATACAGATACTAGGTTCAGTAGTTCATGCTTTATTATAAAACTGCCAATTATTTTAAAATATGTCCATCAAGAATAGGAAACTAATCATGTCTCCCAAATGAAAATAAACCAAGAAAGAAAGAAAAGAAAGAAAAGAAAGAAAGAAAGAAAGAGAGAGAGAAGAGAAAGAGAGAGAGACAGAGAGAGAAAGAGAGAGAGAGACAGAGAGAGAGAGAAAGAAACCCTTTTGAACTCCTTTTTACCATGGTCAGATACATTAGTCTCTCAGGAAAGATAGTAATTCAGTATCCCAAGACAGTGAAGTTCAAGCTCACCTGTTTTGAGTCCTTGCTCATATATCACTCTCTACAGATACATGAGCACTATTCTAACACCCTATTTAAAATTGCAGTCCAAACCCCCTTCTCCATACTTCTCTTACCCTGATGTTTTGTTTTCTGTAGCAGTTATCACTTTCTAACCTGCTATAGAATTATATTTATTATATTTGTTGCAAGTTCCTCTCACCACTGTCAACCTTGACCCTACCACTAGAATACACACTTCAGGGGGACAATTACCATTGATTTGTTTAATAATGTATCCCCACTGCCAGAAATTGTTCCTGGCATACATCAGCTGCTAAATAAATTTTTGTTGAATTAATTAATTAAAGTTGTACAGAAACACCATCTTATCATATAAAGTGACATTCATAGTATCCAACTAGGTAGCAAAAGGCTAGTTAGTTAGTTAGAAAGGATTATGTGTGTTTGCTCTGCAGAAACCCTCACTGTGTCATTTTATATTATTATTAAAACTAGAGCTCACCATCTTGCACCTGAAGAGATAAAATATTAATGAGGATGGGAGTGGGGGTTGGCTTCCAACTCACTAACTCTCATATGTTAAAAAAAAAAAAAAAAAAAAACAAGTACCATGATTGAAGTCAATTGAATGGAGAGGAAGATTTTCTTTTACTAATCTTGAGAAATAAAATTCTAATCCTCTGCATATAAATAGGTAATATCCAGAAGCATTTGGTGTCTTCTACTTTGTGGTCCTCTAGCTTATGGAAGCTGGTGCCCTAGTAGGGCCTAAGAAGTTTTGCCCTCCCACTTCCTCCTCCTCGTTCTCCAGAGGCGACCATGTGGGTTGAAATGCCAGTGGGGCAAAATCCTCCTCATTCAGCTCTGCTAGGTCCTTAGATCAAATTTTGATTTGTTTCTGTTCTTGTGAAAAAGCACCTGAGCTTGTAGAAGACTTCAAAGTTGTGTAAATAGGAATGTGAGAAAAAGTAGAGCTCTCCATTTTTTTTTCCATTTCATTTTCTCTGTATAACTTAGATGAAGGCCTTCCACGATCTGATTTAATCATTAGAAAACTAAACTCATTAGATATTTTTGAATAATTGAAATTAAGGCAAGTCTAAGTGTTAATGGCATATCATTTATATCTCATACCATTTGGAATAGCTCTATTTTCATTATCTGTAAATACTTTGTTATTATTATGTTTCAATGGGTGTTAATTAATGTAGATATTGGCCAGGTGCACTGGCTCATGCCTGTAATCCCAGCACGCTGTGTGGCCGAGACAGCCAGATCACCTGAGGTCAGGAGTTTGAGACCAGCCTGACCAACATGGTGAAACCCCATCTCTACTAAAAATACAAAAATGTGGCCAGGTGTGGTGGTGCACACCTGTAGTCCCAGCTACTCAGGAAGCTGAGGTAGGAGAATAACTTGAACCCTCCAGGAGTCAGAGGTTGCAGTGAGGCGAGATTGTACCACTACACCCCAGCCTGGATGACAGAGTGAGACTCATCTCAAAACAAAAAAATTACTGTAGACATTCAGCTTATTTCATAACATTTCCATCATCCCGTGTATATTGTTTTTGAATTTTCTGTTATTCATTTCAAGATAAAAATAAAAGGATGTTTTATGATTATTAAGGATATCACAGAAAAGTGACCTTCATAAGGACATGCAAATATATCTTAGAGCATTTAAAAGCTTTTTTTGTTTTTTGGGAGAAAGGGTCTTGCTCTGTCATCTCACTGGAATGCAGTGGCATGATCACAGCTCACTGCAGCCTTGACACAGGCTCAAACAATCTTCCCACCTCGGCCTCTTGATTAACTGGAACTACAGGTGTGCCCCACTAGGCTTGGCTAATTTTTTTTTTTTTTTGGTAGAGACAGAGCCTCACAATGTTACCCAAGCTGGCCTTGAACTCCTGAACTTAAGCCATCCTCCCACCTCAGCTTCCCCAAATGCTAGGATTACAGGCATGAGACACCGCACCAGGCCAGTTAGAAGGTTAAAATGTGAAGCAAATAACACTAGTATGATATATTTTATGTATTTTATAATTTAAATCAACAGACTTATTCAGTCATAACTAATTTTTATATTCTAATTTTAGAATATCACAGTGCATATGAAGGTTAAGAAAAATACATGTACATAAAATTCTAATGGATTCACTAATATTTTTCCCCTTTTCTTGTATTGTAACTTTCATTTATTGATACAAGGAACAATACTAGAGCTCCTATTGATAATACATGAAAGCATTTTGGAATTTTAAAAGTACTGAATATAGAATACAGAATGTAGAAAAAATGAATTTTATGGTTCATAAATTATTCTTCTGTATTTATCTCATAAAATTACCTCCACTTTCCTGGTTTATATTCTCTTCTCATCCAAGTCTGTCTTCATTTAAAAACAGAACAATGGCTTACACCTATAATCCCTCTCAAAGTGGGAGGATCAGTTGAGGCCAGAAGTTAGAGACCAGCCTAGAGGTAACTCACAACTCACAATAGCAAAGACACAGAATCAACCTAAATGGCAAAAAATGGTAGACTGGATAAAGAACATGTGGTACACATATACCATGGAATACTATACAGCCATAAAAAAGGAGATCACGTCTTTGTAGCAACATGGATAGAGCTGGAGGCTATTATCCTAGGCAAACTAACACTGGAACAGAAAACAAAACACTGCATGTTCTCACGTATAAGTGGGAACTAAACACTGAGTACATGTGGACACAAAGAAGGGAACAGTAGATACTAGGTCCTACTTGAGGGAGGAGTATGGAAAGAGGGTGAGATTTGAAAAACTACCTATTGAGTACTAATGCTTATTACCTGGATAATGAAACCATCTGTATACCAAACCCCTACAACACTCAATTCACATATATAACAAACACTATGAACCTAAAATAAAATATTTTTAAAAGGTGTGAAATATTCACATTAGCATTTATGGTACTCAAATTCAAGGGAAGAAAACAGATCCCCCTCTAGAACCTCCAGAAAACAAGACAGCCCTGCCAACCCTTTGATTTTAGTCCAGTAAGACCCATGTTTGTTTTCTAACCCCCAGACTGTAAGATAATAAATCTGTATTGTTCAATAAAAAATTAAGTCGGTGTGGTAGTATGCACCTGTAGTCCTAGCTACTTGGGTGGCTGAGGCAGGAGGATCACTTGAGCCTGGGAATTCAAGGCTGCCATGAGCTATGATCACACCACTGCAGTCCAGCCTGTGCACCAGAGTGAGACCTTGTCTCCTGGAAAAAAGCCATAAACGATAACAACAAAGTGTGGTCTTGATTTGTCTAGGCTGCCTCTCATAGCTATGGTCAAATCTCTGCCACACTTCAAATTTGTACTCTGCTCTTCTTTCATTTCTTGTTTATAAATTCCCCTCTTGTCATTGGTTTCTACACCTTTCTTAAAGAAAATACACAACAATGCATGGCTTCTTTTTTTTTTCTTTTTTTTCTTTTTTTTTTCTTTTTTTTTTTTTTTTTTTGCCATACCCTTGATTTCTAAGGCTCATTCCTTCCTTTTTAAATCTCTCTTCTCACTTCATCCCTGTACTTACCAGAACCAACTTTTCCTTCCTTGCTAACTCCTCTATCTTCCTAAACTTCTCCCTCCATTTATCTAAAGGATTTACGCACATTCGAAGCTCATTCCCAGAGTGTGGTCATCCATTTTGAGAGAGTCACCTGTCATCTCTTAGGCCATTCCTTAATACAGCTCTTGAGTCCAGTCTTCCACAGGCACTTCAGTCTCACTTTCCATCCTTAGGACATCTCCACTTTGCTGTGCTGCCCCCACCCGAACCCAATCAGCCTAAAGCCAAACATGTGACCCTAATGTTTTTCCCCACAAGATATTCTCTCCCTTTGTGTATTTTTCTATCATTCTTCCAATTTCTCAAGAAGACAAGAACTCTTCCTTCAATTAATGAAAATATTAAGTCATTCGACAGTACCTGTGAAGCCTTTCATTCCTTTATACAAAGTGATTTGCTGGGCCTTCGGGCCATATAAACATTAATAAAACCCTTTAAAATGTTGATACTCTGGGCAGTCAGATACGAGTAGTTAGAAGTCAGAATCGTTGTGGAAGCACAGGGGAAGAAGTCATGGATTACCACAGATTCAGGGAGAGCTTCGAAGAGAAGCCTGGCATTGGCAAAACCTGGAAAGATTCATGCGGTTTTCATAGGCAGAGAAACGGTGGAAAGGGTCATTAGGCCAAGCAACCACCTCAGCAACATAAACAGTTTTGAAAAGCTGAGCAGAAAACTTTGGATTATTTTATAAGAGTGATCTTCAAACATTTTTCTTCATGTGCTCTCAAAAAGAATTCTGAAAACTTTGTACCTCCTTGTGTATTTTTAAGTTGGCATCTAGAACTATTTTGTCAAAAGTTGTTTTAATTTTCTAGTGGATGGAAAATATTGGTATTCCACAATAAAGCTGTCATATCACTCCTTTAAATGTACACATTATAATATAAATATTATAGACATTTGATACCCTTTATCAACTATTTTTTAAAATACGTGAATAGGCTTTTCTTTAACAACAGTACATTTTGCAACATTCCGTGTTTTCCTTGAGCCTATTCCACTTTCCCCACAGAATTATATTTCAATTTAATGAGTTTTTATACTTTGAAGTCTTTTTTTGCCCTACTTTTCATAATTCTTGGCAATAAAAATATGTGTATATCGGCTGGGTACGGTGGCTCCGGCCTCTAATCCAAGCACTTTGGGAGGCTGGGGCGAGCAAATTGCCTGAGCTCAGGAGTTCAAGACCAGCCTGGGCAACATGGCAAACCTTGTCTCTACTAAAAATACAAAAAAAAAAAGTAGTTGGGCGTGGTGCCACATGCCTGTAGTCCTAGCTACTCAGGAGGCTGAGGCAGGAGAACCTTGGAGGCGGAGATTGCAGTGAGTCAAGATCATGCCACTGCACTCCAGCCTGGGCGACAAAGCAAGACTGTGTCTCAAAAACAAAAGTACATGTGTGTATTTTTAAATTTCTTGATGGCAACATTTTAAATGTTTAAAATATTCTCCATGATTAATTTATTATCATAACTCTTGTCACTTATTACTTATATAACTCTATAGATATTATTCAGCAAGATAAATATTCTGTAAATCTTTATGCTTGTATAACATAAAAATTAAAATATCACTGGAAATGCATTATTTAATGAAATTGATTTAAATTTAGTTCATAAATTGGTGAGTGAACATTACTTGTTACTCAAATGAGACAGGGTTCAGAAATAATTTTATTCCTTTTTTTAAAATATAGGAGCTGAGTTGTAAAAAAAAAGAAAAACCTCAGTGATTTATATTTATCTTCAGAAGTTCATTTTAATCCTCCCTCTGTTTATAAATCCATTAAATCCTTCTTTACTATTGTTGAAAGCCTGAATTAGAAACTAAGTTGCAAAAGAATTGATTTCCAATTCATTAGGGTCATTCACTTCATACCAACACAGTATTTCACATTTTCCCATTATTGTTCTCCCCATGGAAGAAAGTATTTTTCTCCCCATAGCAAAGCACCATAGTAATATTTGGAATGTATGACATCCATGCCTTCCTTCTAGAAAACTGGAGAAAAATCATCATGAAAGCAAACTTGGGGATGGAAAATTTTCAGACCACAGGATATTCTTAGACAGATCTGTATTAGAAGAGTATGTGTGGACTGTTAGGATTCATTCATGCATGTGTTCATTCAAAGTATAATTATTGAATGGCCAGCGTGTTCCACATAGTAGGGATACAAATGTAAACAAAACAGATTTTCTTAAAACCATCTCTGTGCTCACATATCTCGTACAAACTCCTTTTTCTCTCCAAGAGTATGCCTTCCTTAGTTTGGAGACTTCTTTGGTGGGACAAAGCCTGCAATGAGACGAGGAAATGTTAGTTCATGGAGAACCTTTGATATGTTACCAAGTCAGTTGGATTTTATTATGCCTGGGCAATGATGAATTATTGAAAAGTTTTCAAAAAGAAATTGTTATGATCAGATCAGTGTTTTGGGTTTATGTATTACAGAGAAGAAAGTTTAAAGGCAAGAAAAAATTTTAAGTGGGATGGAGCTGAACATGCCTTAGCATAATGCTGGCCCCTGGTAGGCACTCAGGAAATATTTGTTGAATGAAATATGTAGCCACAACTGAGGGAACCAGGGGATACAGATTTGCAGGGCATGGCAATAAGAGAATAAAGCATTTCTTACCATCATTCTTTTTTTGTCTAAAAAACATAGTAACTTGTCTTCATGGAACAAGATTAAATATATATCTTCTGGATGATCAGGAGTAAGTAGAGAGGAGAAAATTATGACAGAAAACCAGAGAATAATCTTGCTAAGTCTGCACGGGAAAATGAAAATTTTTGGAAACTAGAGACTTCTTTTTAAATCACAAAGAAATCAATTATTTCTCTAGAGGAAAATGTGCAAAATGTGGATGCTTTCTCTTTCAGTGTGTATTGAGATGCTGGTTTATATTTCTGTTGTTTCATCTAATTTGTACTATATTTCTTCAAATATTTATTTCCTTGCGTTTTATTACATGAAGAATTTTTATGAAACTGTTTCTATAGGCAAGACATGTTTTGGAGCTCTAAGGAGCTCTTACTGTCTTTTGCATGTTCCAAAAATAAAGTGTATAGGTTTTTTTTATATATATATATATGTCTAAAATAGAGAAAAACAACTATCTATTATAAGAAAAAGAAAATTAATTTAGAAAATTTTCCACATAGATATTCTGTTAGAAGTTAGGTCATAGTGAAAAGTTAAGTGTCAAAAGGCTAGGTTTCAAGTAAAAATTTTCCGTTTTTTAGTAAATCTCTTTCAACCTTGGTTTCCTTAACTGTGCATTAGAAATCATGCTGACTTGGTCTATTTCCTTCATAGGAGTTTTTGGGGACTAAATTAAATCCTATCTAAAACATTTTTAAAATCATTATTTCCCAGTATATTTTTCAGAGAACACTAGTCTTTTGAGCTCCTTCATAGAAGGGGCGAAAACACATTTTTTCATCAAGAAAATTTGGAAAATGTTGTATATGTTGTGTATGGAAAATGTTCTAAGACTCGTGTCTTAGAAGTAAACATAGCCTTTTACTTATTAACAATTCTGAGAAATCCCATAATTGGAAACTTGTTTAACTTTAAGAATATGTTAGTTAAACTCATTTTGCCACAGAAGCTTATACAGATGTAAGGTATTACCATTTGACTTTTTGCACATACTATTCTGTCATCTAACCTTGTCCAGTAGACCCTACATGCTCACTTTAGTTACCATTATCTGGTATATAACACATCTGAAGGATTATGTGTCTGCACACATTATTTAACACATCATGGAATGTTATGCTTTTTGGTGTGCCGACATCTAAATGTAGAAGCTATACTACAGTAATAGGATTTGTCAAAAATTACACTTAAAATCTAATGCCAAGCCTAGATTGGATTTTTGTGTTACTGTTTCCAGCCAGGTAGATTAACAGGAAATAAAAAGTTTTCCATAGGTGTCTTCATTTCCAGACATTTCATGCCAAGTAGAAGAAAAATCCAAATATTTGCTTCATTTTTCAATTTTTGTAAACAATTAAACAGCTTCATGTAGATTCCAGTGGTTTTTATTTTTTGGTAATAATTCACACTTTTAATATTCTGTGTCTCCTAAACACAAACCCAATAATAGTATGAAGGGAAGGGGGTCATACTTGAAGAATGGAATGTTTATTAACACCAAATTTTTAGAAATGAATTAGTCATTAATTTTCTGTTTTTATGGCCTTTTTTTTTTTTTTTTTTTTTTGCTGTTTTTCCAACATTACACTCTTTTGACCTTGGTTGGGAGTTAGAAGGTGGGAACTGGGATGCATGCATACAAGATCCTTGCTATGTGAATCTTTCTTGAGTTCTCACTCCCCCCACCCCGAAAATTACACTATCGAATTCAAGCATCTACAGGCATTAATGCCAATGATTCCTCAGTGTATGAGTCCAGATGATGGGCTTAGAGCATCTAGATTTCACTGAGGTTTTATTGTTTCTTTTATTTAAAGTGATATTTTTTAAAGACTTTATTTTTTAGAGCAATTTTAATGTCACAGCAAAATTAAGAGGAAGGTACAGTGATTTCCCATATACACCTTGCCCCCACACATGTATACCTTCCCCCCCTATGAATCTCCCCCACCACAGTGGTACATTTGTTACAGTGGATGAACCCACCTTAACAAATCATAATTACCTAAAGTCCATAGTTTACATCATGGTTTACTCTTGATGTTGAACTTTCCATGGGTTTGGACAAATGTATGATTACATATATCCATCATATAGTATCGTACAGAGTATTTTCCTTGCCTTAAAAGTCGTCTGTGCTTCACATATTCAACCATCCTTTAGCACAACCCCTGTCAGCCACTGATCTTTCTATTGTCAGCATAGTTTTCTCTTTTTGTCTTTCCAGAATGTCACATAGCTGGAATCACATAGTATGTGGCCTTTTCAGGTTGCTTTCTTTCACTTAGTAATATACATTTAAGTTTCCCCCATATTTTTTCATGGTTCAAGAGTTCAGTTCCTTTTAGCACTGAATAATATTCCCTGGATGTACCACAGTTTGTTCATTCACCTACTGAAAGACATCTTGGTTGCTTCCAGGTTTTGGCAATTATCTCTGCAGGTTTCTGTGTGAATGTAAGTTTTAAACTTCTTTGGGTAAATACCCAGAAGTATGATAGTATATTAAGTATATGTTTGGTTTTGTAGGAAACTACTAAATTGTCTCCCAAAGTTGCTGTACCATTTTATATTCCCACCAGCAATGAATTAAAGTTCTTGTTACTCCACATCCTTGCCAGCATTGGGCCTTGTTGGAGTTCCAGATTTTGGCAATTCTAATAGGTGTGTAATAGTATCTTACTGGTATTTTATTTTGCATTTCCCTGATGACATCTGATATTGAGCAACTTTTCATATACTTATTTTCCATCTGTATAGCTTCTTTGGTGAGGGGGGTCTGTTAAGGTTTTTGGCCCATTTTTTAATCTGGCTGTTTGTTTTCTTGTTGTGTTTTAGTAGTTCTTTGTATATTTTAGATAATAGTTCTATATCACAAAGACATTTGTGTCTTTTTCGAATATTTTCTCCCAGTCTCTGGCTTTTTTCTCATTTTCTTGATTGGTTTTGTTTTTAAAATTTTCCATTCATCTTTTCTGAAGGATGCCTGGTGATGGGTAGAAAATGTCAAATATTTTTATACTATTTCTATGTGGAAAAGTCAAAAAAGGCTAGAAAAAACGAAAGATGATGAAAGAGTATTTATAAGTGTTGCTTTCTGCATACTCCTCTCACCCCTCTACATTTAGCTACTTCTCCTTTTATAGGGAAAAGAGAGGACTCATTATATTTATCATGTGTCTGCAGCAATCCTGGATCTAAATCTAGATTGAATCATTTCTAGAATGTATGAAATGAAGAGTGACTGTGAGGTGTGTGGATAGGTTTTTGAATATACATGGATGTTGGCCGGGCATAGTGGCTTATGCCTATAATTTCAGCACTTTGGGAGGCTGAGGCAGGCGGATCACTTGAGGCCAGGAGTTCGAGACCAGCCTGGGTAACATAGTGAAACCCTGTCTCTACTAAAAATACAAAAAAAAAAAAAAACTAGGTGTGGCGGTGCTCTCTTGTAGTCCCAGCTACTTGGGAGGCTGAAGTGGGAGAATTCCTTGAGTCTAGGAGGCGGAGGTTGCAGTGAGTGGAGATCACAACACTAAACTCCAGCCTGGCTGACAGAGCAAGACTCTGTCTCAAAAAATTAAAAAATATATATATATATGTATAAATATATATATATATGTGTATATATATATGCACACACACACAGATTAGTCTTCAAGTGATTTATTTTGCTATGCAAACATTGAATTGGTCCTCATCTCTCCCCAGCACTTGGGGCCAATTTTACTTACAGAATGCACAATACTACAACTAATTTAGGATGAAAACATTGTAATCATACTTTGTGCATTATAAGCTAGCCACCTCAAAGTTGACTCCCTTTCTATATATGAGGGCACAATATATATGTTGTCATTAACAGTTAATGGAGATGCTTCAACTTACTATTTTTTCTACAAAATTTTGAACTGTATTAAACCAGGATAAATCTCTGCTAATTAGTGGCACAAGAAAAGTAGAATTATACTCTAGTTCCAATGGATGGTTTGAGCAAACTGTTCTCAATAGGAGTGATGTGAGAATTTCTGAATTCTCAGAGTCCAGTGAGTTAAATTTGATCATGACCTCATTGATATAACAGTCAACCAGTGACACCTGTTCACAAGAGGGTAGATTGTTCTATTTGGTCTTGTTGAAGTCATGTCGTGTGCATTTATTCCTCTGACAGTACGTATTAACATAATTTGTTCTAAGTTAATATCAATGTGAATTTCTAAAATACTGTAGATGAAATTTCTCAAAACATGCTACCCCCGAAAAGATGATTAATGAAGAATAATCCTGTTTTAATTGTAAACTTTTTGCCAGCCAAAGATGAAATGGGGATGTGTTCATAGGCAATAACCAAATGACCTCTGTTCTCACTTTAGACCAGGAGAACTTCCATATGATACAACACACAGGCTTTCCCTTAATTGACCTCAGAGTAGAAGCACCTCTGCCATCACTGAGCTCTGAAAACACAGCAAGGTACCCCATGATGGGAAATAATTATGTTATTATAGTAAAACATCTTCATAAGTAAGTTATATAGTATCCTGAAAATACCTTAGGGTTAGCAACAAGAAAAAAGGGAGAAAAGTAACCATCCTTGAGAAAAATGTATAATTTGGGCTTCATATTTTTAATTATCTGAGAAAAAGCAGCCTACTTTTCCCATTCCCTTTCATTCATCTTTCCCTTACATAACTGCATAAGAATAAAATAAAAGATTTTTATGTTAGTATAAAATATTAATGAACTATAATGGTAATATGTAAGTTGGGCAAGATTTTAATACCTGAAAGTTTATTTTTCTTTCACTAAATGAGGATTAAGTATGAGTATTCTTTTTGTTTTGTTTTACTGGTATCCTTTTGTTCTTTAATTTGTATTATTTGAAATGATTACAATTTCCAATAAAATATGAAGCCTTATACGTCTTCACAAATAAAGATACTGTCTTCCATCTGAAGATACATCAAAAGAAAAAAAGCAAGGTGTGAAAAAGTAGATGCATCCGGATTGGCAGATACATGGATGTCTTTATAGTGTTCACTTTACTTTTGAGTATATTTGAGCGTGTTCATTTATAAATAATATAACTAATAAATAAATCTTATTACAGTTGTTTGTGAACTCTTTCCCTCAGTTCCAAAGGACAAAGACTCCTGCCCTAGAATTGAGGAATGTGTTAGGCAAACCAAATCGTGGAGACTTTGTATGGTGTGGTAGGCAGAATGCTCTCCCACCCACCCCCGCACCGCCAAAGATGTCTGCACCTTAATCTCTGGCACCAATAAATATGTTACCTGAGGTGGCAAAAGGAGCTTTACAGGTATAATTAAAGTTGCAGACTTTATAATAGGAAGAGTCATTTGGATTATTCAGGTGTGATCAATCTAATCACATGAGCCCGTAAAAGCAGAGCACCTTCTCCCACTGGAGGCAGAAGAGATGCAGTAGTCACAAAGATTCGAAGTGTGTGAAGGACTCCACGCACAGTAGCTGGTTAGATGTGGGGAGCAACATCATGAGGAATTCAGGCAGCTTCAAGGAGCTGAGACAGACACTTGGCTCACAGCCAGCAAGGAAACAGGGACCTCACCCCTGCAGCCCAAATAACTGGATTCTGTCAACAACCTGAGTGAGCTTGGAAGCGGTTCTCCCCCTCAGAGCCTCCAGATAAGAGAGCAGCTTGCCAACAACTTGATTTCTGTCTATGAAACGCAGACCAGTCAAAACAGCTGAGCTCACCAGACTTCTGACCTACAGAACTGTGAGCTAATAAATTTGTTGTTTGAAAAAACACATACACAGTAAGGGGAAAGACAGGGATTGACTAACTAGAAGGTGCGAGTCTGTGGCAGTTCATACTTAATCTGATACAGCCTCTGTTGGGTGAAAGGCTAAAGGAAGTTTTCTTCTCTGTGGCTTACTGTAAACTCTCAGTTATCAAGCTGAAGAGGGACATTGGGCCCAAATCATTTTTAAATGCCATAATATTTACCCAGTAATAATAACTAACCCTTACTATGTGCCAGGCACAATTCCAAGTATTTTGTTACATTAACTAATAAGACCTGACTATGTTATGAGTTGACACATTATTATCATCCTATTTTATATAAGAATTGGAAGCACCTCAGAGAGTTTAGATAACTCACCTGAAGGCAGAAGCTGGGAAGAGGCAGAGCTGGAATTCAAACTCAGGCCATCTGTCTTCAGAGAACTTGCTCCTGAAACTAAGCTCCAGGTCTCCAGGCTTTTGCTTGTAGTCATACCTGTTCTGGGTTTAATAAAAAAATAAGAGGAGTTGAAAGACCTTTTCTAAGTAAGAAGTAAAAGAGGTACAGTGACCATTATCATCTGAATAGCCCATTTTCAGTTCTTTATTCTCATTCTCAGGACAATGATGGAATCATAGTAATGTTTTCACAATGTAAAGGAGGGTTGGCATGGAGGGAAGGGAATATCCTGACTGTGCTACTACTTTGCTTATCTCTTGTTGATAACTGTTTCCTGGTGGCTTTTGAGAATGATCTGAATCTAAAGTATCTCCTTATTAAGAGCAGATATTAAACAAATACCAGTCTCCTAGATAGTAGGAAAATCATGTTTCTTCCTATCAAAGATGTTGAAATCTTAAAAAACACTGATCAAAACTGGTAGATTTTGAGGGGGTTGTACCTAGAAAGTGAAAGAGACTGTCTTTATCATATCCTTGGTCCTAGGGAAATCATTGCAACTCATCAGTGGTGGCATCTCTCAGAGTCACATCCATATTATTAGTATTTATCAAAAAAGTCATTACTGGCCAGGTGCAGGGTGGCTCATGCCTGTAATCCCAGCACTTTGGGAGGCCGAGGCCAGCAGATCACTTGAGGTCAGGAGTTCATGACCAGCCTAACTAACATGGTGAAACCCCATCTCCACCAAAAATACAAAAATTAACCACACGTGGTGGCAGGCACCTGTAATCCCAGCTACTCAGGAGACTGAAGCAGGATAATCACTTGAACCCAGGACGGGGAGGCTGTGGTGAAGTGAGACTGTGCCACTGCACTCCAGCCTGAGCAAGAGTGAGAATCTGTCTCCAAAAAAAAAGTCATTACTTATGAGCATATTTGTCATCAGAATCCTGAAATTTCCTACTAACAGATTTAAGAGAACTCAACTAAAACGCCATGTACTGTATTTTTTTCTGAAGAGAGGCTGTCACCATATATCATATTTGATGCAAAATGTACTGTCACTAAGTATGTCAAACATGTACTAGCATATCTAAAAGCCATGGAAATCTTAAAGAATATTATTCACTTAATGAAAAGTAAGGAGAAGTAGAGACTCTTCATCTTTCAATCAAATTTAACAAACTTGTGTTGAATATTTAGTATGTACCAGTCCACTAGACTTATACTGACTGGGAATACAAAATGATAAATTATAGCCCTTATGGAGCTTGTAGTCTTGTAAGTAAGACAAATAGGTCCACCAATAATCAAATATGATAGGATAAGTGTTACGAAAGGGGATTATAGCAAAGAGTGAGAGTAGAGAGACATCCAAGACAGACTGGGAGAGTCAATGAAAGCTACCTGACAGCTGAATATTCACACCAGACAAATGTTCGTGTTCAGGCTGAAGGGTAGTATGTATGAAAACATAGAAAGGAGAGAGTGTGGCTTGGTATAAAAATGGTTTTAGGGTGGCAACAAAAAGGGTGGATATTTGGGTGAAGAAGAGAAGAAGCTGGAGAAATACTTCAGCAGAAAGAGAAAAAGGAGCTGACATTGAAGTGTTTCATATGCCTCACTAAGGGTAGGCACCTTATCCAGAAGTTGGTGGTGATTCACTTCTGGGCTTGAAGCAAGATGGTAACATCAGAATCACCTTTGGGAAGATCACAGTGGCAGCCTTTTGAAGAATGGGTTGGAGAACAAGACCTAAGGCAAGATCAGTTGGGATGCTGTAGCAGATCCCTAAAAAAGAGATGAGGGCTCAAACCAGGCAGCAGTGGTGAGGATGAAGGTAAGGGGTCAGTGTGAGAGATGAAGGAAGTGGGCTCTATTAGTTTTAGAGACCAGTGGGTTATTGGAAATGAAAGAGAAGTTAGCATTTAGGATGAGCTCAAGGTTGCTGACCTAGGCGATTCACCATTCACCAACTGAAGAAATACTAGAAGAGTAAGTTTGGGTGGAGAGACACTGATTTCATTGTTGGACCTCTTTCATTTAAATGAACATACCCAAAAGACAATTGAATATAAGACTGTGGAATTTAGGAGATCTTACTATATCAATGTGGGTATCATCTTTAACAAGTACTTTTATAATTGTCTGTTCTCTGCAAGATGACTTTTTAGTCTCTATCAGGTAAGTATAGTCTATTTCCCTTTAATAAGGTATTAAAGTATTGTGATTTCTAAGACCATGACATGAAGCATAAATTATAAGAGACTGTAATTAGAAAATGGATAAGAAGGTATGCTCTTCTCTTGACCCTGGCAAACTGGCAGGAATGAGAGTCAACAAGGCCACTGCTTCAGTACTGTACCTCATGCCCCCACCCATTCCATTGTGTAATGGAATATTCTTCCTTCTGATTTGCATGCCATTTAGAGTTTAGATCCTAGGCTCATCACATTTTTATTTAGTTTTTCTATCTCATTATGAACTAAGTCACTTTGTTCTTTGACAGAAAATTAGTCAGAAGTCCCCATATTAAGACTGCACTGCTCCTAAAGACCTGTTGAAAAGATAGGTTGAATCTAATTCTCCTCTATCCTACCTCTCATATGTTTGAGTAGAATAATCCTAAAGATAGAAGGTGGAAACTACATATATGGAATAAATTATAAACTCTAGATTTACAATAAAGCAACAATGTTAGACTTAAAAAATATTAGTACTTAGATATCAATATTAAAGAATATCCTTTAACACAAATCAAAAAATATAAATGAGAATTAGATATACACAAAAAAATTAGAATTAGTCAATTCTTTATTTTCTTGAGATATTACTTTTATAAAAGTCTTTGCTTCCAGTGACTAATTTCCATTGATTATATACACATTTTCTAGGCAACTTGGGTCAGGAGAGTTTTTGTCTTTATCTACAAATGATATTTCCTCCCAGGCTTCGAAACAACTTATATTCACCCCGTGGATATGTCATCAATCTGTTATGTGTGAATGGACACTATTTTTTCCTGTACTTGGCCAAATGTTTCATTTCCTGAAAATTAAATTACTTAAATGCAACAAACAGATGGCCAGAGAGTCCTGTAGTAGCTTGCTCTGCCATGAAATTTATCTGCATTTCTGTGGAAAGCCTGAGAAGTTGGGCAAAAATCTCTTTGCACACTACTATGCCATCGTTGATGTTGCAGTCTTCTTGCCATTTTAAAATTATTAATAATTCTGTTACTTTGGACATTAGGAGGAAATGGTTTAAAGGCTATTTCATAATTTATGTGAAAAATTAAAACTGTTCATGAAAAGTCACATGGACCACCTTGTTTGAACTTATCTTAAAGTTGAAGTATTAAAAAAATAATGACGCATGAAAATAGAGAAATAATAGCTAAAACTTTTTTCTTATTTCCAGTCTTCAAATGTATTCTGTAGGCTGATGACATATTCTTATCAGTGCAGTATAAGAAGTTTGACTAAATAAGTCATGATCCATGTATTCTGTTTTATTTTCTTTTGTTACTATCAAATATAAAAGCAAGTTTGGTCATTTGTTTCAATGCAAGAAAAAATAGAGTTCATAAGCAAGTATCTATGATGACCTTGTCTCAACCATATACAATAAATGTTAAAATAAACTTGTTGTATATCAACTCTTCAGATAAAGCAAAATCACTTTGCTACTGGGAAGATTTTTCAGCTGTCATTCAATATGTACTTTGGGAAAACTGTAAAGTATAAATATGCTCATAAAAGAGCAAGGACCAAGTGAAATGAATTTAAAGTTTTCTAAGACTTCTTTTTATCAGTTGTGTATACTTGGCCTTGAGTCTGAGGTTTCATTGAATATGTATTTTTAAAAATCTATATATCTAACCACATTCAAAGCCCATTATTGGGAAATAACAAAATGTTCCCTTATCCTTTACATCAAGATGCTATTAGAGAACATTTGTAGAGCCCTTCAGAGCTGACAGTGAACATAGCACAAAATAGTTGACAATGAATAAACACTGTCATTAATCTGTCCCTTACTTTTGACTTAGAACATTCTGTAAATACCCCAATTCTGGAAATCAACAGGTATTAAAGTTCTACCCTCTGTACAGGGGCACCTCCGGTCATGTCATAGAGTAGGAAAAAGGAATAAATTGAGTGAAGGACTTTAGTCTCTAAGAACTCATGTACTGGCCAGGTGCAGTGGCTCATGCCTGTAATCCCAGCACTTTGGGAGGCCAAGGTGGGTGGATCACCTCAAGTCAGGAGTCAGACACCATCCTGAGCAACATAGAGAAACCCCATCTCTACGAAAAATATAAAATTAGCCAGACGCGGTGGCACATGCCTATAATCCCAGCTACCCGGGAGGCTGAGGCAGGAAAGTCGCTTGAACCTGGCAGGCAGAAGTTGTGGTGAGCCGAGATTTGCCATTGCACTCCAACCTGGGCAGTAAGAGTGAAACTCCATTTAAAAAACAGAAAAAAAGAGGAATACAGGTAGAGGAACATAAGGAATCACATCATTCCGATAATTTAATTAGGAGGGCTCCCCAGTCATTACGACTCTCCCCTCTTCTCCAGCTTTCAGAACCTAAGATCAGCAGGAGCAGCAGGCTGTGCAGCTCCAACACCTCTCCTGTGCTCCCTGCCCTCTCTGGGCCCCCGAGGTCACTCTCCCTTAACCTTTATCTCTTGTTCATCTTACTAGTTTTTCCTCTGCACACACACAGAGGACACCTATCCTTTCTGTCTACTTCTGTTGCTCTGCTCCTTTCCTATTCATTGCTTCTGCTTCCCACCCATATGGCAAAGCTCAGCCATTTAAGGAAGCCAGACTCCCCAGAACACTGCTTAAGTGTTTACAGTTATATTAAATAGAAAAATAAAAGAATCAATGAAGAAGATGCTCAAAGAGGAACGTGTACTTTGTACATCTCATAGTGGACTTGTCCTAGGAGAATCAGAACTCTAGCAGAACTCATGTAATCCTTAAAGCTCATGCTATGATTATTGATTAAAAGAGGACAGCTGAGACCTTTGACAATTCAGAGGCCAGTGGTCTGTGCAGTTAGTGTGGCTTCTCTAACAGGGAAAGGCATACAAAGAAAAGGAAATGAGACAGCCTGGGGCACAAGTTCAAGTATGAGCAATGTTATCACGTGTTCCATAGTGCCTATCAAACAAGTGTATATGGTCATATTAGTCTCCTCCTTAGCAACTGGCCCTCCCATAATATTCAAAGCCATCTGGATATCTGCTCTTATTTGCAAGTAGTCAGGAAAAGTAAAGTAAGAGGGTTGATAATACGAGCTTTGTGAACCCCAGCTCTCTCCATGTGCTTCAGCTCTGACCAGGAGAGAGCAACTCAGGAGGTGAGGTCTATCCAAAGTTGCCAGATTTGACCAGTTAACAGTGCAACGATTTGAAGAACAATGACTCTAGCCCTTTAGAGGTTAAAGGCTATTAAGTAGATGTGTAGGCATCTGCTCAGATCACATTCATAATAAACTTGCAATTCCATGGCTCTATTATGCTGTATGATTTGACCCCAAGGCATCAGAATCAAAGAGACCCGTCGGATGCCTGAGGCAGGGATCAAAATGGGCAAAGTAGAAAAAGGACTCTCTAAGAAACAACTTACCATCATCAGATCTCCTGCTAGCCATAGCCTGGTTCTATATCCAGTTGATGCCAGGCTTTCCTTGCAAGTGGTAGCGAGAGGACAACTACAACAATGTAGACTCACCCACAGCCCCTTCTGCTGCTCACCACCCAGCATCCATCTGTGAGGTTTCTGAACAGTGAGCCATTTCAGGTTTTAAATTTCATTTTACGTACAATTTTATCACTCACTGAGATTTTTTTTCTAAAATAAAGAAGCATTTAATTTTTTTCTCTCTTCAGCTGTTAGCACATTTAAGTTAGTTCCTGCTTTTTTTGTTTAGGTAGTTTTTGTTCACGATGATTTTTTCTTCTCTTGCTCATTGGGATAGAAGTGGAATATATAATTATTTTTGTGATGTTAGGATTTGTTGTTGTGCGGAGAAAAAAGATAAAGGTCAAATGATCAAAGGCATTTGTTGATGACCCAGAAGAGCATTCAGATTTAAGCATTATTACAAGGGATCATCTAATACTAAGAGTAATTTTACTTGACACATGTGGCAATTAATGTGTCAAGCAAAATGCTGCTTACCATTACTAATCATTACTTTATTGTGGAAATACAGTAGTCCCTTGGTATTGGCATGGGATTTGTTCCAGAACCCCCGCCCCAGATATCAAAATCCATGCATACTTACATCCCACATTTGGCTCTGCAGAACTTCCCTGTGGGAAAAGTTGGTCTTCCTTATCCGCAGGTTTTTGGATCCTGTGAGCACTGTATTTTCAATCCTCACTTGGTTGTGGATGCAGAACCCACAGATACCGAAGGCCAACTGTGGTTATTGAAAAATATCCACATATAAGTGGACCCATGCAGTTCAAATTTGTGTTTCTCAAGGATTAGCTATATTTGTTTCATGCTTGAAAGCCAAGCAGGTAGGATGGTATCATAGACAAAGCATAGGCTCAATTTTTTTTTTTTTTGCTGTTTTTATGATCTTCACTTAGTATAAAAGCTTCTGTCAAAAACTGCAGCCTCCAGTACCAGTAGCAAAGCATTTCTAAAAGGTTTTGACTAAGGTACTTCATCAGTGCATGGCCCGATGCACTACGTGTTTAAATTTCATCTTTACTACATTAGATTTCTACCAGTTGTATAGAAATAGCCTAGTATGCTTAGTTAGGACAGTATGTTTAATATTGGGGATGATCTTAAGAAATTATAGATTTCTCAATATGGTATTCTAATTAAAACCTAATTAGCAATTCACTGTGCTAGAACTTGGATTTTTCACATAGAAATAATTTCACTATGCATGGAAAGTAAAGATGTATTTTTTGGAGACATTAGAATTTCAAAAATATAAGGCAGCACATGTGGAATGTAGAGGTGTTAAAAATCTTAAGTGTGGGTTTCTCTATAGCTCTAAGCTTGAACAGTTTTGTATAATCAACGAGCTTGCCAAACAGTATCAAAAAACTCATTTTCTTCAAGTGCTTTATTTATCTTTAATAGAACCTTCATCACCCTGGTGTTGTAAATTTGGAGTGTATGTTTGAGACGCCTGAAAGAGTGTTTGTTGTTATGGAAAAACTCCATGGAGACATGCTGGAAATGATCTTGTCAAGTGAAAAGGGCAGGTTGCCAGAGCACATAACGAAGTTTTTAATTACTCAGGTAAGAAATAAATTAGAGACAGAAAAAATACAATATTTAATATCAAGTGTTATCACTGTTTAACCACAGCTTTCTAGCCTTTGTTGTTTAGTCCCTACTTCCAGTCTAAACGACACTAGAAAAGGTTGTAGTGGCTTTATGGTATTATGTGATTTATATCTGTATTAATCAGACTCTACAGTATACCAAATTAGTAACATGTTTGCAGGTCCATGTATTCACACTTTTCATGAAAATTTAAAATGTACATTGGTTTAGTTTTGATTCTTTGAGAATATTTAAGAATGGGTGTCCCTGTTAGATATAGGTCTTTTATCTACATCTGTCTTGGCTGCTGTATGAATACCATCATAGGATAATTTTTTCATTGAAATTTCTTTAGAAACCTATATTAATCTAGCTCATTTCAGTGTCTTTAACATAAAGAAATGTGAATGTTCATTGTCAGTTTTTTTCTTGGCCTTTTAACTGGTAGCAGACATTTTGAAATTAATAAACTGGAATGAAATTATTTTGGTGATTTTTCTTCTTTATAGATACTCGTGGCTTTGCGGCACCTTCATTTTAAAAATATCGTTCACTGTGACCTCAAACCAGAAAATGTGTTGCTAGCATCAGCTGATCCTTTTCCTCAGGCAAGTATAAAAGCCTCTCTCAGCAAAAAGCCAGTTGACAGCATCGCTGGCTTCCATGTGGCATCTTGTCACCTTCCATTTTTCCCTTAAAACCTTTATTTGTTGCAAGTGTTTTCTATTCATTTTTATCCATTTGTTACCTTCTTATACCTTTGGGACTATGGCCTTGTGGTTTTTTGGTGAAGCCAGCCTAATTATACACAAAAGTTCCTTCTCATTATGCCTTTTGGCTTTTCTAGAAGTGGCCTGAGTGACAACACTTGAGAGTCCCAGAGATGTTACCAGCTCACTAATGGGCAAGATATTAAACCTCACTGTTGTTCTCAAGGACAAGGGCAAAACTTTTTTCCTTTCCTCAATTTAGAGAGTGGGAAACCAGCTATCTCTGCAGGGAATTATAGATCTGAAGTGACCTGACTGAGATGACTGTCCTGCCTTGCTTCCCTAACACCTTCCGGTCCTGCCTATATATGTGCCAGTGCAGAGCTAATTTTGAGGATTATTGTGGATGACATAACACATCTTTGTACTTATCCTTCATCTTCTACTCATCATAAGCCCTTGAGTGAAGGTCATCACTTCCCTGATTTGCATAATGCTTTCATGCCTTGTATACAATATTACCCACTTCTGAGTACACTTACCTTCTTCATATTTGTCTCTCGGGTTTTGGAGAAGGAAGACTGTTTTTTGTTTTTGTGTTTTTTTCATTTATTTTTATTTATTTTATTTATTTTATTTATTTATTTATTTTTTATTTTTTATTTTTTTCAGACAGAGCACTCTGTTGCCCCTGGCTGGAGTGCAGTGGTGCAGTCTCAGCTCACGGCAACCTCTGCCTTGCAGGCTCAATCAGGCCTCCCACCTCAGCCTCCCGAATAGCTGGGACTATAGCCACACAGCACTATGCCGTGCTAATTTTTAAATTTTTTGTAGAGATGGGGGTCTCTCTGTGTTGCCTAGACTGACCTTGAACTCCTGTCCTCAAGCAATCCTCCTGCCTTAGCCTCCCAAAGTGTTAGGATTACAGGCATGAGCCACTGCACCCTGCCAAGGGAGACTGTTTAGATGATATTTTTATGAATGAAAACATACTTTTGTATCACTACATAAACCACTGTCTTCAAATACCTAAAATAGAAAATAGCTATTACTTTAAGAAATCCATATCATTTAATGTAAAGGTAAAGTATTTAAAATATTATGGTTGTATCTGGTGAACATGAACTAAGACACACACATACACAATTGTGAACAGAGTATTTCTGCAAATCCTTTTATCAACAGGTGAAACTCTGTGATTTTGGTTTTGCCCGGATCATTGGAGAGAAGTCTTTCCGGAGGTCAGTGGTGGGTACCCCAGCTTACCTGGCTCCTGAGGTCCTAAGGAACAAGGGCTACAATCGCTCTCTCGACATGTGGTCTGTTGGGGTCATCATCTATGTAAGCCTAAGTGGCACATTCCCATTTAATGAAGATGAAGACATACACGATCAAATTCAGAATGCAGCTTTCATGTATCCACCAAATCCCTGGAAGGAAATCTCTCATGAAGGTAATATCTTCCATTCAAAAATGGTAATGATCTAATCCTTATGTATTTATGTTATTAATTTAAATTAATTTAATTGTAAATTGTTAACTTGATAAATGCTCATTGTAAAGTGCCCACCAGAATGGAAACACAAAGACACGAATTAATTTGGGTGGGACACGTACATATAACAGAAATTGGGTTATATATATTAAGAAGTAAGTGAACAACCAGAGAGAATGTATTTTGGCTCATTTCATTAGAACTTATAAATATTTATACCTTAATATAATGGTTATAATGAATCATTAGTAAAGGCTTACTTATATGTGCCTAGTTCTGTGTTAAAAACTTTTCAACTATTGTCAACACAAGAATGTTATGATATTGATATTTTAATGATCATATTACATATATTAGTATACCAAGTTCTTTGTCTACTGATTTTCTCTCTGTGGCATTAAAATATGTGTAATATTTTACCTGGCCATTCCCCTGGAATTTTTAGGTTATTTCTTTATGTTTAGTATTAGAACATCCTGATGTATCATTCCTATATATCTCTCTGATGATTTCTTTAGAATAGATTACCTTGGCAATGTTGCATTGTTTAGAGTTATATTCTTAATAATCACTTCCTTCCTCTTAAAGGAAAAAAGATGTTTAAAAGAAATTGCAGGGGCTGACAGGGCAGAAAAAGTGACTCATTCAGTACTTCGGAAACGAGTTCCTCCGTTAACATACGTTGGAGTGTATTTAATTCTCATAAAAATTCCATAAGATAGGTGTTACTATGGTGGCTATATTTCAAGTGTGGATCATGATGTCAGAGGTTCGAGACCAGCCTGGCCAATATGGTGAAACCCTGTCTCTACTAAAAATACAAAAATTAGCTGGGCATGGTGGCACACACCTGTAGTCCCAGCTACTCAGGAGGCTGAGGCAGGAGAATCACTTGAACCCGGGAGGCGGAGGTTGCAATGAGCCGAGATTGTACCACTGCACTCCAGCCTGGGCAACAGAGTAAGACTCTGTCTCAAAAAGAAAAAAAAAAAGAGAGAGAGAGAGAGAAGTGACACCACTGGTCAAAATACAAAGCTAGTAAGTAGCAGGGGCACAATTCATACCCAGGTAGTCTGAACATACTTCCTTTCACTAGTAGCCCTACTTCTTTTCTAGTTTACCGGCAATATCTCATTCTAGGTTCATTCTATTTGTTCGGACGTTCACCATGTAAAAAGGCTAGTACATTTGTAAACATCTCTCATGTGACGTCTGTTACTGCATATGTTGGTATAGAAATGAGAAAAGAATGTATAAACTGCCTAGGAGAAATTAAGTTCTTAGACTGCTATTGGTATTAAATGCCAAGAGCTATCCATTATCAGAGCTTTAAGTTACCATTAGCAACAACCTTTAACATCCTCTAATTAGTTGTAAATCATAGGTAGATGGATATATCTTAAAGGAAACTGTGGCCTACAAAAGAACTACCATGTTTGCCAAAGGAATAATTAAACATTTTTCACAATTCAACAAAGATGAAAAGTAAAGTGTAATTATGTTTCTTTCTCAGGAGACAGAATTATCAAATAACCTTGTGACCCTTGTTAGGAAACATTACATCTAAATAGAGCTTACCATTATGCCTGATACTGCTCATTCAGAGATCCAGCAAAATAAGTTGATCCTGTTATCAGAACGCAAATCTGGAATACCACTGAAGCCAATCAGACACTTTCCTGTTCTACAGGAACTGGGCGTTGGGGAAATAACCTTCACGTTTTTAAACCCTTTTTCTTGGAGTAGTGGAACAAATGATGCCCCTCTCTCTGCTTTTGTGAAAATTTGACTTGCTATATAGCTATAGCCTATTAAGACAAAACCTATCAGGCCAGAAATGAACAGTTACAAATTATGAACTTTTAACTATCACTAGTAATAGACACCAGAGGACTAGATATCAAAGGCTCAGGAAACACTTGTTGGGAAACCACAATACACGTGTGCAGTAGGTAATACGAAAGTAGAGGACAGAACATCAGATGTGCTTCACAGAACTTGAATGTTAGTTGGGGAGATGAGTTATGTGATGTTGGATAAAATAATAATTTATTTCCTTGAATTGTTACCTAGGTGGAAAATCAGAGCCTCCAAGTTCAGGGGAAGGAGAATCACTGTGGACTTTACCAGTTAGGACTCCACTTTCAGAGGAGATAGAATTTAGGCCAGTCAGTGAAGAATAGAAAGAAAGAGACATAGCATTTTAGCAAAGGGAATTATACAGGATAATTCAAAAGGCATTTATATTTGACTAGGAAGTACACATTTTACTTGGCTATGGAAATGTCTAAGCACTAAAAATTTCCTACCACTCAGATGAAGTGATATGGAGACCAGCTCATATGGGAGATAGAACCCTCACTTTTCCAAATGACTCAGTACCTCCTTATGGCTCACTCTTGCCTTTGAGGCACAGGCATTATACTGTTTGCGAACTAAAGCTCTGGATGGCAAAAAAAGTTATCTAGCTGCTGATGTATGCATAGAACTCATGCTTGAATATAGAGAAAAGTTAGTTAAATTACATCATAATATCAGTTAAGGTGTCACAAAAGTAGTTATTGGCCCAGGTTCTATCCCATTATCGTATTGAGAACAAATAATTCCATCATTAGAAGTTATAATGGAGTTGAGACCAAATAATTTTAATTTTAAGCATGTAGGACCTGACAAACACACCAGCAAAACTATTAATAGTATCTGGCACAGGGTGGTCACAACTGATATTAGATTAATTTTTAGTCTCAGGATACTTTAAACCACACCAGAAACACTAAGAATCCAGATCCGCGGAAATAAAAACCCAAGCACCTCCATGATTTTGCCAAAGATAAAATGTCAACAGTCGAGTAGTTTGAGATAGAGAGTCCTGTCTGCCATTCTGAGTAGTCATCACTTACCTTCTTTGGGCTTCAGTTCCTCATCTGTAAAATGGGAAATGATTCCTGCCTACATAATGCAGTTTTAACAAAGACTGAATGAGATAAAGGTTATGAAAGGCATCTATAAAGGCAGGCGTGGGGTGAGCCAAGAATTTGCATCAGAAGGAAGACAGCAGAACACTAAGCACTTGCCCTGGCTGGTAACCAAAAATTGATTGTATCATTTTAGAAACGATGTGCAGGATTCCTTAGTGTTCTTTGGACATATTACTAGTTGTAATGTATTTTTTTTTTCCTGGTATGAAAAAGCAAAAGAAAATGTTGTAAGGTAAGATCTTAATAACTTGCATAGATGTGTCAGAATTGCAAATTTCTTTATTATGAATTTTTTCTGTTATTGTAGATGTTGACTTGATACAATATGATACCTATATATTGGGGTGCTTGAGTAGTCCTTGCACTGCTTGATCCTCACAGCAATCCTCTGATAAGTGATTTGCTTTAGTATCTGCATTAGAGAGAACACAGAGAGGTTTCATGACCTTGGAATCAAGGGCTTAGACTGGAAATCATTTATAATTTGTCTCCATTCTTTACACTATACATTGTTGTATACCAAAAGGGTGCTTATTTCTTATGGCTTGATATTTAGGAAGCTACAGAATATTTTGCTCATTAATTATTCCTGCTAAGATGATTTAATAAGCTGAGTACTGGCATTCTGGATATATGCCTGCTAATACTTTATCAATGAATTAACAGGACTCTTGTGTTTACATAACAGAAACCTGTCTCTAACTTAGGCAAATAAGATACTTTATTGGCTCATGCAACTGGGAAGTCCAAAAGGTAAACCTCTGATTCAGCTAGATCTTAAAGCTCAAGTGTTACTGTTTCGCCATCTCTCACCTCTGCTTTACTTTAAGATGACTTCTTAAAGCAATGATACCCTAGCAGCTCCAAGCTTATGTGCTGCTTATTGTCCATGAATCAGAGTGGAAGAGGGATCATCTCTCCATAGCTGTAGGGTCTCTGGAAGGGGCACTGATTGGCTATGGTTAACTCCCTTAATACCCAGGGAACAATCATTCAGCAGCCCCAGGAGCCTGGCTCTGATTGGCCATATGGATGATGATGACAGCCTCCAGGTGGAGGAAGGAAGTTCCTGCAGGGAAAAGATGCTAGGCTAAAAACAATCACAAAAGCATTAACAGATGTCCTTTATAAAAATAGATGTTTTGGGTGCAAAATAAGGTATGACTTGAAAAATGAGAGAAAATTTGAAGAAAACTTACCAAATCGTGCTTCCAGTAAAATGGAGATAGTGAAATTAATTAAATGATGAAAGAAAAAATATGAATAGCTCACACTTTTACAGCATTTGCCCTGTAGCCAGGCACTATTCTAAACACTACATATGTGAATTTGTTTAATCACCCCAGCCTTTGAGTATTTACTCAGAGGATTGTTTTATTATTGTTTGCATTTTGAAGATTAGGTAATGCAGGTATAGAGGGTTAAGTAGCTTGTCTGGGTTGGGCCAGGGTACAAATCCTGTCTGCTGGCTCCAATGCAGATGCTTTTATGCAGGATATTGGCATCCTCTTGATTATCTTTCTAATGGATTTAGCCATGCTGTCACATTAAATTTTTAAAATGCTTTCACAGGCATAGAGCTAGAGTAGTAACACAAATTTTAATAATTTCTAAAAGTACTGGGAAATAGGATCACACTGTGATAAAGAACTGAGTTGTGAGCTGTACCATTTAGTATCTTGGTGATCTCATCCACATTACTTGTTCTCTTAGGTCTCAGTTTTCTTTTCTGATATGGTGATGCTAATTCCTACCTTACTGGGTTATTGTAAGTATTAAATGAGATTGTGCTGGAAACTGCTTAGCACAGTGATTGGCATGTCTATATTAGTTTAAATATTGATCATTTTCCATGTCCCAGTCACTTTACAATCTTTCCTTCTGTCTATCTGTATGTATGTATTTAGTTTTTTATAAATGTAAGCATTCATATATATAAAACTACAATTGTGTATAAAGATATATAACTGAATGCATTTATGTATAACTTACTATAGTTAAGTAATATAAATTATTATAAAATAAATACATTATAAACAATATATAACAAAATACATACATACATCATATATATAGTTATGCATATATAACTATATAAAAATGCATGCATACAAATGAAACATTCCAGCATGAATTATATGTTTACAAACAGTTGCACAAAAGGAGAGTCTAGCTCATCATGGTGAAAGAGTGTGGGAACATTTCAGTCTATCCTAAGGCAACGTTGTATATTCTACCATATTTCATTTCATCATTATGGCCGTGTCAGTGGTCATTTGTTATCATCCAGTATATCCCTCACTACCCATCAGTAATTAGACGTGGCCTTGCCTCATCTCCAACTTTATCTCATACTGGGTTAGGCTTAGTGGTCAACACATTCATTTTGTTACCTTTCTCGGTTCCTTGAAAGAACTTGTGTACCTATTTTTAAACATTCGCTTTAAATTTACTTTATCTGTGGAAAGGGCAGCTCAGTATCACTTTAACATATTTTTAGATGACCAGGTACAACTAAGGAGAATTGCACCTTATCGTTTACCAGCATGCCCCTCCTTTCATCATATTTTTTAAAACAAGAACAAGAAATAGATCAAGATATCCCTCATGTGTGTAGTGTCTGGTATGTCATAAGGGTAAATCCCAGACAGTGCTAAAAACCTCAGAAAATTGCAAGCAAGACTCAGTCTGTGACTTAAGAAGTAGGTCGCAGGGGTGTGGAGCTTAAAAATTCAAAATGGAAAAATGAGCTATTACTCAAAACAAGAATATTTGTAAGGCAGGAGATTTCTAATAATTTTGCCAAAGAGCCTCTTTGATAATGCCTTATTTTAAACAACCTGTCATGGCCTAGCTATAGATCTATAGCAGGCATTTTTTAACTTTAGCATGCCAGCAGTTAATTAGAGGAGCTAGTTAAAAATGGAAGTTCCCAGGCTCTACCCCCTTAAACTGCCGTTCTGTACTGACAGCATAAGAAGTCCATGGTCCATGGACTACCCTTTCAAAACTGCTGCTCTGGAGCCCAGATTCCCTGAAATAACCTAGAACTCTAAAACAATTTTGAATTAAGTTTCTGAATTTCAAAGTTAGATACATTATAAAATTTATAAAATCATTTATGAATTTCTGTCATTTCTAAAATATTTTTGTATCTATATCATCTTTATCAGATATACAATATCAGGACATGTAACTTGTTCAAAATGTCAAATATATTCTAGTACAGATTGCCACGAAAATAGTGAGAATACAGAAAAAAGCGCAAGTATCTTTTGTCAGGAATAAAGAAGAAACAGCTATAAACTCCAGGGAAGTACGAAAAGTTTTATAACAAAGTCATGTACAATAAAGATGCAACTAACATATGTGTCACGATTTTAAGCAATTAAAGGAATGTAGGGGCTGGACATGGTAGCTCATGCCTGTAATCCCAGCACTTTGGGAGGCCAAGGCAGGCAGATCACCTGAGGACAGGAGTTCAAGACCAGCCTGGCCAACATGAAAACCCCATCTCTACTGAAAATAACAGAAATTAGGCAGGCGTGGTGGCGCGCAGCTATAGTCCCAACTACTTGATAGGCTGAGGCAGGAGAATCGCCTGAACCCAGGAGGTAGAGGGTGCAAGTGCCTCTGCACTCCAGCTTGGGCGATAGAGCCAGACTCTGTCTCAACAAGTAAATAAATAAGTGGAATAAAGGAATGTAGGAAAAGAGAATCTCTTTAATACTTAAATTCTCCTTTGGGTATAGGTTTAAAGATTTGGGGTTACAGGCTATAGGAGGTAAGGGTTATAACCTAGCATTTATCAGTTAATAATTATATATAACTCACTCCACATATTGCTTATTTAAGTTTTATGTGACCTGTAAACCAAGCATGTCTGCGTTAACTATAATTATGCAAAAGAATATGAATAATGAAACTTCTACAACACCAGGAATAAGGAGAACAAAGAAGTGAAGAGAGCCGTAAGAGCTCTCACATCCACCGAGTTCATGATGGGATTCTGCCAAAGTAAATGAGTGGTGTTATGTGTGTTTACGTGTATCATTTAACATGAAATTTAACCATCAAAGCTTAAAGTTTTTAGTAACTATCACATAGATTATCTAATATCCTCCATACTGTGTGCCAGGCACTATTCTAAGTTACAAAGGTGGCCACTACCTATAATTTAACATATCTAAATTATTTGGGAGAAAGAGGAAAACAATAAGATAGGAAAAACTGGAATGAAATTATTCATCTGTGATGGAAAGAAATCACACTTTTTCAAAGTGGTTCTTCTCAAACTATCTGTGATAAAGACCAGTTTTATTTCAATTTCTAAACATATGGACCAGTACTTTGTAAAATGTATTTAAAATGTGACAGCAATGTTAAATAGCTATAAAAATTTCCAAAGACTTAGTCTCACTTTATATACTTATCTCATCATTGATTGATTACAAACAATTCAGACCTGCACTGATTCCTAGATCACTTTGAGCAGCACTAGTTTAGGGTCAATGAAACAAGTATAGAAGATACGGCATTTATTATTTAGAGGTATGGAGCTAATTAGAAGAAGAATTTTAAATATTTAAAATAGGTAGTCTCTAGAAAGCAGGTCCAATAATGAGATATAAGAGTTTTTTGTTTTTGTTTTTGTTTTTGCTTTTGTACATGTCTTACTGATTTAGATCCTTTATCAGGTGCATACAATAACTTTCATTAAAAAACTAATAAAAGGTCATGGCGTGAAAGATAAATGGAGTAAATAGAGTACAACCTTTTATAGAATTCTAATTCTTCCATGCATGGTCTAAAAGGTGTCTAAAATTTGAAATAAATAATGTATAATATTTATATGTAAATATTCACTCAGGAGCTGTAGGATTACAGTTCTTTTTCTGTAATCGCTGCAGTGTGACTGAGCAGTTGAAGAAAGATGCAATCTTCAGTCACTCAACTATCATGTCCACACAAAGAAGAATAGTCAAGTGTGAAGGTCAAATGAATTCTGTCTTCCTACATTCCTTTATTTGCTCAGAATTTTAACACACATCGTAAATGATTTTTCCCTACAGCTGACTTGATTATATAGCTGTTGTTTTCCACAGAGTTTATTCTTAGAGGAAAAGAAATGACACAGATAACCAAGCGATATGAATTGTATAGTTGGTCAAGTGAGATATAATTTGCTTCAGTGCAAGTCATTTCACTAGGAAAATGATGACAGACCTGTAGTGATGGATTGGAAAGCATTTGTTAGAGTCATAGTACATTTCCATTATCAAATTGAATTGATGTGTTCAATTAGAGATACACAGTAAGTTTGAGGAAGGTTAGTAATGGGCCATGAAGATTCCCAGAGAAGTTGCTATTTTTTTCCTTCTGAGTTATGATATTCCTTTATATGCCATTAGAGAGGCAAGCAGGCAGTAATCAACACAGAGGCAGCCTCGGAAATTGTCTCACAATGAGCCCCTGACCCCTGCAGACAAAAGATCATTTTCTGTGTTCTCAGGTGAAGTCTGAAGAAGCACCTATTCCCGAGTCACCTGCTGAGTTGTTTCTGCTCAGCTTCAGAGTCACATGGTTAGTCGGTATTCTCAGGAATTGAGACCAGACAGGAAGCCTTGACATTTGGTGACACACACACACACACACTTTAGGTTTAATGCAAAGGCATAGGAAATGCCTTTAGTGCATCATAATGTGCATCAGATTGTGATGATGCAAACAGCGACGCAAGTTCCTTCCACTGGTGTGCTCTGGCAATGTCCATGGTAGTATTTATGCTTCTTTTTCCTGATAAGCACAGCTATAATTTATTCTTCCAATTAGTCTCAATCCTCAACTATAGAATATAGAATACATGGTATCTCAAGGCATAGAATGGCTATCATAATATACCACTAAATTTATCAAGGCATCTTAATTTTATTTAAAATATTTTTGCCATTCAACTTGGTAAATTCAAATAAAATTGGTCACAAGTGTGTTTTTCTCTAGAAATTGGAGATTGAAAAATACAGCCAGTACAAACACAAAGCAAAGCTAAATAAAAGCCTAGCACCATTACCACATGGTATGTTTTCAAAATCCAACAGTGTTCCAGAACGCTAAACACTTAAGTTGGAAGTAGCACTTTGCCATGAAAAGGAACCAGCTGTAGGTCCCTCTTTCACAACATATTGTTCAAAACAAAAAAATAACCCCATTGAAAATAAGGCTCGGGTAGATGAGACCCAGAAATCCAATGGTACGAGAAACAAAAGAAAGACAATTGTCATTTTAATAATTAAACTGTGTTTGTAACAGTTTATGAGCCTTGCAGATCCAGCGAGCCTGCTGAATATTTATGAATAGATTGATTTGTCAACATATTAACACACTGTCAGACATAACGGCATGGAGGAGAGGCGAGGAGACTAGCCAGTGAACTGCTTAAAAATGCTGACTGGTTGCCAGGAAATTTAATCAGAATTGATAAGAGAAAGTGACTTATGGAGGTCAGAACCTCCAATGGGGTTTAACATTCTAAACAATCTCAAGATTCTGGAATTAATTATGTTTAATTTTAATAAAAGAATATTAATTTTATACAATTAGTAGGAACTTTACAATTATGAGCCAAAGGCATACAATGCTTTGAAAAATATCTACCAGTAGAGTGATTTTTTTACATATATACCTATGTATACATATTTCAAAATCCAAATAAGGTAATATCTGCAAAGCATGTCCCATTAGGAAAAGAATCATTTATTTTGATAGCAAGTAATATACAGTTAATGAGATTTTCTCTAACAAATGATATTTATAGAGAGAAACTGCTCAGAGGTTTTAGCAAGCACATTGGCATTGTAAATGCTCAAAATTGGCTGCTTATTTGCCATTCAAAATAGAAATACTTCCTGTATATTTCAGTTACAAAGTTAAAGTTTCACTTCTGATTGTACATCATAGTTTAGTTGAAATATATGACACCTGAGTATGTGTGGAGATGTCTGAATAGAGGATCAACAAAGGTTAAATATTCTGTAAGTTTGCTTTCTTCCATAACAACAAAGAATAATGCTTCAAAATAAAATCTTATCTAACCCCTATACTGCTCCCAAGTGCCAACCCACTGAGTAGTTATCTAGAATATTATTAAATTGTTCTAGTGATGGAAAATACACAATTTCATGAGCAGCCCAGTGTCTTTTTAATCTGACCCCAAAACAATGAACAAAAATGTTCATGTATTTATACACACTGATAGAACAAACCCAAACCCTTTCCAAACAAAGATTCATGTCAGAGGTTTGAAAGCAGTCATCATGTCTCCCCTAGCCGCCTCTTCTCCTGCACAACTTAGTTTTTTATATTCACCCTCCTGTTCACTGTAGCAGAAGCACTCTCTGCTTTATCTACGTTCTCTTATAGTCAAACCTCAGGACTGATCTGACTTAAGGGTCGATGAGTCTAATTAAGAGTAAAGTGGGCCAGGCATGGTGGCTCACGCCTGTAATAACAACACTTTGGGAGGACGGGGTGGGCGGATCGCCTGAGGTTGGGAGTTCGAGACCAGCCTGATCAACATGGAGAAACCCCATCTCTACTAAAAATACAAAATTAGCCAGGTGTGGTGCCTGTAATCCCAGCTACTCAGGAGCCTGAGGCAGGAGAATTGCTTGAACCCTGGAGGCAGAGATTGCGGTGAGCCAAGATGCCATTGCACTCCAGCCTGGGCAACAAGAGCGAAACAGAGAGAGTAAAGTGAAACTAGTACTTCCCTCATTACAAAGTACACATTTCTGTTAGCACAACATAAAATAACATTTGATTTGGGTATAATAAATATACTGAGTTTACTGTGGATTTAGAACCCAGAATTCATTCTTACATATATTCTTGATAAGCCAGATTTTCCAATTCTGTACTTAGTCCTTTTGAGGAGACTGAGAGAGAAGGACCTAAATAGAGGACATAGTTTCAGTTGTCTCCTTTAAGTTATTTACTAGCATGGCCCATTGCTCCAGTCTGTAGTTATTGGGAAATTATTTGTGTAATCCAACTTGTTTGCTCTTCATGTTGGCAACTTCTGAGCAGAAATTATGCTTAAACCCTTCTATCTCTTCATTCCAGATACTGAACAAGATGGAGCTGAGGACAGATACCTCTGTGATTAGATAGCTTTCTGTATATTTATGTCCATCTATTCAGGTGCCCTTTGGGCAATATTAAGCCAGTTTTTAACCATTATCAATATTCTCATACCTCTAGCTCCTTGCTACTCAAAATGTGGTCTAAAGTCCAGCAATATCGGATTGCCTAGTAGCCATTAAAATACAGACTATCAGACCCCACCTCAGAACTACCAAATCAGAATCTTCAGTTTAAGATCTCTTAACTATTTTTCATATGTATGTAAAAGTCAGAGAAACACTACTTAGCACAGTCATGCTCAACTCTAGCTGCACACACCTGAGGCACTTCTACAAATACTGATACAAATATCAATATCCTCTCCTAAAGATTTTCACTTGACCTTTGGTTTGGGTATCAGTATTTAAAAATAAAACTTCCCAAAGGATTTTAGTGTGCAGTCCATTAAAACGAACATTGTAAAATAAACATAATCTGCATGGCAGTTACTGTCAGCGTCATTACGATTTTCTAAAAGAAGTCACTGATCCTATGATCTGTTATATTTTGTAAGGTTGTAATGCCCTACCATCCAGAAATATTTTTAGCCAAATTATGCAAACCATATGCATAGTTCATTAAAATGAAACAAAGTCCAATATGAACACGATCAGAATAATATAAATATATTTTGATTTCTTATTTAAAGTTTGAATCAATTGGGCTTCAGTTTGGGGGTTGCTGTATGGTTGTGTTTAAACAATTTATGATTTCCAAGATCATATCCCCAGTTTTCAGGAGGAAATGAAATTGGATGAAAAGCAAAGGAGTAACCATTGATAGAATCACTTTCTACAGAGGAAAGAACTGAAAAAGGAAAGATGCCTACTCGAGTCTCTAAAGGTCTTGCACTTCATTGGATTCCAGTAATTGACTCCGGAGCGAGTGAGATGATGATTTCCAGTGGCCTTGTTTGCTGCCGGCAGCCTCTGGTTTCAGTCCCTGAGAGGAGCGTCCCAGTTAGTGTTGCTGAGCAACAGCATGCTGAGTTGAGAGCTGGAATGTGAAGGGTTGCAAAACGATTTTTAAAATAAACACACAACTTCCCATCAGCATGAAGCAAGCCAAAGGGAGAGAAGTACTAAGCACTACACTGTGACAGGCAGTGAGGCAGAATTGAAAGGGAACAAGAAAACACTTGCCTAAAGGCAAGGAGCTTGAAGGTTGATTGGCAATGGCTCTATCACCAGAATGATTGTTCTCATCTGGTTTCTATTTTGAAAAGATACCTGAATAATTTGGGATGGAGAGAAGTCAGGGAAAAATGTATTGTGTCTTGACAAAAGAGATCAGCCTTGCGGTTTCACAGGTGATTTCCTGCCTGAAAAATACACATTGTAAAATAAACATAATCTGCATGGCAGTTACTCTAAGCATCATTCTGATTTTCCAAAAGAAGTCACTGATCTTATGATCTGTTGTATTTTGTAGAGTTTTGATGCCCTACCATCCAGAAATATTTTTAGCCAAAATATACAAACCATATGCATACAATATGGGTATTGAAATTTAGAGCTAAGAAAATGGCTATTTAAATTTCTAATTAATATATTCAGTCTACCAAATGCTACCTAGCAAGCATTTTTCTAATGCATTGTAGTTTAAATATATTTTACTTAAAATATTTGTAAAACTTATGTGCAAAAAATGAGTACCCAATCTGTGTGACCTTAAAGGAGCTAAAATCTAATGATGAGAGTGTGGGGAGATAGGCGTGTATTGAAATAATAAAAGAAAATAAAATGGGAAATGGAACATGATTGAAAGGTGTGACCTGGGGAACCTATTAAGAATTTAAGCATGTGCAGTTACAGTTTTTTTGTAGAGTTTTCTGCAAGCTTTGGATGCCTTTCAGTTTAGCCACAACAATGACACCTGCAAATCTACCTTCTGCATACACAGAACCTGTTGTGTCCACACACTGGTATTTGCCTTAAAATGGAGAATGACTGCAATATAGTTTGTGCAACTTCAAATATAATTCTGTATTTTGTTGTTATTGTTAGAAAAAAATGGAATCTATATCATATTCTGATGGAACGCTGCTTTTCATCTTAAAACATAAAGCCCTCTGCACCTGCATATACCATTTAATTTTGTCTTTGTTCAGGTATCCTTGTGCACCTAGCAAATAGGCTACACAGACTTCAGCTATCCTAATATCTGCTGAAAGTCCCATTCTGCTAAAAGAGAATGTTTGATAAAATTTTCTCTTTGCTTTCCTGACATTTTTGTCTCTAAACTGATAGGGCAAGGAGAAAAAATGCTGTACAGGAAGTTAGAAGGAGAGTAACTGTGTTAGCCAAAAATTTATTGTAGCACAAAAGAAACATTAGATTTCAAAAAATAAGTATCTTTTTTTTATAATTTGTAGGGAACATTATTGTGAATCTATGGCTAGAGACATTTTATAAAGCACAAAACTCTGCTCATGAGGAGAAAATTTTAAAATGGAAATTTACACCATACAATTGTTTAAAATTTTTCCATAAGAAGAGTAAAAAAAAGGACTTCCCACATGCCCGGATGTGGCTATTTAAGAAACTTTAGATAAGACAAGGTACTAAAAAGATGGAAGGAGAGGATTGAGCTTAAGCATGAATAAAGATAATAAAATTCTCAGAATAATGTTGGAAAGACTCACCCCCCAGAATAAATGAGCAGTTATAATCAGAAAATAATTATACTGCTCTTCAAAAAGGTTGGTGTCATGTTTACTGCAAAAAGAATGATGAACAGGCCACTGCCTATTTTACTCCTGTGTCCTTCAGGAACAAAGTGGTGGGAGGTTGGGGGTATTCAAACTGAGAAAATAGTAGGGGAAGAAGATACAGGGAACCCAAGAGAATAAAGGATTCTTATTTCCCCTACTGCTTTGGCCCTTGTTCCATCTTTGCTATTTAAACGTCATCTGTTTATTGCCTGAAACCACTGAAAGACTGCACTGTGTTGCAATACATCTTACCCCAAGAAACCTAGGTATTTGGATACAGTCCTTTTGCTGTTTTTATAGAAGGAGGTACAGGGTACCAAGAATTTCTGAGACATTCTTCCCCAAGTATCTCTTTTGCATAGAGCTCCAGATTCCTGAAGGACCCAGCTCCTCGTGGAGATACAGGTAACTGGAGTTTCAGCGTTTCGCTACCCTTCCCCACTTGGGCACCAGCATCCTAATCTGCAGCTGTGCCAGATTATGACATTTCATTCTGCTCCGCTCCTTACTTCCCTCTCTCCCGTAGCCACACCATGTTCCCTTTCTCCTTTACTTTGTTTTTGAGAGGAATTGATAGAATGGTCCAATTTTGTATCTGTCACCCCCATTGTCCCTCTCCCCTAGTCTCCTGCAGTTCCAAAGGCATGTCCTACCACATTCACTCTAGATCTAAATTCTGAATTTTGATTTTAGTTTTGGAACTGGACTCCAGACCCCCATTGGGCTTTTTTTCCCTCATTGTTGGCTCTCTTCTGGGACTGCTGTGACTTCTCCAGCTTTACTAGACTGACTGCTCCTTTACTACTGGCTTCCGCTTTCCCTTGTCTTAGTGTCTTTATCCTTGATAAATTACACATGACAGTCTCTGCTGGGAGCTGGCACCTATGGGAAATGAAAGTATCACAAAAGTGCACTCAGTAGCAGCTATGAGATGGGCAAATGTTCAGAGCTGGACACACTGCATATTGAAGAAACTAACAGATGTGCTCTTAGAGCCATGGTAATTTTTAATAAATCATAGACAAAATGAGAGAGATACCAAGGTATTTAAGACAAGTAGAATTTCTAAAAGGGGGAAAGGATGGATTCTGAAATTATTCAACAAGAAGCTTAGTATTTATCCTTGACAAAATTCTAGAATGAATGAATGATTAAATAGATGATTTGCAAATATTTAGAAAACAAATCTTAGCCCTTAGAAGGAAATGACTGAAAGTCAGTATCTGTCAGTGTTAATTTACTTAAAATGTATTATTCCAGAATGACTGCACTTTTTTTTAAGTAGGATTTTTTAAGTAGGATTACCAGATTGGTAGAATGAGTCTTACCAAGAACCGATGTGTCTCAATGATAAAGCATTTGGAAAAAAAAAATCGCCTGAAATAGCCTTTGGAGAAGATGGTAAATATGAACTACATAGGAATACTTCTAGGAGGAAGCATTGCCTGCTTTTAAGGCTTGCTCAGAGAATAATTGATAGGCCTGGCAGTTGGTAATGCATTTTTGTGATAGAGTCAGAAAGCCCTATGTTTAAGCCTTATCCTGAAAAAAGTTATAATAATTATATTAATACATAGCAGATGGGCTTATTCGGTGTGGACGTGACAGAAAGCTAGGAGAATTAACAATACAAGGGTGTCATCACATTCAGAGCTATGGTCTCAGAGATGCACATATACATATACACACATCCTTGCATTCAAGCACATAAAAGTATGGTGGAAACATAACTAAGAATTTAGCTATCATGACTGTAAAAACAAAAAAAATTAGTTAAGTTTTGAGATTATTATCCACTTATAATGATGCGTTAATGGTATAATATGGCTGCAGTCTGCCATAGTGTTTAAGAGCACAGGCTTTGAAGTCCAGTCCCCCTGGGTTTCAAATTCAGCTCTATTGCCAAGGAGCTGTCTGACTTTGACCAAGTCACATGGCCTTTTGAAGCTTCAGGTTTTCCTTTTATATAAAATGGAGATTAAAATAATAACTACTTTCAGGGGGTTGTTATAAGGACTAAATAAGAATATGAATGTAATTTTTTTAACAAAAGAATGAAAACCCCTCAATCCTAAGCTATATGAATAATATATTTGTGTATAAATCAAATTGGCCATTAATGAGGAAAATGTTGGTCAGTGATGATTACTGAATTTTAACAGGGACATTGAGTAAAGCTAGTGAATATTAAAATCGAGGTTACAGGAGGACTAAGGAGGCTGAAAGATCTGAAGGAACTATAGAGGTGAGATGAAGGGGAATGAGTCACCGTCTCCAAAGATGTAAAGAATTGTCATATAGAATAAAGTTCTCCATTGCATCTAAAACATAAATAGGACTAATGACAGTAAGTTATAAAAAGAAAACACTTTTTTTTTTTTTTGCTTTGAGTAGGATATTAATTAAAGGTCAAAGATTCAAAATGGTGTGTTGTGTCATGATATAATCTGTGGTCTGGGGAGGGGCATGCACGTGCCTTTGTAACTAGATTGTGAGCTTTTCAGGGCCAGGGCTTGATCATTAACTTTTTATTTCATAAATAATTGCCAACAAGAATTAAGGAAGATTTGGTGAATGAAGAGTTAAATGAATGATTTATACATACATAATACATGTGAGACAATTTTATTACATGAATTTGTAGCAATGTAGACATGGCCAGTAAAGAGAATATTGGAAGGAAAAAAAACCTCTAGACTGTGTTCAAAAATGTTTAGCAAAATGCAGTTTGGATGGTATAGTTAATGCTGGATTGTATACAACTTGATTAATAAAAAGGATGTTTTAAGAGTTCCAGAAAAGTAACAAGTAGAACAGAATTCTCATCTACAAATGACGGACCTATTTTCTCACTAACACCATGGTCCCAACATTTAGCTACAGGTGCTAACATTTAATAGTTCATTATTTCTGTTGTGTGCTTCCGAAAGCCACAAAATAATGTATACACACATACACATTTATTTGTACACGCACGTATCTCCTCTAATTCTCTCCTTATATCCTTAACCATTTTCTCTTGGAGGTACTTGTCATTGCCTTGTTGTGCTTATTGAGGTCACTTGGGTTGGGTACTGTGGCGTAGTCAGACTAATGATTGTATGCTTCATTCAGCAGAACAATTTTTTCATTTTCACTTACTCCATTCCCTTCAGACACTTCTCGTTTCCCCTCTGATAGTACTTCCCTCCCCATTATGCAGTGTGGTTCACTGTTGGGGCCCGTTTGGGCACAAACCAGACCTTTTGTTGAGTTACTGTACTCCTGCCTTTCTAATTATAGAATTCAGAACAGAATGAGTGAATTAACGTCATGAATGTATTCCCTGCAGTGTCTGGGGCAGTGTGATGCTGCAGCATGCTTGCAATAGCACATAAGCTCTCCCTTCGCTCCTTGGCCTCCATTTTTGCCGTGTGGTTTCACAGCAGCAAGAATGGAAGGTGCACTTTACTCACCAGTGAGTAAATCATGTGAATGGATATTTTAAAGCACATGCCCTATACGCAGTTCACAGAGAGAACTATACGTTCAAAAGCTCTCTGAGAACACATGCTTGGAATATGAAAATGTACTACGTACTGTATTTCCTCATGTATCCTAGGTAAGGCAAGAGTGTATAGGCATAGGCAACGGTTAAATGTGTGTTGTTGCATTTCGTTTCTCCAAATAATTGTTTGGTATTTGACTCTACAGCCCTTCGGGGCAAGCAAATACTTGGAGTAGTAGCACCATAGAGATATGATTCTCAATTACCAAAAGACTATAGAAGTCACTTTTCTTTTCCTGACACTGGGAAGGATTCTGATTGAAGGAAGCATTCTTTGTCCCTCTGGTCTCATGTGACAGTCTGTATCTTCAGGTCCATACAGGTTGATGCACACCGAAAAGTGGATTTAAAGCTGCCTATTCAACACTTGGTGATTGGGGAAGATGAGGAGTTAATTTTCATTTTTGTTTATCAGCTGCCTGTTTGATTAAGATTTTTGGTAGGAAGAGCCATCTTTCAGACATAATGCCTAGGGTAGGTTAAGGGTGAAAATTAACTCTTTGGAATACAAATGCTTCCATTAGGTTGGCAGATTTCACTAAGCTCTTTTTGGGAAGAAAATCCTAAAATTCAAAAAAAGAAGCATGGAAGTTATTACAAGAATGAGAAGTGTGAGGGAATGACTTTAGTAAATAATGAACTATTAACGACATATACTAAAAATATAATGTCCAGACAAGGAGAGTGAGAACTCCATCATATGATACTGTGGGTAACTAGGATGATTTTCAGACTAGATAATGATGAGTATTACTTTTTCTTCGTAAATTACACTCACAGACGCCCCCAATCACAAGCAGAGTACTAGGCCGGAGGGACTGTGGTTCTAACCCCTCAGATAACATTTCTTGTTAAATAGACTTCTTTCCTGTCTTCCTCTAGAAAGTCTATGAAGGCTGATACAGTTACAATACATTGGTTATTTTTGAAAGCAAAAGCAAAGTGAAAGCAATTAAAGTGTTTTCTTCTTGGGCTGTTGATTTTCAGGCTCCAAGTTTATCATGAGATATGATCCATATTACCCGTGTTATGATGTATTTTTTCCATATAAATACGATGTTCAGATGTCTGTCATTAATTCAATACTGTGTGAACCACTGTGTGTATTCAAACATTCAGCATGTTTTATCACAAAATTAGTAAATGCTTTATCTTGAATATTAGTTTTATCCTGCCCATATTGTAAGACATGTTTAAATGATGTATATATAAACAAAATTTCTGAAATAAAGTGTTAAAGAGTAGACCAATTGAAATTCATATCATACTATTCCATAATTACTTCTAACTTTTTTTTTTTAGTATCCAAAATAAATGAAGGCCAAGGCCAAGGTTTCAGTATTCTTAAGAGGATTATTTTTTTGTTATTCTAGTGCCTTGTCACTATGCTGCATTTAACTGTGTGAAATAGCAGATGTGAAATAAACTATAAATGAATTATGCATATGTTACAGATTTGTCATCTATTTTTACTGATAATTTTTTTCAGCCATTGATCTTATCAACAATTTGCTGCAAGTAAAAATGAGAAAGCGCTACAGTGTGGATAAGACCTTGAGCCACCCTTGGCTACAGGTAAACAACAATCATTGAGTTTTCTCAGTTGAATGAGCTTCTAAATATTTATAGGATTTTGATATTTAGAAATCTTTTGCAATAATTTTTAAGGTGTGATTATTCTAATATCAATTTATTTGCTCAAATGCATGCAACTTCATAGGATTTAATAACAATTTAGTGTTTCTAAACATTTTTCTCTACCAGGATAATTTGATAGAGGAGATACATGCACACATACACATACACAACCCAAAACCAAAAGGCAAAACCAAATATAAATAAATAAACCAAGGATCATAACAGACCTCAGACGACCAGATTTCAAAAGCATCGGTATGTGTAATCCTGATAAATGTACACATAGATGCCCATCTGGTCATGCACTGTACTCATTTAGAAGCTATATTTTTAAATGCTAGGTTATTATGTATGGAACAAGTGCATGGCAAATACGAAGTATATGCATGTGCTTCTGTTCACGTAAATATTTATTATTTTCACATTGAATTTAAAGTTTAGAAAACGAATACTCTGAAATACTGAAGGATTATTTGTAGGCATTACATTTCAAAGGAATACCGACATTCCTGGTTGCTTGACTACAAACATTAATTGACCACTCTTTGATCCATGGTATCATATAAACAGTATGTATTTGCAAAGGTTAGGCAAATAGGATGGCTTTGGTGCCGATGCTGTCGCTTGAGGATGCGTGATGAAAGATTCAGCGCTGTTACAGTGGAAAGAAAAGGGTAACTCATAGATTGCAGAAACTGACATCATATGACACAGCATGTTGAGTCATAATGATCTCTATGGTAATATTTTGGAATTTCCTCTTCAGGACTATCAGACCTGGTTAGATTTGCGAGAGCTGGAATGCAAAATCGGGGAGCGCTATATCACCCATGAAAGCGATGACCTGAGGTGGGAGCAGTACGCAGGCGAGCAGGGGCTGCCGTACCCCACACACCTGATCAGTCCAAGTGCTAGCCACAGTGACAGTCCTGAGACTGAAGAAACAGAAATGAAAGCCCTCGGTGAGCGTGTCAGCATCCTCTGAGTTCCATCTTCTATAATCTGTCAAAACACTGTGGAACTAATAAATACATACGGTCAGGTTTAACATTTGCCTTGCAGAACTGCCATTATTTTCTGTCAGATGAGAACAAAGCTGTTAAACTGTTAGCACTGTTGATGTATCTGAGTTGCCAAGACAAATCAACAGAAGCATTTGTATTTTGTGTGACCAACTGTGTTGTATTAACAAAAGTTCCCTGAAACACGAAACTTGTTATTGTGAATGATTCATGTTATATTTAATGCATTAAACCTGTCTCCACTGTGCCTTTGCAAATCAGTGTTTTTCTTACTGGAGCCTCATTTTGGTAAGAGACAGAACGTATCTGTGAAGTAGTTCTGTTAGGTTTGTCCCATTGGTGTTGTCATTGTAAACAAACTCTTGAAGAGTCGATTATTTCCAGTGTTCTATGAACAACTTCAAAACTCATGTGGAAAAAAAATGAATGAGGAGGGTAGGGAAGAAAATCCTAAGACACAAATGCATGAACAAGTTTTTAATGTATAGTTTTGAATTCTTTGCCTGCCTCGTGTGCCTCAGTATATTTAAACTCAAGACAATGCACCTTGGTGTGCAAGACTTAGTGCTCTTAAGCCTAAATGCCTTAGAAATGTAAACTGCCATATATAACAGATACATTTCCCTCTTTCTTGTAATACTCTGTTGTACTATGGAAAATCAGCTGCTCAGCAACCTTTCACCTTTGTGTATTTTTCAATAATAAAAAATATTCTTGTCAAGATATGTGTCCACCTGATTGAATTATTTTCATTCATAGTTCACACTAGGGTTTTCAGGCCAACTAGGAGCAGAAGTGTCTGCTCAAACAGCAGGAAAAAAACTCATAGTCTAGAATGTAGTTTTATGTACTCTGAAGCAGTAAACGTATGTTTCAAAGGGGAGTGAAGCTTTCCTGTCTTGCATGTGGTTTAATTTCTAATAGAAAGGAAAGCTTTCAAAGCGAAAAGTGACCAAAGCCAAACCGAGTGCTTGGAGGCATAGGTAGGATGACTCTGAGTAGTTGGAATATTGCAAATAGCATCTTAATGTAGCTTCCTGATTTAGTCAATATAAGCTAGAGATTTATTAGAATATCAGATCTGATTTCTTTTCATATTATCTAAAGATGCTTCTGAGGTGAACCAAAAAAGCATGTAAAGACTAGAAAGTAATCCCTAAACAGAAAGACATCTCAAGTGAAGTTCTATAGCCTGGAGAAGACTAATTGGACCTAACAGATTTTAGGTATATAATGTGAATAATGTGGGTTGTTTTCCTTAGTAGCAGGATGGGAATAGCATACTATGTAACAGAAAAGAAAAACTGTAATTAATGTTTGGAAGAATGTTACAAGAGTTGTGAAACACTCCAATATATTACATAAGTATGTTAAGACTGTACTCTTTCCACTTGGAGGAATGAGGGGACAATAGATTATCTTTCCAGTGATTAGTCTCTGTTTTGTATTTTTATTGAACTTTAACAAGTATAAAAATTTAAAAGTTCCTTAATCTGCTTTTCTCCAGGGGTAGGGTGTGTGTGTGTGCGTGTGCTCACGCATGCACAAGTGAATTTGCATACACAAGCATTCATACATGTACCATCAACTTGAAAGAATAGAATGTTAATCAGTAAGACAATAACTGTCTTGCCAACCTAGGAATATAACTGACACCTTTTCTATGACACCTTTTCTAAGCAATTTCAGGAAAATGGAAAAGGAGTGGAAGCATATAAATTTCTTCCCTCTTCAAATGGGCATAATATAAATTAGAGGCTTATTGTTTGAATTATAATTTATATAGTTTATATGCCTATGTTTCATCAGCTGCAATATAAAATGTAATCAATAACTTTTCTTGCTTGGTATGGGATTCTAAAAAGATTATAGGAAAAGAAACTATGATAATGTTATCCATATAGTATAAAATATCCTAGAATCCTTGATGATTGGCAAGACTAACAAAATATTACTGTACATTATAAAACCACACAGAAGTCAATTATCCATACAGCAAAAAATTATTTCGCATCTGTTCTGCACAACTCTTTGCTAGATTCTAAGATTTTGAAATGTGAATAAGACATGGTCCCTGCACAAAATAAATGTATTAGATAGACCTGAATAAACAAATTGTTGGTGCTTTTAGAAAATGAGATGTAAAGGTGTAAGGCATCATGGTGAACAGTTAATAATGGAGGAAGAAAGCAACAGAATGATGTGTTTGAGCAGAACTAGAAAAAATTATAGGAATATACCTGGCTGAAAGTAGGAGAAAACAGCATGAATGAAGAAATGAGGGTCCAAAGAGGACTGTTACAAAGACAAAACTACCTCTTTATAACAGAAGAATAAAGGTAAGGAAGAACTGAAGAAGTCCATCCAGTAGAAATGGGTGATGAGCTTGATCTGGAGGCTCTTGTGTGTTATTCTGGGTGTTTGGGATTTATTCTGTGTAAATCTCAGGAAACCAGCATTGTTTAAGCTGAAAGGAACTATTAATCAGAAGTTAGAGATTTAGAAGGAGTGAGTTCTCATTTTAACATTTGTATATGAAGTTCCTATAGGACACCCAAGTTTGAAATGTTCTAAAAGTAGTTAGATATGAGTCTGGGGTTTAAGAAATCTGGAATTGAAGATAGGGATTTGAAGGTCAACAGCCCACAACATGTTAATGGGAATGACTCATCCCTGGGGGAAAATAAATATAATGATAGGAAAGTGGTCTTAGGGCACAAACCTGAGAAGTATTGATATGGAAGGATCAGTCAGAATAAGAGAATTGAAAAGGAATTTTCAGAGGTAGAATGAAATGGAGTAAGATTACAGAAACCAAGAGAAGAAATACTTTCAAGGATTAAGTTGGTAACAGTAGAACATGTTATGGCAAGACCATGGTTTTAGCCTTTTGGGGGGCACCCTTACAAACTATTTCAGCAGTTTGTAGTGAACAGGCCTTTCCTGCTGCATTCAGAGTAGCTATGTCAAAAGAATCTCTGTGTGGCAATGATACTGACACCACCTATACTGCAGTGTCATCAAGCAAAGGAATGAGAAAAGAACTGCCAATGTCAAGGGAAAAAGTGGGCCACTAACAGTCATGCTGCTTTCCACCACCAGCAATATTAGTGAAGTTGCAAGGACTCCAATTGTAGTAAATCAGCAGCCACTTTTGTACTAAATACCAGCAATAAGTTTGCCCACTTCACATCCATGGTATGTTATAATAAATAACATGGACAGGTGAGTAGCTTATATTTAATACAAGATGCAGATTAGCATTTTTGGTGCAGAAAAGGTATCTTTTATCATTATGACAAAAGTAAAAGAAGTGACAAACTCATTTGAGGAAAGATGTGTTCTCTATTATTGTCACAGAGGTAATATTTCCTCAAACAACAGTATTGTCAGCTCACCCAAGTTGCTATGAAAATTGCTAGTCTCTATGTATCCAGAACCATTAGAGCAAACTACCACGGTTCTTGGTTTTGGCCTGAGCAAGGGGACAGCCCTGAGAGAAATGTTTTTATCAGTGATGCTTTTTATATGTCCATTATCCCTAAGGAAGAAACAATCATTGAGTTTAGTGAGTACCCACTCTGATGGAGACAATTTTGAGAAATATATGGTCAGCTGTTTCATTGAATGTATATAATAAGTACAGTGATTAAAATAAGAAAGCCATCTGTCCCCTGCTCTCTTCATTCATTATCCAATCAATATTCAGTTTGATGACCTTCATAAAGTAATTAAATTTTGCATACCCTTTGGTTAGGCCCATCTTAAGGAACCAAATACTAGTTGATCTGAAGACACATTAAGGCCCATGGAGAAGGGTCTGCTGCCTTTAATTGCCAAAAGGTAGCACACTCTTTCATCTCTGATCTTTCCACATTGCCTGAAGCATTGTTCTCTCTGCCCCCTCCCTTAATAATTAATTAATAATTAATTATCCCAATTATTAATAGGCATAATTAATGCCTATTAATCCTTTTGCGATTTATTTGCCTTATGTCTCCTGTCTTTTCTGTTCCCCTGCTCCTCTTTAACTGCCTCTTTTGTGCTAGATACATATTTTTAGTGTAACATTTTAATTCCTTTGTTGAATTTTTATGATTTGTTTTAGTTATTTTCTTGATGATTCCTCTAGGGATTATAATATGCATATTTACTTATCACTACTTCACATTAATGCTAACTTAATTCCAGTGACATATACAAACTTTGCTCCAGTATAGCTCCATTCCCACCACTCTTCTTTGTGATATTATTGTCATAGATATTACAGTTGTATGTGTTGAAACCACTTTGTAATATTGTTTTATGCAATTATTCTTTAAATCAGTTAAGAGAAGAAAGGAGAAAAATATTTTTTCCTTTACATTTACTTACCTTTTCCATTGTTCTTTATTTTTTCATGTAGATTAAAGGTATTATCTATTGAGCGTCATTTCTATTCTTCCTGAATATCTTTCTTTAGCATTTCTTTGAGGCAGGTCTGCTAACAACAAATGCCCAGTCTTTGTATATCTGGCAATGTTTTTATTTCACCTCTGTTTTTGAAGTAAAATTTTGCTGGGTATAAAATTATTCATTGACAGATGTTTTTCCCCTCGGTATTTTAAATATGTCATCCTGCCACCTTTTAACCTCTATTATCTCTCATAAAAGATCACCTTTAATCTTATTGTGGTTTCCTCACATGTGATGAATTGCTTTTCTGCTTTCAATATTTTCTCTCTGTCTTGCAACAGTTTAACTATGATGTGTCTAGTCCAGGTGTTTTGGTTTGTTTCTTTTTCTTTTTTTTTTTTTTTGCAATTAGCCTACTTGGGTTTGTTGCAATTCTTGAATGTGTAGGTAAATAGCTTTCCATCCAACTTGAGAAAAATTAGGCCATTATTTCTTCAAAGACTTTTCTCTCCCTTTTTATCTTCTCTGTCTGGGACTCCCATTACATATAAATTGGAATGCTTTGGTGAGTGGCAAAGGTTTCTGAGGCTCCATTCATTTTTCTTCATTCTTTTTCCTTCTGTTCTTCAGATTGCATAATCTATATTGATGTATCTTCAGTTTCATTGATTCTTCCTTCTACCAGAACAAATCTGCTGTTAAGTACCTCTGGTAACTTTTTCTTTCTTTGGTTCTATTTTATTATGAAATACACTTATCTTTTTTTAGAAATATTTTATATTGACTGAGTCACTGTTATTATACTTTCCTTTAATTCTTTAAATATGTTCTCCCAAGTCTTTAAAGCATATTTTTAATAGCTGCTCTGAAGTCTGTCTATTAGCTCCAACATTTGAGTCTTCTCCCTCTCTTTTCCACCTCATCAGAGACAATTTCCATTGAAATCCCCAAAGTGTGATGTATGCATTCACACGTTGCTCTTGCTTCTTCATGTCTTGTTGAAAACTGGATATTTTACATAATGTATCATAGCAACTCTGTATTGTGATCCATCCCCCCCACCCCCCGCCTCCACAGTAGCTGTTGCTGTTGCTATTTGTTTGTTTAGTAACTTTCCAAAATTAATTCTAGAATCTATCTTCCCCATACTTGGCAGCTGCTGATGTCTCTAGTGGGTGTTTTGTTTTTTTAATTTTTTGTTGTTGTTGTTGTTTTTATTTTTAAGTCTGGCTGCCTAGGAGCCATGTCTGTAACAGAATAGCTTAGTGATCAAACAATAATAATTCAGACATCGTGTTTAAGTGCCTTGAACCAATAAAGTTCTGCACTTTTCTGGTGTCTCTAAGTGTGGGTTAAGTTCAAACAGTTAATAAGTTTCCCCCAGCTCCTTTTACTGTGTGTGCAAGGCCTTACATTCAGCCAGGGAAGAGTAGATGCCTAAGGCTTTCTTCAGTCTCTTCTGAGTGTGTATGGAGCCTTGTAAATATGTGTAGCCTTTCAGCCACCAGGGATATGTAGAAACTTTATCTGTATCTTCCTATTAAATGTCTGATTGTTCTGCTAGTATTTTCATTGCCCCAATCAGTATTCTAAACTAAGAGAGTTGCAACATTGGCCTTCCATGAATCAGTATTCCAACTTAAAGAGAGCTGCAACATTGTCCTTCCATGATTGTTTGCAACCGACCTTGCTATTGTCAGCGCCCTCCATTAGCAAGGTTCCTTGTTTTTCCCAGCCTGCCTCACCCTAGTAGAACTAGCTTTTCAGAGTGTAGATAATAGAGGAGAATGAGAGCAAGCTAAAAGGCCGTAGATTCCCATTATTCTTGTTTAGTTTTAGTAGTTTTCTCGAATAAATGCTTAGAAATTTGGCGTCTGCTCTTGGCCAATTTCTAAAGTCCTAAAATTGTTGTTTCAACAATTTTTCCAGTTATGTCATTGCCCTTTGGGAAAGGATTTGCTGAGGGTTTCATGTTACTATTCTAGAAGTCCCCAGAGACTATAATATTAAACTAATTTAAGAGTGTTCATAAGACATTAAACAAAAATTATATAATCTATTAGAAATAAAAATACAAAATGAGTTAGAAATATTCAGAGAATTCCAAGTTTTCTCTTGTTTTCAGATTTCTCATGATGAGCTACTAAACTATCAGGTCATTAAATGTTAATTCTCTTGAAAGTAAACCATCTAATTTAAAAACTACATTTAATCCATTTCTTCCTCTTTTGGGCTCTGAGTGTCTGAACATTATGACTCCCTGTACCCGAGTGGGTAAAAGCATTCTCTATCTATGAGTGGGTGTAGATATAGCTCACATAAACCTTTAAACCCTAAGAGCTAATCTCATCTAACAGCAGCATGCCATTCGACGAGGACCTGCCGAATTGTTTTTCCATATACAAAAATGTAGCACCAGGGATAACTATTCTGCATAATTTCCTCAGCATTGTGAGCTCCTTTTTTCTTTCTTTCTTTTTTTTTTTTTTTTGTCTTCCTGTTTTGAGTTGTTTCTATTTCAACTCACTCTAAACTTTTCTTGCATGTTCAGTGAAAAAACTGTTTTTGGTTTTGTTTGTTTGTTTAATTTGAGTAACCCTTCTAACTGACTCTTCTCCTTATGCTTTCTTACCTCCATTGAAACAGACTCCACCACCAAAGTCACCAATTGTTCTTGGTGTGTTTGGTTTCTAACAACAAATTGTTGTTTGATTTTCTATAAGCTCAGTCAAACACACTCCCCCACACACAGACACACATGCACATATATACATATGTCAGCATGGATCTTCTTTATCCTTCTAGCAAACATTTTCTATATTGTCTTTCTCTTCCAAAATTGTCCCATTTTTTCTCTTTGTTTTCTGTGTGTATATCCTATAAAATAAAATCCTGTTTTTGTTTAACTTTTACTTTAGATTTGGGGATACATGTGACGGTTTGTTCCATAGATAAATTTGTGTCACACTCCTGTCATAAATTTGTTCTACAGACTTAAAATTCTAATTTTTGTCACCAATAATCTCTTCTCATAAGAATGATCAGTGGCCTTTAACTTAATATTGATCAATTTTCTCAATATAGTGTAGAGGTTAAAAACCCAAATATGTAGACAGATAAAACTTGGCTTGAATTCTGGGTGATAATGAGAACACTGTACTGTCATGTCTTGTTCAGGGTGTTTAAGAGATTAAATGGAATAATGAATCTAAAACAGTGAATATTTGTCCCATGGCATCAATAACAGCTTCAGTAAGTGATAGTTTATTATTATTTAGCCATTCAACAAATATTTTCAACCACTTTTTATGTGCTGGCAATGTAGTAGATGAAAATACTGATGTGGTTACTTCCCGTATTCCCTATGGGCTTCCTTCTCTGATGTCCTGCCTCCATCTGTTTTGATGAGGCAATGAAAAGGCATGAACTTTGAAGTTTGACAGGTATGGATCCAAATCCTAACTCCAAGACTTGTGTGAACTTAGGCAAAGTACTGTAAAGTCTCTGAGCATTATTCTTCTCAGGAGTAGGACTATGATGATACATAATTTACAGTGCAATTGGGATAGCTAAGTAGACACATATTTAAATTTCTTAGCCAAAATGCTGGCATATATTGCAGTTCAGCAAACACTAATCTACTCCTCACACCTACCTCTGTATGTGGTTCCTAATGTTTTCTTATTTTGTCTTTCAATATTTTTTCCTCTGAAATGATTTATTTCCATGAACTCAGCTATTACCTTCACTCCCAAAAGTACAATCCAATTTCATCTCTACAAATTGATAGAACTTTTTTTTATCTGAAGATCCCACCCTGATTTTAAATTCAACAGATCTGAAATCAAATTTGTTATTTTAGCCTCAAATCAATTGTACTACAGACTTCTAAGTGTAACCTTTCAGGCTCTTCTTCCTCTAATGCACTCTACACTCCACTGCCAGATTTATTTTCCTCCAAATTGCTTTCATCATTGTACTCACATATTTTGAAATTTTCAAAGACTTTGCTCACAGTTATCTACAAGATAAATGAAAATGTCTTCGTGTTACAAAAACTGTGAGGTCCAAAAACTAATAAAGTACTGATATGGCTTCGCTGTGACCCCAACCAAATCTCATCTTGAATTTTAGCTCCCATAATTCCCATGGGTTGTGGAAGGGACCTAGTAGGAGGTAAATGAATCATGGCAGCAGGTCTTTCCTGTACTGTTCCCTGATACTGAATAAGTTTCACGAGATCCGATGGTTTTATAAGGGGAGATCCCCTGCACATGCTCTCTTGCCTGCTGCCATGTAAGATGTAAATTTGCTCCTCCTTTACCTTCTGCCATAATTGTGAGGACTCCCAAGCCATATGGAACTGTGAGCCAATTAAACCTCTTTTCTTTATGAATTACCCGGCCTCAGCTATGTCTTTATTCCCAGCATGAGAACAGACTAATACAATAAATTGGTACTTGGAGTGGGGTGCTGCTGTAAAGATGCCCAAAAATGTGGAAGCAAGTTTGGAACTGGGCAGCAGGCAGAGATTTAAACAGTTTTGAGGGCTCAGAAGACAGAAAAATGGGGAAAAGTTTGAAACTTCCTAGAGACTTGTTGAATGGCTTAGACCAAATGCTGACCATCTCAGATTGAGATGAGAAACTTGTTGGGAACTGGAATAAACATGACTCTTGCTGCATTTTAGCAAAGAGACTGGTAGCATTTTGCTCCTATCCTAGAGATCTGCAGAAATTTTACCTCAGAGCGATGATTTAGGGTATCTGGCAGAATAAATTTCTAAGCAGCAAAGCATTCAAGAGGTGACTTTGGTGCTGTTAAAAGCATTCCGTTTTGCGTATTCACAAAGATATGGTTTGAGATTGGAACTTATGTTTAAAAGGGAAACAGAGCATAAAAGTTCAAAAAATTTGCAGCCTGACAATGTGATAGAAAAGACAAAGGTATTTTTGTGAGGAGAAATTCAAGCTGGCTGTAGAAATTTGCATAAGTAGTGAGGAGCCAAATGTTAATCACCAAGACAAGGGAGAAAATGTCTCCAGGCCATGTCAGAGACCTTGTTGGCAGCTCTAGGATCGCAGGCTTAGAGACCTAGAAGGAAAAAATGGTTTTGTCGGCCAGGCCCAGGGCCCCCTGCTCTGTGCAGCCTGAGGACTTGGTGCCCTGCATCCCAGCTGCTCCAGCTATGGCTAAAAGGAACCAAGGTACAGTTTGAGCTGTGGCTTCAGAGGGTACAAGCTCCAAGTCCTGGCAGCATCCATATGGTGTTGAGCCTGTGGGTGCACAGAAGTCAAGAACTGAGGTTTGGGAACCTCTGCCTAGATATCACAGGATGTATGGAAATGCCTGTATGTCCAGGCAGAAGTTTGCTACAGGGGTGGAGCCTTCATGGAGAACCTCTGCTAGGGCAGTGCAGAAGGGAAATGTGGGTTCAGAGCCTCCACACAGAGACCCCACTAAGGTACTGCCTAGTGGAGCTGTGAGAGGAAGGCCACTGTCCTCCAGACCCTGTAATGGTAGATTCACTGACAGTTTGCACTGTGTGCCAGAAAAACTGCAGACAGCACCAGCCCATGAAAGCAGCCAGAAGAGGGGGATCAGGGCAGGGAGCACTGTACCATGCAAAGCACAGAGGCAGAGATGTCCAAGACCATGGGAACCCAGCTTTTGCATCAGTGTGACCTGGACATAAGACATGGAATCAAAAGAGATCATTTCGGAGCTTTAAGGTTTGTCTGCCCCACTGGATTTTGGACTTGCACGGGTCCTGTAGTCCCTTCATTTTGGCCAATTTCTCTCATTTGGAATGGTTGTATTTACCCAATGCCTATAACCCCATTGTATATAGGACATAACTAACTTGCTTTTGATTTTACAGGATCAGAGATGCAAAGAACTTACCTTGTTTTAGATGAGATTTCAGACTGTGGGCTTTTGAGTTAATGTTGAAATGAGTTAAGACTTTGGGAGGCTGTTGGGAAGGCATGATTGGTTTTGAAATCTAAGAACATGAGATTTCGGAGGGGTCAGGGTGAAATGATATGGTTTGGCTATATCCCCACCCAAAACTTATCTTGAATCTCCATCTGCAAATTTTCTGAACTTTTATGCTCTGCTTCCATTTAAAACATAAGTTGTAGTTCCTGTAATTCCCACATGTCATGGGAGGGACCCATTGGGAGGTAATCAAATTATGGGGGTAGGTCTTTCCCGTGCTGTATTCATGATAGTGAATAAGTCTTATGAGATCTAATGGTTTTGTAAAGGGGAGTTCCCCCCTGCACATGCTTTCTTGCCTACCACCATGTAAAACATGACTTTGATCCTCCTTCACCTTCTGCCATAATTGTGAGGCCTCCCCAACCATGTGCAACTGTGAGTCAATTAAACCTCTTTACTTAATAAATTACCCAGTCTTGGGTAAGTCTTTATTAGCAGTATGATAACAGACTAATACAGTAAATTGGTACCAGGAGTGGGGTGCTACTGTAAAGATACCTGAAAATGTGGAACTATGTCCATAAAATCTCCAGGGATCCCATGGATTTCTGGACCATAGAAATGAATGTCAGGGCTTTGATATAATTTTCACCTCATTGAGTTCATTTCTCATTTTGATATCAAGACAAGAATCTAAACAAGATATCTTCTAACATATGTTTTAATTTATAAATTTTTATGAAAGCCATGATTTAATTTGGATGGGTCCAAGTCTTAACTTCGAGACTTGTATGAAATTAGACAAACTACTTTAAACTCACTGAGCCTTATTCTACTCAGGAGTAGAACTGCAATGACAATAACTGCAATTCAATAACAGTATATCAATAATGCATACATTTTATCAACTCTCCTTTAATATAAATTTATCTATTTTTAACTGACAATAATTATGTATACTTATGGAAAACAATGTGATGTTTTTATCTATGTGTACATGGTAGAAAGATTAAATCAAGCTAATTAACACACTCATCAACTCACCAACTTATCTTTCTTTATGGTGCTAAGAATTTTAAAAATGTATTCTTTTAGCAATTTTGAAATATACAACAAATTATAATTAACTGTGGTCACCATGCAATGCAACAGATCACTAAAACATATTCCTCTAGTCTGACTGAAACTTTGTAAACTTTCATCAACATCTCCACTTTCCCCATCCCTCTACTTGCTACCTCAGCCTCTGGTAACCACCTTTCTACTCAGTTTATACGACATTGAGTTTTTTAGATTTCATTATAAGTGAGATCATACAATATTTGCCTTCCTGTGTCTGACTCATTTCACTTTTATAATGTCCTCCAGGTTCATCCATTTTGTCATAAATGACAGAATTTTCTTTTCTCAGGGTGTGTAGTGTCTCATCATGTATATATATACTGCATTTTATTTGTCCATTAACCTGTTGATGATTACTAATGTTACTTTCATATCTTGGCTTTTGTGAATAATGCTGAAATGAACATGGGAGTGCAGATATCTTTTCAACACCTTTCTCAATTCCTCTGGATATATACCCAGAAGTGGGATTGCTGAATAATATTTTCAATTTTCTTTATGTTTTCTAATTCTCTAAGACAAATGCTGTTTTGAAAAAGGAAATTCATATCCTTATGTAGACCTCTTTTGTATCATAGAATGTGTTTAGGAACTTCTGAGAATAGAGTTTCTTTAAGTGAATATGGACTACGAGCTACTCCCTGATGTAAAGTGTGAACATTTTTTGTAAATTTATTTCTGTACCTTAAGTGAAATAGTAAGATATTGAATTAAGATTTTTTTTCTGAGAATGGAAGAATCTTCATGTCTTATGTGGTTTTAAAGAATATATTGGGTGGGGATGGTGGCTTACATCTGTAATTCCAGCACTTTGAGAAGCTGAAGCAGAAATCACTTTGAGACCAGGAGTTTGAGACAAGCCTGGACAACAAAGCAAAACCCTGTCTCTACAAAAAATAGTAAAAAATAAAAGTTGCCAAGTGCAGGGGTGTGTACCTAGAGACCCCAGCCATTCAGGAATCTGACAGGGAGGATCCCTCAGTCAGGAGTTTGAGGTTGCAGTGGGCTATTATCACACCACTAACTCCAGGCCTGTGCGACAGGGTAAGACTCTGTCCCCACCCCCAATATTTTTTTTCCCACCTCAGCCCCCGAGTAGCTGGGACCACCAGCGCACACCACCTCACCTAGCTAATTTTTGTATTTTTTGTAGATACAGGTTTTGCTGTGCTGCCCAGGCTGATCTCAAACTCCTGAGCTCAAGTCGTCCACCCACCTTGGCCTCCCAAAGTGCTGGGATTACAGGCGTGAAGCCACCATGCTTGGCCTGAGTCTTTTCTTTTAGAGATACTGAGCTTAGCTTGCTCAGAGAACTGAGGTTGAGCTTTATTTCAATTTCAAATACTGAGTGATCTCAATTATTAAGGAACTTCAAATGGATTATTTTTATTTTCTCCTCATAATTTTGTCTCCACACCTGAAGGTAGATAATATCTAGTATTAGTTGACTACTGGATTCCACTAGCTTCCCAGAGACAGGGATTGCTAGAGACAAATACCTGAGTGTGACCCATATATGTAGGTCTCATATAAAATCTCTAACAAACTAGATTTTTTGCAGGAGTTTTTGCTCCTCTGGATGGAGGCAAAGAAGCAGGAGCATCACTTGAACTGAAATACAGAAGGAATAATGAACCTAACATGCGTGGGGGAAAGGTCCTAATGAAATGTTGGGTTCCTATAAAGGTAGACTCAGGAAATAACATTGTCCAGGTTAAGCAGAGATAGATATCAAATAGATAGCCTCAAATATCAGAAAGAACCATTCATACTTAGTCCAGAATAAGTACCGGAGATCTTTGACAAGAGGAATTGTGGATTTTTTTAAATTTTGTAATTAACAAAAAGGCTATACAATTTTGGTTTGGAGTCCATGAATTTAAATAATATCTTTAAGTTGTGCTTATGTTCATAAATAGATTAAATGATTTAAAAATAGTAATAGAAGTAGAGTCCAAATTAAACTGACTGCATTTTTATTACTTTATTTTGAAGGCAGTGTACTCTTTTATTATCAGACTTTCATTTCTTTTTACTTGGTTCCCTCATTCAGAAACCCAGATAAGCTAAGGACATCTCAGAGGAGATACCAGCTTGAAGCATGCTCTGTAGGCAAAACTGTGAAGAATAAGCCACATTCGGGCTTCAAAAAATTGTAGCTTGTGTACATAGAGAAATAATCATTAGAGCCAATTATCTTTGGACAGACTGATATTTCAAATTCTAATTACAAAGTTTTAGCGTCATTAACACATGAGTTTCATTTTATATCTTGGCTACCACATTTTATTGTTACAATTCATTAAAAATAACTTGAAAAATGAAGATGATCATAGGCTTCAGCATACAAGCAAAATAAAAAACTAGTGCCTGGGTAATGAATACAACACTTTATATTTGTATGGCACCTTCCTTTTAAGGAGCTCAAAACATTTCACGAACATTATCTCATTAATCTTATGAGTACCGCAATAAAACATAATTTCTTATATCTCTGAACAAGAGAAATTGATAAATGAAATTGCCACAGTTTGCTTTCATTGTTGAACATTAAATTATGAACATATACAATATTCATATTTATTTATCATTATTTTAAAATTTTCAGTAAATTGACCCCTTTTGGTATACATTTCTATGAATTTTAACACATTTAGATTAGAATAATTACCACCATATTCAGGATACAGAACAGTCCTATCACTCCAAAGATCTTTGTACTACTCCTTAATTATCAAATATATTCCCACATTTACTTCTGAAAAACACTGAACTGCGCTACATCCCTATATGTTGTTTTTTTCAGAATCCCATATAAATGGAATCACAGAGTATATAACCTTTGGAGGTTTGCTTCTTTCTCTCAGCATAATGCCGTTCAGATCTACCTGTGTTGTCTGTTAATCAATAGTATATTTATTTTATTGCTGAGAAGTATTCCCTTGTATGGATGTATCCAGTTTGTTTATCCATTAATCTGTTCGAAGACATTGAGGTTATTTCCAGTTTGGATTGATCATTAATACAGCTGCTGTATATATTTGTATACAAATTTTTGTGTGGCAATAAGTATAATTTCTCTAGGTTAAATACTCATGAGTAGGATTGCTGGGTTATTGTATGGTAAGTGCATGTGAACTTTAAGAGAAACTAACAAGCTGTTTTTCAGAATGTCGACATCATTTGGAGTTCCCATCAGCAATTTATGAAAGTCCCAGTTTTTCTGCATTCTCACTAGCATTTGGTATTGCCACTTAAAAATTATTAACTCTTCTAATCAGTATGTAGTGGTATGTCACAGTGACTTTCACTTGCATTTCCATGATGGCTAATAACACTCAATATCTTTCATGTGTTTATTTTTCATCAGTATGCCTCATTTTGTGAGGTGCCTGTTCAACTATTTTGCACTTATAAGTTCTTGGAGCTTTTTGTATATTCCTTAGAATACACTACACAGACAGTCATGTGCATGTATAGTCGACTTTCTTTCTTTTCATTTTTATTTATTTCTTGACCAATTTCATCTAAGTTATTAAATTCACGCACACAAATTTATCTGTATTTTTTCCTTGTTATGCTTTTAATACGAGGAGTCTGCAATGATTTTCTGTTTTTCACTCCTGTTTTTGCCAATGTGTCTTCTCTTTGTTTTTTTTGTTATTCTAGAGGTTTATCTATTTCATAATTTCATTGATCTTTTCAAAAAACCAATGTTTACATTTAATTTAATTGATTTTTGATTTTTTTTTTCTTTTTTATGAGATGGAGTCTCACTCTGTCACCAGTCTGGAGTGCAGTGGCCTATCTCGGCTTGCTGTAACCTCTGCCTCCAGCTTCAAGTGATTCTCCTGCCTCAGCCTACTGAATATCTGGGATTACACGTGCGTGCCACCATGCCTGGCTCATTTTTGTGTTTTTAGTAGAGACGGGGTTTCACTGTGTTAGCTAGACTGGTCTCCAACTTCCGACCTCAGGTGATCCGCACACCTCAGTTTCCCGAAGTGCTGGGATTACAGGTGTGAATCACCTGGCCCAGCTTGTTTTAAATTTTCTTGGTCAAGCTTTATTATTTCCTTTATTTTTCTTGTTTCAAGATTATCTGATATTCTTTTTCTAAGTTCTTATGCCACAACTTACACTTTTGGTTTGAGACTTTTACTTTTAATATAGCATTTTAATGCTATAAATTTCCCTCTAAGCACTGCTTTAGCTGTGTGTCTCAAATTTTGGTATGTTGTATTTTAATTTTTTTATGTTCAAAACATTTTCTAACTGTTCTTTAGTCTTTCTTTTTGACCCATGAATTTTTTAGAAGTGTATTCTTTACTTTCCAAGTATTTGAAGACTTTTCTGTATCTTTCTGTTATCAATTTCTATTGTAATTCCATTATGATTAGGCAATATACTTTGTATGATTTTAATTCTCTTGAATTTGTTAGTATTTATTTATGACCAAGAATATGACTGACCTTGAGAATGTTTCATGTGTACTTGAAAAGTATCTTTATTTTTGTTGGGTGGATCACTCCACAAATGTCAACTAAATCTAGTTGATTGATGTTGTTGTTCAGATTTTCTAAATTCTTGTGGTTAGTGTTTGCATAGTACATTTTTTCCATTCTTTTATTTTAAACCCACATAAATAATTATATAAAATGAATTTCTTGTAAATAGGTAGGTCTTGTGTTTTTTTTTCTATCTGCTATAAAGATATATTTTTAATTCTTATATTCAGATTATTTAAATTTAATATAATTATTAATACTTTTAGATGTTGGTTTACCATGATGTCATTTTTAAAATTTTATTTCTCTCAGTTTTTTATTCCCTTATTTCCCTTTTCTGCCTTCTATTGAATTATTAGAATATTTTTTAGTATTCTATTTTAGTTTGTCTATTGAGTATTTTACTTTTATAATTGTATTGTTTGGTTAGTGGTTGATCTAAGGATTATCAAATACATACTTAACTTTTCATGGTCCATGTAAAACTTGAATATCTTACCATTCAGGTGGAATATAGAATCTCTACTACCTATTAGTTCCCTTTACTCTTCTTTCTTTATGTGGTGGTGGTTTTAATAGGCATTATATGTACATATATTGAAAACCACATTATATTATTATAATAATTGCTTTCAATCATCATACACATTTTAAGAGTTTAAGGGAGGGATTTGTCTACTATAATTACCATGTTTCTCTGAAACATAGTCCTTCTATTATCTTTCTGGGATACTAATAACACAAACTTCAGCCTTTGCTATTGTCCCACATATTCCTCAGCCTTTGTTGTTGTTGTTGTTATTTTTAATCTTTTTTTTCTATTGACCTATATTCAAGTTTCTTGACTAATTCCTCTGTCCTATTCTGTTTTTTGTTTTTTCGCTTTGTGTGTGTGTGTGTGTGTGTGTGTGTGTGTGTGTGTGTGTGTGTGTGTGTGTGTGTGATTTCAGCTCACTGCAACCTCTGCCTCCCGGGTTCAAGTGATTCTCCTGCCTCAGCCTCCCCAGTAGCTGAAACTACAGGTACGTGCCACCATGCCTAGCTAATTTTTATATTTTTAGTAGAGATGGGGTTTCACTATGTTGGCCAGGATGGTCTCAATCCCCTGACCTCATGATTCGCCCACCTCGGCCTCCCAAAGTGCTGGGATTATAGGTGTGAGCCATCTCACCTGGCAACCCCCATTCTGTTCTTGAATCCATCAGGTGAGTTTTTATTTATTGTCATTTTTCAGTTCTCACATTTACTTTTGATTCCATTTTTATGTTTTCTATCATTCTGTTGAAATTCTATGTTTCCATTTTGTTTCAAGAGTATTTGGCATTATCTCAGAGTGCAGTTAAAATAGCTGCTTTAAAGTTATTATCCATTAATTCCCATATCTGTGCCACTCAGGATTGACATCTGTTCTTTGTCATTTTTCTTGTGTGATGTTATTATTTTCTTATTTCTCTGTATGTTGAGTAACTTTTGGATTTTTATCCTGAATATTTCAAATATTATATTTCTTGTCTTATTTAAATGTTATGGAGAATATTGATTGTTTTATTTGTTTCTTAACTTTAGTGGTCTTTAATTGATCCTGTTAAATTCAGGCTGCAAATTTCTAGTTGCCTTCTGTGGGCTATAATTCTGAAATCGGTTCAGTTTTTAAAATCTTTGCAGTGCTATTTGGATCTGTCTTTTGTGTGCACCACCCAGTGTCAGTTTAGGACCCAGGTAGTTTACCCCATAATCTAGTTCTCAAAGGCTTTAATAAGCTGAATAGAGTCAGATCTAGGTATTATAACCTGAGACCGAGGCCAAAAGTTTATATACAACTTTCCGGAGTTACTTTCTTGAGTTCTCTCCTCTCTGTGATCTTCCTCATACATTCTGTTTTTCAGAAATCCCTTTTGTGATCTTCTGGCTAGAAAGCCAGAGCTTAAGATTTTCTGCTCAGCTTCATAATTACTATGACTCTGAATTTCTCCAGGATCAACCAGCAGGATACCTAGAGAAAAGAAACAATGGGTCACCTTTCATACTTTTGGGACCACAGTTCTTCTGGCCAAAGAAAAGGGTTCCCTCATTCAGAGTTGTTAGTGACTGCCTGACTGTCACTGCCACTGCTGTCACAGCTGTTTCAGGATTGCCTTGGTGGCTCGGGTGAGAAACAACAGTAAAGGAGGAAAAATGACAACACGAGTTTTCCCCCACTCTCTCTCACCGCAGTGGGCCTCATCTCTGCTCCTTAGTCAAGAAATAGAGTTTCTCTTAGAGGTTTTCCTGCTGACATTCAATGGGCACTCCCACATTTTAGGCTGTCTTTGAGTTCATTTCCAGAAGATGCTAGAGAATTAGAATGGGCAATTCATTGCTGATTTGGTGATGATTCAAGTTCTGGTTTCTTTATCCATTAGGCCTGCTACCATTTAATCTTCAGTATCCTCAGATAGCTATGCAGTATGTCGAGGGCTTTTAGTTGAATTTGGGAGAAGAGACAGGGTGGAATGTGTTTACCCCATTTTGACAGTAACCAGAAACCAAAGTTTAGATTTCTTGAGTCCTAGTCATCGAACCAATCTTGAAAGTATGCTTTAGTCTAGAGTCTAATATAAATGTCCAAACAATAATAATATGTAATACTTAGGTAGCTTAGGTGCCAAAAACTCAAGCATTTCATTTAACCTTTGTCATAATTCTATGAGAGTTTGGTAGACATTCTATGTATTTCCACTTTACAGATAAGTGGATTCTGGTACAAAGATATTAAGTAAATTACCCAAGGTCACATAGCTAATTGCTAATGGGGTCAGAATTTGAATCCAGGTACTTTGCCTCCAGAGTCCAAAGTGTTAGTCACTACACATGTTCTAGGTTCTCTATTTTGTTTGATTTTGTTTCAGCATACATGATGTTGCAGACTTCTGGAAAAAAAATTTGAGCCTAATTGTTACTGTTACTGGCTTAACTTATATTACCCTAAGTGCAGGGAGAAATAAGGATTAGTTGACCATGAGGTGATATTACTACTTCTGAGATGGGCCAAGGAAATACTCTGGGAATCAAAACAATTAGAAAGCCCCGTTAATACTTTAAAAATGTGTGTTGTATCTGCTGAATTTACTCACACAATTCTCCTCCTCCCAACCCCCAGATTTTAAACCTCTAATGTTAAATAGAGAAGGTCATAAACAGAGGTTTTTGCAGGAATCATTCCCAGCTCCAAAAAAAAAAAAAAAAAAAAAAAAAATCTTACTTAAAAACAATCAGTAGCTTTCACGTATTCATAAAATTAACTTTCTAATCAAGACACTAAAGTAGTGTTATACAAAGTGAAATCTATGGAGTAGGGCTGGTCATTGGGCACTACAAAATAAGTACAAAAATGGAAAGTAAATGCTTAGGAATATTTAAAATAATTTAGTAATTTTATGCTGTTGAGTATAATAATAAAAAAATCGGAATTCTATTTTATTGTCCTTTTTATTTTATTCTTATAGCAATTCATTTTAGTATGCTTTCCAAAAGTATAACTATGCAATGAACTAGACACTTTTTTAAAAGTGATTTTTCACCACAACCAATTTGATTCATGCTACACCAAAGCACAGGGCCTGCCTTCTAATTTTAAGAGATCCAATGGCAAAATTAATTAGAACACAAGATCCTTGACATGGTTTTCTTTCTTCGACTATTCTTAACGTTTCTCAAAAGTGTGCAGGGAATTTTAAGTAAGACTGTGTTTATTTGTAAGAGACAAAGATCTGGAGAAGGATCACAAGAGTTCGTTCTGAATGTGCCTCAAAGCTGGTGTTTATACTCATCATTTCTTCTCCTTCAAATTTAGACTTGGAGAGTAAGGCCTTCTAGTTGCATGTGAAGGGCCTAACAGCTTCTGCAGCAGATGTGAAATACTGAGGCCCAGAAAGGTCCCTGCCTGGGTGGAATATGCCACCCTAAAATATGAAGAATAGGTGAGTTGAAGACAAAAAGCAGCAGATGCAAGAAAGCTCTCTGCTCTCCTCTATTTGTCTAAAAGCGTAACACACATTTACAAACACAAAAGGTATCCTGCCCCCTCTTCTCCCAGACAGAACAAGATTAGCCACTGAAGATAACTTTGGACCTTTATGGGCCTGGAGGTAGCACAAGATACATCTGCATTAACAAGCTTTACTAACTTTTATCTGCCAATTACTTGCCTTCCCACAAGTCATTGCCCTGAGAAACTCAAAGTCTTTTTCCTTTGTCTTGTCATTTGTCTACGAGTTTACTATTCTTTGTTGAATTTGCTATATAAGCTGAAATTCAAAGCGACCTCTTTGAAAACTACTCGTTCTCTGGATGTCTCCTATGTGTATATGAAATATACATGTTAATATACTTCTGTTTGTTTTTCTCTTATTAATCTGCCTTTTGTGACGGAGTCCAGTCCGGCTAAGAACCGATGGAGGTTATGTTCCCCTACAGGTTTCTCAGGGGGCTGGATGTCCCTTTGGAGCACTGTACTCTCAAACCTTGCAAGATAAAAGGGAATGAAGACAAAAGAGAGGGAATGGAAGGCCAGTGCAACTCAGTGTGTGTTCACTATTTCCTGCTATCTCAGCCTGGTCACTAACACACAGGTCTCACTCCTTCAATTTTATCTGCTCAACTAATACCTATTAATAGTTTTTTTCACCCATATATTATATAAACTAACAATAAACTCAGCTAATACCTACTAATAGTTTTTTTCACCCACATATTATATAAACGTTGGAGTCTGGTTAAACATGAGAATCAACTCATGTCTGTGGAGGTTCTCTTAAGTATCTAGAATTAGAGCTTAATGTAAAGTAATGTATTACTACAAATACGCGATGTGTTTTTAGAGACAAAACTCACTCTGTGGAGACTGTGTTCCTTGTAAACATTTTATTTTATTTTACTTATTTTAATTATTTTTTAAACAGAGTCTCGCTCTGTCACCCAGACTGGAGTGCAGTGGTGCAATCTCGGCTCACTGCAACCTCCACCTCCCATGTTCAAACGATTCTCCTACCTCAGCCTCCCGAGTCGCTGGGATCACAGGTATGCATCACCACGCCTGGCTAATTTTTGTATTTTTAGTAGAGACGGGGTCTCACCATATTGACCAAGCTGGTCTCAAACTCCTGACCTCAAATGATCCACCCGCTTCGCCCTCCCAAAGTGCTGGGATTACAGGCATGAGCCACCACACCTGGCCCCTTGTAATAAAATTTCCCAATAACATTTAATTAGAAAAACCTTATCAAAAGTTGTTCAAGATTTTTAAAATTCTAATTGATTCAAATCTCTGTACTGTAAAAAAAGAAAAATTATTCTCAGAATTGGGGAAAAAATGGGATGTATAAATGTCTCAATCTGTACTAGCCAAAATACTAATAAGAGTCATAGAATACAGAAAAGACAAATCATTCATTCATTATATATATCATATCATATGAACTAGTCCATTGATGTTGCTTTAGAGCCTTCAGATATCAGTTGCCTGAATCTATTCAAGTCTTTCAGTCTTCTCGAGCCACTCTATCCTGCAAAAATTAAGCACATACATATCCTTTTTAAGATAGGAAACACAATGTTTCATCGAGGATTTCTTGGGGATTCTTGGGGGTAGTCTGATATTTCTCCCACTGTGACATCTCTTCCTGCTTGCAAAAAAAAAAAAAAAATTATCTCCCTTGTGTTTTCTCTAATCTATATTTACCCAAAGGGAATATATTGCCCTTCATTTCCCGACTTATCACTTCCATGAGGCATGTGCATTTTGTAAACCTTTCCTGAAGATTGGGATTCATAATAGTTCATATCCCATAGAACTGTTAAGAGAATAAAGTGAAATTATGCATATAAACTGCCTATATACCATAAACATCTAATAAGTGTTAGCTGCTATTATTTGTTCAAGGATAATGATACGGGCCTATGTGACAGCAGACAAAATGATATGAAATATTAGACATCCTGTTCTCTTTGAAAGTCCTTTAGCTTGTTCAATTATGAGAACTCCTCATTAGGTGGAACTTGCTTCCACAAACTTCTTATTTCTGTTTTCATCTAGCTTCCACATCTCAATTCCCATTACTTTTCTCAGACAAAGGAACTCAGCATTCCTGTCTCTCTCTCTTTCTTCCTCTCTCTCTCTCTTTCTCTCTCCCTCTCTCTCTGTCTCCCTCCTTGTTTCCCTTCATCCCTCCCTTGTCTCAAGGCAACCCATGTCCAATGGTACAGCAGGGAAAAAAGAGGATTGGGGTCAGAAAAGGAGCCAGTAATGTCTTCATGGACCCTCTCATCTTCCTGTGAAGGGAGAATTGTTCTACCACCCTAACAGCTAGGGTCAGCTAGGCCAATCAATGATGAGGCTAAAGTGATGCCGAAAGTGATAACTTTGTCTCACCTAAAACTGTTTTTAGAAATGAAACATCACTGAAGAATGGAGAATTGAATAGAGTAGGGAATCACTCTAGAGAACTAGCATCAAATATTGCTACACAGGTAAAAACCTTGTAATCAGCTATTAGCAGCAAATTTGAATATGGAATAAACATATTGAATTTACTTGTAATCAATTCAGTTAACATTTTATTGAAATCGTTTTTTCGAAGGATATCTGATATTAACAGACTTTTAAGTAAAAAGGCAATCTTTAAATATATAACCAAACTAATTCTTCTATTTAATTAATTTTTAGAGATTGCTTTTGTATTAATTTCCTAGGTTGCCTTAACGAATTACCACAAACTTGGTTTAAAACAACAGAGGTGCAGGGCCGGGCGGGGTGACTCACGCCTGTAATCACAGCACTTTGGGAGGCCGAGACAGGAGGATCACCTGAGGTTGGTAGTTTGAGACCAGCCTGACCAACATGGAGAAACCCTGTCTCTACTAAAAATACAAAATTAGCCAGGTATGGTGACGCATGCTTGTAATCCCAGCTACTCGGGAGGCTGAGGCAGGAGAATAGCTTGAACCTGGAGGTGGAGGTTGCAGTGAGCTGAGATCACACCATTGCACTTCAACCTGGGCAACAAGAGTGAAACTCCATCTCAAAAAAAAAAAAAAAAAAAAGGCATATTCTCTCACAGTTGCTTCAGGCCAGAAGTCCAAATAAAAATGTGAGCTTTCTCTGACAGCTGCAGTATAGAATTCTTCCTTTCTTCCTCCATCTTCTGGCGGCTCCAGGAGCTCCTTGGCTTATGGCAGAATAACTAGAATCTCTGTTTCAGTCTTTACATGACCTTCTTATCTGTCTTTCTTCTGTTTGTCTCTCATAAGGACATGTGCCATTGAACACAGGGCCCACCCCGCCAGAATGGCCTCCTCTTGTGACCTTTAACTAATTACCTCTGCAAAGATCATTTTGTTAAATAAGGTTACATTCACAGATTCAAGTGGTTAGCCTGTGGATACATCTTTTTCGAGAAACAAATCAAACCACTACAGCTCAGAAAATGGATAATAAACTGAGTTGGAAAGATGAAATTTTCTAGTGAAGTTTTACTAAATTGGTGGAATTAGGGTAAGTAAAAAATAATTTTTAAAAACCTGGTTATATTTCAGTATATATAATAATTTTAATAAAGCTAACAATCTATTAAGTGAATTACAATAGTGAAATGAGAACGGTGCCCTATAAATTTGAAAGCAATCTCTTTTTTTCCCTTTAGGGGATTTTTTTTTTTCCTTGGGGATATTTTTTAGCAAATATTTTTTCTTTTCATTTTTGAGACAAGATCTCACTCTGTCACCCAGGTTGGATTGCAGTGGTGTGATCCTGGCTTACTACAGCCTTGACCTCCTGGGTTTAAGTGATCCTCCTGCCTCAGTCTCCCAAGTAGCTGAAACTACAAGTTCACGCCATTACAGCCTACTAATTTTTGTATATTTTGTATAGATGGGCTTTTGCTAAGTTAGCCAGGCTGGTCTCGAACTCCTGAGCTCAGGCAATCTGCCTGCTTTGGCCTCCCAAAGTGTTATGATTACAGGTATGGATCACTGTGTCTGGCCGCAAAAACTTTCATCACAGGTAAAATCAATTAGAGTTGAAATCCTTTGAATAAAATAATCACAAATAAGTTTGGTTTTAATTATAAAATATAATGCATATATTTTAAAATTAAATGGGAAAGTCCATAGTTAAGTAATTAAAACTCACCTGAATTCATCTGGAGAATTGCTTATTTCAACACAAATTTCTATACATTAATATTATTTCCTATACTGGAAGAAGTTCCCATTTTGATGAGATTAAGAGGGGATATGAGAACATTAAGTTCTTAAATCTTGACTTACAATATCACAGGTATATCAGAATATCAGTAATTTCAAAGTGTTGGCTAATTAAACTAAAATTGATTACCTTTTATATCATAACATAAGTCAAAAAGCAATTTTAAGTCTTTCATGCCTACATATGTAAGTTAAGTTTTGGTCTAAAGAATTCTCAGTCACTGTCAGAATAAATCAGTAGACTATCATAATGTGCTTTTAATTATATCCATTAATATTCATTTGGAAAAAGTATATCATAGTTTCTATTTCAAGAACAAAAGCTGGAACATTAAATCTTGCTTTTGTCTAGAAGGTTCAGTTTAAGATTAATCTTTTCAAGACCTTTTCTCTGAGGAGATCATTGTGCTTTAATGATTCCGTTAGTGAAATGTAACAAATTTGTTCTATTGAATTATGGACCAGTTCTCTAGGGAGTGTCCTATTTAGACCAAAGGTGAGTGATTTTAACTTGGTTTAATAATTTGCCTCATCATTTTCCTGAGACTACATGAGCGTGGGGAATTAACCAAAGGATATGATCGAAACGATAACCAACATGGGGTGTCCATGGTTTAATAGCCACAGGCAAAATCGCGGGAACCCCAGTCCTGACTTCCACCCATCAATAATGTTTGCATGCTTTTATTTAACTCTTCCTATGTGCCAGCCACTGTCAGCACCCTACATGTATTAAGTGTTGTAATACTCATAATAGCTCTATCATTTTCGTCTCCATTTTATAGATGGGAAAACTGGGTAGAGAGAAAAAACAACGTACAGTGAGAAAGTGACAACGACAACAAGCGGGTTTGGCTTCAGGCTCCTTTCAAATGGTTTATGAAATCTCAGAGGGTTTCTCACATTATCTCCTCAAAAGTCAGACTTGCTTTTTAGGAGCCTCCTGGGGTCTGTCTCTGTGGAGTCCCCCTAACGGAGACTAGGAGGCTGCATTTTGTCAGTCTTCCTGGCGTGGCCTGGGCTACTTCTCCTGTTGTCTTGAGATAGATGCAATCAAGATGGGACTTCTGCTTTACCCCAGCGTCCTTGGCCACTAGCAGAATACCTTCTCTTCATTCCAGTTACATTCATTTACTGAGACACAGTGTATCTTGTGTCCTAGTTTCTACCCGGCTTTTGTTGTATAACGTTTTCCTTTGGCCCCACGAGTGCTCTTAGACCCATCACTCCGGGAATAAAGGACAGTCACAATGGAGATAACAGGGGGCAGTAAATAGTGCAGTGAAGTGTAGGGGACTGAGAGGAAGGGTGGGATGGTGGGGTGAGACATAGAGAAGTCAGGGTGAAAGTGGAGCAAGAGTAACGATATCATGTGCTCCTCAGTGTGCCAGCTGCTTCACACGGGTAACTAATTCAACTCTAACATTCTGTGAAATAGTTATGCTACATCAGTGGGTATAAATGAAATCACCAAGGTCACCCAATAAAACTAGAAAAAGACATAGCAAAATTTCTGATAATTTTATGGGTCTGGCTAAATTCTATAAGTTCAGAATTTGAATATATAAAAACAACAACATATTATTCTGATAAAGTGATTCATAGACTATCTGTTTAGGAAGAATGGTGTGAGAAACAGATTAAATAAAAATGAAGATAATTATAATACCACATGCCAAGTGCAATTATGCTATTGGGTTAGGTCTAGGTGTGAAGGTTGACTGAGTTTTCTTTGTTAGGGGAGATAAAGCAGATCACATTTAACAGTTTTATTCTAACATTGCTTTTTACTTAATATCACATCATAAACATTTTCCATGAGATTATATATTTGAAAATGCCATTTACATAGCTGCGAAATCTTTTTTTCTTTTTCTTTTCTTTCTTTTTTTTAAAATTATTTTTATTTCTATTTTTTTTTTTTGAGACAGTGTCAGCCGGCTGTGTTGCTCAGGCTGGAGTGCTGTGGTGGGATCTCGGCTCACTACACTCTCTGCCTCCTGGGTTCAAGTGATTCTCCTGCGTCAGCCTCCCAAGTAGCTGGGATTACAGGCATGCGCTGCCACACCTGGCTAATTTTTTGTATTTTCAGTAGAGACAGGGTTTCCATGTTGGTCAGGATGGTCTCAAGCTCCCGATCTCAAGTGATCTGCCCGCCTCAGCCTCCCAAAGTGCTAGGATTACAGGCATGAGCCACCATCCCTGGCCACTGCAAAACATTCCTAGAGGTTTAAGTTTTCTGTTCTTTTTTTCTATTATAAATAATATTTACAAAATGTTAGATCAACTTTTTCATGACTTCATTTTTAGAAATGGAGTTGACAAATGCAGGAATATGGATTTTCTGAGGTATTTTATACATTATGCCAAAAGCTTCCAGAAAGCATGTCAATTTACAACCCCAGGAGTAGTAGCCAGGCAACAAAAAGTAGCATGGGCCAAGCCACAGAAGGGCGGGAGAACATGGTTAAGTTTGGGGAAAGGGAATGGAGAAGTAGAGACCAAAGAAGTGAGCAGGATCCAGATGATGAAGGGTGCAGAGAAACAAAAGAATAGATACTAAGCAGTCCCGGGTTTCAGCCTTGGGTTAACAGGAGAGAAATCAGATGAAAGGAGGAGATCTTTTGGGAGAAAGACAATGAGCTCAGTTTTAAATATATTAATTATAAATTATGTATGGCACATCCAGATGGATATTTTAGATTTTCTTGTCTAGGACTCAGGAGGTCAGGCCTTCGGATGTAGATTATTATATACTAGATTGAAAACTGGCCAGGCATGGTGGCTCACGCCTGTAATCCCAGTACTTTGGGAGGCCAAAGCGGGTGGATCATTTGAGGTCAGGAGTTCTAGACCAGCCTGACCAACATGGTGAAACCCTGTCTCTACTAAAAATACAAAAAAAAAAAAAAAAAAAAAAAAAAAAGCTGGCACGGTGGCACATGCCTGTAGTCCCAGCTACTTGGGAGGCTGAGGTAGGAGAATGGCGTGAACCTGGGAGGCGGAGGTTGCAATGACCTGAGATCATGCCACTGCACTCCAGCCTGGATGACAGAGCAAGACTCCATCTCAAAAAAAAAAAAAAAAGAAAAAGAAAAAGAAAACTAATTGATCTCTCAAACTACATTATAGGGGAAAAAAAAGATCACAGAGTTTTGGAAACAACAATATTAAGAAGAAGTCTTATAATCTAGCTGCTCCAAACTAAAAATTTTTGAAATATAAATAGCTGTAATTTTATGATAACTAGCACTAATCATATAATCACATAATGGTTCTGAATTTGAGGAGCAATAACTCCCATTCTCCGATTGACTCGTGTATACATATCAAATGAATTTAAAATGCTGTGAGAGACACCCAATAATTTGGATTTTAAAATATATATTTGGGATTTAAGATTTTCAATTTTGCTCTAAAACAGAAAAATTTGTAAAAAATTAGAATAGTAACATGATACATACATTCATCTCAAGAACTAGGAATTTGGGGTAATTACCAATTTTTGAGAAATTAGTATAATTTTGCTATTCTCTAGCCAGCAGACAATCACAAAAGCAGCTCCCTGCTCCCACCCCAGCCCCACCTGCTTGCTGCAAGACACTTTCTCTTCTGGAAGAGCCCATCTGAATGATGTAGATTTGTATACTTTGCCACCTGGTGGTCATTTTGGTTATTTGCATGACTCCATCTGTATTGTGGCCTGAAGATATTCCTGTTAAAATGGCTCCATGTTCTTATATACAGTATTTAATTAACAACAATACCAACAAAACCATATTAGAATAAACTTGAACAATAGTGACAAAAAGTTGATGATGTCCAAGATGAATGCCTATCTGATGGCTTTATTATGGTCTGATGTGTCTGCTCGACACCCTTTTCTGAACCTTTCTTAAATATTTTTCCCACATATTGCTGTAGTCATTATTTTGACACTGAATACATGTCAATAACAATAAGAAAAAGGCATAATCTCCTTTTGAAATTCACTAAGGTTTTTTTTTTTTCACTACAGGCTTTAAATAGAAAACCACATGGCTTCATATATATGTAGCATGTTGTTAATAAATAAGAGAATTTTCTGCAAAACTCAAACTAAAGCATCCATGAATGCTTAGGTTAATCTGTAGTTTCCATGCTTTCTAATTCAATCCATATGAAACAAATGTGCAGGGGAAATGAATTATTGAAATATTTCTAGTGGTACAGTGGCCACTGCCAGATAACTAATGTGAACAGATGCATTTTTAAAGATTTGAGCTACTTGCAAGATAATAATTACTGTATGTTTTATATATTTTTGTTCCATTTTCTGATTGTTTTTTACAGGAGATTTGATATTTTCTTTCTCTTTCTTTCTCCTTCCTTCCTTCCTTCCTTCCTTCCGTTTCTTTCCCTTTCTCTTTCTTTTTTGAGAGCTTCTTGCTCTGTCACCTAGGCTGAAGTGCAGTGGTGCCCTCATAACCTACTGCAGCCTTGACCTCCTGGGCTCAACTAATCCTCCTGCATTACCCTTTTGAGTAGTTGGGATGATAAGCATGCATCAGAATGCCCGGATATTTTATTTTATTATTATTGTTTATGTTTTGCAGAGACTGAGGTCTTATTTTGTTACCCAGGCTCTAACTTCTGGCTTCAAGTGATCCTCCCACCTCTGCCTCCCCAAATTGCTGGGATTGCAGGTATAAGTCATCATACCGGCCTGATATTTTCTATATTTGAAAATCTACAAAATATTCAAGCATTTGTCTTAAAAGCTACTCAAAGAGCATCATCTTGGTTTTACTGGTCTTTCTAAAGCATAAATAGAGAGGTTTTCACCATTTCAAGTCAATAGTTCCTTGTATCTTAAGGGAAAAAAGTGGGTTCTGAATAAGAGTTTCATAGTCAGGTCATTCTTTTATTTTTTATTTTTTATTTTTTGAGGCGGAGTTTTGCTCTCGTTGCCCAGGCTGGAGTGCAATAGTGCAATCTCGGCTCACTGCAACCTCTGCATCCTGGGTTCGAGAGATTCTCCTGCCTCAGTCTCCTGAGTAGCTGAGATTACAGGCACCCACCATCACGCCCAGCTAATTTTTTGTATTTTTGGTAGAAATGGGGTTTCACTATATTGGCCAGGCTGGTCTCAAACTTCTGACCTCCGGTGAGCCATCCCACAGTGCTAGGATTACAGGCATGAGCCACTGCACCCAACCAGTCAGGTCATTCTTAGGCTGAATTTTGTTTCTCACAATACAGGTGATATTAAAATTTACTAAATTTTTAGTAAATTAAAATTTACTAAACTTACAAAAAAAAATTCATTTTTTTTTTTTTTTTTTTTTTACTTTTTGTTCATTATAAAAACTGCATACACTTTGGACTCATTTAAGCTTTGGTAATAGGATTGAAATAAAATACATTTACTCGTGTTATTCCACGGAAAGGACTTGCTTTAAAGTTATACCAGTAGGCGGGGCGCAGTGGCACACGCCTCTAATCCCAGCATTTTGGGAGGCTGAGGCAGGTGGATCACCTGAGGTCAGGAGTTCGAGACCACCCTGGCCAACATGGTGAAACCCCATCTCTACTAAAAATACACAAATTAGCTGGGCGTGGTGCAGGTGCCTGTAGTCCCAGCTACTTGGGAGACTGAGGCAGGAGAATCACTTGAACCCGGGAGGCGGAGGTTGCAGTGAGCTGAGATCATGCCACTGTGCTCCAGTCTGGGCAACAAAGAGTGAAACTCCATATCAAAAACAAAACAAAACAAAACAAAACAAAGTTACCCCAGTAGTATGGAGCCATGCACAACTCTTGAAAACACACAGCCTTGCCTACAAAAGATAAATATGGGGAGAGATATTGTCATTCACTTGCTATTACTAGAAAACCAATCCAAATTACAGGTGCTAACAATATTAGGTCCATAGCACCTATTGTAAATGATAGGCTCTCAAGAATTACTTTGGTTCATGTGTCCAGTAAAGACCGAACTCCGATCAGAATCATCAAGTAGCCAAGATATATGGGCTTTTGCCCCTTATTTGTTTCCAATTACACCCAGGCTTTAATTGGAATGGGGAGAGAGAGTTCTTCTTAGAGACAGATTGTCCTCTGCTACATATTGGAAACAAATTTTAGTATCTTGTTTAACTCTGTATTGAGGAGGAAGGACTTTTCCTTATAGAATAAGGAGGCTTTACTTATGCAGTGAGGATGGCCATAGGGGGGATACATTGAAAAACTTAAGGATAAAAAGGGACAAAAGGAATCAGTTTTATTCACATACCAGGCATATTTTATGTAAAAATAGTAGATTCATTCACACATAAACCACATTATATATGATATAAGAAATAGTTTTAATTCAAAAAATATCTTGGTTCAAATGACAGCTGGATTTAAATCCCATCTGGACTGCTTTCTATCCAGAAAAGTTATTAAATCTCTTCAAGTCTCAGCTTTGTCATCTGTAATATAAAAATAATAATAAATTACCTCGAGTGAACTCATAAATACACAGATGTATTAGTCAGGATAGGATAGACTGCGCCGTGGTGACAAATATAAAACCCAAAGTCTCAGTGGTTTAACGCAAAAAAGCATTATCCCATTATCCTTTCAAAATTCCAAAATTTTCAGACTTCACACACACATGTTTATATAAATTTAAGTGATTACACAGGTTTTCAATAAATACTGTTTTCTTCTCCTTTGAGACTCTACTCATTTCTCTTCCACTCAAGTAAACATGCAAATTGGGAACAAAAATGACACTGTAGAAATAAACTTTTCTGTTCTAATTTCTTTAAAATGTACATCATTTACCCATGTAAGTAATCATTGGCAGCAGATTACTTGTGGTACAACTTTGACCTATGTCCATGAGCCAGTGTGTTTAGATTCAGAGAATGAGAACCCCTTACTCTGCAGAACTTGCCAGAAGAATTAGGCAGTGCTGGAAAAAGCCATTTAATTTGCACTATATTTCCCCAGCTAACCATGTTGCTACCTTAATGTTACATGACAAAGTGGTGTATGTGAATTTTCATTGTTTTCTAATGATATTTGTATATGCAGTAAGTCAAATTACAGCATTCAATAAATCCTACGTTCTTGTTCAAAACAAATTACAGTGCACACAAGTTTATTTTTCTTTCTCTGGTCTCACTTCAAATCAGGTAACTATTATAAATAATACAAAACAAACACTTTATTTTTGAAAATTACAGAAAATAACATCACCACTTACAATGTTACAAAAATATGTGGCTATTTAGAAACCCTAAATCACAACTCTTATGAATTAATATCCAATGGACATAGGAGAATTAAGATTGAGTTTTTATCACCTTTTCTGATTTTTAATGCTGAAGTAGATTTTTGTTGTGTGTTAAGCATGACTGACTGTAGACCATATATTACTGTCATTAGGACAGTGAGGGTATTGTTAAATGGTTTTAGCGGTTTATTTCTTAATAAAAAATATTAAGTCCTGAATGACAGACTCAGAGCTAAGAAAACACACTGTTGGAGTCATAAATACACTCATCGGAATTTACTTAAATGTTCTTTTTTATTGAATTTAACTCCAAGTAATAATAGCAATAGATGCCATTGGTTATCTGTCTGCTGCATACCAAATGGGAGCTACTCAGTGCTTTTCCTCACATATTCGCAAAAATACCTCAGCAATATAGCTGTTAGCTTCGTCTTACAAATGAAGAAACAGAAGTTCAAAGAAGTAAATATAGAATGTGATAGAACCACTCTTGAAATTCATGTCTTTTTGCTTCCAAAATTCCTCTTTTCCACATGTTTCCTCAATAAGCATTTTCAGGTCCCTATTCCAGGTGGATGGTAATTCTTGACATTTTTATGTCTATAATTTCTCCTAAAATTATCTAATAAAAGCCTCTTGCTATACAGATATGAAAACTGAAGACATGTGAGGTTTCCTCAATATGACACAGTCACATATCAGGAGAGCCATACCTACATTCTGAAGTTACAGGTTCCCCACACAGTGCTCCCTTACGGTTATTGCAAACTATGGGCATCAAGCAATTGAAGATAAGAAACTCACGAGGTCAGGAGATTGAGACCAGCCTGGTGAACATGGTGGAATGCCATCTCTACTAAAAATACAAAAAAAAAAAAAATTAGCTGGGCTTGGTGGCATGCGCCTGTAGTCCCAGCTACTCAGTAGACTGAGGCAGGAGAATCACTTGAACCTGAGAGGCAGAGGTTGCAGTGAGCAGAGGTCGCGCCAATGCACTTAAGCCTGAGTGACAGAGCAAGACTCCATCTCAAAAAAAAAAAAAAAAAAAAAAAAAAAAAGAAAGAAAGAAAGAAACTTTGTAGCTAGAATTCAGGACTAAGCCATTCATAGAGTAGACAGTGTAAAAGAGAGCCAGGTCGGGGGACTTGAGGGGGTGTAAAAATGATCAGAGAGGTGCAGAAATGGCAGATGAACTGAGAATAAGGTACAGGCACAATTTTTTCTGACTGTTGAGACTCAGACATGATGCAGAAAATAGAGGAGATGCTCACGGCCTGAAAATGGGAGGACACGGACAGCGCTTACCCTTGTCAGACATGAGGGCCATCAGAAGATTGAGACTGAGCAGATCAACCTGCTAAGCTTACCCAGAATTCCGCGGTTTCGTGGTCAGTCACCAACAGTACTAAGCACAACCTACTTCCCCCTCTTTATCTTCATCTTCTCCTTGACTCCCAGTTTCCTGGATTTGCACCTTTCTTGTCTCTCTCTGGACAGTGCTATTCAGGTCCATAGGATTCATGATCTGTATTTATGCCTAGGTACAAATTATTTCTCACATTGCTGTTGGAAAGACCATGATCCAAATGAGATTGTGGAATCCCCTCAGCTTTCCCTAGGATGTCACATGGGGACATCCATGGCCTGGATTTTGCCTACTTCTCTAGGTTCCCTTGTACCATACCTGGCTATCTTGAAGGCTTGCTGTAAATATTCTCTCTCCCTTGAAACCCATTAAAACATAAATTGCCTTCTGCCCATATGGAGATGAACATTCCTGCATTTTAGTCTTCCCTCCCGCCTGTATCTTCTGCAACATTATAGAACATGATCTTCTGCATTGTTGCAGAACACTGTATCTTCTGCAACATTGCAACTGTTGCTGAGTTGTCCTTGTGTATCTGATAGGAATATCTCTGCTGGTCTCTAAGCTCATAGGACAGGGACATTGTCCTATTCATCCTTGCACTGTCATCCCCAGTGCAATTGATGCATAGGCTCAGAGGGAAGCAGAACAGTCAGGATAGAAAGAGAGAAAGATTCTTTGAGATGAGAGAGCCTGTGTGCATTCAAAGAGAGACTAGCTTCAGATTGGTCTCCTTCTTTCATGAGGCTCATCTCAAACAAGATTCCTGAGAGTTCTCCTATTTTATTATCTTTTCTTTATTAACACTCTGCCATGATCACTTTTTTTGTGTGTGTGTGTTACCTTGATTGGTGTCTGTGTTACCTGAGATGGAAGAGCCTTGGTTAGAATTGGGAGTCTTTGAGAGATGACTGAAAATATCCACAATTATTTGTCTGTGAACACTCCATGAGGCAGGACCCTATACTTGGGAACCTGATCAATATTTGAAAAATCCTGAAAGCTGATTATATATCCATTTAAAGAAGGAGATTTATTATTATTATTATTATTATTATTATTATTATTATTAATCTAGAATAAGTAATTTGTTATCCCACTTGCATTCTGCAATCATTAGGTGGTAGGTAAGCAGAGACGAGTTGGGAGAACAGTGCCTATTTGGCCTGGCATGGTTTTAATCCTTTGATAGTGAAAATACTTCAACTTTTAGTGGTCTAAAAAGTAGGGTAGAAGACTGAGCTTGAAGGTTATGAATTTCCAGTTCCAGATACTATGTTCTTGCCTTGGTATTATAATTTAGGAATGTATGAGATTCCCTTGTTCTATTTGTGTATACAGTATAAACCCAGAGTGGGCTGGAGTCATTACCTTTCACCATAAAGGATTGATAGGAGTCAGGGTCTGGAAACAAGGCTATTTTTTTTTAATAGAAAAATGAAGGTTTCTGGGACCTGGAAAAGATGTGTCCTGTTACAACAGTATTAGAATTGGGGATATACTTTAGGAGGTTTGGCATAAATCAGTGACAAAACATTTGCAAACCTTGGGAAATGATAATATATATTCAGGAAGCATAGTGTTTAACTTAAGCAGTAGGTGAATATAGAGGAGAGAGAATTATAGAGAAAGGATGTAGAAAGGGAAGGAAAGAGAGTTGGAGAAAGATAAACAAATAAGAAAAGCCAAGAAAGGTGGTCAAGTAGCTGCTTCAATTCATGAAGAGGTTTCTGTCCTAGTTCCAGGTTGCATATGACTTAGTTGTATTCCATTTTGATGAGCTTATTATATTATTATAATAAGCATCTTTTCCTGAACTAGTTTAACTGGGTTTCGCATCTTTGTAACCACACACACACACACACACACACACACACACACACACACAGGCCTAGATACATGCATTCATTTTCTAGGTGTTTTGAGAAAACCTGTTATGTGTAATGAAGGTCATGTTACTCCCTGCAGAGGGTATGAAGATAAACAAAATGAAAGTTTAATTCTGCTTGGTATGTTTTGCTACAGCCAAGATAAGACCAAAGGGTGTGTTTGTCCTTTTCTTTTTGTTTTGCCAAAGATGAGTTTAGGGCCGGGCACGTGGCTCACGCCTGTAATCCCAGCACTTTGGGAGGCCGAGGTGAGTGGATCACTTGAGGTCGGGAATTCAAGACCATCCTGGCGAATATGGTGAAACCCTGTCTCTACTAAAAAATACAAAAATTAGCCAGGTGTGGTGGTGGGTACCTGTAATTCCAGCTACTCGGGAGGCTGAGGCAGGGAGAATTGCTTGAAACCGGGAGGCGGAAGTTGCAGTGAGCTGAGATCACACCATTGCACTTCAGCCTGGGCGACACAGCGAGACTCCGTCTAGGCAAAAAAAAAAAAAAAAAGGAAAAAATAAGTTTATAGAGAGCCCCTGTTCTCTGGGGAGTCTTAGAGAAGCAATAACAAGACAATTTCCAGCCTGGAGAAGTTTGAATCCAGCAGTGGAGGTTCACAGTCTAGCAAACCCTGGAAGGTTCTGTTTTGGTTTGGAAATCTCTGCCTCTGGATACATTCATCAAGCTGTGGGTTGCCTAGAGTTGGTAATGTCTGCTTTTGGTGTCAATATTTCATGTGTCGGCACCCTCTCCTCCATCCTCACCTACCCCCTACCACTATCATTATTCTTATCCGTTAATTACAGAATATTAGATTTCTTATTCATTAATTACATCTATAAAGGAATTCATTATCAACCCTGAATTCTTCATCAGGAGATTATTGTGTTTGTGAAGAGACCAAACTCTCTTGCACAAGGTCACCTTTAAAACAGTTATTTGTTAAAGATGAACAAAGTGTCTGACTTCTTGGGAAAATTTTAGCTAAAATATGAAATGCAAACCTGTTCCTTTGTGCAATTGAGATAAACATACTTGAATCCTCTTTCCAGAAATCTAATCAAATGGAGAGTTCTAACCCTGGCCAAGTTTTCTAAAACATTCAATATACTCCATTGACCTACATCTTTGTACATTGTTAGCAGTTGAAAACACAATATTGTAGTATGCTAAGGCTAGAATCACAAAGTATTTCAAAATAGTTCTGGAGACCCGGTTATCCTTAAATAGCTCTGCAAAAAAATCAGTCCTATGTGTATTTATTGACTTTCTACATGCATTTTGCTGGCACTGTGCTGGCATTTGAAAATAGTCTATACTACGATTCTAAATGAGAAAAGACAAAAAGGTAGAGAGTGAGGATTTGGTCCTCAAGTACATTTTAATCGAAAAGCTTCAAAAAACAAAGGTACTGTAGGTCAGAACTATAAGAGATATGGCCATTCAGATGAGCCTTGTTTCTTTGCCAGATAGTGGGTGCATGCCATAGATCCTCAATGAATACATTGATTTGTTCTGGGAACTCATTTACATTCCTTGTTTTCTCATTTTTAAAAGGAGTCAGAATCTCACAACAATGAATATTGTGAGAATCTAATTTCAAAAATGAACCAGACAATTCTAAGAAAGATGTACAGTACCAAATTTATAAGATATCATGTTTGTTCTCGGTATGTTTGTATTTTAACCCCTAGAAGGAAAGACTCATCTAAGCTGGTACCCCCACAATGTGGAACATGACTGGTGTTAAGTATCAAGCTATTAGAAAAACTAACATTTAAACTAGGGACAGGGAAGTGTAAAGGTGGGGTTTCAGAAAGAAGGGACTAAATTGTTCTCAAAATAAGCTTACCTACCAGCAAGTGTATCCACCTGAGTTATAAATGACTGAAAATAGTACTTCCTGAGAAAGCATAAATCTTATGTTATAGTAGCCTTGCCAAGCAAAATTCTAATAAGATTTTCAAGGAAAATGATACAATCGATGACAGAAAAATGAGTGGTATGATGCAGAGGTTAATGCAATGTCCTTGCTTTTTGTGCTTTTGGGTTTCAGACACACTCAGATTGAACCTCCACCATTAAAAAGACATCTTGGTCTCTTCAAAGGTACCGGCGGGACTTCAGTAACCTTTTTCTGTTTCTATGTAACTCTCCTCTGGCCTACTCCTCAGGACATGAGCTACAGCACAGAGCCATGACTGCATCTGCAGCAGTTCCAGGAGGGGCTCAGAAATGATGGAAATGATTGGCATCACCAATAGTTCTTCCACAATCACAGAATTTCAAATCTTTTTTTTCCTTTAAAAGTTCTGAAATGAGCTTCATAGACACATTCATATTAAATTGCCTAATTCTCTCATTTGACCAAAAAAACAAAAAAGCCTTCAAATATACAGAACATTAATATTTGTTTAAAAGGCGTGGGTTTATAAAAATAAGCCCGAATTTCCCGCAGGTGCAGGACACACACACACAACGCCAATTATTTGAACAAATACTTTATTATTATTATTATTTTTGAGACGGAGTCTTGCTCTGTTGCCCAGGCTGGAGTGCAGTGGTGTGATCTCCCCTCACTGCAAGCTCCACCTCCTGGGTTCATGCCATTTTCCTGCCTCAGCCTCCCGGGTAGCTGGGACTACAGGCGCCCACCACCATGCCCGGCTAATTTTTTGTATTTTTAGTAGAGATGGGGTTTCACGATGTTAGCCAGGATGGTCTTGATCTCCTGACCTCGTAATCCGCCCACCTCAGCCTCCCAAAGTGCTGGGATTATAGGCGTGAGCCACTGCGCCCGGCCCTACGAATACTCTTCATTTACAAAGTAATTCAGAAACTAAAAGAAAATAATTTAAGAGTTTTTATCAAGATTGTTGCTGAATATTTTCCATTTTTCCTTCCAGATTCACTCTGCTGCTCCTGACCCCTATATTGGGCTACAGGAGGCTGAGCTGTGTAGACTCCTGCCCTCTGGCTTCAGTTGACTTCAATCCATTAAGGGAAACAGCAGGAAAAGGAAGGAGGGAGAAGCAAGAGATGTCTGAGTTGATTTCCTCGGTCCCTGCTCTAAGACGACACTGCATGCCGACTGAATCCCCTTAATGAAGGCTAGGGCTTCCACGAAGCAGTCTTCCCCAGACAATACCTTGCTGCTTCTTCCCTTTAACTCTAGAGACAGGGAAAGTAACAGCTCCCCACCTTGTGAGCCCCAGGGTGTTGCACTCTCTCATGTTGGTTTTCCTTCTGTGGCCTCAAATAGAAACAGAAAACTCAGTCAAAAACATAGAGCTAATTAAACTCAATAGAGTCAGGAATTTCTGTCTGTTTTGCTCAGGGCTTAGAAAAGTACCTAGCAGAAAGTTTGCACTCAACACGTATTTGTTGAATTAGTTATTACGCATTTGTATTTTTATTACATTATAATTGTTAAGTAGATAATGATCTAGAAGCTGGGAGTATAATGATCTATTAGCTAAACCCTACTCCTTCCAATCTGGAGTAGATGGAGTACTGAATATTACTGGAGCCCATGAAAGGGATTATCTTATCTATATGTTAAGACCTCCCTTTTTTTTTTTTTTCCTCTGAAAAGGAGTTTTGCTCTTGTTGCCCAGGCTGGAGTACAATGGTATAATCTTGGCTCACTGCAACCTCTGCCTCCCAGGTTCAAGGGATTCTAGTGTCTCAGCCTCCTGAGTAGCTGAGATTAAAGACTCCTGCCACCTGCAGCTACTTTTTGTATTTTTAGTAGAGACAGGGTTTTGCCACGTGGGCCAGGTTGGTCTCGAACACCTGACCTCAGGTGATCCACCTACTTCGGCCTCCCAGCGTGCTGCGATTACAGGCGTGAGCCACTGTGCCCGGCTGAAGACTTCTTAACATGGAAGCTAAGAGATAAGAAGGTCAGTGACAGGTGACACAGCAGCCAGGGAGAGAGGAGAGGTGTTTCAGACAGAAGAAATAAAAGCATGCACAACGGCCTGAAGAGTGAAAGCATGATTCACTCAGGCAACTGGAAAGTTCATCACGGCTGAAACACAGTATTTGAAAAAGAGAATATTGAGAAATAAAGAACGAGAAGTAGACAGTCAGATTATGGAAGGGTTTATACAAAATTTTAGGAAGTTGAGATTTCATGTCAATTAAGCACTCATAGAACGGGACAGAGGGAAGGTAAGGAAAATAATAGTGTGCTCTTCTACTGCAAAATATAAACAAACAAACACACACACACATTCATTTTGTATTTCTCAGTTGAAAGAGGCTAAGAATCCCAAGAGTTACTGTAAAGTTATGATTCTCTCGTTTATATTCTTTGACATGCTTAAATAACAACTGTGACAAGACAGTTAACAATTATTGTGTTTTTGTTATGTTATGGAACTATTCTATTCTAAAATCTTTATACCTGTGATTTCCTTTAACACTCAGAATAACTCCTTAATCCTATGGAGTGATTACTATTATTATCTGCAACTTACAGATAAGGAAAACTGAGCCACTTACTTCACTTACCAGGGAAGTAAGTGACTTGCTCAAGGACATATAGCTATGCTTTTCCTTACCTCTTATAGAGGCAGGTTGGGAAAAGACCAGGGAACAGCATTAATATCAAACACAAATGATAAAGGCTATGCTGGTAAGCTTGCTTTATAAAAAAATCAACAAATTGTACACGCACCTTATACTATGGCACAGAGACCAAGTTTAGCAAATGGATGAATAAAGCATGTTGAAACCAATGTAATCACAAACATAGCAATTAAATTGCTTTTCTGTAAGGAAAATTTAACAAATTTTTTTTTAAGTCAAGAGAGCCATATAAACTAAAAAAAATAAATAAAGAAACTTGATTCCAAACAGGTCAGGAACCAGTAAGTCAAAGCAATGCCTTGTGCCTCCATTTTCCTAAATTAAGAATAAAGTTATACCTTATTTTATATTACCATATTGGAGTGTTTAAGAATTATGCATCAGACAACCATCTGGAAATAGTCTATACTATAATTCTAAATGAGAAAGGACAAAAAGTTATTTAAGTCAAATTTCTAAGTCTAGTTTAAATAGAAAAAATAATTAATTTTTCAGAAAAAAAAAAATGCTCTGGTTGTTTGATACCAGCAGATGGCACCCTAACAAAATAATTTGTGTGCCATATGTAAACTTCTTACAGCCCTCTGTACCCTGAAATACCAGTCAAGTTCACTGTGTCCAGACAGACAGGGTAGGAAAGAGGAAAACCAAAGTCAAAACTTCCTGTTTTCAAATCAAATAATTTTTATTTTGGGAAGAAAGAGTAGAAAAAGAATTTTCTGTATTAGTCTTCATTTTGTGAATACCTAGTTAGCTTGAATCACTGTTGTAAGAAAATCCCCTATAAATCTGCATAAAAATCCCACTATAAAAGAACAACATGACTACATTAAAAGGAGTAAAATGGGCTGATCCATGTATTTTCCAGCACCACCCCCCAGTAAAAGGATGTTAGAGAAACAAATATTCTTTCTGAATGCTTCAACTGTCAGAGATGACATAATGCTGGAGATTTTTTAAAAACAGTTTGAGAAGAACTTAAACATAAAGTCTGCATTAAGACTACTGCCACAATACCCATTTCAATTTCACGCCTATTCAATTTGAATTGTTCAAAATAGATAATGGGTGTTTGAATTTCACCCTCGTCTCTTCTCCCCCTCCCCACTATTCTTGTGACTATTGTTATTGTTATTTTTATTTATTTATTTGTGTATTTTTTTTTTTTTTTTGAGACGGACTCTCGCTCTGTCGCCCAGGCTGGAGTGCAGTGGCGCGATCTCGGCTCATTGCAAGCTCCGCCTCCCGGGTTCACACCATTCTCCTGCCTCAGCCTCCCGTGTAGCTGGGACTACAGGCACCCGCCACCACGCCCGGCTAGTTTTTTGTATTTTTAGTAGAGACGGGGTTTCACCGTGTTAGCCAGGATGGTCTCCATCTCCTGACCTCGTGATCCGCCCGTCTCGGCCTCCCAAAGCGCTGGGATTACAGGCTTGAGCCACCGCGCCCGGCAACTATTGTTATTTTTAAAGCAAATATAGGATATTATGTCGAGATCACGAATAAGTGGGTCTACAAGGTTCTGGAAAAAGTCAGGGTTACCACTTTTTCTTTCTTCTTCCTTTTGTCTCCTCTTGCTTAATTCCTGGTACAGTTATGTGCCATCTAATTAATGACATCTTGGTCAACTACTGACCACGTATACTACAATGGTTCCATAAGATTATAATATCATGTTTTTACTGTACCTTTTCTATTTTTAGGTATATTTAGATAAAAAAACACCATTACATTACAATTTCCTACAGTATTCGGTACAATAACATAGGCTATTTCATATAACCTAGATGTGTCGTTGGCTGCACCATCTAGATTCGGGTGAGTACACGCTATGATGTTCCCACAAGGATGAAATCACCCAGTGACGCACTTCTCAGAACATCCCTGTCGTTAGGTGTCACATTACAACATTTGATTTAAGAATTCAGCCAGATTTGACAGGGCGCGGTGGCTAATGCCTGTAATCCCAGCACTTTGGGAGGCCGAGGCGGGTAGATTACTTTATGTCAGGAGTTTGAGACCAGCTTGGCCAACATGGCGAAACCCCGTCTCTGCTAAAAATACAAAAGTTAGCTGAGCGTGGTGGCAGGCGCCTATAATCCCAGCTATTTGGGAGGCTGAGGCAGGAGAATCGCTTGAATCTGGGAGGCGGAGGTTGCAGTGAACCAAGATCACGCCACTGCACTCCAGCCTGGGTGGCAGAATGAGACTGTTTCAGAAAGAAATGGAAATAAATAAATAAATAAAAAGAAAGAGAAAGAGAAGGAAGGAAGGAAGGAAGGAAGGAAGGAAGGAAGGAAGGACAAAGAAAGAAAAAGAAGAAAGAAAAAAGAAAAGAAAGAAAGAGAAAGAAGAAGGAAGGAAGGAAGGAGGGAGGGAGGGAGGAAGGAAGGAAGGAAGGAAGGAAGGAAGGAAGGAAGGAAGGAAGGAAGGAAGATCATCCAGCCAGATTTGCAGTTTTCCTACTATTATTGTTATTTATTATTATTATTACTAATTTTGAGACTGCATCTCGCTCTGTCGCCCAGGCTGGAGTGCAGTGGCGGGCTCTCCGTTCACTGCAAGCTCCACCTCCTGGGTTCACGCCATTCTCCTGCCTCAGCCTCCCGAGTAGCTGGGACTACAGGCACCCACTACCATGCCCGGCTAATTTTTTTTGTGTGTGTACTTTTAGTAGAGACGGGGTTTCGCCATGTTGGCTAGGCTGGTGTTGAACTGACCTCAGGTGATCCTCCTGCCTAGGCCTCCCAAAGTGCTGGGGTTATGGGCATGAGCCACCGTGCCCGACCAATTTTCTTATTATTTTCTTTTATCTGAGGAGTAATGACCAAAGTTATTAGCCCTTTTTAAAATTAAGCCTTCTCACCTACTTCACTCTTCTAACAAATAATTGTCACCTTCTAAAAAGATGCCAGCTATAATTAACTTTCAGGAAACTGTAAGAAATGAACTGAACTTTGGTATAAAAACTACCCAGGGTCGGCCGGGCGCAGTGACTCACGCCTGTAATCCCAGCACTTTGGGAGGCCGAGGCGGGCAGATCACCAGGTCAGGAGATCCAGACCATCCTGACTAACACGGTGAAACACCGTCTCAAAAACAAAAAAAAAAAAAAAAAAAAAGAAAGAAAGAAAGAAAGAAAATTAGCTGGGCGTGGTGGCACGCACCTGTAGCACCTGTGCTACAGTAGTAGTCCCAGTTACTCGGAGACTGAGGCAGGAGAATCGCTTGAAGCCGGGAGGTGGAGCTTGCAGTAAGCCGAGATCGCGCCATTGCACTCCAGCCCAGGCGACACTCTGAGACTCCGTCTCAAACAAACAAACGAACAAAACAACAACAACAACAACAACAAAAACGACCCAGGATCCAAGATGAGCCTTTGCTCTAAGATGGAAACTCCAGATATGAGGCAGCAGCAAAAGGCAACATTCACGAGCAATCTACATTCGTGGTATACTAGCTACAGAGAAAGAAGAAAGACAAGGAGGATTGAGGACGCTGATTCCCAGAGCAGACACTAAGATGTGCCAAGTTGTGAAGATCATAACGATGCAAAAGGAAACTGCAGCTTCCTGTTCGTTTTCTCTGCCTTCTAGGTCTGTTCTAGGATGAAGTCTTCTGCTCTTACAGAAAAGGCTGAAATCAAATATACAATTTCATCTTCTTTATGATCTTGAATGAGAAAAGAGAAAGAATAGCCCAATCGGTTATTTTAGAGATAAGAGTGTGTATGGGAGAAATCAGGGTGATTTTCTTGCTGAAAAGATGGAATGGCTACTGGAGGCAAAGCCCTGTCCCAATGAAAAAAGAAGCTACTTCCCCAAAGCTTCGGGAAACAAATAAAACCAGTGCTTTGTAGATGAAATACATGACGAAGGCAATGAAGCTCAGTGCATTAACAGCGAGACTTGAGAAGACTATCAAGTTTGCAAACAATGGTGGTTAACATGTACTGAGCACAATGTACGACTTAAGGAGACTTCTACACTTTCTACGTTAATTAATTGTGTATAACAATCCTATGATCTTGTTGCTCTTGTACATACATTTTAAACCTGAGAACTCTGCAGCACAAACAAAATTTACTCCAAATCACTCGGGTGCTCTGGGCCCACCTTCAACCACGAATCCATAGCAACTCTCTAATAATTATCTGGGAAATTTTTGTAAGCACTAAGATTTTTTTTCTGGGAGAAGTTGATACCCTACTCTTATTACCACTGTCTGAACAAAGATGAAGAAAGACTGGGCTTTTATAAAGCGAAAAGAGAAGGTATTTTTCTTTCCTTAATTTTGGCACAATGGAACCTTTTGGGCTGATGACAAAGCTTAAAACTACCACCATTTTACACCACCTGAAAATGTGAGTCAGCTGTCCTTATTTCAGAGTGCCTGGTCAGCATAACTGATTATCAGTGTCTGCAGAAAGGAGTTGCCACTCCTTACCAGAATGATGTCAAGGTTAGGAGGCACAGAGAGAAAGGTAACAGCAGGTAGAGATTGAATAAAGGACACCAGTGCTTTCAATAAATGCAGATAGGCTGTTTTGGAAACACCACAAAGGAGCAGTCAGCAGAGGAACACATCAGGATGGTTTCAAGCCAATGAGAGGGGCCTCAAGACTTCTCTCTCTATCCAAAGAGACCCTTTTCTGGGGATAAGAGAGAAGTTCTATCAGTTTGGAGTTTCCCACTCTCTTGATGACTAGTCTGGCATTCTAAAGTTAGAATCATGTCTGAAGACTCCTTGGTCAAATGTCAAGTTATGAGTGCCATTTGAGAGTCTGTTCTTCCTCTAGAAAGATGTAATAATGCCATGGAATACTACTCAGTCATAAAAAAGAATGAAATCATGTCATTTGAAGCAACATGGATTAACCTGGAGGCCATTATCTTAAGTGAAAAAACCCAGAATGTCAAATACTACATGTTCTCACTTATAAGTGGGAGTTAAATAATGCATACACATTGTTATAGAGAGTGGAATGATAGATATTGGAAACAAGGAAGAGTAACGGGGATGTGAAAGAATAATTACTTAAAAGGTACAATGTGCACAATTCAGGTGATGGTTACACTAAAAGCCCCAGCCTCACCACTATGTCCCATATCCACGTAACTGCACTTGTACCCCCCAAATCTATTAAACCATTAGAAAAAAAGACTTAATGATGCGGGCCCTGCCAACTAATTCCTTGATGAAGAAGGAGCAGCTCAAACCCATTCACCTTTCTTTCCTTCTTGGGGTACCACAATGGAGATTGTTCCCAGGTCTTCTCTTTAACTACTATCTTTTCACACTCATTTCCCATCAGCCCAATTTGTTTTTCCACTTTATACTAAATAACTCCAAAGAGAGAAGCTAACAAAACCTATTAAAGGTAAAAGTTGGGTAAGTACAGTCATTTGCTTCTCTGAAGTTATTTTCCCCCATCTGTGTATTATCATCATCAAGGCTAGGCTGATGTTTAGCAAAGAGCACCTGTCAAAACAAAAGAAGAGTTTCACACCTCACAATTTTAAGCCCCAGGTAAGAAACTCAGCCTGGTGGATCGGCAGAGGGGAAGACAAGAAACCTGAAACTCCAAGACTTGAAGTAGAGTTAAATGAGTTTCCTCTGGGTACCAACAGGCTTTTGTTTAACACGATTAAATCCTCTTTGTTTCATTACAGACATCAATGTGAAAACAAACAGTGTGATCAAGATAAAGGCCTGGAGGAGCATTCTGTTTCTCTTTTTCGCTCTTTTTCTTGGAGAACTATCACCACCTCTCAGTGGATAGGCTTAAAGGAACTTAACTGGCTCACAGAAAATTGATGAGCTGAGTAGAGCAGGTGTACAGGAAAGCTTTCAGCTGTGGGGTTAGGGAATGGAAAAAGTGTGAAGCACTATGTCCATGACCAGATCGGGTGATAAGAGGACTGGCTTCCTTTGCGATCTAATTAATTGTCTTTCTTTTCAAAACAACTCTTTGATTTCAAGAAGCACCTGCAGAAGATAAGAATGACTCCTACTGAAATGTAACAACCAAAAAGCCCATATTGGGGTTGGGGATTGAGGGTGGGAGTGTAGAGCCGGGGAACAGGAGGATAGAGATGGAGGAAGGAGAAGTTACAGCCAGGAAACAAAACAAAAAAATATCGACCAGTCAAGAGACAGCAGTCAGCTAAATGCTATCAGGGATGTGACAAAATTGAAACTAGTGTGTGTTTCCAAAGCAATTCTTTCTATATTATTAAATTGCTTATTTCATTGTTTTTAGACAACACTAACTCCTCTTCCTAAACAAAACATGGACGTTGTCAGCATAACAGCTACACTGAACTGACAGAAGCTGGGGTCATCCATATACACATTTTAATTACCTCTTTTCAGTCAGGAACATCATTAGAAGTTTATTATTACCAGCCACTATCTTGTGATCTTAATTGGCTTTCTTCACAGACGACACCCTGAAGCCAATGCAGAAGCTCTGGCAGCCTCCCAGAGATAGTGACCAGATCAGTGGCACTTTACACTGATACTGTCTTCCGCTGAATAACAACCATCGGTTTAAGTTTTAATGCTAGACATGAGGTGGAAGCTTCTTTTAACACCTGTATGCAGAGACGTTCCTGATTCAGTGGTGTTGAAACACACACTGAGAGGCAGTGACTTTTCACACACCTTTGTTAGGGTTATAGAGAAACTACCAAAATGGAGGAAAGGGATATGCCAAGCAGCCAGTTATTCCCTGTGGCTCTCTCGGAGTCTGGTAAGAAGAAAAAAAAATGCTTACCGAATCTGGATCTGTTGATACTCAAATTAAATCTGCAGCATGGGCCATGGTTATCTGGCTGCTTGCTACTCAGAAAGTGTGGAAATACCCTTAAGTGAATAGTTTGCATTGGATCTGAATCAATAATAGTTTTTAAGTTAGTTTCCAAAGGGGTCTTAGAGATAATGGCAAAGTTTGAGGCAAGGGGAAAAAGAGAACGATTTATGAAATAAACATACTGTGACGTTTTATGGTGGAAGGGAAAAGGAAAGAACTTTCTGTGAACAGAATTAATAATTTTGTCTTTGTGAAAGGGAAATAAGTAAGTTCCAAAATTTAAAACACTGGGGTTCAACTCCTAGGAGATCAGGCTGATGATACCCCTGGGAATGTTACCTGGATACCCTTCTACACATTATTGATTCCTGGTTCTGTGTCTTCAGGTATTCACAAAAAATGAGCTAAGTCACAGATATGCTCACATTGAATAATCCTCACAATTCAGCTAAATTTTGAACTCCTTCAAAGAGAAAATAAGTTTTTAGAATGCTACGTATATTATTGCATTACTTATGCAGGATAATAATGATTAGAAAGTTTGTTTATGTTTTTATGGTTGAGTCAAATAATATTTGTATTATTGATATATTCCTGACATTCTTTTAAAAGTTATTCTTGTCATTCATCATTATCTGCAGCTCTGAAAGATACAGCTACAAACATGTTTACGGAAAGAGCATAGTATTATAAATGACTAGACTCTTAGAAGTAAAATTTTTCATTCAGTGAATTGAACTAGTGTAGACATTAAAGTGTTTGGAAAGAACCACCAATTCACTTTGTTATCTCCTCAGGTTTTTGGCTATCAGAGGATTAATACATCTGTTTCCTTTCTGGCAATTACTATCCAATAACCCTGAAACATAGGTCAACTTTTTCAGAACCTTGTATTTCACTACTGTAGCACTCAATTATTTAATTATAAGTAAATGCTATAAAAATGTAAAAATATAGGCTGGGTGCGGTGGCTCACTCTTGTAATCCCAGCACTTTAGGAGACCAGGACGCGTGGATCATGAGGTCAGGTGTTCAAGACCAGCTTGGCCAAGATGGTGAAACCCTATCTGTACTAAAAAAATACAAAAATTAGCCAAGAGTGGTGCCAAGCACTTGTAATTCCAGCTACTCGGGAGGCTGAGGCAGAGAATTGCTTGAACCCAGGAGGCGGAGGTTGCAGTGAGCCGAGATCGCGTCACTGCACTCTAGCCTGGACGACAGAGCAGGACTCCATCTCAAAAATAAATAAATAAATAAATAAAAACAAAAAATAAAAAATAAAAAAATTAAAAATGTAGATGATAAAACTACTTCAGTTTATCAAATTCATGGAATGTGAAGTTTTGTTATCCATATGTAAGTATAATTTCTATGTCGTACATATAGGTTTAACTTTTAAAATGTGTCTTTTAGGACATGATATTGATACGTTCTTTCCTCAAATACAGCTGAATTCTCAATGAGAAGGAGCTTAAAAAATAAATAAAAAAATTGGATGATCAATTTAAATCACGGTGATTATTATGAGATGGCTAAATATGATTTAAACCACACGCGCTGAAATGGGGATTAAATAAAATTCCTCTCTTCCCTTCACTACCAATCATGACCTCTTGGCGGCTCCACTTCCGCTATTGGCGTGGTCGGCCTTAGCCTTCAGAAAATAAAGGGTTTCCTTCACATGTTCGTTTTGTGTTTACCTTACGGATTTCCTCTTTTAGGAAGATAAGAAAATTAGTTTTGTATTTCAACTGCTTCTCTGTATTGAAACAGAATGGTGAAAATACAGCTGTTTGAAACATACTGTGAGCAAAAAGGCAATGAAATATTATTTTTAAGAAGAGTTATCAAAATCAGGGTGCCAATCACTCTTAGAAGCAGGGTAAAAATTACTTGCACTTCAATATTTATATTTATATTTATTATAAGAAAAAAGTTTCTTTTTGTGGAAAGAAGGTGCAGAAAAGGGCACAGTATTAGCTAAATATTGTACCTTAGAACATCAGTCATTTCCTTCTCAATAGTACTGAAAGGGTCTAATTTATAAGTTTTTCCATCTCCCTGTTATGCTGGTTTGTAAGTTCTGACACTGCTACTGGTATGTTAATGAGAAGCTAGCGTTCCATTAAGAGAAAACCATATGCTCTGCTGCCTACTGTGAAAGAGAAAGCATGTAATGTGGCTGTTGCCTTAGTAACACATTAATTCATTTTGTCAGTGTTGGCACAGATCATTTCATTTATAAGAAAACAAGTATAATAGTTTACCACATCTATAATATTTACAGTGTTTCTGTTACAAAACAGTGACAAAATGAGTTTAAAAAATAGAGTTGGTATAATATCATTAAAATATGGAATTTGTGGTAAAAATTTCCCTGTAAAAATGAAAAAAAATAAAGATTGGTGTAAAATTTCTTTTCACAATCCTACTTAAAACATTTTAACACCAAACTGTTTGCTTTTTAGCATATTTGTATTATACTAATAACGTGCGTCTGCTGCAAAAAATTTAGTCCATGAAAAACACAAGTGCATTAACAGTTTTTAATGAATGCTAAACAAAATATTTCATACAACAGTTTTGTTAAATTACAACCATTATAAACCTAATCGTATGCTAGTGTGTTACTCATAACAAGGCTAAACATTTATCTAGTTTTATCTGTTCTTCCAGATGTTTATTAGTATTCTAGCACTCCTAAAATATTTAAATTAAACCACTCCATTTTCTCATGTGAATGCATTTTGGGTTTTATTCATAGAAGATCTAGTCACATGTATACCTAAATAAATATAGTACACTGTATATGCTTTATGCACAAGTGATACTTAATGTGAATTGAGATAATCCAAAAGCATGATAAGGGAGAGAAGTGATTAGAGGAAAGACAAGTTCCTGTTTATTAAAGTCTGCACCTGCAGCAGGGTATCAGTTCTACCCATCCTTAGGGTATTCCACACCTGTAAACACACATTCTTAACAACAAACATTTTGCATCTGTGATGTTCACCTACTTTTTTTAACCAATAAAAAGCTAACTGTGTACAAGATACGAGCAACTATCATTTATTAGTTTATGGAGTGATTTAGGTTTTATGTCATTTCAAAGGAAGCATTTATGCATTTACATAAGTTATACAAATGGGTGCAAACCACTGTGAAGCTGGTCATCTAAGTAATGAATGGCCAATTATACTTTCAACAGTAAGAAATACCTTCCTAAAATATCAGTGTTCAATGGGTTCATCCAAAGCCTCATGAACCAAATGTGAGTGTTTTTGTTTTTGCTCTCCTGACTATCATCACGGCAATGCTCCCACGTTTAATGGGATTCTTTCTAATTAGAACCCAAGACCAGAGAGTACTTTTAAGAGTCTCCTTTACAGACCTGCAATGTGAATACTCTGGGAGATACTTAAGAAAATAAAATTTATGATTAGCTTTGATCAAAATGACTTTAGTTTTAACTTCATAATATCTCTGCTTTGATATGAGTAAAATAGTTTGAATGGCTACATCACCAGAAGAGAAAATATAACCAAACATCAATGTGATTTTATATGATGAAGAATTAAATGTCTCTGAAATGTAATCATATCACATTGACTTACCCAATAAAAGTAACTTAATGAAGTATTTTATCTAATTCATATGTTTTTGCTTATTAGTTTGTGGTGCTTGAAAAAATAAAACTGTAAACTTTTCAAGATCCTTCTTTTAACTCATGCTATTTCTGTCAATAAAACTGGTTTGTCAGCAGTTAAATGACACCACATTTATGTTTTAAGTACACTAAATTATGGGTAGCTTTATAATGAGATTCACTGATTAGACTTACTATAAATAATATGATACATATTACTGTGATTTTGGTTAAATCAAAAATTATCTTGAGGTGTATATCACCTCAAATTTTAAATCATTTTGATCTTAACAGTTTTATTGCTGTCCATTCCTCCCTCCAAAAGCCTTCAATGATTCCAAAGTTCTTAGAATCAATGACTTCGTTTCTCTATAAAAATCAATATAGAAAATAAGGTTATAAACTGGCAAATATATATACACACATACATATACCTATATATGTATATATTTTTCTACTACTTAATACATTATCTTCTTTTGATAAAACCACATATTTTATATTTAATATTGCCCTAGTGAATTATCTTATTACTTTCCCATAATAATTTCCAAAATCCACATTTAATTTTAAGAGCAAAGGAAACTATTGTTGTACCTACATGACCATGAAAAAAAAAGAAATACAAAATCAGAGAAAAATGATTTATTATGTTTGCATATATTATACCCTACAACTAAGTTAACTAGTCTTCCTCTGCTGGTATTATCAATACAGAAGTTATGACGGCCAAGTACACTCAAGGCCAGAGTGCTCTCTTTCTCTCTCTCTCTATATATGTGTGTATATATATATATACATATACACACACATATTTGAGTCTAAGGAGGTCAATTCTGGTAATATAAATTATTATGCTGCTTCATAACTATGTACCCACAATATTATAAAATAGATTCGGTCTTTAATACACAAATACTATTTACTATAACCACTGTTTGAAATTTAGATGTGAAATATAACCAATACATGAGATAAAAATTGCTATTTTGAACCTATGTATTTTAAAAACTATAAAGGAGCATGTAGTAAATACTATTAAACATCAGCATTAAAATGTATTTTAAATGATAACATATGAAATAATACATGCTTCATAAATGCTTGTTGAATAGATAAATAACCATTACATATATGAGTATACTTGAATTTATCCCTTCCTTCTTGTTACATAGTCACTAAATTCATGGTATACGTAGTCTTATTAATGGAGTGTTTTGAAGACAAGAGTGATGAATGTAAGCATTTAAAATTTAACAGCAGCTAATCAGGCTTAGCTTTTGGAGTTAATTGTTTATGGAGTAATGTTTCAGTTTAGTTTAATTCAATGTGAATTTGCTAAGTGGTGGGGGATAGCGGAGAGAATTAAATGACCTCCCAAATCTTTCAGAATTCTGAGATTTGGACAGTTTAAAATGCCATTATTAGGAGAAGACCTAAATAATTTTAATTTCACCTTTATGCCTCTTCAATATTTATCTTCACTTTTAAGGGCCTATAATTGGACAAAAAAGTTGGCCAATAGTTGCACATGAATTCAAATTAACTATGTGCTGAAAACTCAGCTTCCCCAAGAGATTAACCATGTTAAGTAAATATCTTAATATTACTATTCCTGAATTTAATAGAGTGGCATGTTTATGTAATATTTTACACAAAGTATAAAAATTTTTACTTATTATGTATTTTAACACTAAATTATATTAAAATAGTTGTATATTAAACATGCACATTTTCATAGATTGTATTGTTTAAATCATGTTAGTGTCCTCGAAAGATATTTTAACCTGACATATAATTTATTATTGTTGCAATTTATTTAACACAAAATATGTAATGTGATGCAAATGATAACCTTTAAAAAGTTAAAATAAAGAACAAATGGCCTAATACATTATGGGAATAGAGTTAGAAATATGTAAGTGCTAAAGATAGTGATATGATTTGGGATCTGCTGTTTTCTGGGCAAAAACAGATCCCTATCTTGTTTTTCTTACTTATTTTCCCCTCTAAGTGAATAATATTTCCTAATTAAGTGAGAAGGATATTAAATTAATATACAAGCTATAATGTTTTAGAAGATATCTGTAATATTATTAGATTTTTTCCATTAATAGATGCACAGTTACTGGTTATTACATAATTTCCTTTTAAAATTCACAAATAAAAATTATATATTTTTATTGTGTATGTTTTGAAATAAGTACACATAATGAAATGGTTCAATCAAGCTAATCACCATATGTATTACCTCACTTAATTTTTGTTGTGAGAACACAATCTGCATCTATCTACTGTTTTAGTAATTTTCAAGAATACACTCTATGATACGTTGAAATTAACTATAGTCATTATATTGTACTATATTGTACAGTAGAACTCTTGAACTTCTTCATTCTCTCTAACTGAAATTTTGTATCCTCTGACCAACATCTCCTTAACACCTTCCAGGACAAGCTGCTGGAGACCACCATTCTACTCTCTTGCAATGAGTTAACTTTTTTGGATTCCACATATATGTGGGATCAGGCAGTATTGTTTTTTCTGTTCCTGGCTTATTTCACTTAATGTCCTCTAGTTTCACGCATGTTGTAGCAAATAACAGGACTTCTTTTTTAGTGCTAAGTAGTACTCCATTGTGATTATATACAGCGTTTTGTTTATCCACTTATTTATTGATAGATGCTTAAGTTGATTCCATATCTTGGCTATTGTGAATAATGCCACAATGATTTATTAACTTATTTCTAACTATTCTAGTAATTAGAGTATTTTAAAAGATCTAGTCCTGGGATATTGTTTTCTAATCTTAACTCATATGATATAAAAGAGCATAGTACAGCACATGAAGCACACACTTTTATGGATACAATTAGTATATAAAATGCTTTATTTAGACATATTGAAACTATACACAGTTATCTTAAGTAATTCTTTAGGTTGACTTAAAAAGAACTTGTTGGAGACAGAAATTTCTCCAAGTTGATGCTAAGATTGTTCAAACACACAGTATGAATATTTTGAGTCATCTCTTTTTAACTTTTGGTCAAATTAATAAGTAGCCGCGTTTCACAGCAGTATTATGAAAGCAAGAATCATATCTGCAGACTGGACTTTTTACTTATAGAATCTTACGTTTCAGCCAGTCCAACAAGAATTTTTGTTTGTTTGTTTTGTTTTTAACATCGCAGTATAAGAGAAAAGCTCTTATGCTTCAAAAATACTCTTATGGAGGGAAAAAAAGTAGTAAAGAAAAATATCGGCAGGGCGTGGTGGCTCATGCCTGTAATCCCAGCACTTTGGGAGGCCAAGACGGGCAGATCGCTTGAGCTCAGGAGTTGGAGAACTGCCTGGGCAACATGGTGAAACCCCGTCTCTGCAAAAAAATACAGAAGTTAGCCGGGCGTGGTGGTGCGCACCTGTAATCCCAGCTATTGGGGAGGCTGAGGCAGGAGAATTGCTTGAACCCGGGAGGCAGAGGCTACAGTGAGCAGTGATCCCGCCACTGCACTCCAGCCTGGGAGACAGAGTGAGACCTGGTTTCACAAAAGAAAAAAGGAAACATATACAATATCAAATTTGAATAACACTATAGAAAAATATTATTTAGGCATCTAAATAGTTTTATCAAGAACTCTGTCTCTGTTGACTGCTCCCTATTTTGCAAAAATCAAATATTTTCATAAACAAAGAGTATATACTCCAAGCGAGTTATGCCAGAACTGAATTTAAGATTTTTATTTTTATTTATTTATTTATTTATTTTTTTGAGACAGTCTCACTCTGTTGCCTAGTCTGGAGTGCAGTGGTGCGGTCTCGCCTCACTGCAGCCTCTGCCTCCTGGGTTCAAGCGATTCTCCTGTCTTAGCCTCCTCAGTAGATGGGATTACAGGAGCATGCCACCACGCCCGGCTAATTTTTTGTATTTTTAGTAGAGACTGGGTTTTGCCGTGTTGGCCAGGCTGGTATAGAACTCCTGGCCTTTGGCCGGGCGTGGTGGCTCACGCCTGTAATACCAGCACTTTGGGAGGCCAAAGTGGGCGGATCACGAGGTCAGGAGATCCAGATCATCCTGGCCAACATGGTGAAACCCTGTCTCTACTAAAAATACAAAAATTAGCCGGGCATGGCGGCACAAGTAACTAACTAATCCCCCAGTTACTCGTGAGGCTGAGGCAAAAGAATCGCTTGAACCCGGGTAGCGGAGCTTGCGGTGAACCGAGATCGCGCCACTGCATTCCAGCCTGGGTGACAGGGCAACACTCCGTCTCAAAAACACCTGGCCGTAAGTGATCTGCGGGCCTCCACCTCCCAAAGTAGTGGGATTACAGGCGTGAGCTACCACACCTGACCTAAACTGGATTTGCAGAAAAATTACCGTAATAGTATTTTCTCATTTGTCAGTTAATCAAGATTAACATACATTTGCTGTAAATCCACTCTGTTGAGTACCTTCAGAACTATTTTACTAGTCATGTTTACAAATTGTTTATCACTCATTTAAAGGTATTTTTTGTTGCTTTTTTTTTTTTTTTTTTTTTTGAGACAGAGTCTTGCTCTATCGCCCAGGCTGGAGTGCAGTGGCCGGATCTCAGCTCACTGCAAGCTCCGCCTCCCGGGTTCTTGCCATTCTCCTGCCTCAGCCTCCCGAGTAGCTGGGACTACAGGCGCCCGCCACCTCGCCGGACTAATTTTTTGTATTTTTAGTAGAGACGGGGTTTCACAGTGTTATCCAGGATGGTCTCGATTTCCTGGCCTCGTGATCCGCCTGCCTCAGCCTCCCAAAGTGCTGGGATTACAGGCGTGAGCCACCGTTAAAAAATGTTTTATAGAGACAGGTTCTTACTATTTTGCCCAGGCTGGTCTTGAACTCCTGGACTGAAACGATCCTCCCATTTCAGCCTTCCAAAGACCTGGGATTACAGTCATGAGCCATAGCACCCAGTCTGTTTATAACTCTAATGCTAAAACACTTTAAAAAGTATTATAATGATGTCACTCAAAACAATCAGTAATTATTTCAAATTTGACATATTAGGAATGGCTAGACTGATGGCCTCACAAAAGAGTTTATCATATTTTGAAAGGTAGGTTCTCTTACTTCGGCAAGATTAATAGTTGTAAAAACAATTAGTGTCTTTCCTCATTTATTGTTGGTTTGAAAATAGATGTCTAATTTTCCTGCTTGGTTTGCTCATGCTCCAGAAGAGTGGGGATTTTGTCTTCCTCATTTGTGTATTCTTCATAGTATTAAGTCATTGCTCATTAAATGTTTGACAAATTGAATTTAATTCAATGGTAGGATAGTTTTCCTTATGAAAGGTTTGCTGCATCTTGTGTTAAAATATTTACTAATTTTATAAAAATTCTTACATAATTAACTGTGTATAATACATTTAGAAAAAAATGTAATTCCGCTTCTTAGTTTTCATGTTCTAAATGTGAAAGTAATTTTGATCGTAATTGCTTTATTGAACTGTCAGCCTATGTAAAATTTTAAATAATATCCAATTGATTATGTACTAAAGGTTTCAAGAAATACAGAGTGACATAATATCTCATGCTAAAGTAGCCAAATAATCAATACTCATACAAAATAATTTTAATATAATTAATTTTGACATTTAGGAGTTATTTAATATACATTTTCTTCATTATCAAGTTTTCTCAATGAAATTGTGAAATCTCCAGATTACATAGGTAAGTTTCCACTCGAATTAGTATCTAACTTTTTGAGTCTTATATGTAATTACAGAAAGATTAGATAGTTTATTCAAGATTGTAACTTAAATATGGCTCATAATTCAAAATTTTCTGTTGCTTTAGATTCTTTCTACATATAGTTAATTATTTTATTTTATAATCACAAACTTGCAACATTAAGTACAGTATGATTGAGATGAGGAAGTAATAAATCTACATTGAAAATTATAAAACAAACATATTTTCTTTTTACCTTTTAAATATTCATTTTGTTTATTTTATTTTCCCGTTTTTAAACTCACAATAAATTTTTCACTTAATATGATACCATATATGTACAATGGTCAACTATTATTTAAAAACAGTGTTAATTCATTGAGATTATATGTTTGCTCAAGTTATCTGTTTAACTTTATCCCTAAAACAGATGCAGAAGACAATATTACCGTAAAATAAGAATACAATCCTAGAATTTTAGGTTTTATCAAGAATGCTAATGGGACAAGTATATGCCAACTTGGATTCGTAAGCCCAATGTCATTTAGAAAGTTCTATCTTATAAATAATTCCAAGTTAAAATTTGGAAAGCAAATTTCTGGAACTTTGGATATATTTTTTCTACAGAAATACTATAATGAAAAAGAAGAAGGAGGAGGAAAAAGCTGAGAGAGGAAGAGGAGGAAGGAGAAGGAGGAAAAAGAAAGGCAGTGGAGAATGTTTCCTGAATGAGTGAACAAAAGTTGAAACAGAATAACTAGGAAGTTTAGAAGGATATGTGTGTACATCTAAGAGAGACTTAGTTACGCGTTTGACTAAATAAGGGAGAAAGGTGAGGAATGTGCACCACGGGCCTGATTCCCTACAAAGGAAATGGAGAGAAATGTTGAGGCAGAGAAGGGCCAACAGGTGGCAGCGTTGCATTAAGACAGTCTAGTTGTTTGGTAAGTATAGCTGATTAGTTTGGAATTACGAAGAAGGGGGGAGAATAAAAATATTGTGCAGGATATATATTTATCCTGAGGAAAGATTAAGCACGGAATGATTTTTCTAGCAGAAAGAAAAAAAGAGTTAATTTATTCAATGAATAATTGTTGAGCATCAGTTATGTGTCAGGCCCTGTTCTAGGACCTGGAATTATGGTGGTGAGCAAGTAGATCCAGTCTCAAGGAGCATACACTCTAACGACACCAACAGTAGGTACTTATCAATGGACCATCAAATAAACATTTAAGTATAAACTATTTTAAGTTGTTTGGAGGAAATGAACCGGAGTATGTTAGTTTATAGCACACGTTGTATTCTTGTTCTGAGGATAGCAGGGCTATTCTCTGGAAGTGATATTTGAGCTGGGATCAGTTGAATAGACATTAGGCAAATGGTGGCAGAAGAAAAATGTGTGGGAAATCCCAGAAACAGAAAATAATTTAAGGTATTTGGGGGACTAGACAAAGGCCAGTGTCTCCCACAATTTGCTGGGAAGAGTAGATAGACACAAGATTGGAGAAGGAGACATGGAAGTTCGGGTAGATAATTTAGGCAGTTAGGATTAGGTGCTTTATTCTATGTGTGACGGAAAATCATTGAAGGTTCCAAAGTCGTGTTTTATTTCATTATATTTGTGTTTTCAAAATATAACCCTGACTGTAGTTTGGAGGCAGAACTCAGCGTGTGTGTTTGGTGGTGGTGGTGGCAGGAGAGAAATGGTAGTAGCAGGGAACAGAGTGGATTCAGAAATACTAATCTGGAGGCTCTTTCAGTAATCCACATGGAAGATGATGCTGTATTTAATAGGGTAGTATTGGCAAACATGGAGATAAATGGGAAGATTCAAGGTATATTTAGGAAGTAAAATGTACAAAAAAGGTAATAAAGTAAGGAAGGTGAGGGAAAAGGGGACGTCAAATGCTACACTTGGGATAGGGGAACCTTTTCAAATGTCATAATCGATATTCAGTTTTTGGTATCATCCTGAACTCTGGTTTGTAATTCATTTGTGATTGTGAAATTAATGACACAATTATTTGTCAGGGCTCCTAAAAGAGAAAATCTGATTTCATTGGTAGCTCTCCAAAATATATTGTGTCCATTTCAAAAACGGTGGGAAATTCAGGTTCCATTGCTCCCAAGATTTCCATCCCTGTTTCCTGCTTTCTCCACAGTCTTTCTTTGTGTAGAATGTCTCTGAGGCGCTTTTTTTTTTTTTTTTTTTTTTTTTTTGAGACAGAGTCTCACTGTGTCGCCGAGGCTGGAGTGCAATAGCGTGATCTAGGCTCACTGCAACCTCCGCCTCGTGGGTTCAAACGATTCTTCTGCCTCAGCCTTCTGAGTAGCTGGGATTACAGGATGTCTCTGAGTTCTATCATAGATCACTGATTTGTATGCTCTATACCTCTTTCACCCTCTGTTGGTTATGGTAAGACTTTGTAACCTAAAGATTCTATCAGCCACAGGAAAAAATTATGGAACTCTGTTACTTATTGGCAGGTTTTATTATCAAGCAAATTAGGTTCAAACAAATTATTTAAGTTAACAAAATAAGTATAAATAGTATTCACATTATTGATCTTTTTTATTTTCATGTGCTCTAAACATTAAGCATGTCTATATAATTATAGTATTTGAAAATCTGAGGGACAGAAAGTGATGAAGTAATGAATACTTATTGATGTGTGGCCATCTTCGCCACAAAATGAACTTAGATTGCATTTTTTTGGAGTCCATATCACAAATTTAAACTTTTTTTTTTTTTTGAAATGGAGTCTTGCTTTATCGCCCAGGCAGGAGTGCAGTGGCGTGACCTTGGCTCACTGCAACCTCCTTTTCCCAGGTTCAAGCGATTCTCCTGCCTCAGCCTCCCGAGTAGCTGGGATTACAAGTGCGTGCCACCATGCCCAGCTAATTTTTTGTATTTTTAGCAGAGGGGGCAGTTTTACCACATTGGTCAGGCTGGTCTCGAACTCCTGACCTCATGATTCGCCCACCTTGGCCTTTCAAAGTGCTGGGATTAGGGGCGTGAGCCATCGCGCCTGGCCATAAACTTTTTACAAATAGTAATGGCTATATAGTGTTAATCTTCTACTAAGGGCAAGGGCTATGTAAATATCATGTAGATCTCACTAAAGCCCTATAAGTAGGTTACTATTCTCATTTTTCAGAAAAAGAAATTGATGTGTGTGTGTGTGTGTGTTTGTGTGTGTGTGTGTGTGTGTGTGTGTGTAATTTTTAAATCTAGTAACTACTTGTCCAAATATAGGTCTGGCTATTTTCAAAGTTCTATATTACAGCATCTTCTTAAGAAAAAAATTATGATTTATTTCTTCATGGAAAGCTGTTTTAACCTAAATCTTGAAAAGAAAACAGTCTTCAACATTCTTTTTGTGTTCTAAAACCAGAGAAAGTTAGATATTCTTGACATAAAGCAAAGGTTCAGAAATAAACTTTAAGAAATATACACCAAGTGCCCTTTGAAAAGCTTTGCTGTCATCCGCCATCTGAATACACGTATGTTTAAAACCCATAGAAAGTCAGTGTTGGCCCATGGATCATACAGTGATGCACTCACTTTTTACTCTGGGCAAGTCAGTGAACTGCTTTAGTAATTGTTTTATTTTAAAATGTAAATAATAACATTTGCTTCCAGGAACTCCAAAGATGACTATACAATATAATTGAGATAATTTATTAAAATTATCAATAATTGTGAAAGAATGACTAGGGCTAATTCAATGTGTTTATTATATTTAACTATCTCACTGGGAAATGTTCTATAACCCTGGAAGTTTTCAAGAAAAGGTTGAAAAAGAATCTTTTCACATCTAGAAACTCCCTCACCATGTACTCCACCATGTACTTACTCCACCAAAGTAGAGACCAGTGGCAGTAGAAGGAAAGTCTTTCCTAGGCCACAAGAAATATTATTGTCACATGTTTTTCTGCCTAAATTGCAATGCACTCGTAGCTTATTAAAAATAGATGAGTTAGTTTCATCAGATAAAATATGAAACTGATTTTTTTTTTAATCAAAACTGTTACACTTTGGATATATGAAATTGTTTTAGAAAAAAAGGAAAAGTGTAGTAAATGAAGGAAAAGGCAGTTGCATTTTTGGAGACTGTCACAAGAGGGCATTTATGGATTAACTCTACATTTTTTCTACATTCAAAAATACCAAAAGGCATTTCCAATTCTCAGAAGCAAACTAAGAATAATTAATTAACTAAAAATGAAAAGATGAAAAAGATAGTCTCTAAAATTTTCCTTTTATATTAATTCTGCTCCAGAAAATTGGTTGTTTTTAGAAGTTTGCATCAAATGAAAACCAGCACATATTTATACATTTTAGATGTCAGGAACTCATTTCTTCAAAATATTGAGATCCTAAAAAATAATATCAGCCAAAAAACTACTTATATTTTGTTTCTAGCATTTGTTTGTATACCATTGAAAAACATATATGTAAAATAAATCCTATTATTTCAACTGATAGAAGGTAATTGCATTTTTAAAACATGATTTTCTCCTTTGTGCTGAAAAACAAGCTAATTAATATTCCTAAGTATTTTGAAAGCAGGTGCCATTTAGAGAATACGTGCACAAATCTTTTAATAAAACAATGAAAATCTTAGTTATATTAAGAAATAGGCAAAGTAAATTACTAGAAAGAGAATGGTTTGGGGCTCAGTTAAGGGGAAATAGATAAACTGAAGCAAATGCTAAAATATTTTTACTCATAATATCTTGAGCCCTTTAAAAGCAAGGCCTCTGAGGTATTCATCTTTGAAACCCTAATCCTAGCATGGTGGTGGGCATACAGTAGGTACTCAATGAATATAGTTAAATAAATAAATGAAACCACTTCTTTAACTGAGGATAAATTTAGAGGTGGCAAGGCAGAAGAATTTTCCGTGATTATTAATTAAATCAATGACTTTCTTATTGCATTAATTGATGTGAAAACTTCAAATGCAAAGGGAAAATTTCATTCAGTCACCTGGGGCTTTCAAATAACTGCCGAGTTGGTGCCATATAAACAAAACATTAGGAGAGCTAACGCGATCATATTTAATCCTCAAGAACAAAGAAGATGCAAATATGGACCAACACTGTGTTTCATGCAATTTGGGAATCCCGGAACTATAAAACTCTTCATGCTTATTCAGTTTATCCCAATAACACCCAACTTATATCTTTATGTAATTTTCACTCAGTTTATCTAATAATTTATAATTTTTTCAGCAAAAACAAGTAATGGGCCATTAGAGTTTTTAATAAGCATCAGATAATCATTGTCATCATGTGATTTTATTTAATTTCAATCAAAAGTAAAGAGAGGTTGTATTTTAGATAACCTGCAGTCTTTTTACAGGAAAACATACAATTTCCTTTAGGCATTTAAACAAAATTAAAAACACATTTCAGATTTGTTTTCCTACTTATGCTAAAGCACAAGCTTTTGAAAACCATTTTCATTATATCGTACTTATGAAAGACAGTAAAACATGGAGAAACAAAGTTATTTGGGTTAAATAGCCCTGGATTCAGAGGTCAACTCCAATAATTGCTGGGAATATGGTTTTCTCTAAACCTATTTTTCATCTATGAAACTGGGATAACATTGGCTATTTTAGTAGATCATTCTAGGTAGTAAGTTTTAACATATGTAAATTGCCTGATAAGTAGGAGGTAGTCAGTAAATGCCAGACTTTATAACTAAAGAATCACAAATTTTACAATCCTTGTTGAGAAATTCGAGATTGTGGCAGATATAGAAATGGTCACATAATATTATACATGCACCTTTAAATTTTTCATATACCGTTGCAATGAGTTGGGACCACGAGAACAGTTCCGACCAATTGGCTATGGTGGAGGGATGTATGTCACATTCTGGCCAAGGAAGTGAAAAGCTATGAGCCCCTTGATCAGTATCTTTTTTCTATCATGGTGACCCTTGAAGCATGTTACTGAGATGCTGGTATCTCAATACAACAAGGCTTTCCATATCTGGGTCACTGATTGACTAAATGTAGCAGAACAATTGCAGACCAGTATTAGACATATGCAAGATATGAACATTTGTTGTGTTAGGATATTTAGGAGTTAGATTATCACTACAGCATACATAGCCTAACCTGACTAATAATACGATCTAACCAAAGCACTGCATTTTATTAATAAGAACACTAAAGTCCAGAGAAATCAGTTTGTATAAAAGCCAGTGGAACTAGACCCTTATCCCTCACCATGTACAAAAATCAAATAAAAATGAATTAAAGACTTAAAGATAAGGTCTAAAACTAAAAGATAAGGTCGAAACCTTAAAGATAAGATCTAAAACAACTAGAGGAAAACATTGGGGAAATATTCAAGGCATTGGTTTGGGCAAATATTTCTACAGTAACACCTCAAAAGCACAGGCATCCAAAGTAAGAAATGGACAAATGAGTTCACATCAAGCTAAAAGTCTTCAGTGCAGCAAAAGCAAACACACACACACACACACACACACACACACACACAAACTTAGAAACAATAAATGAAGCGAGGAGACAACTTGCAGAATGGGAGAAAATATTAGCAAACTATTTAACTGACAAGGGATTAATAACCAAAATATATAAGGAACTCAAACAACTCAATAGCAGGAAAAGAAATATCTGATTTAAAAATGGGCAAAAGTCTTGAACAGACATTCTCAGAAGAATACATACAAATACCCATGGCTTTTATCAAAAAGACAGGAAATAACAAATGCTAATGAAGATGCAGAGAAAGGGGCACCAAGGTAAACTTATTGTGGGAATATGTTAGTATAGCCACTATGAGAAAACGTATGAAGTCTCCCCCCCCCAAAAAAAAATAAAAATAGAACTACCACATGATCCAGCAGTCCTACTGTTGGGTATATATCCAAAAGAAAGAAAATCAGTATGTCAGAGAAATATGTGTACTTCCACATTTATTGCAGCACTATTTACAAAAGCCAAGACATGAAATCAACCTAAGTGTCAATCAATAAATAGGTGAATGGATAAAGGAAATGTGGCACATACACAAAACGTAATATTATTCAGCCATAAAAAAGAATTAAATCCTGTTATTTGCAACAACATGAATGGAACTGGAGGACATTATGTTAACTAAAATAAGCTAGGCAAAGAAAGGCAAATTTCGCATGTTCTCACTCCTATGTGGGAGCAAAAAAAGAAATGGTCTCATGGAGGTAGAGAATAGAATGATGGTTACCAAAGGCTGGGAAGGATAGTGGGGAGGGGTTGCATGAAGATAAGATGGTTAATGGGTACAAAAAAAAAAAAAAAAAACCAATTAGGCAGTAGGAATAAGATCTACTGTTTGGCAGCACAATAACACAACCATAAGTATCAATAATTTATTGTACATTTCAAAATAACTACAGGAGTGGATTTGGTATATTTCCCAAATAAAGAAATGAATGATTGAGGTTATACATATCCCAATTACCCCAATTTGATCACTGTACATTGGATATTTGTATCAAAATATTACATGTACTCTATAAATTGTACAGCTATTATGTAGCCATAACAATTTTTAAAAGCCAAGACAAAGTGCAAAAATTACATTAATGTACAGGTATTACAGACCTTTTCTCAAGTATTATCTCTTAAAAATCACAGTACAATTTTTATAATTCTTCTGCGTATAAGTATATCTAATATACATTTCTATATTCCTCCAGTGAAACTGAAATATCAAAGATTTTTTTAAGTCATTTTTTTCAAGTCATTTTTTTCTTCCTTCTATATATATACAATACAAAGTCCTCCTCAGTTGCAATCAGGCCAGAAAATCCTCTGGGAAAAGACCTTCTTGTCTATCTATTCTTGTCTTTATCCTTATTCAAATCTTTTTGCATGCATATTAGTGCATGCGTGCATGTGTGCATAAGTGCGTGTGTGTGTATCAAATCCTATTAATTAAGAACATATTTAAAACCAGAATTTGTTTTCCAAAATACTTGTTTTCTGACTAACCATTGCATTAGTTTTTTAAAAATATGACTTTATAGTACTTTAAGTTCTATATTGAGTTAATCAGAGATATGGTTTGGCTGCGTCCTCACCCAAATCTCATTTTGAATTGTAGCTCCCATAATTCCCACATGTTGCGAGAGGAACCCAGTGGGAGATAATTGAATCATGGGGGTGGTTCCCCCATACTGTTCTCGTGGTAGTGAATACATCTCACGAGATCTGATGGTTTTACAAGGGGTTTCCTCTTTCACTTGGCTCTCAGTCTCTCTTTTATCTGCTGTCATGTAAGATGTGCTTTATCCCTTCTGCCATGATTGTGAGACCTCCCCAGCCACATGAAACTGTGAGTCCATTAAACCTCTTTTCTTTATAAATTACCCAGTCTCATGTATCTCTTTATCAGCAGCATGAAAATGGACTAATACAATAAACTGGTACCAGTAGAGTGGGGTGGTGCTGAAAATGTGGAGGCAGCTCTGGAACTGGGTAACAGGCAGAGGCTGGAACAGTTTGGAGGGCTCAGAAGAAAACAGGAAAACGTGGGAAAGTTTGAAACTTCCTAGAGGCTTGTCAAATGGCTTTGATCAAAATGCTGATAGTGATATGGACAATAAAGTCCAGGCTGATGTGGTCTCAAATGGAGATGAGGAACTTGTTGGGAGCTGGAATAAAGGTGACTCTTGCTATATTTTAGTAAAGAGACTGGCAGCATTTTTCTTCTACTCATGAGATTTGTGGAACTTTAAACTTGAGAGTGATGATTTAGGGTATTTGGCAAAAGAAATTTCTAGGCAGCCAAGCATTTAAGAGGTGACTTGGGTACTGTTAAAAGCATTAGGTTTTAAAAGGGAAACAGAACATAAAAGTTCAGAAAATTTGCTGACTGATGATGCAATAGAAAAGAAAAACCAATTTTCGGAGAAGAAATTCAAGCAAGCTGTAGAAATTTGCATAAGTAACGGGGAGCCAAATGTTAATTGCCAAGACAATGGGGAAAATGCCTCCAGAGTGTGTCAGAGACCTTCTCAGCAGCCCCTTCCATCTCAGGCTGAGAGGCCTAGGAGGAAAAAAATGGTTTCATGGGCTGGGCCCAGGGTCCCCCTGCTCTCTGCAGCCTAGGGACTTGGTGCCTTGTGTCCCAGCCGCTCTGGCCATGGCTAAAGAGGCCAAGGTAAAGCTCGGGCTGTGGTTTCAGAAGGTGCAAGCTCCAAGCCTTGGCAGCTTCCAGGTGGTGTTGAGCACATGGGTGCACAGAATTCAAGAATTGAGGTTTCGGAACGTCTGCCTATATTTCAGAGGGTGTATGGAAATGCTTGTGTGCCCAGACAAAAGTCTGCTGCAGGGGCAGAGCCCTCATGGAGAAGCTCTGCTAGGGCAATGTGAAAGGGAAATGTGGGATTGAAGCCCCACAGAAAGTCCTTACTGGGGCACTGCCTAGTGGAGCTGTGAGAAGAGCACCACTGTCCTCTAGACCCCAGAATGGTAGATCCACTGACAGCTTTCACCGTGTGCCTGGAAAAGCCACAGACACTCAACTCCAGCCCGTGAAAGCAGCAGGAGGGAGGCAGTACCCTGCAAAGCCACAGCGCAGGAGCTGCTCAAGACCATGGGAACCCACCTCTTGCATCAGCGTGACCTGGACATGAGACAGAGAGTCAAAGGAGATCATTTCGGAGCTTAAGATTTGACTGCCCCACTGGATTTTGGATTTGCATGGGGCCTTTAGCCCCTTCATTTTGGCCAATTTCTCCCACATGGAATGAGTGTATTTATCCAATACCCACATCCCCACTGTATCTAGGAAGTAACTAACTTGCTTTTGATTTTATAAGGCATAGGTGAAAGGGACTTGCCTTGTCTCAGATTAGACTTTGTTTTGGGGACTTTTGAGTTGATGCTGAAATGAGTTAAACCTTTGGGGGACTGTTGGGAGGGCATGATTAGTTTTGAAATGTGAGGACATGAGATTTAGGAGGGGCCAGGGGCTGAATGCTATGGTTTGGTTGTGTCCCCACCCAAATCTTATCTTGAATTGTAGCCCCCATAATCACCACTTGTTTCAGGAAGGACCCGGTGGGAGTTGAATCATGGGGGTGGTTTCCCCATACTGTTCTCATGGCAGTGGGTAAGTCTCATGAGATCTGATGATTTTATAAGGCATTTTCTATTGCGCTTGGCTGTCTCTCTGTTGTCTGCCGCCATGTAAGATGTGTATTTCATCTTTCGCCATGATCGTGAGGCCTTCCCATCCAAGTGGATTTGGGAGTCCATTATACCTCTTTTTCTTTACAAATTACCCAGCCTCGGGTATGTCTTTATCAGCAGTGTGAGAATGGAATAATACAGTCAGGTATGACATTATGTATAGAATCATTTTATGCCATTTGCCCTTAATGGAACTTTTCACTGTGCTAAGATAGGTGTGGACTGAAATTTTTGGTTATAATTTGAATTCGCCTTCCCAATGTTTTGCTACCTTTTGAAAGGGTCGACTCATTTTTTTAATCATAGTACACTAATGAGATGTTAGATTATTTAAATTCATATTTGATATACTCTTTGATTTAATCCTTGAACCTCTTATTTGTCCAATAATTTGAAAGATTAAAAGTAGTTTCCTGAATATTTTATGGCAGTGGGAATGGCTGCTAAGAATGAAAATCTAGGCTGGGCATAGTGGCTCAGTCCTGTAAACCCAGCACTTTGGGAGGCCGAGGTGGGAGGATCATGAGGTCAGGAGATCGAGACCATCCTGGCTAACACGGTGAAACCCCATCTCTACTAAAAATACAAAAAAAAATTAGCCAGGTGTGGTGGCGGGCACCTGTAGTCCCAGCTACTCGGGAGGCTGAGGCAGGAGAATAGTGTGAACCCAGGAGGCAGAGCTTGCAATGAGCTGAGATCATGTCATTGAACTCCAGCCTGGGCAACAGAGTGAGACTCCATCTCAAAAAAAAAAAAAAAAAAAAAAAAAAGAATGAAAATCTAGAAAAGAAAGATAACTTTGTAGGACACATACATTTAAGGACAAGAAAGATGAAGAGGAGTCAGTGGGAAAAAATTAGGACTATTCACTTGAGTAGATGGGTAGTCAATAAAATAAGTTCTCAAGAATTATAGAGAAGAAAGAACTTTAGGAAAGACGATAAATGTCACAGGGATCTGAGAGGTAAAAGATGGCAACTGAGGAAAAACATCTAATTTTGATGTTGAAGACATTTTTGGTGGTTTTTGAACATAGTGATTCCAAAACTCCTTTTATCTTGTAACACATGTAACTAATGTATATGTTACAAACGAGAAGGGAGCTATAGAAACACTGTTATGTTTAGAATCACTATGTTATATCATATGTTACAAAACAAAACTCTTATCAGCAACAATGTATTACCATGGCAGGAAATTCATCAAAGCAGTTTCCTGTATTAGAATCTCAAGCAGGAAATGTATAGTTTAGAAAGGTTTCAAGTTGTTCTGATCCACTGCCCTAGGGACCAAGTAACTCTTTTGTCTACCCCAATAAGAACCATTATTCTAAAGTGGTTCTCTCAAACTGCCTTCTGTGCAGTGCTTGGGTTCATAGATATAGTCTTGGGATCTGTGAGTTCACGATGAAATTCACAATTCTGTGTTTTAAAATGTAAAATATATATGCACATATATTTTAGGAAATGAAGAACAGGTGTCATCTTCATCAGTACATGATGTACTCATGATAGTTTCATGGTACTTAATGGGGAGACATTAGATGGAGTTACAGTATGACCAGGCACTTTAGCATATAGGCACCTGCACTAGAAAGAAGCAAGGCAGTAGCAGGTCATTTCATATTCACTTTGTGTGCTGCGTTGTACAGATTCTGTCTTTGTCACATCAATCATTAACAGTAATACTAAATCTAAATACCTTGTGAAGAACTTTTCTTTTTCTTCTTGTGGCACTAATTAGATCACATATGCATTTAACACAGATTTCGACAATACAGTGGAACTAAATTTATCTTTAAGCAAAGAAGACAAATTTAGAGAGTTCTCAAGGGACATTTAATTAACATTGGCATTTTAAGATTGCTTTCTCAAAGACTTTAGGTTAAGAATGAGGTCTGATTATCATGAACCAGAATTCAAAGAGTTGATATTGTTCATATATTTTCTAAAACTGGACTTTATAGAAAAGTATAAGTATTAATGATATCAAAATAGAGAAGCAAATTAGATATAGAAGCATGTATCATGTTATATTATTTTATTATAGCTAAATATATCTGAAATATATATAGAATATTACATTTATATTATTAATTTATAATTTATTGGTTTCCCAGTTTAATTTATAATTTTATGGTTATGTTATAATTGATAACAGTTATAAGGAATTTAAATTTAATTTGTATTTACACATGTTTAAATAACCTAACAATATAAAAATTTAATAATGCCAATGTGTTGGAAGGGTATTCTGTTACAAGGGGTTCATACTTTCAAGATAAGAAAAAAAAATTCAGCGTTTACAGTGTAAACTAATGGGGATGAAAGCAACACTTATTTTATCTAAGGAAAATCTGTAGAGAGAAAATAGTGATTGTGATGATATAAAACATCCATTAGAGAAATGTGATGAAAAAAGGAAGAAAAAAATAGGGCTATTGCTAGAGAAATCAGCTGAGTCTGGAAGGCTGGGTCATGATAGAGAAGGCCCAGCCATGAACAGAAGACAAAGTGGTTAGACAGACACGGAGACGGAGAGGCCAGAGACAGCAGATTATGGTGCAACAAGATTCTCTCCTGACCCTTGCCATATGGGAACAGACTGATAACACATGTTAACTTGCCACATGGCTTCAGTCCATGAAACAGCACTATGCAAAAAACTCAGATGCCATCCCCACTGTCCTTCACTTTCTGCCAGAAGTCTCTTGATGGTAGAGATCCCCAAACTTGCCCTTTGAGAAGAATAATTGAAGATAATTATCAAAATAAAATAAAAATTTTCCCATTCCATGCCAAATACTGAAACAAAATCTTCATAAGACTAGTCTGGGAAGCTGTTATTAATAGATTTTTATGGTGTTATAATTATCGGATACTTTCTGTGACACTGTTTAATACTTTATTTCTTGACATGCGGTCCCCAGACCAGCAGTACTCGCCACAGTTACAAATGTAAATTCTCAGACTCCACCATGGACGACTGAATCAAAAATTCTGGAGGTGGGGCCTACACATCTACATGCTAGCAAGCTAACCAGGTGATTTTGAAGCATGCTAAAGTTTGAGAACCACTGGATTAATGTGGGAACCAATTGAAACAGGACTGTTGGACATGGGGCCCAGGCGTGGAGGTATTTTAATGGTTCCCTCAGTGGTATTAATGTGTAGCTGTGGTTGGGAAACATTGCAATACATCACAGAATAGACTGTCTCAAGAACATTTAGTTGATAAGGGTGGAGAAATAAATCAACTTACAGCACAGAGGGAAAGCTTAAGCCTCCCTGCAAGACTCCATCCTATATATAATAGGCTAATCAAAGCACCTCTTTCTTACTCCAAGGTGCTCCCTCACATCCACCATCTCCTTACTATGATCATCTCCTTTCTATTCACCACACACACGTTCCCATCTCAATGGTGTCTTATTGATTAAATTAACTATTAAATGCATGAATTCTCAACAATATCTTTCCTATAACAGACACGAAAGGTGATGTTTACATGAAGAACTCATGCTTAATTTTATGCATGTTTTGCTCTAATTTCATCTTTCTCATTCCAGAAAAAATTTGAGATACAGATTATGAGAGTGACATTGTAGTTAAGTAACCTTGAGTCTGCTCTAATTTACTTGAAACATAATTATTTGTAAAATTTGGTAATTTATTTGTAAACATTTCTTTTTTTTTTTTTTTTCTTTTTTGAGACACAGTTTCACTCTGTTGCCCAGGTTGGAGTACAGTGGTGCGATCTCAGCTCACAGAAACCTCCGTCTCCCGCGTTCAAGTGACTCTTGTGCCTCTGCCTCCTGAGTGGCTGGGATTACAGGCGGATGCCAGCACGCCCAGCTAACTTTTGTATTATCAGGAGAGATGAGGTTTCACCATGTCAGCCAGGCCAGTCTAGAACTCCTGACCTTAGGTGATCCACCTGCCTTGGCCTCCCAAAGTGCTGGGATTACAGGCGTGAGCCACTGTGTCCGGCTTGCAACAAATTACTTAAGGCACACTTCATGATTAATCAAGGTGCACTGTAACATTCAGCTATTTCAAGATTGGGAACAACAAATTTACATATATGGAAACTTGTCAGGCCTTCGATTCCTATTTACAGCCTTTTAGCCTGAGAAACTCAAAATTATTTGGTCCAGGAAAGAGTAGGTACAGATGGGTTAGGTCTTGGTCTTCCTCTGGTCCTCATTCCTTGTAGAATCACAGTGGGCCCTAAGGTAACAGACTGAAGGCTTCACCATTACCCTCACTTCCATAATTAGTTTATTTAAAACGATACTCCTCCATTCTTGAGACTTCTTAGGAGGGTTTCAAAAAAGAAGTTATGCAAGAGAAAGAACTGGCAATTTTCCGGGTATATAGCATGGAACTAGCATGAGCTGGTAAAAAGTCTTTATGGGATCATGCATCAGTTGTTGTCAGGATGATATATCTGAGGTCTTTATTTTATACATGAGGAAACTGAGGCCAAGAGAGCTTGTCCCTCCATGCCTCCCTTCTCATGCATGCCATTCTCTTCTATGTCTGAGCCAGCTCACCATAGGCGATGGTGAGCAGGCTCATTTCTTCTCTTTTTAAATCATTTCCTGGGATTCTAGTTCGTTATCCAGAGCCCTGGAAAGCTGAACTCTTACTTCGTTTCAGAAGGCAAGAGGAAGACTTGTCACTGAGAAAAAGAAAGATCCTGAATTACAGGAAAAAAGGAAGGAAAGGACTGAGATAATGGGTAAACAGCGGGAAGGGAATAAAGACAGAGAAAGACATGAATACTTCACAAAAGGCAGCTATTTTTGTAATATATCAAGCATTACCTCCAGTTTGTGTGGAATTCTTCATAAAACAAGTTAATATCATATACTATCACAAGCTTCTTAGACCAGAAATGTTGTAGTCAGGTAGGACATGGCTCTTTCTCATTACAAATACTGAAATTGCTTCAGATATAATGCTCAATTTCTTATATAATGGTCACAACTGTATATATTTTGGTGGATATATTCCCTAAAGTTCAGCCTCTTGGTGTAAATTCTTTTCCCACAATCAGAAAACATTGATTTTGACAATTTTTCTTCTGTAGATCTGCCGATTCCCTGATTTTAGCTTGCTAGACTGATTCCAATCTGTATTTTTTTTTCATTTATTATCAAGAGTCCTTTACAATTATTTTTCTGTCATGTTATCTGTTCTTAAGCCTCATATATGATAATAATTTTACATTCTTCCATTTTTCCCCTAAATGGCCTATTTTAAATTTGTTGAATTTTATAGCTTATTTTGGCTATAAACCAAGATATTTAGCTATAAAGAATGGCACATTACTGATATGCTGTCTGACTTCTCTGTGTTACCTTTCAACTCTGTGAATATCTCTATTTTGTTTTAATTTTCTTTGTATACATATGTCCCATTATTACAGCATGAGCTCCTTGCAGAAAGGCACTGTTTCTTCTTTTATTTCTTTTTGCACAAAATCTTAAACAAAATACATATTTAGTAAGGCTTTTTAATTAATTATCAAAGCACATTTTACCCCTTTTATTCCAATTATCTATTTAATGTGGTCTCTGGTAGCATCCAAGATCCCTGAGGGCACACAGGACTTTTGCCTGTTTTAACTGCTTGTCCTCGTGACCTAGAAAATGACAAGGCAATGTTACAATATAAAACAATTATTTATTTTTTGACACACTGCCTGTTATTCTTCTGTCTTTGATGAAATTATAGCAGCTAGTTTTCCTGAAAGTAATAATGCCACATTTAACACCAGCCACAATTGGAGAGCATCCCTGAATAAGAGAGACTTCAACTGCCATGTTAGCATTGTTTGACAGATAAATAAATGTTACATAATGAACTATAAGGTGCTGTGATGGTTATCAATTTTAAGCTGGAGGGCTCATAGTTGTTAAGTTTATTCATATACACTGCATTCTGAATCAATGTAATACATTTGAGGTAATCTGATCTTTAATACTTTGGAACTAGCATCACTGTGCAAATACTTCTTAGCCTTTCTTCATTAGGCATGCCTGAAGTAATTATTGAGCAAGTATATACGGCCTGAAGACATAGAAATTATTATGATGGTTTTCCTGCCTTCAAGAGCTCTTTGTGTATTAAAAAGAGAGAAGGGCAAACAAATGATTGTGATAAATGCTATAAGAGACATAAGTGCCACACACACAGGTAACACAAACACAAAGGTGAGACAAGTTTGCCTTCCTTGGGAGGTGAGTGAAGGCTTCTCAGAGAGGTGTTGACGAATGAGTGTAGGAGTTGGCCAGGCTGATGGGGCTAAAAGACTGAAATCAAAATCTTAATTGTACTCCCCAACACACACACACCATGCACACACACGGGGCAGAGAGAGAAAGATAAAAGAGAAAAGAAAAAAAAGGGATTTACAATATTAGAAATGAGAAAATGATCATAATTATGATAAATATATTATAAGTATTGAATGAAAATATTTATAAACACATGTCTATAAATTTGAAAAGAATGATAACTGTGGGAGAAATTTAAAATATTATCAAAGATATACCACTAGAAAAGCCGGCAGACCAAAATAATTTCATATGTGCGTTATATTTAATTTCCAAAGAACCAGTATGTCCTATATTATTTCAACGATTTCTGAGCATCAAAAAAGATGGAGAGACTCTGAATTCATCTTATTAGGAAGTAAGATATCATTAATGGTAGAATCTCATACATTTCATTTTCATACAAAATTCTATAGGCTAATCTCATTTATTTATACAGAACTAATAATGTAAACCATAGAATTATATTCTGTGCTGAGTTAAAAGATTAATATATAATGATAAAGCATAGTTTATCCCAGGAATCCAAACACTGCTAAACTTTAGAAATAGGCGAACATTATAGAGGTGATATTTATAGTGGTGCTTAGTGTAGGCTCTGGAACTAGGCTGCTGGCTGTGAATCCCATTAGGCCACTCAAAACTGTGTGACCTCTGTGTGACCAGCTTCCTCATTTCAAAGTTGAAGATAATGATATGGAGAACCTCAATAAATTAATACAAATAAAATGTTTAATTAGGCCTGGCACATGGTGAGAAATACGTAAGCATTAGCTATTATCAGTAAACTGATGGCAAAAAGCACATGATTTAATAAAAATGATCCCAACACGCAGGTGGCAAAATTCAGTCATTTCTCATAAATCAAGATAAATTTTGCCTTATGGCAATTCTGATAAAGTAATTCCAGATAAATTCAGCCTTATAGTCAAAATAGGAATAATAAGTACACCCTAAATGTTATAAAATATTTATCAAAACATCAAATATCTGAACTCATATTAAACTTTGAAATACTACATATTTTTCTTTTAGGTTGACATTGAGACAAAATATTCACTACTATCAGTATTATTTAACATCCCCAGAGGTTCCATTAATGCAATAAGATTAAGACAAAGCAAAAAGTAGAATAATTACCAGGAAATATTAAAATATACTAATTTTTCTGTTGATATGAAAGATATAAAATTTACTTAGAATATGTTATAGACTCTACAAAAGCAAGTTCTGCAAAGTTGAAGGATACAAAATAAACGTAAAATGTAATACATTTTTATTTATGCTGAGTTAAATTAGCTAGAATGTATGTACGAGCAAAGGTATAATGTCTACACATTTATTTGTATACATATACATAATACATAACGTGTGTGTGTGTGTGTATGTGTATCACCCCAAGACTTTGCAAAGGATACATTGATTGGTCTAAGTAAATAGGTAGGTAGAATTTTAAATCTGTAGAGAAAGTAAGGCTTTTTTCAATAAATTGTTTGGGAAGAATTAGCAATCGTTTGGAGAAAATGAACCCGGATCCGTATTTCGTGGCATATATGAATTAAAATTCTGAATGCATTAAATGTATAAATATGTTTGTGTATAGTATTTGAAATAAATGTAAACATTTTCCTTTAAAATTACAGAGGATTGGGAAAAGAGGCTTTGGAATGCAAATGGGTAAGGGAATACTAAATGGAGTAAATGGAGTCCATAAGTAGACATGAGGGGAGCTGATATACCAGTTGTGAGAATTCTTCATTTGCAGCCGCAGGGTTGAGCTACTACATGTGTGGTTACGCTTTAGTCATGAAGAAAAGAAAAAATAACTCGATATATATCTTTCATATTTTTCTCTATGCAAACTAGAGATTACAGGTAAAAAATTCATGCCTGTGAGGATTTCTTCAGAAAGGCTCTTGAGGGAGTGCCCTTTATCCATAGGAATGAGAAAAGTCAGAAAAACGGGAACATCTGCATAAGAACACCATGATTTCAATGGTCTAAGGCTATAAGTACTGTTTTCTAGCTCTCTCTCCCACTTTCTCTGTCAATATTTGTGTGTGTGTGTCTGTGTGTGTGTGTGTTTCAAGGAAGCAAATCAGTAGATAAACTAATAATGTCTTCTGCTCCTATCCATAATAACCTTTTTGAGATTTATCTGACCATTTTTTTAAACATGCTTTCATTTCTCTATTATACTTCTAGATGATGTAGACTGAGAAAAACTTGCCAGCCAGGAGTTACTTTGAAAAGGAATGATTACTGTTCCCCCAGTATTTTCAGGATTCTCTTGTAGAGATGGGCCAAAAACTAGCACCAGTGAAATTAGAAAACATTTTTGATGAATTAACTATTAATCTGAAACTCATTTTCCATGATTCATAGCATAAATTATTTTTCTTTTTTCTTTACAAGCTGGAGAGATGGCCAGCTGACTTCTTTTGGGACAAAATAGCTGGAAGAAAAATAGGAGCTGTTAAGCTAAAATCTCCTATGCCAAGTTGTAAACTACAGCACATTTTCATGGTTGAGTGGAAAAAAATCCTGAAAGACCAGGCTTATTATAATGGAAGTGCTTATAAAACCAGCTCTAGCAGCACAAACGGCAGGACTATTACCAGGCCCTTAGGGTGGACTAGTTGATATCATTTGCACTTTAAGCAGTTTAGGTGTTAAATTGCATGCAATTGCACAGTGTGATAAAACACCCTTCAAAGATATCAAATAATCCCCCTTTTTCTTACACTATTTTCTTACAGGAAATCTTAACTCATAAATGGTAGTATTGGGTAATTTGTTTCTAGTAAAATGCAGCATAATCCATTTAGTTACAATGCTTATCCCATTCCAGTGGCAAAATGTAACAGGTGTAGGGTGTATTCAATAGACAGTGAGCCTAATTTCACAGATCTGGGTTTAGAGTTGGATTTTCATTCTCAGTATTCTTTCACTGAGTTTTAAATGGTGATTTAAAACCATTTTACCAAAAGAAAATAGGAAAGTAGCCAGAAGTGGATTTTTTTTTAATGTGAAAAATGTAAAGTAACAACTTCTCTATTATGTCGCCTTTTCTAAGATTGAGAACACAATGAAAATAATCTATTCAATTCTGGGATATGTAAGGTTTGCTTGCTCAATTTTGCTCACTACTGTCATTTTGGTTTAATTCAGTGAGCAACGGTTGTCATTGGATGATAAACCTGCATTTGGGATGTTGATGTACAGCTAAAGTAAAAATTATTTTAGGTTTTTGGTGAAGGCTTCTTGAGAGAGACAGGATTTTGAGGAGTATTTTCTGTATCAGTTTATGGAGACTGTCAATATTGAATTGGTCAAATAAAGACACATATGGCAAGTTTCAGCTCTTTTTTTTTTTTTAGGGAGTGTCAAGGAGATGGGGGAGGAAACAGAAGAGGTGAAGAAGCAGAGGCAGGCTTCAGCTCTTATGTTGTTTAAAATAGTTCTAAAAAACTATATTTTAGAACATTTCTGAAATAAAATCCTAGAATTATTTGATATCTCTTGTAGGAAGAAATAGAAAGATAATCTTTTGGAGGATGTAAAAGAGAAATAGTAAGAACTGATGAAAATGGTTGACCAGAAGGAGAGAAATAGACTGTGTTTTTCACAATCGGGTTTGCTTATTAATCACTTGGATTAATTGTTTTTTTTCTTGGTTGGAGGGAGTTGAAACCTATGTTTTTCCTACGACATATAAACGTGGTAGTCAGGACAATACATAATGGTTAGCAAAGGCCATATCCTACACACGATAACCATTTTTTTCCCTGAGGAAACAAAGCTGAAAGTTGTAAGCAAATTCATCTAATCCATCCATCCATCCATTCATCATTCCACTGGCCCGTAAAATATTTATTTTCTATCTCCCTATGCCAGATATAGGTAAGAAGGTGTTAGGTACTAATGATACATTAATGAATAAAATTTGATCTCCATCCTCAAGAAATTTATAGGACAGTAAGTGAGACCATACTTCAACAACGGTAAATACATTCATAGCAAAACTGAAAAACAAAACTTTTAAAAAGGTTATGTATTAAAAAGACTAAGTAACTGGCAACACTGTTTTTATGAATGGATTCAAAGTGAATACGATGTGATTGTTTACATGTATCACTTTCTAGGTAGCTATGTGAACTGCAGGAACTCAGAAATAACAACTCTCTCAACTCAGTGGGCTGTCTTAGGGAACCACAGGGAATCAGAACAATTGCTATTGCTGATTGAGCCACAAATACATGGACATTACAAAAATGTTGCAACAAAATTTTCAAAAACTTTAATGACACATTCACGTCTCACTGAAGGTACTATAGTGAACCTCAGCTAACAAACATGGCTGGAAAATAGGATGATCTTTTAAATGACGCTTTCCACTTAATTGATCTATGCAGTGAAACTGCCTCAGACAGTTACCCTGGTTTGAATGCCGGTGCTTGCAGTTTTCCCTTGCACTTTAATTATGTTGCTTGACTGCTGAGCATTGGGTGTCTATTGTCCCAGATGAGGCTGAAAATATTCTTTAACTCAATAGTTTGAGTCGCCATGAAGTTTTGACTACCTCCTTCAGATAACCAATCTTCACTGCATGTATGTGTCCTTCCAGTTCCATTCTGTTTGTTTATACGTATTCTTGCTCATGTGCGCGTGCGTTCACACGCTCGCGCGCGCAGGCGCAAACACACACACGCGCATAGTTTTTTGTTTTTTGGGTTTTTAACATAAACAAGATCATTGTTCTGTAATTTGTTTCCAAAGGCAAACTATCAAAACAGTATGCATTTTGTGATTGTTATCAGGTTTTTTATAGCTTCATACTTGTGATTAACAAGGTGAACAAGTTTTGAAATAGAAACAAATGTTCATGAGATGTGTTTAGTCATGTTTCTCCTTTCATTTTGCCTGGTACCAAGTGGGCTCTTTCAATTTCGACAATTGAATATTTAGTTTAGAGAAATTCCATTTAAAAAATTTGATTCTTTCTTCTGATCTGTTTCATCTTTCTAGAAAAATATATGTGCATATATATAATCTGTGTATATTATATATAATCTTCTGGCACTATCTTCTTTTATCCCCTTATTTTTATCACTTCATTCTGCTGTAAGAATATATATAGCTGATATCTGATTTTCTTTACTATCTCCACAACATTTTAAAATCAGTATATTTTTCCTTCAGTTTTAGAATTTATTTCTGAAATGAAGATAATAACATTTTCCTTGTAGCAATGTATGAATTAAATTAGAATGCAAAATTAGTGCTTAGTAAATTCTAGTTACTGAATTGCAGTAAGAGAATGTGTTCTATAAATGTTCTGTCTTTTGGAAATTATTGAGGCTTATTTTATTTCTTAGTAGATGATTTTTTTTCCTGAGTTTTTAGAAAAAAAATGTTTTTTAATTAGGTACAAAGCTCCCTCTGTATATGTTTACTAAGTACCTTTGTCAATATATATTTTTTTTCAGTTCTAGTCGTGTCAGATTTTAAACTGTCACTCCACAAGTTTCATCACATTATTCTTATATTGCTTATGCTTTTTGCTGTAAATACTCAATGATATATTTATTGGCACATAAAACCTCCTATATATCTTTGAAAAAAAATTTTTTTTTTTCCTTGAGACGGATCTCGCTCTGTCGCCCAGGCTGGAGTGCAGTGGCCGGATCTCAGCTCACTTCAAGACCCGCCTCCCAGGTTCACCCCATTCTCCCGCCTCAGCCTCCCGAGTAGCTGGGACTATAGGCGCCCGCCACCACGCCTGGCTAATTTTTTGTATTTTTAGTAGAGACGAGGTTTCACCGTGTTCGCCAGGATGGTCTCGATCTTCTGACCTCATGATCTGCCCTCCTCGGCCTCCCAAAGTGCTGGGATTACAGGCGTGAGCCACCGCGCCTGGCCATCTTTGAAATTTTTAACCTTATGAGAGATCTCCCTCTGTCTTTTAAATTAACTAATTAATTAATTTGTATAAATCTAAGATATACACATGCAGTTTTGTTTAATGGATATATTGCCTAGTGGTGGAGTTTGGGTTTTCAGTGTTACAGACATCCGAATATTGTACATTGTATCCATTCCGTAATTTCTGATCCTTCAACCCCCTACCCTCCTTCCTTTCCGAGGCTCCAGTGTCCATTATTCCCCTCTCTACGACCATGTGTACACATTATTTAGTTCCCACTTTTAAGTGAGAAGACACAGCATTTTGTTTTCTGTTTCAGAGTTATTTTACGTAAGATAATGGCTTCCAATTCTTCCATGTTTTCATTTAATGCTTTTAAATGGAATTCTCCTTTACCTTTTATTGTTATTTGTGCTGAAAATCTCATGTTTTCCATCCATATCCACTCTCTGCCCTTTTCTATCCCGCTCTGCTTGTGAATGCTGGTTTGTGGACCACATCAAGAGGTCCTCCTGCCCTCTGGATTCTGTTAGATTAGACTAAGGGTAATTACTGGCAGAATATCCCAGGAAGGGCAGAGAATGAAATTGAGTTCCTAATTTTACAGGCTTCTTCTTGTGGAGTTGCCATGTAACTGTAGGTTTTGATCAAAGGTCATTGCTCTTGTCAAATGGCCCTCTCCTTATAAACTTGGGGTTTCAGTAATGTTTCCCTCCTTTTATCCACTGGGACCTAGTGGTGCCAATAATTTCCAGCTATAACTAGTGTTGGTTTTCCCACACCCTAACCATTCTTTGTAAATAGTTCTTTCTTCTTTGTTGGAGTTGGGGTTGCCTAGGCTGGAGTGCAGTGGCTATGCACAGGTTATCCACTACAGCCTCAAACTCCTGGGCTCAAGGGATCCTTCCCCCTCAGCCTTCCAAGTAGCGAGAACTACAGGCAATGCCAATGTTTGGCTAGTTCTTTTATTAAACTCTCCTCAAGTTATCCAGTTTTTATGTGATGAATACTTTGTGCCAGCAAAGTTGTTGATATATTATTTTCAAGTTTACTTTCTCTTTATTTCTACTGGCTCAATATATTTTTAGCTTTTATTTATTTCAAACCATTCTATGTCATTTTGTGTATATTTCTGTAAAACAGCATTTATAGATTTTTCCTTTTTGTTTATTCAAATTGAATGTTTGGTCTTTTAAATATAAATGGCTCTCAGTCCATTTATATTTAATATGAGCTCTGAAACATCTTATTCTTAACATCTTATTTTTTGCCTTTTTCTTATTTCCCTTTCTTTAATGTTGACTTCTATGAAATTATCGTGGTGACATTGCTCCTTAAAATTTTTAAAGACACACCCATAAAATACATAAAGTATGATTCCATTTATATAAATTTGAGAATAGGCAAAGCTCAACTATTCTTCAGATATGCCTACTAAGGTAGTGTGACTAAGGACCATAAAAACAAAGATGGTAGGCAACAAGCTGCAAGTCAGGTCATGGGAATGGTTTTGCTGAGAACACTGGAAACTTCTAAGGGTGTGGCAATGAAGGTGGTTGCATAAATGTCCACTTTATAATCATCCATTAAAATCTATGTTTCAAAGTCTTTAGTGGATTGGTAGTTTATGTCCCGTTTCTGTGAAATACTTGACTTTGTGTTTCATTATTAGCATGATGAATATTAATAACCTAATTCTCAAACAAGATATGACTTTAGCATACCTTTATTCATCATCCATGGCTTCCAATTACTTAAGGAATCAGCAAATTTACTTAAAAATTATCATACAATTTTGGCTTTTGCTGCCGTTGCTTTTGGTGTTTTAGATATGAAGTCTTTGCCCATGCCTATGTCCTGAATGGTACTACCTAGGTTTTCCTCTAGGATTTTTATGGTATTAGGTCTAACATTTAAGTCTCTAATCCATCTTGAATTAATTTTCGTATAAGGAGTAAGGAAAGGATCCAGTTTCAGCTTTCTACTTATGGCTAGCCAATTTTCCCAGCACCATTTATTAAATAGGGAATCCTTTCCCCATTTCTTGTTTCTCTCAGGTTTGTCAAAGATCAGATGGCTGTAGATGTGTGGTATTATTTCTGAGGACTCTGTTCTGTTCCATTGGTCTATATCTCTGTTTTGGTACCAGTACCATGCTGTTTTGGTTACTGTAGCCTTGTAGTATAGTTTGGAGTCAGGTAGCGTGATGCCTCCAGCTTTGTTCTTTTGACTTAGGATTGTCTTGGAGATGCGGGCTCTTTTTTGGTTCCATATGAACTTTAAAGCAGTTTTTTCCAATTCTGTGAAGAAACTCATTGGTAGCTTGATGGGGATGGCATTGAATCTATAAATAACCTTGGGCAGTATGGCCATTTTCACGATATTGATTCTTCCTATCCATGAGCATGGTATGTTCTTCCATTTGTTTGTGTCCTCTTTTATTTCACTGAGCAGTGGTTTGTAGTTCTCCTTGAAGAGGTCCTTTACATCCCTTGTAAGTTGGATTCCTAGGTATTTGATTCTCTTTGAAGCAATTGTGAATGGAAGTTCATTCATGATTTGGCTCTCTGTTTGTCTGTTACTGGTGTATAAGAATGCTTGTGATTTTTGCACATTAATTTTGTATCCTGAGACTTTGCTGAAGTTGCTTATCAGCTTAAGGAGATTTTGGGCTGAGACAATGGGGTTTTCTAAATATACAATCATGTCATCTGCAAAGAGGGACAATTTGACTTCTTCTTTCCCTAACTGAATACCCTTGATTTCTTTCTCTTGCCTAATTGCCCTAGCCAGAACTTCCAACACTATGTTGAATAGGAGTGGTGAGAGAGGGCATCCCTGTCTTGTGCCAGTTTTCAAAGGAAATTTTTCCAGTTTTTGCCCATTCAGTATGATATTGGCTGTGGGTTTGTCATAAATAGCTCTTATTATTTTGAGGTACGTTCCATCAATACCGAATTTATTGAGCGTTTTTAGCATGAAGGGCTGTTGAATTTTGTCAAAAGCCTTTTCTGCATCTATTGAGATAATCATGTGGTTCTTGTCTTTGGTTCTGTTTATATGCTGGATTATGTTTATTGATTTGCGAATGTTGAACCAGCCTTGCATCCCAGGGATGAAGCCCACTTGATCATGGTGGATAAGCTTTTGGATGTGTTGCTGAATCCGGTTTGCCAGTATTTTATTGAGGATTTTTGCATCGATGTTCATCAGGGATATTGGTCTAAAATTCTCTTTTTTTGTTGTATCTCTGCCAGGCTTTGGTATCAGGATGATGTTGGCCTCATAAAATGAGTTAGGGAGGATTCCCTCTTTTTCTATTGATTGGAATAGTTTCAGAAGGAATGGTACCAACTCCTCCTTGTACCTCTGGTAGAATTCAGCTGTGAATCCATCTGGTCCTGGACTTTTTTTGGTTGGTAGGCTATTAATTATTGCCTCAATTTCAGAGCCTACTATTGGTCTATTCAGGGATTCAACTTCTTCTGGTTTAGTCTTGGAAGAGTGTAAGTGTCCAGGAAATTATCCATTTCTTCTAGATTTTCCAGTTTATTTGCGTAGAGGTGTTTATAGTATTCTCTGATGGTAGTTTGTATTTCTGTGGGGTCGGTGGTGATATCCCCTTTATCTAATTAAACTAAAGAGCTTCTGCATAGCAAAAGAAACTACCATCAGAGTGAACAGACAACCTACAGAATGGGAGAAAAATTTTGCAATCTACTCATCTGACAAAGGGCTAATATCCAGAACCTACAAAGAACTCAAACACATTTACAAGAAAAAAACAAACAACCCCATCAAAAAGTGGGCAAAGGATATGAACAGACATTTCTCAAAAGAAGACATTCATACAGCCAACAGACACATGAAAAAATGCTCATCATCACTGGCCATCAGAGAAATGCAAATCAAAACCACAATGAGATACCATCTCACACCAGTTAGAATGGCAATCATTAAAAAGTCAGGAAACAACAGGTGCTGGAGAGGATGTGGAGAAATAGGAACACTTTTACACTGTTGGTGGGATTGTAAACTAGTTCAACCATTATGGAAAACAGTATGGCGATTCCTCAAGGATCTAGAACTAGATGTACCATATGACCCAGCCATCCCATTACTGGGTATATACCCAAAGGATTATAAATTATGCTGCTATAAAGACACATGCACACGTATGTTTATTGCGGCACTATTCACAATAGCAAAGACTTGGAATCAGCCCAAATGTCCATCAGTGACAGACTGGATTAAGAAAATGTGGCACATATACACCATGGAATACTATGCAGCCATAAAAAAGGATGAGTTTGTGTCCTTTGCAGGGACATGGATGCAGCTGGAAACCATCATTCTCAGCAAACTATCACAAGAACAGAAAACCAAACACCGCATGTTCTCACTCATAGGTGGGAACTGAACAATGAGATCACTTGGACTCAGGAAGGGGAACATCACACACCGGGGCCTATCATGGGGAGGGTGGAGGGGGGAGGGGGGAGGGATTGCATTGGGAGTTATACCTGATGTAAATGACGAGTTGATGGGTGCAGCACAGCAACATGGCACAAGTATACATATGTAACAAACCTGCACGTTATGCACATGTACCCTACAACTTAAAGTATAATAATAATAAATTAAAAAAAAAATTATCATACAAGTTCATTTTACAGCATTTTTTCATAAGAACAATTAAATATAATGAAATAGCTTAATTAAAGACCATGATCAGTATAGTAGAATTTTATTCATTATAAAGCAATCTTAGTGGAAAATATACTTCATGCTCACATTGGGCAACATGGATGCTTTGTTTTGTTTTCAAAATGGGTATTGAAAAATGCAATGAACAACAATGGTGAGAAGAATGTTCAGGATAGCTATAGTCTTAGAGGTACTGAAAAACATGGTGACTCCTGTTGATAAAAAAAGCTGCATGTAGTTAATACTGGAATGATGTGGTGGTGATGTATATTCTTGGCTTTTTTTTTTTTTCTTGGAAAAAATGTTGTTACCAGTTTGAAATTCTGTAGCCCTAGTTCCAGCCACTTTTTTAGTAGTAGATTTGCATTATAATATAGATGATTTTTTAGAGGACTGACCTGTATTTTTAAATATTTTATTCATTAATTCAGCATATATTATTGAATGCTTACTGTATATCATGCACAGGCATACATCACCAAACAAATGAGACATAACATTTGTCCTGGGAAGCTTATATTCACGGAGTGGAAAACATGTAAAAATTATGTGCATAATGAATATAAATATCCTTATTTGACTTCTTCCATAATTATGCTATTTGGAACTATTTGTTTCAGGGCACTAGTGACTCTTCTTGCTTTTCTTAGACCTCATTTTATTTGGTCTCATTTGAAGTATCCAACAACGTTGACTTACCACCTTCCCTTTTTATAAATTATTATTCTAAGCTGGGCGCGGTGGCTCATGCCTGTAATCCCAGCACTTTGAGAGGCCGAGGTGGGTGGATAACTTGAGGTCAGGAGTTCCAGACCAGCCTGGCCAACAAAACAAATCCCATCTCTACTAGAAATACAAAAATTAGCTGGGTGCAGTGACATGTGCCTGTAGTCCAAGTTACTTGGGAGGTGAAACAGAAGATTCACTTGAACCCAGGAGGCATAGGTTGCAACGAGCCAAGATCATGGCACTGCACTCCAGCCTGCACGACAGAGTAAGACTGTCTCAAAAAAAGAATAATAATAATTAATTAATTCTTATTCTTTTACTGTCTGAGACTATAATAGCTGGACTCTTCTATCTCTTTTTATTCTTCCTTTGTGAGTTTGTCTACCTTTGTCTGTCCTTTGGCTGAAGTTATTCCAAAAGGCTAAGATCTTGACTCTTCTCTTTCTCATTTATGCTCATGCTTTAAATGATCCCTTCTAGATAAAATTTTCCAGACTCATGTTGCCAAGTCTCTACTAGGTATTTCTGTCTTAGCTGATTACTTTCTCTTCAAACTTGCTGCTTTTCCCCTCATTTTGTCAAAACTATCTTTATTTTCTTCTTTAGCAAGCCTCAATATAAAAGTAATACAATGGTCACACAAATAATTGTAATAATAATACTTAACCCTTTCTTTGTGACAAATACTGTTCTAAGCACTTTACATTTAATAACTCATTCACTCCTCAAAAAGGCCCAAAATTTCATCATTACAGATGTGAAAACCGAGGTATGGAGAGGTGAAAAGTTTTCTAACTGAACTCTCAAAATCTACAGCATCTACTGTCTTTATGCAGGTCAACCACCAAAAAGTCACTAAATCAGTATTTCTAAAACTTTGTTTTTATTATGTCAAGCTCTTAAACTTTTAATTGTAGACACTTTTAAATGTGTCTATGTTGCACATTTACTGATAGTAATATTATTATTTATCATTCATTGAGGGTTTATTATATGTGCTAACAACTGTTCTAAGAATGTAAGCCAAAACTTGAAATTTGCATATATTAGCAAGTGCTTTTTACTTTTTCTTCTTTTATTTTGTTTTAAATAAATGTTTATTCAAGAATAGTTAAAAATAGAATAGCAAATTCCCATATACCCCACACCCATTTTCCTGTATTGTTAACATCTCATATTACTGTGGTACTATTGTCACAACTAACAGATAAACTTTAGAACATTATTATTAACTAATCTTCACATATTATTATTATTGATTAAACTCCAACAGATTTCATTAATTCTCCTCTAAAGCCCCTTTTTCTGTTCTAAGTGTTTTAGGTGGAAAAAATATATAAGTAAAATCTACTTTTCTTTAATGTCTCGTAACCCACACTAATTTACTGTTTTATCAGGCTTTCTCCTCAAGTATTTCTGTAATCCCAAAGGACATTTACATGCCACACATTTATCTTCTGGTTCTTGTGTCTCTGCTCCCTGAGCCACGTCATTATGAATCCTTCTTCACCTGTTCCCTTGTCATCTGGTAACATGAGCCAGACCTTCCACAATATCTCTTTAGGTTCTGGCTCCCATTGGGGAAGCCAGTTTGTCTGCCTCTATTTGGAAGACAACCAATATTAAACCAGTTCCTTGTGAATCTCTTGTTTCTGTTGTGGCCGTGAAGTATAAAAGAGCCACTTTATTAATGGAATGAAGCTAAAATATTAAACAATCTTCAGATCTTCAATTCACATTCAATATCTCCCTCTTTCTATGTACCCACTTTCCAGATCACCAAATCTTGATACATCCTTTGCAAAATCTTTGGGATTATCCATCCTTTGCTTTTCATCCTGTTGTGATAATAAGCCAAAGTTTCTTTCTTTCGTTCCTTTCTTCCTTCCTTCCTTCCTCCTTCCCTTTCTCCCTTTTTCCCTCCCTTCCCTCCTTCCTTCCTTCCTTCCTTCTTTCCTTCCTTCCTTCCTTCCTTTCTCCTTCCCTCCCTTCCTCCCTCCCTTCCTTCCTTCCTTCTCTTCCTTCCTTCCTTTTTCCTTCCTTCCTCCCTCCCTCCCTTCCTTCTTTCCTTCCTTGCTTCCTTCTTTCCTCCCTTCTTCCCTCCCTTCCTTCCTTCTTTCCTCCCTTCTTCCCTTCCTTCCTTCCTTCCTTCTTTCCTCCCTTCTTCCCGTCCTTCCCCTTCCTTCCTTCCTTTCTTCCTTCCTTCTTTCCTCCCTTCTTTCGCCCCTTCCTTCCCTTCCCTTCCTTTTCCCTTCCTTCCTTCCTTCCTTCCTTCCTTCCTTCCCCTTCCTTCCTCTCTTCCTTCCTTCTTTCCTTCCTTCGTCTCTCCCTCCTTCCCTCCTCTCCTTCTTTCCTTTCATTCATTCTGTCTGTCATGGATATATGAATCTTACTTTGTTTCCTAATCAGATACAACCTTCACCTTTAAAGACATACATATTAATATTGAACAGTGTGAGAATCAGACATAAATTGTAAGTGGTTGACATAAATGACTGGAGTTATTATTCTCTTTTTAAAACACAACTTCCAAGAAATAGTCCCGTGATTAACAGTGACCCTTCCCACATTTTCAAGATTTAGCATGGTATTTTCTTCACTTATGAAATAACTTGCACACACAAGATTTATTATTGGTGAGGTAAGCTGGTTACTGGTGAAGTGATAGAACTTCAGCTATCAGCAGGGCTGTCATTGGTTACACTCATGACCCGTTTGAAATAATTAGATGTAAAAGACTAGAACAAGTTTATGCTCACAATCCTGGAATTACAGTCATTTAGAATATGACATGACATAAAGAAATGTGGAGTCTTTCTACTTAGTTATTATATTTCAAGGTTTGCTTCAGTGTGTAGGAAATGAGCATGAACTAAAAATTCTTTGCACATCAGAAGTGCCCTTTGTTATTTCTTTACAGTAATCTGGGTCCTGTGTAATGCTAGGTAGATACACATTCAAGTAGATGTAAAAAAAAATCCTTTGAAATATACATTTGTAGAGAATGAGCGTGTAAAGTAAGAATGTGAAGTCTTATCAATTGTCTCCTCTGCCCTTTTTGCCAAGGCAAGTTTATTTCTAGTTTAACCAGAATGACAGAAGTCAGTTTTGGTATGTTTGTGTGGCCACATCATAGACCTGTCCTATGGCACATCTGAGCGCCAATCCTGTTTTGGAAACATCTATTGTACTTGTAGTTTTTTTCTTTTTCTTTTTCTTCTCTTTTCTTTTCTTTTTTTTTTTTTAGAGGAAATTACCTGGGGCCTGGTTAGACATCTCTGGTTATTTTAAAACATGGTGGATTAGCAGAGAGGAGAGAATTAAAATACTTTTTTGTTTTCTCTGACCAACTTTATGTCCGTTTCTTTTAGGGAAGAAGCATTGCTACTGGTCTCTCTCAGATTGGTAGGACTTTGACTGAAACACTTTTGTTAGTGAATGGGGCACTGAGGAATAAGAAACAGGCACCCTTCCCACCTCTTTTCTTCTCTGATCTCTTCTCTCTTCCCCTCCCTTCCTCTTCTGCTTCCCTTTTCTTTCCTTGTTTTTCTCCTCCCTCTTTCTCTCATCCACTCCTTTCTCCTCCCCCTTCCCTTTTTTCTTTTTTTCCTTTCTTTTCCCCATGTCCCACTCTCTACTCACCCCCACTTTTGTACATTCACTAAACTGGTTTAGGCCTTTCCTTGGGGCTGGATTATTCCTTTTTTCCCCCCTTTTCACGTTAGTGTACTGGTCACTGCCTTGAGTTCTTAGAACATTGGGCAGAATGGTCCTGCCAAGATTCAGGTGGGGAATAGATGAAGCTGGTTGGAAGGTAGAGAGCTCTTCTCACATATATTCCAACAGATTTTCCAGAGTTCCATACACCGGAGAATTGGGTGCTGGTTCAACTATTATAACAGTGGTCCTTTCATTACCATTTTGAAATTGTTTCTTGCCTATTGTGCCTACACTATGAGGACAAGTAATTTGTAGTGTAAGATTCTAGCATTCCTGAACATAATCCCACAAAATTCCTGCAAAATCATACCTAATTCTCAACGGTGGGATGATTCCACTTGGTTCCAAGAATCCCAGAGGGAGAATGGGAGCGGGCAGGCTGGAGGTATTAAAATAATTTCTCTGGCCGGGTGGTGGCTCACGCCTGTAATCTCAACACTTTGGGAGGCCGAGGTGGGCGGATCACCTGAGGTCAGGAGTTCCAGACTAGCCTGGCCAACATGATGAAACCTAGTCTCTAATAAATATACAAAAATTATCTGGGCATGGTGGTGCATGCCTGTAATCCCAGCTATTCGGGAGGCTGAGGCAGGAGAATCGCTTGAACTCCGGACACGGAGGTTTCAGTGAGCCTAGAGTGTGCCACTGCACTCTGCACTCCAGCCTGGGTGACTGAGATTCCGTCTCAAGAAAAAAAAAAAAAAAAAAAAGAATTTCCCTGTGTTCTGATTCCATATTAGCCTTCAAACGTATACTTAGTGTCTCTGCCTTGTGGGGAAAGCCCAGGTGGAGACTGAGAACAGACTTGTCATGGCACCTCCCGCTCTTATTTTGTTATCTTGAGAATGCCATTCCTCCCACCAAGGAGAAGTGTGATTACTTGCATGTGCCATCTGCTTACAAACCCCTGTGAGTTGTAATTCTCCCCCAAAAGGTTTATATAAGCCCCCTGTGAACTGAGACTACTATGTTTTGCTCGGCTCAAATAAACATCGAAAAAGTATCTAAGCATTTGAACTTATAATAACATATTTATCCCAACACATGAGGCTACTCATCATTGGTGTATGTGTAATATATAATTGCAGCGTGCAGAAAACAAACAGCTCTCGATCAGAGAAGTCTCTGGATCCCACGGGGCACTAATCATCTACCAAAAATAGAGATGGTTGGGGAAAATAACTTATAATTGCATTGGCAATCCACTATTAAAGTATAATTTCATGTTGTTTTCATTTCCAGCAAATAAATAATATAACAACCGACTTGAAAAAATTGCTCGTTGCACTTAGTTGCAGACTAAAACATGAAATCTAAAAATTGAGTATGTATACACATTGGACTAAGTGTGCATTTTAAAATTCGAGAAAAAATATGCACATGCACAGCCATACATGTATGTATAAGAACTTATGTCCTTAATTTATAAGTAAAAATTGACTTATACCCCTTATAAAATTTAGATTATGCTTTTTAAAATAGAAATTTATTCATTTGACTTATAAATAAAATTATGAGTATGTATATAATTTTCTTTAATGGTCTAAAATATTTATATTTTAAAGATCCATTTTTGTTATGCTCAAGATGGAGGAGTTACATGTCAACTGTATAGCCAGCAAACTGAGCCTGAAATTACATAATACTAAGTGAACCCAGAATTATTTGAACTGAATAACTTATGCTAATGAAAATTATATAGGCTTAATCAAAGAAGAATAAAAAATGATACTATAAGGCAGAGAAAATAAAAGGAGCTTAAGATAAAGGGTGACCAAATGCCCAGCTGTGAATGTTTTGTCCTTGTTTCCTCTTGTTGCTATTTCACTAAAATGTGTTTACAACATGGGTCAAGACTATACTATGATAGGGAATTGATCTCTCATCTCTAAAATATTATCCATGTAAATTTCATTTAAGGCTATCTACTTCATGGCTAGTTGTAAAGACGAACAAAATATATGAAGTAAGGCTTTGTTTTATAACCACAATAGAATAAAAGGCATCATGCAAAGTTAAAGTAGTAGCTATAGTAATAAATAATTAGAAATAAAATCTTATTTCCCACCTTGTTAAAAGGAGACAAGAGGGCCCTCCAATGATGTTCGTGGAATAAGACTTTGAATCTAGACATAGCCAGCAACAAATCTCCTCACTCCAATCTATCACTGCAGAGGTTTGTGGTGTCTTTTGGTGCCAGGACACACTGAATTAAAGGAGTCCTTACCTTTAAATATGTATAAGGCAGACTTTCTAGTTGCTGAGATGAACTAGTAAGAAAACACGTTCTGCTGAAGCGTCCAGCTGCAGCAGGGTGTTAAATCCAGTTGACCCATAGGTTAAGGGAAAGATGTAACGATGACTCCAAGAGTTTTCTATCAATAAAAAAGCAACATTTTTGGGCATAAGTCGCACAGTATATTGGTTTGATACACTAGTCAAAAGAAAAATAGACTCCCTAGAGTGTTGCCTTTTGAATTTATAGTTAGCTTGTCAACTGGCAGCAGCAGTAGGTTTTATTGATGAGCTGAGCAGGACTTCCAATGGCTGCTACCTTTGGAAGGTGGGTTACTAAAATAAACATTGCTTTATGGGTGACAATAAATTAGTTAGTCTATAGTTAAATATGGAAAATATAGAGGAAACCCCACAGAAGTTCAACAGGGATAGAGAAAAATTTAAGGCAGCTACTTGTGTGGGTTTTATATAACATGTAACCTTTTAAAATAAAGTGATCTGCATTGGCTCATGTAGACTGTGGGAAGACTTGGCGAGGAACACTTTTGGGTATATTCAAGGCTGTATAAATGACTCCCAATGTGTCATCTGAAAGCTGTTAGGATTGAAAAAGGCACTGGAACCAATTCTTTCTTTTGTCTCCAGGAGGATTCGAACAGCCCACTCTCCTGGACTCAGAGAGAAATCTTTTTCACACCTCTCCCAAAGACACTGGTGCCGGAAGCATGCTCTGGGCCATATGTAAGAAGCAGCTACTGCAAAGGCAGCTTTGCCAGTGTATTCCCACTGGCCCTTAAAGGGCAGGGGAAATGTCACCCTTATACCTGCTCACACTTTGCAGATTCTCCTGCTTATCATGCCACACTTGGGTACCATATTCACAGAGGTTAAGGAAGTTTTATGAAGCAAAACCTCATTGCTACATACGGAATGCTGTCCCTGAATTTGAATTTCTAAATACAGGATCTTAAATGGGAATAAGATTACTCTAAAGCTCAAATGAAATAATACAAATATTTCAAAACTTGTAAAGTGCTAAATATAAGCTATTATGTAGCTGATATAAAAACTCTGTTTTGAGAAGAAATTAAAGCCACACTGCATTGTGAAAGGAGTCCTATATCTAGCCACTAAATGTCTGCATAATCTAGCTTTATATTATCACCAGCAATTCCCATCATGTAAGAATCATCAGATTCCAAGATACTGGACTGGTTTTGTGGCTCTTCAAGGACATATAGATTTACAGAATTCTTACCTTTCTTACTTTATATGCCAGCTTGGGGGCTGTATCCCCAGACCGCCAAATTTCATGTAAACCAAAAATATCTAATATGTGAGCCACACGTAGGCAGCCAGATTTGAACTGCACTGCTCTGAGAACAGGGTTGCAAAAAAGGAGCAAGGGACTATTGGGAAAAACAGGTCCCAAGCCATTAAGTACTTTGAAGAACTATTTCAGAAAATAAAGAAAATAAGCAAAGTCAACCCAGAGACTGGCACTCGGGTGTTTGTGCTCCTAGCAGCTCACCCCACTAAGAAGGTGAGCAGCTGCATTCCCACCTGCAGGAAACGCTGGGTGGTCTTGAAACTAGCCTTGTATAGAGAGCTTCACAACAATTAGCTTGGAGGTAACAAAAGTCTGAAGAGATGGGTATTTCATCAATTTTATATGAATAGTCCCGTATCAGATGTTACAGGAAATGTAGAAATGTAGAAATTTCTAGTTTCTTTCTTTAAATGTCAGAGTTTTGTGTTACTTTATAATTTCTTTCCCATTAAGTATACTGTAATACAATTTAGAAAAAAAAAATTAAAAACCAAAAGCAAATGCATTGTAAAGGCCTTGGATACATACAAATTTGCTTTTCAGAAAAGTTATATTTTGACCAACTCAATTTAAGATTCATGTTTTTCAACATTGAATATTAGACTTAAAAACACAAATTTGATAGGTCAAAAATGCTACCTAAATATTTGTTTATATTTATTAGTGAATTAAATATTTTTATGTGTTTACTATTAATTCATGTTTATTTGCTTACGTATTTGAACTAATTTAAGACTTTCAGTGAAAAAAATCTATAATTCTCACACTCAGTGACAAGTCGTTGTCAGTAAACTATTATTTAATCCAAACGATTAAAATTAAATCTCACTTATTATCAAAAGTAGTGTATAGTATTTATTGAATGCTAACAATGTGGCATACACTCTGGTAAGGACTTTCATAGATCACTTTAATTCCCTCCGGTCACTGGCCTACTTCTCAGCTCCTCTTGACAGTAAAGCTTATCAGAAGTCCATACTCACTGCCTCCAGTTTGTTACTGCTGCATTTTGCCACAACCCAGCTGAATACAGATTCTGTCTGCCATTTCATTCAGCTGTAAGGACATAATCTCCTGATCAGCAAATTGAAAAATCACTGTATATTTTTAATATTTCTCCACCCCTCAACAGGCATTCACAAAGTTGGACAGTTGTGAAAAAGGATTTAAAAGGCTGTGCTGCTCTCTTGTCTTCTGTAACTCTGCAATTTCCTGGTTTATCTGCATTCTTCCTTGTGGCTTTTCTACTTTATTTTCCTGAGCTGCACCTCATTCTGTCATGCAGTCAAGCTGGGAATATCCCAGAGATCAGTCTTGGATCCTCTTCTTGCCTTCTACATCTTCCTTCCAGGGGAATTCTCATCATAGAATGCAAGCCCTATAAGGGCAAGAATTTTTAGCTGAATTTTTTTGCAGTGTTGTATTCCTAGCACCTAGAATAGTACCTGGTTCATATTACATGCTCAATAAATACTTGTTGAACAAATGAATGAGTAACTCCAGTCTCAAAGTATATGTATCATTTATATGTTGATGGCTTTCTTTATTATTATTATTATTATTATTATTATTTGAGACGGAGTCTTGCTCTGTCACCCAGGCTGGAGTGCAGTGGTGCAGTCTTGGCTCACTGCAACCTCCACCTCCAGGGTTTAAGCAGTTCTTCTGCCTCAGCCTCCTGAGTAGCTGAGACGACAAGTGTGCACCACCACACCCAGTTAATTTTTGTATTTTTAGTAGAGACAGAGTTTCACCATATTGGCCAGGCTGGTCTCGAACTCCTGACTTCATGATCTGCTCCCCTCGGCCTCCCAAAGTGCTGGGATTACAGGCATGAGCCACCATACTCGCCCATGTTAATGGCTTTCAAATGATAACCAGTTGCTTGACTTCTTCAGCTGTGAACTCTAGACCTGTGTTTCTGTTCACCTCTCACACCTCTACAGGGATGGGTAAAAAGTGTCTCCAGCTTATCATGTCTGAAACACAACTGTTAATAACTCTTAATGTTTTGTGGTCTAGTCATTCTCACCATATGACATAGTTACTCAAGTGAAAAACCTAGGATTCCTCCTTCATTTCCTAGCTTCCCAATTTAGTCCATTGGAAAGTCCCTTTAGTACTATTCCCAACATATCTCAAATCTTTTCACATTTCACCATCTTGGCTGCTACCACCTTTGGTGAAACCACCCTCATCTCTCATCTGGACTAAAACAGAGTCCTCCCTCCCCATTCTCACACTTATCTCTTCACCTAATCCACATGGGATCCTGAAGGGGCATCATCTCAATACCCTGCTTAGTATTTTCCAATGGCTCTTTGCTCCTCTGAGAATACAATCTAAGTATCTTACCTTACCAAGACCTGTAAGATTTGAATCACCTTCAGTATCAATTCAGAATGTGAACTGGATAACAGAGTATGTCAATATCTGCAAGACTGGAACTTTTTTTTTTTTTTGAGTTGGAGTCTCACTCTATCGCCCAGGCTGGAGTGCAATCGCATGATCTCAGCTCACTGCAACCTCTGTCTCCCAGGTTCAAGCGATCCTCCTGTCTCAGCTTCCTGAGTAGCTGGGATTACAGGAGCCACCACCATGCCCAGCTAATTTCTTTTAGTTTTAGTAGAGACAGGGTTCTACCATGTTGGTCAGGCTGGTCTTGAACTCCTGACCTCAAGTGATCCACCTGCCTCAGCCTCTCAAAGTACTGGGAGGTGTCAAAGTACTGGGATTACAGGCGTGAGTCACCACGTCAGGCCACATTTGCTATTTTTTAAACGAAATGAAAAATTTTTGAGATTGAGTCTCACTCTGTCGCCCAGGCTGGAGTGCAACGGCGTGATCTCGGCTCACTGCAACCTCCGCCTCCCGAGTTCAAGCGATTCTTCTGCCTCAGCCTCCTAAGTAATTGGGATTACAGGTGCCCACCACCATGCCCAGCTAATTTTTGTATTTTCAGTAGAGATGAGGTTTCACCATGTTGGCCAGACTGGTCTCGAACTTCTGGGCTCAAGTGATCCGCGGGCCTCAGCCTCCCAAAGCACTTGGCGTGAGCCATCATGCCTGCGGAAAGTTTGTTATATTTTCTAGTGGAAGGTGGCAATCTCTCTCCAGAATAGCCAAGGACTAACTAATTAGATTTATTAGTTCCAGATTTTATTTCCTGAAAGCTAGTGTTTTACAAAGAGAAGGACGTGAGTAGAGGGCACTACACTGCTATTAGCACAGGTACTAAGGTAATACTTATTGAAAATGAATATGTCCATACTGTAGGACTTAAAGCAAATGCTTAAAGAAAATATTGCATTTAATACTTGAATACTTAGGAAAACTGCAGCATCAGAAATGACTACAGGCTGTTGTTATTTATCCACAATTTGGGGATTAGGTAGCACTTCTAGTTATATGATAATTTCTTTAAGACTGTCATTTAATCGGTGTATATTGATTAGTTTATTACACATATTTTATGTATATAATTATGCATATTGAATGTATGCATAAACATACATTTCTCAACTTTGCCCTATTTTGTGAGTTTTTTTATTTATTTGTGAAAATATTGAAATCTCCTTTTTTGTTGTTGTTGTTGTTTTTTTTTTGAGACGGAGTGTTGCTCTGTGGCCCAGGCTGGAGTGCAGTGGCCGGATCTCGGCTCACTGCAAGCTCCGCCTCCCGGGTTCACGCCATTCTCCTGCCTCAGCCTCCCAAGTAGCTGGGACTACAGGTGCCAGTCACCACGCCCGGATAATTTTTTTTGTATTTTTAGTAGACACGGGGTTTCACCATGTTAGCTACGATGGTCTCCATCTCCTGACCTTGTGATCCACCCGTCTTGGCCTCCCAAAGTGCTGGGATTACAGGCGTTTTAAATAGTCTACCCTTAGTCTCTCCTTAAGTCTCTCCTTAAAATAAGGAGATTTTAATGTGCAGGTATTCTAGAAGAAAATAGTGTAGAATACATGATTTTTACTTTTTTCATTTTTGGTACACTATTTAAAAATATAGTTTAATATTTTCTCCTGAATATTCACAATTTGACATGTATTTTATAGACTCTTAACTCACTGAAGAAAACATAGGCATATTATTTTCAAAAGTGTATGTATTCACATCCGTATGTATCCCTATAGTACATTTTTAAGACAGTTCCAATTAGGAATTTTTTATTCTACTTCTTACTGTTATCTGCTTTGTTTTTAAATGATATACACTTATTCAGATTGAAATTGTCAATCTCTTCAAACACTTTTAGCTTATTGTCTCTGGATTTTACATTTTAGTATATTTGTAAAAAATAACTAAAGATTTAAAGAAATTAATTCACTAATCAAGCCTGTCCACTTCACATTTTGTAGAAATAAATTAGCACACTGTTTCAGAACTCAGTATCATCTGTTTTTAAATCTTTAATATTAATATTAAAAATAAACTTCCTTTGGTGTTTTCCAGCTCTACGCAGATATTTAAATGGTTTTAAATAAAAACTTTCTATTTGTTGTTAATTTGGATGTCTTTTAAAATTAATTCCTTAACTTTCTCTGATGTCTGACAATCTTTTAGACTTTGGAAATCTTTGATTAGGAAGTATATGTTAAAATAGTCAGTCATTAATTCCACATCAACTTATTGGTTTGTATCTTCCACCAACACTAAAAAAAAAAAAAATTGAAGGGAATTAAAGCTTTACAATTTAAAAACTAGGAACATCTACCTCCAATGTACACCTGACATTGTTTTCTTTTGTTTTGTTTTTAGACAGAGTCTCACACTGCCACCAGGGCTGGAGTGCAATGGCGCAATCTCTGCTCACTGCAACCTCCGCCTCCTGGGTTCAAGCGATTCTCCTGCCTCAGCCTCCCAAATAGCTGGGATTACAGATGCCTGCCACCATGCCTGGCTAATTTTTTTTTTATATATGTGTGTATATATATATGTATATATATATATATTTAGTAGATACTGGCTTTCGCTATTTTGGCCAGGCTGGTCTCGAACTCCTGAGACCTTGTGATCTGCCCAGTGTCGGCCTCCCAAAGTGCTGAGATTACAGGCATGAACCGCTGCGCCCGGCCCGTACACCCTGAATTCCAAAAGCATATTTGACTCTTAGGAAGACTCAAGCTCCATACTAAATGCAATAGAATCTAACTGAGGGTTCTGTAGAGGGTTGATAGGTAGCAGGTTGTGAATGCTACAGCTTTACTGCACTGGCATGATGTAAAACATTATAAAAAAATCTATTATTGATATGAGTTTTAAAATTGTAATCAAGTTACCTCCCTTTCTGACCATTTTATAGTTAGTTAACAAATATAAATAATAAATTAAATATAATAATAGTAATAAATGCAAAAAAAAAAAAAACCCATAGCCTTTAACTGGGTGTATTTTACTGGCTTAACACTGTGTAGGAATTTTTCTTTTTTTCCTAACAAACATACCTTTTCCAGCTTTATTGAGGCACAACTGACAAATAAAAATTATACATATTTGGCCAGGCTCGGGGGCACACGCCTGTAATGCCAGCACTTTGGGAGGCAGAGGTGGGCAGATCACGAGGTCAGGAGTACAAGACCAGCCTGACCAACATGGTGAAACCCTGTCTTTACTAAAAGTACAAAAATTAGCCAGGCATGGTGGTGCGTGCCTGTAATCCCAGCTACTCAGGAGGCTGAGACAGGAGAATTGCTGGAACCCGGGAGGTGGAGGTTGTAGTGAGCCAAGACTGCACCATTGCACTCCAGCCTGGGTTATAGAGAGAGACTCCTTCTCAAAAAACAAACAAACAAACAAACAAAACCAAATATATATATACACACACACACACACACACATATATATACACACACACACATATATACACACACACATATAAGGTGAACATGATATTTTGGTATACAGTATGTGTATGTTGTGAAATGATTACTATATTCAAACTAATTAACCTATCTATAACCTTAGATAGTTGCTTTTTAGTGTGATGAGGATACTTTAGAGCTACTGTCAGGAAATTTCAAGAATTTCTTAATTACTGTACTAAATTGGCTTTCCCTCAAAATTTGAAGAAAATTTTAAATTATGAATATTTTAAGGAAACACAAGTAAAATGTATTATAGAAAAATAACTTGTATTTTCACTATCAAGATTTACATTGACTTTTTAACTCATAGGATGAGTAATTATGAAAGAAGTAGATTTAAAAATTATTTTTTGACTCGGCAAGGTGGCTCATGCCTGTAATCCCAGAACTTTGGGAGGCCCAGGCGAGTGGATCACGAGGTCAAGAGATTGAGACCATCTTGGCCAACCTGGTGAAACCCAGTCTTTACTAAAAATAAAAATATTAGCTGGGCTTGGTGGTGTGTGCCTGTAGTCCCAGCTACTTGGGAGGCTGAGGCAGGAGAATTGCTTGAACCCAGGAGACAGAGGTTGCAGTGAGCCGATATCCAGTCACTGCACTCCAGCCTAGGTGATAGAGCAAGACTCCATCTATCTATCTATCTATCTATATATATATATATATATACATATATATATATATATATATATATAAATAATGAACAATTATTTTTACTTTACAAAGGCCATATAAAAAAGTCAAAGACAGCGGACACGGTGGCTCACATCTGTAATCCCAGCACTTTGGGAGGCCACGGCGGGCAAATCACCCGAGGTCAGGAGTTGGAGACCAGCCTGACCAACATGGAGAAACACCGTCTCTACTAAAAATACAAAATTAGCCAGACGTGGTGGCGCATGCCTGTAATCCCAGCTACTCGGGAGGCTGAGTCAGGAAAATTGCTTGAACCCAGGAGGCAGAGGTTGCGGTGAGCCAAGATTAGCCATTGCACTCCAGCCTGGGCAACGAGAGCGAAACTCTGTCTCAAAAAAAAAAAAAAAAAAAAGTCAAAGACATAAAAATTACTAGTATTTGCTTATATTGAAAAGGTTGGGTGATTAATAAAGTACAGAGTTTATGAAGAAGAATGCAAAATTTTGGAGAAGAAATTATGGAAATAAGTATTTGATTGCTTGTCCTTAATTTTCAAAATTTTGATTTAGGTCTATTTTAAATTAAAAAATAGAAAAATCTAAATATAGACATGGAGACAGAGAGCTAGATGCTTGAATTTTAAGTTATGACTGATGTTGACATAGAGTAAAATTTTATTGATTTAAATTTCTCTTTATCTTTCTCTTAAGAGGAATATTGCTCTTTCTGTGTTATTAGAACATTCTAGAGAGGTGATGGATGAGTGCTTGTTGTGTGTTAGGACTCATTATTAGCAGTACCTTTTCATAAACATGTATTTCATTTTGTTTTACCAAATCCAAATCCTTCTGTCAGTAGTACCAGCTATCGCTAAATTGAGACAAATATGTTATTCAACCCTAGACTCTGGAAGCTAAGTAACTAATTTTTAAGATGATCGATTACTACAGAATCTAAATTTTTGCCCAAATTATGTTTTTATGAAGGTTTTCTCAAAATATATGTTCTAGGATAAACCTCAGAGGAAAGACAAAACTCATGCAGAAGTTATTTTTTCTATATTGTTATAAAACAATAATTTAAAAATTATGTAATTTGGTAGAATAATTCTTATAACATTATTAGACAAAATATTTTCAATATTGATAACATCTCACAATAAATGTTTCTGAAAAGTTATTATAAAATCTATATAGAGGTATCACAATAACTCATTGAGCTATAAAGTACTAATACAATTTTTGATATCAAATTCTAGTTTTTAAATTACTGACTCTTTCAAAACTTTCTTGATTCCTAAGTCACATCTTCCATTTTCTGTCTATTTGCATTGCTAAAGTTTAATTTATGCCAAGCACTAAGTACTTTGCATGTATTAACTAATTTATAGTTCTGATACTCTGTAACTTATGTTCAATAATCATCCCCTTTTGCAGATGAGGATATTGAAAACAGGTGAATAACTTGCCACATTTGGGGACCCAGAAAGTTATCCCTTACAACTGCTAGCATCGTATTTTCTAGTTTAAAGACGAGGCCAGCCTCATCGCTTATATTAAGGAATGGAGAATTTTATGGCATAATCCACTCACCAAATCCTTCTGTCAGTAGTCCTAATAAGTAACAGTTATTGGCATTTACTGAAGTGCCACTGTGTATGAGTCTTAGAGCGAAGTCCTGGAAGAATGCATAGATAGACTGTCCTTAAAGAAATCTAGACACTTAAAGAGAAGCGAGATGTGTTCACCAATAGAGATACGAGCAAACTGTTGTGATAACACGGAGAAAATTAAAAAAAATTAATCTGAGATGGTTAAAGGGAGTGAGGAGAGAAAAAAAACAATCAATGTTAAGAGGGTCTGGCATAAAAATTGAGATAACGTGCATATTTGACATCAATCAGAGCATTTTTTTAAAACAAGAAAAGTAGAGGAAGAATAAGAAATATAAACGTTTATGTTAATTAAATTCTTATTTATCTTCCAAAGGACAAGGGTCAATGAAACTAAAGATAGTTCCTTTCCCTGTCCTTGAGTACACTCACATAAATACCCAAAGAGAAATAAAAATTGCTGTTACTTAAGATGAGCCAGGGCATTCATCTTTTTAGGTTAATTCACAGGACAGGGACAAGCTGCAAACCATCAGGTAGAGTGGGTGAGGCATTTCTAGTATACAGACAAGACCTGTGGAGAATCTCCAGCTTGTAGGACACTCAGATGTCAAACTGAATGGGTAGAAGTTCACTTGAATTCCAAAGAGTGGAGCATAACTACTTTCTGCTTTGTTAGGGTGTGGAAGGTGGTTTGCTGAAGTAATAAGTCTAGAGGTCATTAGTCCCATTCCTTCCAGTTTTGTGTATATGATGATAGTAAATTAAATTTAAAACTTATTATTACAGATCCTCTTTGAAGTAGTGTTTGTGGTTTTTTAAAATAACTTCGGCATTAGCCTCCAGAAAAATAATGTAAGTTTTTTTTAACCTTAACTTTGAGAAAGATGTTTTTTAATAAAACTTAAAAAAAAAATCATCTATTTATTTTCCGAATGGATTGAGGAAAACTTATTTAAAAAGATGTGTACACAAAAAGGCTTATTTATTTATTTATTATGAGTAAGGGCACCAGGACCAACAATCACCAGTGATATGGTTTGGATCTGTGTCGCCGCCCAAATTTCATGTTGAATTGTAATCCCCATTGTTGAAGGTGGGGCCTGCTGGGAGGTGATTGGGTCATGGGAGTGGATTTCCCCATTTGTGCTGTTCTCACGATAGTGAGTGAGTTCTTATGAGATCTGGTTGTTTAAAAGCATGTAGTACGTCTCCCCTCTCTTGGTCTTACTCCTGCTCCAGACATGTAAGAAGAGCCTGCTTCTCCTTTGCCTTCCGCCTTGAATGTAAGGTTCCTGAAACCTTCCCAGAAGCTGAACAGAAGCTGCTATGCTTCCTGTACAGCTTGCAGAACCATGAGCTAATTAAACCTCTTTTCTTATAAATTACCCAGTCTCAGGTATTTATAGCAGTGTGAGAATGGACTAATTAACAACCAGCTATCAACCTACCAAAAAGTTACACTTCCAAAATTCCTTGATGTCAGTTCTGCACTAAGAGCAATCAAGTTGCCCTGCATGTATCACTCACAACAGCAGCTTTTTTGGTTTTTTTTCAAAAAACCTTTTAGAATATAGAAAAAAAATGTTTTTTTTGAAGTCGAAAATATATGATTACAGTAGCAAATATATTAACTGTGATTAAACCCACACATAGAAATTCCTGGTAGCTAGTAACAAGGTAAACAGGATGGATTTTATAACTCCTATAATCTTGTAAAACATATGGATTACTTTTTCAAAGGAAAAAAATTATGTGTAAGCGACATTGAACAAAATATGTAGATGGTACCCAGTGATAGTTTTATATGGTTTGTCCTATAAAGACTCTAGATAAAAATCAAAGACATCACATCAAAATTCTAATACTTGCAAATTATTTGCAATATTTTTACTTGTCATATTTTTGGTAAATAATTTGCAAACCATTTACTTAGGAAATCTATTCTCGTGGGAGGCTTAGTGAATGTGGCCCAAGTTTACAGCTTTCTGGTTTAATTTGCTGTGAGGTAGTTAGTCTGTCGGACAAACTACTCATACACTCCTCTAAATATTATATTTTCTACCACTTAGAGCTTTTGAAGGGAAACTAGATAGGAGAATGTGTTTATGTCACTAATAAAACACGGTTTGCATGTAAGTTCTGGTTTAGGAATTAAAAATGTCTAGCTTGCAAAGGTTTATTGTAGCAGTATAAAGTGCAGCTGTAGAGACAAAATGCCAAGGTTCAAATGCAAGATTCGCGGCCGGGCGCGGTGGCTCAAGCCTGTAATCCCAGCACTTTGGGAGGCAGAGACGGGCGGATCACGAGGTCAGGAGATCGAGACCATCCTGGCGAACACGGTGAAACCCCGTCTCTACTAAAAAATACAAAAAAACTAGCCGGGCGAGGTGGCGGGCGCCTGTAGTCCCAGCTACTCGGGAGGCTGAGGCAGGAGAATGGCGTAAACCCGGGAGACGGAGCTTGCAGTGAGCTGAGATCCGGCCACTGCACTCCAGCCTGGGCGACAGAGCCAGACTCCATCTCAAACAAACAAACAAACAAACAAAAAACAAATGCAAGATTCGCCCTGTTTTTAGTTGCAGTACTTTAGCGCCTATGCATCCTCTTCTATAAAATGGAGGTGATACTAGAGACAACTATAAGTTCTAGGCAATGATTAAATGCATATATCACACCTAATCAGTGCCGTCTAATTGAGTGCTTTTATTGTCTCAGATGAGATAAGTTTCACATGCTGTTATGACATGAGTCAGACTGAATTCTTTTTGTAGAGAGGAGCTCCCTCCTGTACAGAGGTGAGTAAAAGCCCTCAGGGCTTATCTTTTCCTTTAAGAAGCAGCTTGTGAGCTTATCAAATTCCTGAAGATGCATTTGAATAAAAGTATAATTACACATCAAAGTATAGGACAGAAATAATTTTACACTGACACTTTCAGGGTAAGCCATCTACCTCAGCCAGGAGGGAACTATAGTTTGGAAATATTTGACTTTAAATTGTATCAAAATTACCAGCTAAACTAGCAAAAGTTAGTCATTTAATCCATTTCTAGAAACTTTAAAGAAATTGATGTACTGGAGTAGGTAGTTTAATTTAGGAAACGCCAATCTGAGGTTTGGCAGAGTTAATATCAGAAACGTTTGAGTTAGCTATTACAGAACCAATGACGTGTGTATATAAACACACATGCATTGTGTATATAGATACACACGTATTGGTGTATATATATATGTGTGTGTGTGTATATATGTGTATATATGTGCCAAATATATATCTATATATCTATGTCTATATCTCTAGATATATATGTACGTGTGTGGGTGTGCATGCGTGCATGTATGTATGGAGATTTATCACATAAATTAACTCACACAGTTATAGAGACCAAGAATTATCATGATCTGCTGTCTGCAAGCTAGAAAGTTGGTGGTATAATTCGTTCTAAGTGTGAAGGCCTGAGAATTGGGGGCCAATGGTATAAGTCCTGGCCTGAGTCCAAAAGCTCAGGAGCTTGGAACACTGATATCTGAAGGGAGGAGAATATGGATGTCTCATCTTAAGCAGAGAGAGCAAATTTGTCCTTCCTCCACATTTTCTTCTATTTGGGACCACAGTGGACTGGATGATGCCCACCCACACTGGTGAGAAAGGATCTTTTTTACTCAGTCTGCTGATTTAAATGTTAATCTCTTCTGGAAACACCATCACAAACACATCCAGAAATAATGTTTTACCAGCTGTCTGGGCATCCCTTAGTACAGTTATGTTGATATATAAAATTAACCCTCACAGCTATAACAAGGCAAGAGCTTGTGAAATCTAAAGATTCAAAGAGCCAGGGAAAGGGTAATTAAGCCTATTTTATGACCTTTCAGTGGGGCTACTTAAAGCATTTCAGGAATATAGGAATGGGTCTCATTGTAAACATGACTTAGGTGAGAAAAGATGCAATACCACTGAACATAGAGTACCTCTGTATATTTCCTAGTAGGTCCACTGGAGAACCCAGTCACTCAGCAGATCCTTCTCTTCTTTCTTTCTGGACTGAACTGCTCACAAAACTGAGGGGCACAATAATTAATTAATAAGCACTGTCACTGGTAGATTTTTAAATTATCTGATATAATCTCCTTTCTGAAATTGCCTGCTGTGACCTAATTAACAATAAGAAGAAAATCATTATATCTCTGGATACCTGTTTACTAAGCATGGATTTTTAATGATTGCCGTGTTTTATCTGTCTTTAATTTGAGTCAACCCATTGGACCTAGAACATATTCAAAAGCTATTCTCAGGCACTAGGATCCAAAGGAATTCAGTAAGTATTAACTATTATTTGAGTTTGATTGAGAGGAACTAAGGAAAATTCTAAATCATCTATTGAAAGATTCTTTGAATATGATAAATAATTTGATGTTTAAACAAGAAGGACTTTGGGTGGATGGCAGCAGGAAGAGTGGAGTAAGGAACTCCAAAAATTCACTCCTGCATCAAGGAATAAAAACATGAGCAAAAATGGTCTAAATATCTTTTTTAGAACTCTGGAAATTACCTAAAGACTTGTAACAATCCAAGACACATCTATTAAAGAAAAATGGCTGAATCTGGGTAAGAACAGCAAACTTTGTGGTATTTTAATTTATCCTAATTCTACCCCTCTTTCTCCAGCTCTGCACTAGCCTTGCAAACCAGCAGCCCCCAAATCACAATGAAAACAGGGCACTCAGCAGTCACCAGAAGGGTCACAATGGGTTGATGCCTTTTCAAAACTCCATTCTCAGAGAATTGTCATCATTTGACTTAGCTTGCTGTTCTCTGAAACTCTCTACTTGTGGGAAGGGTTTGTCTATATGTGAGGCAACTCAGAAATCACTCTGAACAAAGCACTTTTTTCCCCTGGGAGAAAACTATCAGTTGCAATTATTTGATATCACCTCTGTCTGAGGCAGCAATAACAGTTGGAGCAAACAAGAAGCTTGCCAAAGAAACAGCTAGAGATGAGATGTCTGTAGAGCACTTTGAAAAGCTTCTACAAATTCCTGGGAATCTAGGAGTCCACAAGGCTATGTATATGCCCAGGAAACACCTAAAAAGGCCCTAACCTCTCATCTCTGGCTGATCCTGAGGCTCTGTTAAAACAGAAAGTGAAGGCTAAAGCAGAACTGAAAACTGACCAGCTGAACACTTAAGGGATGACCCAACATGTACACAGAGTGTCTCAGCAAAGACTAGAAGACCTATTGCTTTCAGGGATTTAAGGAAATCTCTGTCCAGTCATTAGCCAACCACTAAGCTAACAAATGACAGAAACAAAAGAGAATACAAATTTTAAAGGATCAGAATTAGCTCTGGAAAGTCACTGAAAGTCACTGAAAAAATATATTAGAACAGCAACAGCAAGAATAATAAACTGTGGGATAGAGAATCTGATTTACAGAGTTGTCACATTATATTATTGCAGATATCTAGGTTTCAAGAAAATAACTGTGAGGCATGTGAAGAAACAAGAGTATGATTCATGCACAAGAATAAAAGCAGTCAATAAAACGTGCCACTGAGGAAATACAGATGTTGGATTTACTATGCAAATACTTTAAATTAGCAATTTAAAATACATTCAACGAACACAGGGAAAATATGCATAAAGAACTAAAGAAAAGTATTAGAATGGCATCTTATCAAATAGATAATATCAATAAAAAGAAATTATAAAAAGACAGATATTCTAGAATTAAAAATTAAAGAAATTGAAATGAGAAATTCACTAAAGGGCTTAGTAGCAGATTTGAGATGGCAAAAATAAAATTTAGTGAACTTGAGGATAGGTCAATTGAGATTATCCAAATCCAAGAACAAAAGAATGAAGAAAAATAAATAAAAATCTCAGAGGCCCAAGGGATAGAACCAAGCATACCCACAGGCTCATAATAGGAGGCCCAGAAGCAGGGGAGAGACAGAAAGGAGCAAAAAGAATACTTGAAAAAATAACGGCCAAAAATGTCCTAAGTTTGATGAAAAACATCAATCTGTGTAACCATGAAGCTCAATGAATTCCACTTAGGATGAACTCAAGAAGATCCACACCTAGATGCAACATAATCAACTTCAAAAGCTAAATAAAGAATCTTGAAAGCAGCAAATTAAAGTGACTTTTTATGTCCACAGGATCCTCTTGTTATTACCTTTATGTGCAAGTTACCTCTTGTGATAGACAATCTCTCAACAGAAATCACGCAAGTCAGAAAAGAGTGAGATGACTGACTCAAGGTACTGAAAGAATAAAACTGTCAAATGAGAAATCTATATCCATCAAAGCTACCCTCCAAAAATGAAGGGAAAATTAACATATTCTAAGATGAACAAAAACTGAGAAAACACACCACTAGCTGACTTGCTCTAAAATAAGTAATGAAGGAAGACATTTAGGCTGAAATGAAACTAGACAGTAACTGAACTCTACAAGAATAAATAAAGGGCACTAGTAAATATAACTGCATAGCTAAATGTAAATGACAATAATAATGCAGTTTTAAAATTTGTGGCTCATTTTTAATTCTATCTAATTTACAAAGAAAACTACATGAAACAATAATTATAAATCTGTGTTGACGGGCATATAATGTTTGAAGGTTAAATTATACAACAATAGCACAAAGGAGAAGGGAGTGAATGGGACTACACAGAGCAATTTTTTGTGTACTATTGAAATTAACTTGTTATCAATAAGAAATAGATTATTATAAGTGAATATGTTAATTGTAAATTCCAGGATAGCCACTAAGAAAATAAATGTAAAAAATATACTAAAAGAAATGACATTGGATTTAAATGGTACACTAGAAAATACCTATTGACACAAAAAAATTCTTATAATAGAGAAATAGAGTAACAGAGAAATGAAAAAAGACATGACATGTAGACATAAGACATAAACAAATAGTAAAATGCCATATGTAATAATAAAATATGAGCAATTACATTAAATATAAATGAATTCAATTCTAAAATCACAAGGCAGAGATTGGCAGACTGGATTAAAAAATACGATCCAACTATACCCTGTCTATAAGACACATGATGTTAAAGAGGTTGACACAAAGAGGTTAAAAGTGAAAAGGATGGGAAAAATACTGACAGAACTGAAGAGAGAAATCGACAATTCATCAATACTAGTTGGAGACTTTAATACCCCAATTAGAGTAATGTGTATAACACAGACATAAGATCAACCAGAAAATAGAATGCTTGAACAAAACAGTAAACCAAGTAGAACTAACAGGCATCTTATATAACAAAACAACACCTAACAATGGCAGAAGGCACATTATTTTCAAGTGTATATAAAACCTTCTCCAATATAGTCTATGTATTATAAGAATTTTCAATAAATCCCCAAATACTGAAATTATACAAAGTGTTCTGTGACCACAAAGGGGTGACACTTGAAATCAACAATGGATAAAAATGTGGGAAATTCACAAATATGTGGAAATTAAACAACAAAATTCTGAATAATAACTGGGTCCAAGAAGAAATCACAAGGGAGTTATAAAGTACTTTGGGATGAACGAAAATGAAAACACAATACACTGAAACTTGCAGGGTACTGTTAAGGCAGTGCTTAGTGGGAAATTCATAGCTATAAACATCTATATTAAAAGTGAACAAAGATTTAAAATCAATAACCTAATGCAGGAACAGAAAACCAAATACCACATGTTCTCACTTATAGGCGGGAGCTAAGCATTGATTACACATGGACATAAAGACGGGAACAATAGACACTGGGCACTGGGGACTTTCAGAGGTGAGAGGACCAGAAGAGTCAAGGGTTGAAAAACTACTCATTGGGTACTATGCTCACTACCTGGGTGATGACGGGATTATTCATATACATATCACCCATGTAACGAACCTGCACAGGTACTCTTTGAACCTAAAATACAAGTTGAGGAGAAAAATAAAATCTAAAAAAAAAAAAAAGTAAACTAAGCCAAAAGTGAGTAGAATAATAAAGATTAGGGTGAAAATTCATGAGTTAGGGAATAGAAAAGAAATAAGAAAAATCAATGTGACTAAAAGTTGGTTCTTTGAAAATGACAAATCTGGCAAATCTTTAGATAGCCTGAAGAAGAAAATCGACACAAAACTCAAATTACCAAAATAAGGAATGAAAGAGGAGACGTTACAACTAACATTACAGAGAGAAAAAGGATCTTAAAGGAGTACTATGAACAATTGCCTGTGGACAAATCAGATAACCTACATTAAATGAGCAGATTCTTAGGAAATCATGACCTACCAAAAACTATATAGGGAAGAAATAGAAAATCTGAGTAAATCAGTAAGTAAGGATATTGAGTTGTTGATTTAAAAAAGCTGCCATTTAAAAAACATCCAGGTCCGAATGGGTTCACTATGAATTGTACCAAACATTTAAGGAAAAATTAACACCATCCCTTTTCAAACTCTTCCAAAAATAGTAGAGGAGGAACCACTTTCCAATTCATTGTGTGAAGCCATTATTACTCTGACACCAACACCAGAAAAGAATATCACAAGAAAAGAAAATTACTGACCAATATTCCTTATGAATATAAACACAAAAATCCTCAGCAAAACAGTAGCAAACCTAATCCAGCAACATATACAAGAGATTATACACAATGACCAAGTGGAATTTATCCTAGGCATACAAGGTTTGTTTAACATTCAAAAATAAATCAATCTAATACTTCATGTTAATTGAATAAGGGACAAAACCCACATGATCCCTTCAGCAGATAATGGAAAAGCATTTGACAAAATCCAAATCCTTTTACAAGAAAACATTTCACAATCTAGGAATAAAAGGGATTTTTGTTTTTTCATCTATAAAAAAGCACTAATGGGAAGGACATCTGTAAAAAACCACAACTAACATAATACTTAATGTTGAAGTAATGAATGATCCTAACATCAGACAAAAGGTTAGGGTCCACTCTCATCACTGCTATTCAATTTTTCCCTTGAGGTTCTAGCCAGAGAAACTAGACAAAGGCAATAAATAAAACACATGAAGATTGAAAAACATGAGGCGATCTGTATTCACAGATGACATGATCTTCTATGTAGAAAATTCTAAGAAATTCACAAACATAAAACTATTCAGTTCAGCAAGGTTTCAGGATGCAAGAATGGTATACAAAAATTACTTGTATTTGGTTGGGCACGGTGGCACACACCTCTAATCCCAGCATTTTGGGAGGCCCAGCCAGGTGGATCACCTGAGGTATGGAGTTTGAGGTCAGCGTGGCCAACATGGTGAAACCCTGTCTCTACTAAAAATACAAAAATTAGCCATCTCTGGTGGCTCGTGCTTGTCATCCCATCTACTCGGGAGGCTGAGGCAGGAGAATCTCTTAAACCTAGGAGGTAGAGGTTGCAGTGAGTTGAGATCATGCCACTGCACTCCAGCCTGGGCAACAGAGCCAGACTCCGTCTCCAAACAAACAAACAAACAAACAAACAAACAAACAAAATTGAATTTCTAATGGCATCAAAAGGAATGAAATGCTTAGTAACAGGTTTAAGAAAAGTACAAAACATACACTTAAAAAAATAAGAAACATTAAAAAAATTTACACCAATCTTTTATGAACTATTCCAAAAATAGAAGAAGAGGGAACACTTTCCAATACTTCTATGTGGCCAGTATTCCTCTGACACCAAAATCAGACAGAAATATCACAAGGAAAGAAAATTACAGACCAATATTGCTTATTAATATAAACACAAAAAGTCATCAGTAAAATAGTAACAAACCTAATGCAATTGTCAATATAGAAAATTATGTTATCTATGAATACATCAAATACCTAATAAATGTGAATAAATTAAAGACCTAAAAAATGGAAAGACATTCTGTGCTAATAGATTTGAATATAATATTATTAAGATGGCAATACTCCGTAAACTATTCTACATTTAATGCAATCTGTATCAAAACTATCAAATGAGAGCTGATTTTTTTTTCAGGAAATTAAAAGCTAAAATTTATACAAGAGAATATTATTCAGCTATGAAAGGAAATGAAGCTTTGATACATGCTACAAGACGGATGAACCTTGGCAACATCATGCTAAGTGAAAGAAGTCAGACATCAAGGCCAGGTATGGTATGATTCCATTGATATGAGATGTTGAAAAGAGGCAAATCCTATTAGTGGTTGCTAGATATTGGGAGAATAAAGCGTGGGAAGTGACTTCTAATTGGTAAAAGGTTTATTTTTGGGTGACAAAAATGACTGGAATTAGATAGTGATTGTGATTGCATAAATTTGTACGTATACTAACATCTATTAATGTGTAAAATTTTAAAGAGTAAATTTGATGGTTTAAGAATTATAATTTAAATGAATGAATGAATGAGTTGAATCACTAAAAAATTTCCACCAACCTTTGACTGCCATTTCATATCTGTTTTCTCACAGCTAGTAATCAATGATAAAATGTAATTATTTGAGTCACAGGTGACTACAAATGACAGTATATACTAAGTCTGCTATGTGCTAGACTAAATATTGTATTTATTATAATTGGGAATTGACATGATACAATTCTAAGAAGAATGTCTTGTGCTTAATTAGCATTTTTTTACATCACCGAATTGTTAAAATTCTTTAAAGCTCTTATTTTTAAGTTTTGGGAAAAATTTATTTTGGTAACTATCTTTTGCATTAGCCCAATTATTCCCAGGTAAGGGCATCTTCAGGGCTACTATAAACCCAATATTAGAAAACAAAACAAAACAAAATTCTGTATAAAACAATACTTACCTCATTATTAAACTCTAAGCCAAATTCAAATGTAGTCATTCTGATAGATTAAGTTCATATTTTGACAGTAATGATTCATTGACCTTTTATAGCAATTAGGGGGTAGCCATGAACTATTTCATGTCATCAGGGAACTCAATTATTGTGGCCAATTATTTGCCAAATGTTAGTGGCTTTTCTGTGTGTTTGCATAAGGAAGTTTATCATGTCGTGTTTGGAATTGAAATGCCTTTTCCTAGTTGGATGATAGTGTTGTGCAGTAGGCATTTATGGACTTTTTGGTAGATTAATGTGGAATACAGCAATATAATACATCTATACAACAACACATTTCTAGATGAAGCAAGCACTTCTGTTGATTTTTGTGAATAGTACTTGTATTAGAGCTGGTAAATCAAATGAAACGTTCCCTTGATCTGGATATTTTCTAACAATGCCAAATTAAACAAATTCAAGAGAATTTTTTTATCTATACTCCTAATCAAGGCAAAGTTTCTAACTTACAAACCTGAAGGTTTTCCTCTGTGAATTCATGTTTACCCTTGTTTACCTACAGAGTGACCTGTTGGTGGATATAGTAGATATTCATAACTATAGAGACTATTAATACTAATTAATCAGAAATAGTATATTTACTATTGTCACTGAATATATGCTTAATATAATTTAAATAGTAATAATATGTCAAACATTTGTTGAAATCTTTTTCAAAGTGTTTTGCACGTGTTGATGTCTTAAAGGTGATGTAACTAAGTTACAGAGAGGATAAGTAAGTCGCCTGATGTCACCCAGACCATCAGCTAGTAAGCACTTGAGCTGACGTTAAAATTTCAGTAGTGTGACTTCAGAGGCTATTCTCTTAACTATTTGTAATACCATTTCTCAATGTTTAAAAAAGTTGGATACATTATTATGTACTACTTACTTTGGTGAAGGAATAGGGGAAATATTAGGCTGAAAGGGTTACTGAAAGATGAAAGTTCTGTGATTATTTGTGAATTTCCATAGTTATCAGCCCTTAGTGTGACAGCCATTCCCTACCTCCAGTAACAGGACTTGAGTATATGGAAGTCATATCTGGTATGTCAGGCATTTGGTCAACCACAGACTCAAACGTTAGCAGACATTATCTGGTATGAGTATTAGTAAGAACAGATTTTCCTCTGCTTTACAAATTATTCCACCCAAGCACCCCAACCAAGAGAGAAGAATGAACCAGCACTTCATGACACCTAGAGAAGGGCCATGCTATTGTATTTTCAAATGGAAACTTTTATCTTCACAAATATATGTGATTAATTCTTTTGCAAAATCGATTTAATTCCAAAAACTCTATTCTTTTAATACAAAAGTAGGTTTTACCATACTTTGCAATAATTTGACATTCTAGGTATATGAGCTATGTTGACTCTGGATATACAAATTGTAGCTTAAGAAACACAGAATTCCACTCCACACCCATTAGATTGACTAATATCAAACAAACACACAGAACAGAACTAGTCACCAGAGTTGGTGACACTGTGGAGAAATTGGGACCCGTGTGCACTATTGCTGGGATACAAAATGGTGCAGCAAACTGTGGAAAACAAATGATGTTCCTCAAAAAATTAAAAATAGAATTATTATATAGTCCAGCAATTCTGCTTCTGAATATATACCTAAAATAATTGAAAGAAGGGGCTCAAAAAGATTATTGTACACCCATGTTCATTGCAGCATTATTTGAAATAGCCAAAGGGTGGAAGCAACCAAATAGTCCCTGATGGATTAATGGGTAAAGTGTGGTATATACTTTATACACAATCAAATATTATAATCAAATATTATTCAGCCTTTAAAAAAGTAAATTCTGACATACTTTACAACATGCTTGAACTTTGATGATGCTATACTAAGTGAAATAAGCCAGTTATCAAAGGACTAATATTGTATTATTCCACTTACATGAAATACCTAGAGTAGTTAAATTCATAGAGATAGTCTTATGGTGGTTGTCAGGTACTTGAGGAAAAGGTAATGGGAAGTTATTGTTTAATGGGTATAGAGTTTCAGTTTTTTAGGAGAAAGAGTCGAGATAGATGGTGATGATAGTTGTGTAAGAATGTTAATGTACCTAATATACTAAACTGCACACTTAAAATGATTAAAATCGTAAACTTTTCATTGTATGTATTTTACCACAAGAAATAAGATGCAAGTTAAAAAAAAAAGGAAATCTAGGATTATGTGATAAGTATCATCTCCTGTGCAGAATATGCTTTATTTCACTGCTACCACCATGATCCAAGCTACCTAGATCAATCTCTTACTGCATTACTTTTATTGTCTTGTACTTTAGGGTGACCATATATTTGTCATTCATACTGGGGCACTTTTGAGAGTGAAAAGGTACACTATTAATAATTATGCGAAGACAATTGGCATAAACTTGATTGCACTAATCTCAACACAGAAGCCATAGTGGTCTTTGAAAAATATCACATCGTATTCTACTGAAAACCCCCATCACCTGCCTATTTTCCCAAGTGGCTAATGACTAACATATTGGACAGTGCTGATCTAGATAATTTAGATACCTGAGCTTTCTATTTTTCCTCAAACATTGGGCTATTTCCCCCTTTAGAAGGTTTAATAACTTTCATAGTTTAGAGCTAATACGTAAGTTCTATGAGAGCAGGAAACGAACTGTTTATTCTCTGCTGCATCCCAGGCACTTAGTCCAGTGACTGGGATGAGGCAAGGACTTCATATATGAAGTATTCAAGGAAACTATGATTTTTGCCTTAAACCAGAAAAATGTTTAGAAATTCAACACATAATTTGAGAAATTATATTCTGGAATGACATTTTTTTAATTTCTAATTTATCTGATAAATATTGTGATAGGTAATGTAGAAATGTTTGAACCCAAAGATAAACAAGTAGACATTAGTGTATCAAGATTATGTCAATGTAATTGATGCATCCTGTTGGAAAAATGAACAAAATTTTGATCTTTGTCTTTTCTTATCCACTACTAAGTTGTTAATTTTGTGCTATTTTTTTTTTTATGAACCAGAGCTATCCATTATATTGGCTTTACTTAAAATATGTTTATCAACTGGGTCATATTTTACCATTCACCACCCGTTGTTACTTTCAATTTTGGGGAGGTAGGTGAAGTGAGAAAGGAGAATATTGATGGCGTTCAGGGCTCACAAACAGGTACAAAGAAATACTTTGTGAAATCATGCTCCTTTTCTTCATCTGTATTTAACTGGGCTCATGTGAGGAATGTTTAAAGCTTTGTGTGTGTGTGTTTGTGTGTGTGCATGTGCATGTGCATGAAAGAGGGAGAGAGAGAAAAAAATGCATGACAGTGCTTACCTATGAAAGTTAGAACATGAGAGTATGGTACAGAAACGTCTAGCATTCTGACTATATAATATCATAAGCAAATCATGAGTTGTGTCTGTATTTTGTTTATTTCTGCATACTTCACAGTGCCAAGCCCTCAGTAGTCTCTCAGAAAATTTATTCTAAAAAAGAATGCATTCCCAATTAGCATTTGTTATCAACCAGCAGCAACCAAAATTACATTTTGATAACAATATGTGGATATTGCCCAAACAAGCAGATTTATTGGATGAGTATTACTACAACCATAGAGCATTTTAATAGCTTAAGATTTTATGTATGCAATGTAAATATCTTCTTGATACATTGAATATTATGACAAAAAGTTTTATTACTTCAGAACAGATGAATAATGATTCAAGGATGAATTTTGAAGAACATTCTTGCTAGATGGATAGACAAAGTGTTCAAATGCATTTGAGAAGAGAATTTACTAAACGTTATCTGCATGTTACCGCAAGCAATTTGTGATGAAACGTGTATGTGTGCACGTGTGTGTATGTGTAGGAAATAAACTCAAATGGCAAAGATATATATATATACACACACACACACACAAAATATACACACACATATATATGCATATGTATACATATATGTATGTATATATTTTAATTCATTGAATTAAATTCATAATTAGCTCATAGGCACACAGAACTTAGTCTCTTTCTTCTCTGCCATTCTCTTCTTTTATAATTTGTTTTACCATAAAGAGATCAGAGAAGCCTGTTAAGGTGCCATGGCAGGAGAACAGGAGATCACAGAAGAAATCCAACAATTAAACCACTTTGCCTGGCAAGTAACCCGTTGGAAGGTAATGGTTCTGGAGAATAAGTTGGTAGGAGCACTTAATTATGGCAGCCTTTAATTCAGTGTGAATTGCCTGAACACTAAGAGTTTGATCAGTATGTGTTAACCTAGTTAAAATAAGCACTTTTTCCCTCAAAGTAGACTGGGTATCTAAAGGTATGCATCTCAAAAATCTGATTTATTGTAACTCCATATTTTAGAGATAAAGGTTTAAGTAGGGTTGCATTTAAAGCAAAGCACTTGCCATTATCTGAAAAATGTGGTTATTCTAACTTCAGGATTTAGTCTTAGCCAAGTTTTTTCTTTTTATATACATATGTACTCACACATATATGTAGTGAATGATGATGACCTGTAATGAAATAATACTGCATTTTCAAAGTCACTTACCTTTTAACCCACTCAAAGCAGTGCCCACGCATGCTAATTATGTGGCAGTTGAGACCAGCTGCCCTATGGCTTCTTTTCTATTGAAGTTGCATTCTAGAAATGACAGAAGCCTTAACCTTTATTTAGTGAGAAAAGCCATTAATCTGTCTTCAGACTTTCCCCTACCTCCCACAGAAAAAACAATTTGCTCTTCAAAAGTTTGTTTGGAAATGAAACCAAATTCTGTGTTTCCTCTACAGATGGTTGACCTCTTTCAGTTGGTGACTGCATTACTCATTTAAACAATTATACAGGTCAGTATAGTGTAATCTAAATTATTTAGTCTCTTAGTGTTTTTCAGACACTACTGACAGTTGGAGAGGCTCCAGCTGCTTGTGGTACCTGGATTTGAACTCTATACAGTGATAACAGAATTTTAGTCTGAATTCAAGAGCCCATCCATTGACGGTGCCTACGAACTCGCTTGACAAGCTTGCACACTGGTCCCAAGGGAGTTATAACTGAAGAATCAATATGTCGACACATACAAATTTTCCGAAGAAAAATTTAAAATTTGTATGATTTTAAAACAATCATTACTACCTGGTTGATCTTTCTTCTGAAGCCTAACCTTGAAATACCTTTCTTTTTTTGTTTGTCCCCCACAGGGAGCAATTCTAATCTACCTAACAGATTAGCAAAATATTATGATAATCTTTTCCATCTTAATTTGTACTGGAGGCCTAATGTGTCCCAGTATCAACCTTAATTACTGTATAACATTTCAGCAGTGTAGTTCATGAAAATGTCAGGGAGTTAGCTAAAGGGGACTTGGGGTCTTGGAAACATCACCGGGGAACTAGTAAGAGAACGTGTGCTCCACAGGACAATGGAGATTTACAAATACAAAATTTAGGACGGAGATGGAAAAGAAACCTAGGGCTAAGGTGTTAACACCAAGCAAATCCAATAAAGGTTGAGTTTCTCAAGGTAGAGAGAAGGCACAATACAATGTAGTCTGGTGGTCTTTCTAATACCTTTAAGTAATTTTAAAATTAGTAAAATTCAGGTTCCAGCAGTTAACACAACAGCTTGTAAAATGACTCTTTATAATGAGGGATCTAGTATGTTCAAGTTAATATATCAGTTTGAATTAATGAATTTTTAATTCAGATTCCTTTTGCAGCTTGAATTCAGACTAATTACAGGTTTTAAATTGTCACTAGTCGGAGCTCAGCCAAGGCATATTTCCTCTCTTCTTTACTTGCACCCTGAGAATTCATGAATCAATTTTTTTCTGGGTCATGACTTTGCCCCACCAGGAGCAGATAAAACCCTTTAGTGAGAAGAAAATGCAGTGGCAGGGATCCCAGTCAGTCAGAATTTGTACGCAAAATGCAAGGAGGTAAAAATGACAGAGGAAATTTCCCAGCTATGAGGGAAAAAAAGCTTAAAAATCACGTATATAATCGAAACAGTAATGAATTTAGTAAATACTTTTAAGCACAGCAGTATCCACTTTTATCCTTGTAATTTAGGATTATTGAATATTTTGGGAGAGGGACTGCCTTTTGCAAACCTTATTTTTAAACAGCAGAGGTCACCTTAGTACAAACCTCTTCGGGGGGGAAATGCTTTCTGTTCAGTGGTGATAAATGAAGTACTTTTAAACGATCAGCAACCCTTCTCTTATTTCATTGAAACTCAAAAATCAAACTCACATGGTTAGTTGGGAATTTTAAAAAGTTGAGCAAAATGAAATTGTTTTAAAGTTCAATTACTTTTTGTTTATATCCATTTTAAAAATGATTCTTTTCCAAAAGAAGAATTATATGAAATAATTTAAGTAATCATAGGGTCTGTTATATTTCCAGCTTGGTTAACAATATTCCGTTTTGTGTTTACTATTAAAAATATCCAGTAACTCATTCTGGCTCAACCCTTATGGCTTATTTTTAAAGCTAATTGTATTTATAAAATATACCTCTTAGGAAGGAATAGCTAATAAATAGCTCACTAAATGTAAAATCTTCCAAAAGGCAAAAAGTAAAAAGTTATTAAATAAAACTTCATTTAATAAAACATAGATCTGTTTAGATAAATTGATAATATTCTCATGTTTTGTTTTGTAACTTTCATAGCTATAAGCTATAGTTTACCTAATAATGTGCAATAAGCTAGTTTGGGCGTTTGCTTTTCAGATGTTTGAAGACCAGAAGATGTGAAGTGGAATATTTCTGTATTACAAGACTTGATGTAAAAATATTCTTTTTTTAGTAGTCATAAGTTCATTAGAATACACTTTTAATTAATAATTATGTCGGGTTACATTATATGATCTTTATTGAATTCATATTTTAAATAAATTGACCTATAAGATATAATCAATTTTTGATAAGTAGTTCCAATAATCCTTTTATTGCACATGCCAATATGTCATTTTCATGTTATAATGAACAACAATAACTATTCTGACAGTAGGCATAAGATTTATTAATACTCCCTCCTTTCTCTGCCTTTTCCTTCTCTCCCATCAGATGACAAAGTTGTGTAACTTTTACATTGACTGCTAAGACAATTGCCTCTTACAGGGAATGGAAGGGAAATTCAAAGAAATAAAAATTCCCAGGAAATTCTTAAATGCTATTTTAGATTTTAATCACTTTATTAGATTTCTTGCTTGAGTGATTTGTGCAGAAAACATTTTATCTATTTTGTTTTCCTCTGATTACCGAACTGTGTTAGACACAAAAGTCTACTTGGAACTAGCTTACAGTTTAAAGACAGGTTTAATAACAGGTGAACACTGGAAAATATGCAAACAAAATGGCAGACATGAATGACTTCATTTAAAGCATAATTGCTTCTCATCAACCCAAGAAATCATGCAGAAACAGTCTCTGTTTTATCCAGCCAGGAAGAGACCAGAGAAATCACTCAGGCAGAGATACTAAAAGGAAGGTCCATTCTTGGGTCTCAGCCAGACAACCACTCTACACACAGATCCAAGCTTAAAGACAATAGTCCTTAGAATCACAGTTCATCATAACAGATAATTATACAGCAAGTAAGACAATAAGGTTTTTTGGCCTCTGACTATATAGACTAATTGCTGGCTATGGAGCTCTGCCTGGAAGGCATACAGCACAGCCTCTGCAATGTCTTCCTAATATGTGGGGACTGGTGTAATTTGGGTGGACAAGAGGTTTACTGTTTAGTGAATTCCATATGGTGGCTCTTTCTCTTTTGCCGATTTTTTCCCCCGACAGACATATAAGAATTTCAAATGATTCCTGACATATGTACCTGGAGGGAGTTGAAAAGGAAATAATCCTGCCTAGTATTCCAAGGAAGTTTCCCATTGATTTAAAAAAAAAAATCAATAAAAAAGGATGCAAAAAAGTCTGGCCACTTAACTATAGTGTTTAACATTGCACATTTTAAAATGTTAAAAAGTTAGGATATGATATCAACTTTTACTTACATGCATATGGATGTCAGCACTTTTGCTTGATAATATAGGCAAAACCAAGAGTTAACGAACATTGCTTTCGAATATGCACCTGGAAGGAATAAAGTCCCACTCTCGTTTGTGTTTTGTTTTGTTCTTTTTAATCTTTTACAGAATCCATCATGATTACACTTGTTATTTATTTATTTATTATCAGGAAAGATGAGAGGTATCAGCTTTGAAGATATTTATTCACCAGAGAGAGGTCCTGACAAGCTAGCAAGGGGGTGCAGAGACTCAAGAACAGTGATCCTGCCTCTCCCCATCAGAAACAAATATGTCTCTCTTCAATTTGTGTAGCCCCAAACACCAGCCAATTAACTTGAAGTTGAGTTTTGACTCAAACTCGTGACCCTTCAGGCCATAGAGCCCTGTTCTGCATCTGGTGTCATCGAACCAAGTTAGGATAAAAATAATCTCTGCTATTGTTTTTTGTCTGTGTTGCTTTTTCTTTCCTTGCTTTTAAAAATAAATAATGCTTTTAAGACCTACTGAGGTCTTTACGATTCCTAAAGCTTTCTACATGATATTTGTATGTTTTCTCTTCTTTGGAAGGAGAAAAAAGCTGGAACACAATCATTTTTATTGAACAAAGTTTGCAGTTCATTAAAGGCTTTCTGGCTCCCATGTGCAAGTGCTGACCATTACATCACGCGCCCTGAGGGTTGTGCTAGAAAAGAGAAAAGAAGGCGAAATCAGCAAAAATAAAAGAGTCTCCCTGACTTGAATTGAAAAATGTGCTTGTTTTTTGTTAAACACCACAAATTTGCAGGAAGGCTGGCAAGTGTAATAGCATTCTGAGCATATGCTACCTCGGAGGCACAAAGCCCTCGCTTAAAGAAATACACTCAAAACGTACACTTTGATCCCCAAGATTTGATCAAATAAAACAATAGTTTCCAAGCTGTGTCACCTATTACAAAGTTAGTTTAAAGATTCTGTTAAATAGGAATGAATATGTACCACCCAAACCATTTTCATTTCATTCACTTTTTTTTTTTTTTTTTTGTAAAATAATTGTAAAAAATTCCAGTGGAAAGGAAAAGATGGATATCTTTCCAAATAAGGTGAACTGAGGAGCAAAACAAAAAAGAGGGGGCTGAGGATAGAAAATTTACTCTTTTATTCTTTCTTGTTTTCTAAGAATTCAGCAACATTTGGTTATTGGGGATGTCTGGAACTTATGAGTATGTATAAAATCTATGCTCAGACGTTATAAGTAGTATCATAATAGAGGTCTGGAAGTGTAATGAGGTGGATGTGTACAAAAGGGGCCTCAAGTAGTGTCTGCAACCCAGTGGCTATTAAATTCTGATATCATTTTGACCCTAAATAGTGTCTTTTTTTTAATTGAGAATGCAGTGAATTCACCATGCCTTTGTGATTTGATTTTCAGAAGAAAATAAAAGCAAAATCAAGCCCAACAAGGCCAATAACATTGCTATTGAGGCGATATTTTAATGTATTCTTTTATTGTGTGAATACTTTTTTGAAAGTACACAGATCTTAAATATCATAGCTAGAAAGTTGATATGGCTTAGATTTCAGATGATAAACACTACCACACGGTGTCATATTAAAATGTAAAAACTATGTATGCATGCCACAGCCTCTGCCTGCTATGAGTTTGGTTGTACGAATGTTTTTTTGACTTCTAAATCACACATTTGCTAAAATGAGCTCTGGTAGATATCAGTTTGCGCACAGGCACAATGTGTCTCAGTCAGATTCATAAAACAGATAGCTGAACTATACTTTGACTTTTGACATCAACAATCTGACTTCAATATTTCTCCACAAAAAGAGACTCCTGACTCTGTGCTGTTTCAATGTGATGGATAGCTTTTCAGCTGCTGACAGCACTGAACGTAATAAATGCATTCATCAGCATTGGGGGCTGCATATCTCCATGTCTTAAGTTGTATAGCTAGTGGTTTTGAAATGCCACCCAGAAACACCTGCAGCACTGCCCTGTTTCTGCAGAACTACAAAGCCACTGTGAAAAAATATTATTCTAAAGTTGTCTGTATATCAGCATTTCTGTGCTAAACAACCTTTTAATTGCCTACCCTCTAATTTTTCTTTGCCTTGAAACACTTGCACACACATATTTTAATTTAAGCCCCTCTGTTTGACTTCTCTGATCATCTGGGTTTTCATTGTCATTACTTCACAATAATTTAATGTCATATATAATGGCATCAAATTGGGGAAAGCCCTAAAAGCTGCCAATCCAAAGTGATCTGAATGTTCCCGAGTACAAGTCTAGATAAGCTTGACTTGTTTGTGCCAACATTATTCATCACATTCTGTGTCTAACTGGGCCAGTGTTCTCTTGCTATTGCATTTTTAAATCCTCTTTCAACACACTCTGAAGCTTCTCAATCAGTGTGCTTTCTATGCTACAGTTAACAAAATGGTTGCAAGTATACATATGCACTAAAAATAAAAGAAAGAGTATTATGACAATGCTTCCTATACTACTATCTAAACGTTTTACCATATTGTTCTTTAACTTGGTTCCTGTTAAACAAATCGCATTTTGTTTGCCGCTAGAAGAGGAGAGTTGGACCACATGTGCAATTCCACATTGGTTTTACATTTTAATTTAATAATATTACAGAGAGCTAACTACTGTTAATGAAAACTTATTTGTGAGGCTACTCCAAAGTTGATCATATATGTCTTCTTGGGAGGAGAAGAGTTTTATTTTATAGCTAATTAAAAGTTTCTAAAGATGCTGTGGATTTTTTTTTGTGCAAATTAAAATTAATTAGAGTTATTAAGGAGCCATGAAAAGAAGGATTTGAGAAATAGTGAGAAATATTATTTAAACCCTAATGGAATTCAGTGAAACCCACAGGTCTATTACAGGCCCCTGATTTGCCAGGATCACTGCAGGGAATCTAACATTAATAAGCACACTGGTAATTAAATCATTTGTTACTTTGTCTGTAATGTTGTAATGTTTCACTGATACTCTGTCAGAGCTCTTTGTGCAGATCAGAGCTAATCAAAGGTAATCAATTTTCAGCATTTGAGAAATCTGTAAATGATTATACATTCATCAGATCATTTAGTGGAGTGCAAGGAAAGTGCAATGCAATTAATCTTCCTGCATGAGGAGGAATTACCCCCACAGAATTCAACAGTTATAATTAATTTCATTGTCTTGCTGTGAATTTTGATTGCTTTTCTTTGGACTGTATAGTACAAATGATGATTCATTGCAAAGTATTTGCAAAGCAAACACACCAGTGTGCTATGCAAATTAAAGTAGCTGTATAACAGATAGGTTTCAAACTTCCTATTTACTCAGGCTTGTTGAGTACTAATTTGGCAAATAATAATTGCTTGTTAACTTTATACACTCTTCCCTTGAATATCAAGATTGGTAACCAATATAAATAGAAAGCACGTGCTATTTTGTATCTTATGGTATGTATGCAAAATACTAGTTAGCACTTAAACTTGTTCGCTTTACCAAATAATTTAGCCATTAAAAATGGTTATTTACCTCTGAAATCATTTGCTATTTATTTTACTTAAACAAAATAGCAGGAATAGAATTATGCATAGAAGTGGGTGTTGCCTTTCCCATTAATTGTAACTAGAAATGTTTAGGACACTTTCACTTGAGACATTTGACTTTTAGAACCTATTTGTAATACAGAATGTTACTATTTAACAGAAATATGTAATTTTTGGTACATAGTATAGTATTGCTAAAACAAACTCTTCATCATTTACAGATTTCCTACATAATCTCCTTCAGTTTCCCAATATTCTGTACATTTAAAAATATGCTTGCGGAAACAAATATCAATCCAGAAAAAAACTTCATTTCATATTTTGTGATAAATAAAATACTTTTTTTTTTTTTTTTTTTTTTGAGACGGAGTTTCGCTCTTGTCGCCCAGGCTGGAGTGTGATGGCACCATCTCGGCTCACTGCAACCTCCACCTCCTGGGTTTAAATGATTCTCCTGCCTCAGCTTCCCAAGTAGCTGGGACTACAGGCGCCTGCCACCACACCCGTCTAATTTTTGTATTTTTGGTAGAGATGGGGTTTCACTATGTTGGCGAGGCTGAGCTTGAGCTCCTGACCTCAGGTGATCCACCCACTTCGGCCTCCCAAAGTGCTGGCATTACAGACGTGAGCCAACCACACCCAGCCAATAAAATGATTTTTTAAATGAAATGAAAGTTAATGATAAACAATAACAATGTGCATAATGTTAATGCTAACTATTTGCCAAATGACTCCAATTCCTGTAATAAATTAAAACATGAATCATGATTTTTTTCTTTAAATCACTTTGTGAGATCCAAGTCTCTAGTGTTTTTTCCTAAATTAAACTTATCTAAGTGTTAAAATCAGCTGCAATCCTTTACATACATATACATCCAAAAACATGAAACCTCATTTTAATATTTCTTAATCAAGAATTTGAACTATGTACTTGAATCCCAATTGAAAACCAATATAAGATGTTATATTTTCCTCAGATATGTTCTGTGTGCGATGTTACTTTTGTAACTTCTTTGTTGAATGAACATTGAGGAATAAGTAACTTTTTTCACATGTTAATTTTTAAAACTGTGACTTAGTTTAAGTTAGTTCAAACAGTTACCTGTTAAAATCAGAAGGAGTACTATAAGTCTTTTCTGTTCTGAAAAACAGAAAGAAAAACAAAAACCAGAACAAAACTCTAATGGGTTAACTGACTAAATTAACACTTTCCAAATCATGTGAAATTAAAAAGTCAAGATATCATCATTTAAAATTCATGGTAAGGTAAATAATACAAGATGTAGACTAAAATAATGCAAACTTAATGGTAAATTAATACTTTTTTTTTCTGAGAGAATAAATTAAACTGTCTGGAAATCCAAATAAATATTCAAATAATAAATGAAGCCCCAAACCACTATTTTGCTGTCAAAATCCCTAGAGCAAGTATGGGAAAACTCTTTATAGCATCAAATCTGTCATATGCTTTAAAACATTTGTCTAATGTGGGGATGCGACGAATGCGTCATTTAAGATTTTGATAAAAGACAAATATTAAACAAGATAAATAATATACAGGTATACTATATAAAAATTTTCCTATTTCTTAACCATAAATGTATTTATATTATCTCTTTTTTATAGGATTTTAAAAAAATTTATTCGTTACTTCATTTTAATCTTTGTTAATATTTCTCTTTTAATGATTTTCCATTGTTGCCAGCATCATAGCAATCTTGTTTTATAATTCTTTCCAGTTTCCATGTTTGATACACCATGCTGATTTTAGGTATTGAAGTTGGTTCAAGCAATATTATGTGTCAAATATAGTTCAACTAATTTAAAATTATTGAACTATGTTTAAAATTATTTCTGCTAAGTTCAGAAAATTCACTTAAGAAAAACTAGTCTTTTCAATTGATACATTGCCTAATTTATTTCAGGTTGAATCAGCAGGTACTAATTCACTTGATCATTTTGACTAGGTTTACCAGTCAAATCATTAGAAAAATATAGTTAATAGAATAAATAGAGATATAAACACAAGATAAACCGAAGATGGAAAAAGGATTAAATACATAATATAGAATGTTTTCTATGAGGATCACGGGCTTTCGAGTGAAAAAGACTTGGTTTAAATCCTGGGTCAACTTCTTTCAGGTGGTGTGACCATGTGAAATTTTCTTCACATAAACTTTCTATGTCTTATTCATAAAACGAGACCAGTACTCTGTTTTGCAGGAAGTTATTGTATTGGAAATGCATGTTAAACTGACTGGTACATAGTAGGTGCTCAAAGGGTGAAAGCTGTTATTATGACCCCCAGAATGAAGAAAAGACATGTGTTAGGTGATGGTGGCAATAGAAGAAGAGAGAGCCATAACTTTGGGCTTTTGTAGGAATGTAAAACAAAATTTTCCAACATATTGACCTGTTTGTTACAAAAATCAGGCAATGAAAAATAAACTGTTATTGATTAAAGAATTTGAAACACATGGTTTGGGTTGGGGATATAGATGTTATGAAGTTCTTCATTAATTGTTTCTGAAAAGGTTTTCTTTTATTTTTAATTAATATGTTTGAATTACTTCAATATTCTAGTCCTGCATGTTCCTCAACTCACATTTCTTACATATCTACTTTTTAAAAAGTTTCTATAGGGTTCCTGAATTTTGACCTCCTTCTTCAGTTGCATTGTAAGAGAAAAGTTTGAAATGGCAAAAATATTTCAATAATTTCTACTAGCTTGTCTCAGCATTATTTTTAAAGTAATAATAATTAACAAACTTATTTATTAGATTTATCTTTAATTTAGCTAAGCAATTATTTTCTAGGTAGGATTGTAGAATCCAAGACATTCAGAAACTTTTAGTTTACCACAAGTCAATTTGAAAAACTGAGTCAAGGGTCAATATTAAGGTATCAAAATGCAACATAATAATTTTTTAAAGTAAATATATCTCTGGAAAGATAAATTTTCATAATGCAATTTTCCCACAATTCTTGGCTGGCTCTTTTCTAAATCTCCTATAAAGTATAAATCAAAATATTTTGTAAGTAAAACATAAAGCCAGGGCTAGGTTTATTGGAAAAATATGTTTTATTTTTATTTTAGTAACTGCAAATTCAGAACATGTTCCTTATATAGCATTTAATTAATCATTTGATGAGACTTGATATTTCACCCAGTGTAAATTTTAGGCAAGCTTTTTATAACTCAGTAAATATATTTATTAACTAAATATGATTGTTGAATATATGGTTCTGCTGGTGATTTCCATAATCCATCTACTAAGTAAAAACACTGTTTTCTCTTTTCCTATTCTTAATATTCAGAAATTCTAAATTAATTTTGTTGGACATCCAAGTGGCCTTGAGAAATTCCCAACTATAATAATGAATGAAATGCAATTGGTGAATGAGCCATATATAATGTTGACAGATTTTACAAGTGTTATTCTGCTATTTTAAAGCAGCAGTCTTTGAAATTTTCCTTTAATGTAAGATGGAGAGCTATATAAATAATATATCTGACTTAAAGGATATGAAAATAGGAAAAAAAACTTGATAGGTTCTTGCAATATCATAATTTATGTGAAACATGCAAAAAAAAAATGCATACATAGCACCTTTCCTGTCTGGCTTCAACTGCATTCATTTGTTGTCAAAACAAGTTTCCATATTTAACTTCTTTTTTTGATTATGCCTTTTCCTTTATTTCATGGAATGATATGTTATTATCTCTGAAGTGTAGATTTCTGCCAAGTTCTATGCACTTCAGTGTTAAGAGTATGGCCCACAACTCTGGGAATCTTTGTTGAAGCTGTAGAAATAAAATGAATAGTATCAAAGCTTGATGGCATCTGTGGATAGGAAGCTCATTAAAGGCCCCAGCCCTCTGTTTTATTTCTAACCACATTTTCCCTGTGGGATTTCAATGTCTTGCAGGATGAAACCAGCAGGACTCATTACTTACAAAACAATGTTTAGAGTCCTTTCGTGGTGCTGGAATGCTTCTGCCAGTCAGGTAAAGAACCTAGGCCTTTATCCTTTTGGGGACAATGCCGGCCAGCTCACAAACTGCTTGGAAAAGTCATGCCTTTGAATGTAACTGCAGGTGTTGCTCCCCAAAGGCTGTTGGTTGGTACCCTCCTATGCAATGTACAATGGGATAATAGAAAATTCACTTTGGAATTCAAACAAAGTCTTAGAGAAATGGAAATAATAGGAACACGATTTTGAGACTTCCTTAGTTTTTCCCACGAACTATGGACCATGACTAATACCCTCGGGGCAAAAAACATCCCTTTGCCTTTAAGGGATGTATACAATTCAGTGTTTCAGATAAGTAAGTTTCATGACCTCATCAATTTTGTGGCTTCTATTCATTTACCAGAAAATAAATTTAAGCAAGAGAAGAAAGCCATGTTATGGGATAGAACTTTAAGACACCCAATCTAATAAAAGATCAATGCATTTGAATATAAAGTACAATATACAGCTTTTTTTCTCCTAAAAGAAATCATTGCTTTAACTAGATTCACTAAATCAAATTAGTATAGTTCTGAGTGAATTGCCTGTCTCTCTTTGGCAATGTGGCTAGTGGCATTTTGGAAATATTCTCAGAACTTGTAAAATTCCTGCAAGAATAATAAGGACCTTGCCATTGTGGAATCAAAGAGATTCAATCACTTAAAGTAGTACTATAGGCTTGTCAAGTGGAATTGCTTTTACAGATTTGCTGAATAACTCATCCATAATGGCTGAAAATTTCAGCCATTTTGTTAAAACATCCAAGGCAGGAGAGATTAGTGCACACTATAGAATAGCATATGTATAATCACGAAGAAATTTAGACCATGTCTGCACTGTGAAGTACCATTTAAACATCCAAGCTCTAGTCATTGCATTATGGAAAACAATGTGAGCTATCTAAAAAAACGAAGTGTGGTTTGTCCTTTGCTAGCTGATGAGACTTCAATAGCATTTAAGCCTGGTAAAATGTATTTCTAAACAAAGTTGCTATCATTACAGCTTATCCTTACAGATGAGAAGTTCATGTAGAATGTAACTGGAGGGAATATAAAAAACAGTTAAATGTGGCAACCATAGAGAAGTTAATCAGTGAGAAAGTGCTACCCTGGTTGTTGAAGAATTAATATCAGTTAGAGTCCTATTAATAATAATAGGATGAGTTGACAACAAACATCTGAGTTGCTAAAACGAGAAACCGTTAAGCCTTTCTCTTTTAAACACATTGTTGACAATGGAGACATGCATGTTATTTGCCAATGGGTAAGTTTCAACTTGCAGTATTTGTTTTCACAATTTTATCTTAATTCTGAAAGTGCAATCAGCAAATAAACTGTCATTTTAAAGACTGTCCTTCAAGCTTGGTGTGCTTTGAAGAAATGATCATGAAAGTAGCTGCTGGGATAGGAAGAGAGAATCATAATTTAAAACGTGAAATTCATCTCTTATTTTCCATGCAGAAAATGTCAAGAATAGATACTTGATATTGTACAAAGGTGAAAAAAAATCTTAGTTGAGAATAAATATTTTCCCCACCTATATTTCAAATTTTACATTTTGAGGGTTATATTTGGCTTGAGTTGCATATGGCGTTCAGTAGAATAAAAACATGTCTGTAAAAGTCATCTTCAGCTTGAATTTAAATTCATCTGCTTGTTACCTTGTTTAAACAATAAAAAGGGAAAATATTCACCAGGAAAGATGTTTAAATATCAGGATGTAAATAATGATGTAACCCTGTAATTTAAATAAAATTTTAATGGAAAGAAGAGCAGATGAATATCACAATATGTTATGAATAGAATACATGCAACGGAAGGGTATTTCCTATCAAAAGAAAAGTGGTAAGAAATTTAATAGCTATAATTTATAGTCCCAAAACTAATGCATTTGGAATAGGATATATAGAACTCTTTTAGCTTCTCTCTTCCAAGAATCTCAAGAGTCTATACACAGGCAGATTATAAAATTGAGTCAGAAGGATGTTAACACAATCAACAATATATTTTGGTTTTCGCTGTTTACATAGCTTTTGCCAGAGACCATGGAGTAGGTCAGCTGCACTACCAGAAATCAAAACTTTAATTTTAGCACTTTTTTCTGCAACACTTCTATATTCTCCAAAGCAAAGTTGCTAAAAGGATTAGAAAATTCCTCTTAAAAGCACACAAAGCTATTTAGAAAAAAAAAAAAAAAATCAACTAATTAACCAATCTAATGAGTCATTCAATAGTAAAAGCAGGATTTATTTTACATGTTCCAAATATGCCAGCAATCGCTGCCTCTTCTTCCAAATCATATTGAATCCATCTTTACCAAGCTTTCCCATCCCAGTTGGCTGTGCTTAGGGGACTTAGAGAAAGCCAATAAATAACACCCTCTTTTTTCCTCCTAAGTTTAGGATCAATTAAAAGATGGGTAGTAGAGGAAGCAGAAAGAAACTCAAAATGTCAGCTGTATTACTGGTAAATGGTGGGAAATAGGACTTGACTAACAAGTAAACCACTAAAATCATAACTCTGTAAACAAACCTCCCACAGAGCCACAGGCAAAGTCCCATACCTGCAAACATCCCTAGCATGGCTGGAGCCTCTTGACTATAGGAGAGTGAACCTAGACCTATTCTCCCCATTGGCAGACAGATCTGAAGGAGAAAATTGCAGAACCATCTTCCTCCTAAAAGCACCTGCACAGAAGTTGCTCTCCCTCCCCTGGGACCTGAAAATGAAGGCAACGTGGGTCCTCTTAGATCTCTGTCCTTCTAAGAAATAAGAACAAATCAATCAATCAACAAATAAATAAAATAAGAGGCTACTTTTCTTCTCTTCTTAGGAAACAAGAGGAGTGGGGAGTAAATATGCCCTTTAAAACTGTCAGATAAATCTTTTAGTTTTGCTACTGAATTGAAAATCTCATTTGTTTTGTGTACTTATTTTCTCTTTCTTTCCCTATTCTAACTTTATTTATTTTGTGCCTTTTTTTCCCCTTCCACATGCACATTTTTTTCAAATAGCCTAGACTGTTTTATTATGTAGCTGTTTGGGGACTAAAGAGGAAGGTTTTATTTTTTAAAACCTACATATAACTTCTTATTCCTCACTCCACAGTATGGCTTTCTATAAGAGAATGTCTGAGTCAGATGCTGCAGTTAAAAGAGGAGTGATATTAATAAGACCAATGAATTTTCTTTTGAAGGGACTAAAGCATTTAGGTGTCCATATTTATATCTTAATAAATCCTAGTATACCTTTTCATCATACACATATTTTTATAGGCCCTTTTCAGTTTCATTTCCCACTGGTGAGTGACTCCGTTGCACTGATTAGATAAATCAGTTGTTTTACAAACGTAAACTTATATGAGAAGGATGTGGATCCCTACTACTTTAAAAAAAAAAAAACGTGTCATTAGATCAAACCACTGCATGCCAATACAAACAGGCACTGAATAAAACTGATTTCTGGTTTTCACACATAGAGAACCTGTTATTGCTACTCAGAGTATGGTCCGCAGGCTAGCAACGCCAGGATCATGGATAGCTGTTAGAAATTCGGAATGTTGGCCGGGCGCGGTGGCTCACGCCTGTAATCCCAGCACTTTGGGAGGCCGAGGTGGGTGGATCACGAGGTCAGGACATCGAGACCATCCTGGCTAACACGGTGAAATCCCGTCTCTACTAAAAAACGCAAAAAATTAACAGGACGTGGTGAAATACAAAAAATTAGCCGGGCGAGGTGGCGGGCGCCTGTAGTACCAGCTACTCGGGAGGCTGAGGCGGGAGAATGGCGCAAACCCGGGAGGCGGAGCTTGCAGTGAGCCGAGATCGCACCACTGCACTCCAGCCCGGGTGACAGAGCGAGACTCTGTCTTAGGAAAGACAAAAAAAAAAAAAAAAAAAAAAAAAAATACGGAATGTTGTGTGCCATTCCAGCTCTCCTGAACTAGAATCTGCCCTTTTACAAGCCCTTCCAGGTGAGAGGTGGGCACGTTACCTTTAGAGAAGCACTGGTTTAGGTAATTATTATCTCATCTCAAGAAGCTCCCGTTACTCAAACTCTTTTTGGAGCTGTGCCGTAGAGAGGTTATGGGGATTTGTTCTGTTCACATGGTTGCCAGGAGGGTCTTGGTCCAGTAGCTGAGACAGGGGGTGGGTAGGCAGAGCCTTATAAAAGAGGTCCCTGACCCTGAGTTACTCCAGGGCATCGCTGAAACAATGTGAACTGTGGACTCAGACCTGGGGTGAGCCCCAGCTTCACCACTTACCAGCACTGCAAACCTGGTAAGTTCCTGGACCTCTCAAAGCCTCATAATCTTGTGTGTGAAATTAGGAAAATAATACTGATTGTTTAGATTTATTGTAAAGATTACATTAGGAGACATATGGTAAGTGCATGCCATACAGTAGAGAAATAATATATTTTAGTTCCTTTCCCTCATTTCCTAAAAGTGAAAGTTGTCCTTATTTTAATTTTAATAGTCTCAGATTCAGCCTCATGATTCTACACTAGCCAATGGGAGAGGTGGGGAGGGAGGAAGGTTTTCTCCTCCCTGTACAAGGCCCTTCAAGGTTGAGTGAAGATTATTGTATTCTATTCCGATCTACCACAAATAGGTCTCATGCACTGATCACAAACTGTTCTCACAATCATCTTATTAAGTGGAAACTGTTCCTATATCGCCTATTCATAGGTGACATAGAGGCGCAACGGTTATGTAATTACCCAAGGTCACACAGCTTGTAAGAGTTCAGACTGAGATTCAAACCTGTGCTCTTTCTAGGGACCACGTTATTCACAAGTGTGTTAGACATAGAAGTGGAAATATTCAGTCACTTTCTTTCATGTGGTCTTCTTAATGACCCAAGGGTTTGTATTTTTAGGTTAAGGGTAGAATCCAAAATCTGTAAAAAAAAAAAAAAAAAAAAAAAAACCAACAAAAACCAAAAACTGAAATGAACTATGAACTGGCACACGCAGGAGAAGCCGTCTTAGATGTTGGCCTCATTTTTCTAGGTAAGAGTCACACTGTTCCATCAAGCAGCAACAATTTCTCTACACTGAAAAGTTAAGTCACCTCATATTCCCTATTCTCTTAGGAAATAAATAATTCTGGCTTCACATGACTACTTTAAAGAACTCTGGCTCAACAATCAATGGTGAAGGAAGAGAAGATGGAGTCAGCTGCCTCCTTGGCTTTCTTTTGCGGTCAACAGGAGGCTATAACCAATGCCTGTTTACCCATATGTGGAGAATGAAAGTGAATGTGAGCTCATCTTACTTTTTAGACCCCTTTATGAACACCGTTCTTTTCAAATTTTGTTATAGGCAATCATAACATTTATGAAATATGATGTACTTCTGATCTCTTGAAAATTTTAAAACTGTACTTAAGATGATATTATTTTAAAGAAAATCTAAAACTTCTGAATTTAATTGTGTAATTCATTCATTTATTCATTCACTAATTCATTCAAGAAACATATATGGTACATCTTCCTATGTGAGCCTTAGCATAGTCACTGATATAGCAATCAATGAGAAAGACAAGATGTCTACTTTCACAGAGCCTGTGTTCCAGTCAGAGGAGACAGAATTCCTGCTCTAGAGGTAAAGCTGCCCCGTTTCATCTATCTTGATCATTTTTAGCTAGGGGTGGGGAAAAGACATAAAACATTTAATTTAGTGAAAAACACCAAATGTTTTGTAATTACACAAAAAAATAGTTGTAACCTTTCCTGGTGAAAACTAACCCATTACAATATGCATATATCTTACCATAATCAGGTTCTGTCTCAGAAAGCATTGAATGATGATGATAATTTAAATTAACAATATCATTTGTAACTGTATGTAAGGTAAATTGATTAACACCTAAATATGGAAACTTGAGTTTCTAGAAACATCTCAAATAATGTCCAGAAAATGTGGTACACAGCATAGAAACATCTATCTGTCCATCTATTTATCTAACTATATTCATAATATCTAATAAGTTTACTGTTTTTGATACAACTGGATTCTTTGCCAGGTGCCATTACTTATTCAGGTAAATGAATATCTTAGACATCTATACTTCAATAACAACTTTTGGAGAAAAATGTGCCTGGGCATGTTAAAGATTATTGTTTTGCTGTGGAAAAGTAGTATTGCACATTGCCTGAAGAAGGTGCTCATAGTTTAATTCTCATGCAAGACCCTGAAATTTTCTATTTTGAACATTTCTTTTCCACCATTCTTGACATTTGAATTCATCATTCATGTCTGTGACATGTTTTCATATTATCATTTAATACCGATGTCAGTACCAAACAGTAATAAGGGTGCAAACATCTGTTGTTTACTCTGAAATCATTAGCTTCCATATATAATAATAAAAATTTACCCCATTGCAATAATGTTTAAAAAAAAAAACCTTGCAAATATTTTGGACTCTGGTGATACCTTTCAAAAGTCAATGGAAAATCACTTATCACTTATATAAAGTTTGCTTTCTATCTACTTAATCCCAGGAAAATCTAGGATGAATGGGAATAAGTTTCATTGCCAAAGATGTTTATGTTAAGAAGAGCCTATTCAATATATTCTTAAGCCTGCTTGCTGTTGATTGACTTCACTGAGACCCAGAAACAATGCAACTGAAGTGACAAAATCACCTTGACATCTGGTGAGGCAGGTCTATTATTTTATTATTTTACTGTGCTTTCCCAACTTTGCTGATTGTTTCTTTGGTGACATTTAAGGACAAGACACAGCTGATTGATAGTAATGCTGACTTTAAGTAGAAATGGAAACATCTGGGGGAATCACATTTCTTTGCCTGGATAACCTTTATCTGTCCTTTGAAATTCTGCTTAGACGTCATTTTCTAAAGCAAGCTTTCCCTAAACCCATAAATTAGCCTGAGTGTCCCTTTTTGGAACTCACAGCACTTAGTGTGTACTCCTGGTTCAGTGTTAGAATCATATCATAGCTGAAAATCCTCCTTATTAGACTGTAAGCAGAGCAGCACCAGCCTTATTATCTTTGTACTATGGGTATCTAATATAGCAATATACTGCCTGATCATGCATAAAGAGCCAGAATTAGGACACAATGATGAGAGTTAGAAAATGACATCAGGCAATATGTTAGGTAGGCAGAGGATGAACAAGATATTTTGTTTCCCTCAAGATCTACTTGGATATAATCTGCACATAAATAGATACTACCATGAGGGTGTGTACAGGCTACTACAGGGATTAAAAAAGGAATTTAATCAGCCTAAGGGGAAAGGAACGCCAAGGAAATCTTTCAGAAGAGCTAATGTGGGAACCAAGTGCTCATGGATCACCTCAAGCATAAGTGAACAAGACAAATTTTGGAACTGCCAATAGTTAAAGGTATTTTGAATTTAGGATTTTAAAGGTAGAAGATTGTATTAGAAAAGTAAATGGGAGTTAAGACAGGATGATGTAAACCGAAATGCCAAGTACTTAGTTTTGTAACCTGCAAAATGAGAAGTCCTTGAAAAGTTTTAAGCAGAGCAGTGCTATGGTAAGATGTAAATTTGAGAGGGCTAATCTAGAATAGCGTGATAGAAGATGAATATAGGGGTGCACAAACTGTAACAAAGACACAGGGAAGAGATATGACTCCAGAACTGAGGTATAAGAGTCAGGGATAGACTAAAGGTATTTTAAATAGGCAAAATTAAAAGGACTTGGTGAGTTAAAAAATGAGGTGTCTGGTAAGGTGAATTGAGTTTTCTGGATTGGCCATAGCGGTTACAAAGGGGACGTTCATTGAGAAAAGTACACGAGGATAGGCAGGAGAGCTCAGTTTTGTACAAGGTGTGTTTTGGGAGCCTATAGATGAGGAAGTCCAAAAGGCAATTTAGGTATGTAAGTCTGGAGTTCAAGGGCAAGGTCTGTGGTAATTATACAAGTTTGGAATTTGTCATGCTAGTTGAAGTTATGGGGGTTATAGAGGGCACTGATATTTTTAACACAAATCCCTTGAGATCCCTTTTGCCCTTTGTTTTCTATCCAGCTCCTCCACCCCACTCCGTCATGGTTTTGGATCTAGTGGTGTGGAGGGCTGCCCTTGGGTATGGTGGCTGCTTCATCTGCAGGTACGGAGAGCTGGAAGCATCTGGTTATTCCAATCCTAGAAGCAGACATTAGACAAGGATCAACAAGTACAGGAGTATGAGCTCAGCTCTCTTGCCTCTTGTCAGGTGCAAAGTGTGAATTGTATTTTGCCCTCCAGGACTTTACCCAAAATTGCACCTTTGCTTAATTTTTTCCCATTCCCTGTCTTGCTTCTTCATTCCCTTACTAGTCTCCTTGGGAAGAACTTCTCTAATGAATCACTGGAACACAAATTCTCATCTCGGGTCTATTTCTGGGGATGTCTACTTAAAACATATTGTGAGTAAGACCATCCAAGTGGAGTATTTAAAATGGAAAGGAAACATGTCAAAAAAAATCAACCCCCAAAAAACCCACAGGGGTATCACTGGTCAAGGATGGGCTGTGAGAATCATGATCTTGGATTGTGTGATTATAGGTAGGGCCATCTTAGGTGTTGAAAAACGTGCTCTCACACCGAGTGGTTTTTTCATCCCTTGCTCTATTTCTGGCAGGATGAATTCTTGCTGCTGGTAAACGTGAAGAAATGCAGGGTTATCTGATAAGGGTCACAATGACACTGTTAGGAAGGATGCTGATAAATATATCTTGGCCACAATAAAGAATTAATCCTAGACTGGGACCAGTTGGATTTTGTGGATTGCTTAATACATGAGAAGGCATTGTAATTTCACCCCCGTTTTCCACCAGTGTTATGTGGTGACATCTTTCTATGGACATAAATATATAGATCTACATCATTATTTTTAATTACTGCATTGCATAATATAGCTTATATGAATTATGGTTGAATAAATAACTTGTCTTTCATAGATATCTTGTTTTTCCTCATGTTTTTCTTATTATAAAGGATGCTGTGAAGAACAACCTAACACAAGCATCTCTTTTTGTAAAGTTGATTAGCTTCTTCTCAGGGAATATTTTTAGAGGTGGAATTTGTTTGCTAAATGATAGATGTGTTACACATTTGGACACAGGTAGTTCTATAAGTTTTTTAATTAACATGACACATATATTTGTGCATACAAGTTATAACTTTATTTTCTCATAATTCAACAGTACCTCTATTGTAAACCCCCATTTCCAATTTACAACAGAAAATCTTATGTAATAGTCAGTTTTAGGTTAAATCACTCCAATAAAGTAACCTTAAACTTAGTTAATGTGATTTAAAAATGCCACCATGTGGAGGTTTAAATTTTCTGTTCTGGGCCTGTCTTATTATATCTTCTCTGGGACCAGTTCTTAGTTCCAGGGTGCTTATGCAACTGTCACCAGGGTCTGATCTGGCTCTGAGTTGGTTCTGCACTGGCATTTTCCTCAGATGTGATTTATTGAGACTATCCTTTGGCACTAATGGAATACAGTGTTTCTTCAATGATGACATGTCTGAAGTTTGAATGGAACACTGCTTAGGTGTTTGGCCCAGCTGATTTTTCTGCGATGCAGTCTTGTTGTTCTCAGGTTTCTGGTTGGAACAGTAACCAACTCTGTGTGCCATCATCCCAGTCCTAGGATTCCTCAACTGTCTGCTGGCTCTGTCTCTCAGCAAATCTTCCCATCGCACTGGACACATGGAAACTTTGGATCTCTACACAACAATCAAGGGGAACAAGCAACTGTAGGGAAAGTACAAAGTCTAACAATTTCTTCTTCATGGACCTTTTTGCTCAATCTTTCTGAGGAAAGAGGTAATGTCACTAGGTAATTCTGAAGAGATTGAGGAGAGTAGTCAAGCTTTGAAGAAGCCGCTGAAGAGAAGAAGCTAACTATGGGAAGAAGTGTCAGGCAGTGTTGATAAGCTCCAGACTATACATTTCTAGTAGGCAAACAGGGGCAAATATGTGACATTTTCTCCATCACTGCCCAATGATAATAGCAAAGGGTTGAAGACTGGGAGAACATCCAAGAGAGGTGGGACGGGGAGGTTGAGGATGTCTAAAAATAGTGGGGATAAAACAATGAATGAGCTGGACAGATCCACAGCAGGCTGTGGTCAGATTAGGGGATAATGGGTTCTCATAGTTTAAAGGTAGAAAGTTTTCAGGAGATGAAAAACCTTGTGGGGGAGGTTTGAAGTAAAGAAGTGAAAACTGATAAATTTAAAAAGTCGAATCACCGTAAGGCTGGGGATTTGCTTGGAAATTGAAGCTGGTTAGGATGAAGGTTGAACTTGGTGTGAAGAGCAAGACACATTTCCAGGTTCTAAAGACATGGAGAGAAACCACTGGGAGTTAAATAGAATGAAATTAAGACAATGTGCATGACAACAGCAAGGAGGGTTAACATATATCAGAGGACAAAAGCCTGCAAGGAAAACAGATTTGAGAGGAGTTAAGAAGGTAATGGGCTGAAAGGGAAAACCAGGACAATGGAATACTAATCAATCTCTCCATCTCTCTTCCCCAACTGCAGAGCTAGAAGACATAGATAAGGAAGAGAAGAGCTATTCTTAGGAGAGAGCCAGATTTCAGGTAAGGAGATAGAGGTAGTTCATTTGGCAAATGACTCAGAGAGCAGGAAGAGCGAAGCATGAAGAAAGCGAAAGCACAGCAGAGAAGAAAAAGCTAGTGAAGCTTGCATTTTGAATGACAGGCAAAGCAGAGGGGATTGGGAGAGAAATTTAGTGGACTGTTCTGAAGAGAGCCTTCTGAAGAGAACTTTGGTACATAACCACTTGCTGTCCCTGGCTGAGGTCGTCGGAGTTTGTAGCTCTATTCATTCTCTCTGTGTCCTAGTCGGCAGGCAGTGACTGAGCTTGAGGTTCCAAAAAGAATATTGATTAAAGTACATTTTAAGGTTTACACCAGGAGTTGTGTGCTGCTAAGTGTGAATATGCTTAATGTTTTGAATAGAAGTAAAATTCACTTGTGGGTCAAAGTTGAAATTTGCATGTGAACCTAGCCAAAATTGATTTGAGTTTCTTGGGTTGTGTGATATAATCAGCAAAAATATTATTAAAGCCTTTAAAGTCATTTTTCCCAAAGCAGATGCTAATGGCAGCAAAAGAAGCAGTCTATTTCATCTAGAATTTGAGGATTATAAGCGAGGGTGAGGCGAACAGAAGCCCCGAAAAACATCACAGCTAAATTTGATGAATTCTATTGGTATCTTGTCATCCTCAATTCTTATTTTTTTAGTTAGCATAACAAAACTGAACCCTCAATATCAAATTAGGAAAAGAATTTTTAAAAACTGTAGAGAAAGAAGAGAGAAAGAGAAATGACAGCAGGCCCATTATTTTCTTGCTATCATCCCACTTCTCCAAGAGAGTGGCAGTAGCTATCAGGCAAGTGTAGGTGCTTTTTCATGTTACCGTTCGGTCATCCCAGGGCACAGCTAAAGATATCAGACTGGAGTTGGATCCTGGCTTTGCATTTCTTTTCTGTCTTTAATCAGTCATTTCCTGTTTGGTGTTAGTTAACAGTTCCTTTGGTGGATTTTTTTTTTCCTCTGAGTCATCTTACTTGATAATGTCAGCCATGGACTCACTGGCACATGTTGTATTGTCAATCTGTGATTCTCACTTTGGGCCATTTCTGTTGCTTGTGTCTCTTCTACTTTCAATTTCCCTTTGGTTGCCATCCCCTATTTTAGGAGAACTCAATCCACGTGCAGAGAAATATTATAGGTTAATCTCAGCAGGATGTGTGAGAAAGAGACCTTGGAAACAGGATGAAACTTGGAGTGTCATAATTCTATTTGCAGAGACTTGATCCTTGCTTACATGGACTGATCACAGTTGCTGAAAAAAAAATAACTCTGTGATATTTTCATGGATTCAGCCATATGGCACCGCCCTACCTGAACCATCATTCTGTTTTCCCTTACAGACACTGAGGAATGCAATATGGACATCCCGTCTGACTACACAGTATACAAACTCTTTACCTAATGTTGCAGATGGGTTTCATATATCCGAGGGGCTGTTTATTAATGTGGATATTTTTTCTCTCGCTTATTTACATATTGCTCACAAGCCTGCCTACAACATGGAAATGATTTGCATGCATCTCGTTTCTTAGGAGTAAAAGCACACTCCTACACAATAGGGCACATCATTTCACAGAGAGGCAAGTCATTTTGGGGTCTCCATTTTCATGTTTTGTGGGGGCAGTGCCATAAAAGCACTCTACACAAAGCGATCTCTACCATTTACTTGGAATGTGAGCAAATATAAAGAAGTGCTTAAATGCTTGGAGACAGTAAGGTATGGTAGAGAAGGTGGTAGAAGGAGTGAAGGTATTAGAATAAGGCACGCTGAAGAAATATTCCCGATTTTGTTATTTACCACCTGTGCAGTCTTGGAAAATATTTAACTTGAATCAACCTAATTCCTCATCTATGAAATAGGAAAAATAGCATATAATGTAAAGTTGTTGTATGAATTGGACACAATGCATGTGTTATTAAAAATGAAATTGTTAAAATTATTTAGGAATTATTATTATTATTGTTTTCCCAGGACAGGTATGTTGGTACTTTCAGGAAGTAAGGATGATTTTATTTGATTATTTCTTTACTCCACAATAGTTTTTGAGGTGTATATTCCTATTACCTACGAAAGTGCCTGGAACATGATCTGCCATGTTTATGGATTATCAATGTATGTTAGTTTACTTAATTGTAAAATAGATCCGTCCAAATGAAAAACATATCCCTAAAGAGACATTCATATTTAGAGAGATGGAATCAAAATTTTTATAGATGATTACTGGAAAACTTGTTGGCAGAAAAAGATGGAAAATACATAAAGAAATGTTGATTTTTTTCTTTTTTTACTGTTTACTTGCCTCAAACTCTTTGGTTTAGAAGTGGAAACTTGAAACTTGGAGAATAACAACAACAACAATAACAACAACAACAACAACAACAGAATAGGAACATCATACAAGGCATTTCTTCATTTGTGTATACTGTCTTCCACCAACAGAATGTTAACCTACCTGAAAACCGGGATTTTGTCTGTTTCCCTGTCTGGTAAAAGCCTGCCCACTGCCTTGAAGAGTGTCTTGAACATAGTAATTGCTCAATACGTATTGAATAGATTTTCATTTCTTCATATCTAATATCTAGAGAGTTCATAATAACACACCCTTTCTACTCTTCATACCTAGGATTAGGAAGTCCATTTGTCTTTAAATTCAGGATTTTTAAAATTTCAGTATTTATTTTCATTTTTAACAGAAATATTTATTCTTTGGCCATTAATTTTTATTTCTATCACTTGGCAAAATGGTTATCCAAATAATTTACCCGACATGCCTAAATTTGTTTCAATCAAAACACTTACATTTGGCTACCCATAACAATCAAATTATTATTTTTTATTGTGTTTGTATCTCAGTCATGATATTTCAGTTATTTCTATATGGAGAAGACCGTGGCTAGCACAGCAAGCTTTGTGGAAAAACATGGATATTAATTATTCTCTCAGAAATTAATTTTTTATCAGATAAAACTTCCAGATGGATGGCAGATCATAGAATCACATTTTTTTCCTGCTATCTTATGGCACACTGAAACACTTGATTTGCAAACTGGAACATGATGATCTGACCATGTAATTGTCAACAGCATAACTGGTTATACACCTTATGCCTGGATCCTTTAATTTTCACATTTATTCTGACACATTTAGAAAGCCTATGGTCTGAATTATTCAATTCATGTTCACTGAGAAGTTAGTGAAGTTCTCACCTGTAGTCCCAGCACTTTGGGAGGCTGAGGCGGGTGGATCACAAAGTCAGGAGACCGAGACCATCCTGGCTAACACGGTGAAACCCCATCTCTACTAAAAATACAAAAAATCAGCCAGGCGTGGTGGCATGTGCCTGTGGTACCAGCTACTTGAGAGGCTGAGGCAGGACAATCGCTTGAGCCTGGGAGGTGGAGGTTGCAGTGAGCTGAGAGTGCTCCACAACAGGGCGCTCTCAGCCTGGACGACAGAGTTAGACTCTGTCTCAAAAAAAAAAAAAAAAAAAAGGTAGTAAGTTCTAAAGTATAAAAACTCTAATAGGAGCTTAATGAAAATCAATAAACAAAATCATAGATTATTCCCCAAGACAATTATTATCTTTTTCTGGAACTAGAGTAAGGTTTGACGAAGTTGAATTTCTTGCTCTTCTTAAGTTCTTTTTACAGTAAAATTTCCGGTAAGCATAGCTGGCCATAACATGAGAAGTCAAACACATTAGGAGGGACTGAATGATGCAGCAGAAATGTGGATTCTAGGTCCCTCTTGCCCATTTTTTGGTTGTGTGACCCTGGGCAAGCTGTTTAAACTTTGTGACCACTGATTCCTCACAGAAAAAAAGCAAGGTTTTCAATAAGATAACTTTGACATCCTTTGTGTTTCTAAAATTTTTATAATCCACAAACCAGGTAGGCTAACTCCAAATTATTGAAAAATCAATACATAGTTATATGAAATGAAGATGGTCTTTTTTTTTTTTTTTAAATCACAATGAGCTCTGTGAAATAAAAGCAAAGACTCCTTAGTTTTGTTTACATTTATATGACAAAATACCATCTCAGCGACAGCCTTGTCCTAGATGTTGTCATGAATGAGCAATAAATTTTAAAACGTTTGAGGGGTTCAAAAGATCACTCAGAATTCATTTCTCACAATTTGAGGAAAAACAAACTCTGACAAAAATAGGTTCCAAAGTCTCAGTTAGTGTGCTCTGGAAAATATAAAATATTAAAAAGATAGCAATAGCAAATATACCAGTAATTTATAGATTGTGATAGAACTCAGGCATGTGTGTGGCATATCTCTCTATATTAACATGTTGACAACAGAGCAATAATGATGTTTAATTCAAACAGTCTTTTTATGGCAGGCAGTATGTGAGAAATATTTTTGATGTATTCATCATGTTTTTGTGTTCCGGGATCATCTTGCAAAAGCAGACTTGAATCTTTCCTAAATGCATGGTCCTTCGATTTGAACTGATAGAATATTATGACTTCCTTTGTCTTCTGTTTTGTGATTTTGCCAGTAGTTGAAACAAGGAGAACAATAGAGTGTACATGAATAGAATTGAGCATTACAGAAGGTGTAAAGATACTGAAAGCTGACAAAAGAGGAACACTAATGAACCAAAAAAAATTGGCTTAATTTTTTTGAGTTAGGAATTTCTGCATCTATATCTCTGTCTTTTGTTTTCCTTTAAAAAGAACAAATAGTTTATTTAAAGGGAATTAATTCCTTCACTAATAGCCATATATGATTTATTTAAATTCACATCGAGTTTCTTTAATAAATACCTAAAAGAAAAAGATAAAATGTTGCTAGTCTTTGTGGGGAAAGGGTTCCACAAGAAAAACAATGAAAAATTGTTTATTGATTTCTTATGCAAAATTATTTATTGATTTCTGTGTACATGCTTTCTATACATAATGTGATTCTTTCTCTAGTCTTTGCCATTATCAACCTTTAGCAGAAAATCAATTCCAGCATCAAAATGATCTTTCATAACATACAAGCAGTTTATTCTAGGAATCCAGGTGCCGTGGTCCATGGGAACCTGAATTTTGTCTTAGATGCTCTCCCTACATTTCTTCATCTTTCTGAGAGCACCATGTCGCCTCCTACTCTCTGTTAACTGGGAACTTACTGTATCTTTCCCTGGAGCTCTATGCTGCCAGTTTCTTCAACGAAGTACTCCTTTCTCCAGAAGTAACACTTCAGACTCTTCTCCACAGTCAATCTATTAGTTTGGATATATTAATGCATATTGAAGTATGATTAGCTTTAGCTCTGGTGTAATTTGCATTTTTAATATTAGTTTTTAATCGAAAGGGATTTCTAATTGTTGGATTTGCTTCATTCCCACCTTCAACCCCTGTTAATTTGCCACCTTAAACTTCTCATCCTGCTAATAAAAGACTTCGTTTAGTTATTGTGAATTCCAATATTTGTTGAAAAATAGTTTATTTCTTCACAAAAATATATTTTTCAGGGAGAACTCTTTTTTTTTTTTTTTGAGACATAGTCTTGCTTTGTCACCCAAGCAGGCTGGAGAGCGCAGTGGCACGATCTTGGCTCATTGCAAGCTCCGCCTCCCAGGTTCACACCACTCTCCTGCCTCAGCCTCTCAAGTAGCTGGGACTACAGGCACCCACCACTATGCCCGGCTAATTTTTTGTATTTTTTGTCAGAGACGGGGTTTCACTGTATTAGCCAGGATGGTCTCGCTCTCCTGAACTCGTGATCCACCCGCCTCGGCCTCCCAGAGTGCTGGGATTACAGGTGTGAGCCACTGCGCCTGGCCAGGGAGAACATTTTTATGTCTTTCCCCCTGGGTTTACATTGCCCCAGTTTTTACTTTGATGTTTCTATCTGTTGTTACACTAGATCCCACAGCTAATGGGTCCTAGGTGAAAGCACTTTAGTTATTTGTTCCCAGGCACCATGATTCAACTGCTAAACAGAACAATCCTTCCCCATCCTCTTTCTTTTGGAATCTCTGTAGGCATTTCCAAAGGAGGTGAGAAGACTCAGCATTTCATCCCCAGTTTCTGCCTTCGCATCTGTATTAGTTCACTTTCATGCTGCTAAGAAAATGTGGTGCATATACACCATGGAATACTATGCAGCCATAAAAAAGGAAGAGTTCATGTCCTTTGCTGAGACATGGATGAAGCTGGAAACCATCATTCTCAGCAAACTAAGACAAGAATAGAAAACCAAACACTGCATGTTCTCACTCATAAGTGGGAATTGAACAATGAGAACACATGGACACAGGGAAGGGAACATCACACACTGGGGCCTGTCAAGGGATGGGGGTCAGGGGGAGGGACAGCATTAGGAGAAATACCTAATGTAGATGATGGGTTGATGGGTGCAGCAAACCACCATGGCACATATATACCTATGTAACAAACCTGCATGTTCTGCACCGGTATCCCAGAACTTAAAGTATTAAAAAAAAAAAAAAAAAAGAAAGAAATACCTGAGACTGGGTAATTTCTAAAGGACAGAAGTTTAATGGACTCACAGTTCCACATGGTTGGGGAGGCCTTGCAATCATGGTGGAAGGCAAAGGAAGAGCAAAGGAACATCTTACATGGTGGTAGGCAAGAGAGCTTGTGTAGGGGAACTCCCCCTTGTAAAACCATCAGATCTCATGAGACTTACTCACTTTCATGAGAATATCACAGGAAAGACCCTCCCCTATGATTCCATTATCTCCCACTGGATCCCTCCTCCAAAACGTGGGGATTATTACAATTCAAGGTGAGATGTGGGTAGGGACACAGAGCCAAACCATATTATTGCCTCTCTCTTCTCCAGCTGTGCCTTATTTCTTAGCTTGCCTCCCATCTCTCTCACTTTGACATGGTAATGATGGACCTCTCCTGATTTACTATTTTCCAAAGTGTCTCAGAGGTACCACTTAGGGCAGCTTCCAGCTGCCCCTACATATCTGGTCTTTGGTAGTAAAGTCTCAGTCACTTTCTATCCAGCAGGGGAACATCTTCCTTTCTAGGTCCAGATTTTGGTGAGGCTAGTGGTCCCACGTTAGTGAGAATAGGTCCAGAATAACACTGAGCTTTCAGTTTTACTGCACCAATGCTCTGTACCTGAAACTCCATCCCATAGATGTGGTGCTGAATTTGCCTGGCAACACCAGTGTTGAGCCTTACTCATGACACTTTTTCTCTTAGAGCACTCATTGTTTCTGTCTGTCGTCTGGCCTCTGTTTTCACCCCCGTTAGTCTATAAGACATATTAGTATATGTTTGGAATCCTGTTGAAAATTGGGTTCAAGTTCTTCCCCACAATGTTCAGGCAATGGCTTACAAATCAGAGGATGTGGCTGTTGACCTCTGCTTAAGTTACTGTAAGCGGATAAGAAGGCTTTGTCTTACCAGTGTCAGCTCCGACCCAAATAAATCATGTTACACCACATTTCTTCATTTGGTCAGACTAATTTATTTATTCAGAGTACAGAAGGGAGAAAGATCTTTTTCTTCACTGTTAGTCTAAATATTATATTAGCTGAGTCGCCTGCTTTGTTACTGGCTTGGGGAAAGTGAATGGTAGGGCATGTGGGAGTTAGCGCGACTCCATGTTTTTATTATAAAACATCAGTTGTACATTGTAGAGCAAAGGATAAGAATGGGGTGAATGGAATCCTCCTCCATAGCCAGGATCTGATGAGAAAAAAAAAGGGGGAAACATAGTAAATATCAAATAGGTATGACTTTAGAAACAGGAAAAGAAGTTTTGCAAGCAGAATAGAATTTTGTGGCATTCAAAGATGGAAAAGAGAAAATTTAGAAAGCTGCCCTGAGTATGAGTTTGGGAAACAAAATGAAACCAGAGAAGGTTTTCGTAAAATCATACCCCCAAAGAGCTTCATCTCCATCAGCAAGTATGAAATTGACAGCAGCCTAAGAAAGCAGGGCCCAAGGAAAAAAATCTGGCTGGCTAGAAATAGAAGTCTCCAGTGGTAACCCAGAATATTAAGAGTAAATAGAGGAAAGAGGCTTTAAAATTGGAACTAACTATTCCTTAAACCTACCTATTTTAAATTCTTTTCTTATTTTAAAACCTTTATACCCCAAATTTTCTGGACATTCACAGGGAAGCTGGTGTTTACTGACTTGCCACATTTGGCCACTGGGCTGCAATGGACACCATGAGAGAAAGGAAATATAAGTTACAGAAATAATTTAGCATGAAGAAGTGGGCTTTGAGAAAGGGAAAGGTGTCACTAGTCCTCAGACACTGAGATGGGAACTCTGATGTTTGGGTAAAACAAGAGGTTCCAGGGCAAAATGCATATATACAAAATCTCCTGCATACATTACAATAATGCTCTTATTAATCTATAAAATCTCTGTGAATTAATAATTTGTCTCCCTACAATTTTCTTGTGATATTAAAGTACTCATTTTTATATAACCTTCAGTGAATTTTTACCCTATAATTAAATGTTGGTAAATGTGGTCAGAAGGTAATCATGACCGCCACAACCAAGAACAGGAAATTTTAAGATTTTAATTTCTTTAACGAGAGATTACCCAACCCACAGAATGTATTTCTTCAAAAATGATTTCTTTTGCTAAAAATTTAGTGAGGTTATTATATGCATATATGTGTTGCCAGAGAACGGTTATTAATAATTAGAGATCCTTAGGTCAGGATCAATACAAGTTTCAAGTAATATTGTTTCATAAAAGGCCTTAATCAGTGAGTTATTTTCCTGCAAGTGGTTCTGGAGAGTCTGAAAAACAAAGTATTGAGTGTTCATGAATGTGCCTCTGATTATAGTCCCTGTGTAATTGTATCAGTGTTTCAAGCCAAGAATTACAATGGTGGGGATTATGTCATAAAATTGGTACAGGTCGGCCCGGTGTGGTGGCTCACACCTGTAATCCCAGCACTTTGGGAGGCCGAGGCGAGGGGATCACCTGAGGTCAGGAGTTTGAGACCAGCCTGGCCAATATAGCAACACCCCATCTGTACTAAGAACACAAAAATTAGCTAGGTGTGGTGGTGGGCACCTGTAATCCCAGCTACTGAAGGGATTACAGAAGGCTGTGTCAGAAGAATCACTTGAACTTGGGAGACAGAGGTCGCATTGAGCAGAGATCGTGCCATAGCACCCCAGCCTGGGCGACAAAGCAAGACTCTGCCTCAAAGACAAAACAGAACAAAAAATTGGTCCAGGTGTCTTCATTCTCCAGGAAGGTTACATCTTGGTGTTTCTATAATATGAAAGCCTCCATATCACAGTGATGTGGAAATCAAAGCTCTAACCTGGTTGTCTTCTTTTTTTTTAAATTATACTTTAAGTTCTAGGGTACGTGTGCACAATGTGCAGGTTTGTTACATATGTATACATGTGCCATGTTGGTGTGCTGCTCCCATTAACTCGTCATTTACATTAGGTATATCTCCTAATGCTATCCCTCCTCCCCCCCGACCCACAATAGGACCCAGTGTGTGATGATCCCCTTCCTGTGTCCAAGTGATCTCATTGTTCAATTCCCACCTATGAGTGAAAACATGCGGTATTTGGTTTTCTGTTCTTGGGATAATTTGCTGAGAATGATGGTTTCCAGTTGCATCCATGTCCCTGCAAAGGACACGAACTCATCCTTTTTTTATGGCTGCATAGTATTCCATGGTGTATATGTGCCACATTTTCTTAATCCAGTCTGTCACTGATGGACATTTGGGTTGATTCCAAGTCTTTGCTATTGTGAATAGTGCTGCAGTAAACATATGTGTGCATAACCTGGTTGTCTTCTATTTCAGAGTAGGCGTAAATAGTACTGCCCTTACTGTGCTAGACTTGTCTGTAAATTGAATAGATTCAACTGGATCTTTAAGGTCATTTCCACTTCCAAATTCTGTGACTTTTGGCCTGAATCTTTGCACTGACTTTATCGTTACTTGGAGTTGGGATGTGATGGTTGACTTGATGTGTCAATTGGCTGGGTTAAGGGATACCCTGATAACTGATAAAGGAATATTTCTGGGTATGTTTGTGAGGCAGTTTCTGGAAGAGACTGACATCTGAATCAGTGGGTTGAGTAGAAAAGATCTGCTCTCACATAATGTAGGCAAACAGCATCCAACTGGATGAGAGCCTAGATAGAACAGAAAGACAGAGGAAAGGCAAACCCTCTCACTCTTTCTTTTCTGAAGCTAGGGCACTCTTCTTCTTCTGACTTTGGATGTCAGAATTCCAGTTTCTTCTACCTTTAGATTCCAGCACTTGCACCTTTGGACTCTGGAATCCCTAGGATTTTCGGCCAATAGTGTAAGTCTTCAGCCTTGGAATGAGAGTTGCAGTATTGGCTTCTCTGGTTCACAGGCCTTCAGACATGAACTGAGCTATGCCACCAGCTTCCTGGGTTCTCCAGCTTGTAGACGGCATATTATGGGTCTTCTGAGCGTTCATAATCATGAGCCAATTCCTCTAGTATATAAAAGGGGATTTCTCTATACACATATATCCTATTGGTTCTGAATTCTCCTATTTTTTTCTGGAGAATCTTAATACATGGAGACCTTTAAAATATTGAACTTTTCGATCCAATACTTATTGAATTTTATATCATTTTATTAAATTTCTATAGTTTAATACCTATTTAGTATTAATTTTTTAATTTGATATTTTAGTGTTTTATTGTTTGCTGAGGACAGGAAAGCCAACATGGTCCCACACTGCCAACCTCTCTCAGAATTTTCAAAAGATTTTTCTGTTGACAGTCTAAAGTTTTCTAAGTTGACACCATGGCATACCTCATGGATTTGACATCTAGAATGGATCATTTTTGAGCACTCCATCTTCTATGTGACAAAATTGTTTCCAGCAATAATCATGAAAGGAAGCAAGTAATAATAATCCCCAGAAAAGAAATGCAGATAGATTAGTAATTCTCTTTATTTAAATTTCATATGTATATAATGCCACTTAAAAATTAATATTAAAAATAGGCCAAGTGCAGTGGCTTATGCCTGTAATCCCAGCACTTTGGGAGGCCGAGGCGGGCGGATCACAAGATCAGGAGATCAAGACCATCCTGGCTAACACAGTGAAATCCTGTTTCTACTAAAAATTCAAAAAATTAGCTGGGCATGGTGGTACACGCCTATAGTGCCAGCTACTAGGGAGGCTGAGGCAGGAGAATTGCTTGAACCCAGGAGGCAGAGGTTACAGTGAGCCGACATCGTGCCACTGCACTCCAGAGCCTGGACGACACAGCGAGACTCTGTCTCAAAAAATATACACATGTAAGAATAATAATACAGGTATTACAGTACATAAAAGGAAAAATGTTATAGATTAGCACTTTTAATTACACTATTGTGTCTTTTGAAAAGGGGAATTTATATTTATAACGTTCTGTTTCAGTAATAATAACTTCATAATTTTTATTTCCAAATTTTAACTTCTATACATTTTTCAAGGACTTTGGAAAAATTAATCTTTACTAGTCAGATTAATTAATCCATCTTTACTCCCAGTAGATAGAACATTTTTCTTACTTTTAATTAAAATCTTTTCACATGAAGCTACAGATGTATAAATATGAAAACTCTTAAATATAAGGATAAAATTGTCAGTGATTTACAAAAATTCTATTTCTTGAAAAATTCCAGAAATTATAATACTGCCCATTTCTTTTTTGTAGAAGAAATTCTGTGAATTTCATTATTGATAGTGTTTTAGAATTGCTTACACATGGGAATAATAAAAACAGACCGAGTTTTAGTTGGCCCTGCTCCTGTTTTAAAAATGTCTACACATAACATACCTTTGTGCATCTGAAGTCCACCACTCTTATCACTTTTCACTTGATTTTTTTCTATAACTTTTTAATATCTATACATTTTGTTTATTCTTCTAGTCTGGCCAGGCTAGAATACTATTACATTGTAACAGTGATAATGAGCATTTCTGACTGGATCCTGACTGATACGAAATTGTCTCTAATTTTTCTATTATATATCTTTTTGACAGCTGTTTTATAAACAACCCATTGTTTACAAGAAGATTCCTTATATTTCGAACTTACTCATTTTTTAAAAATCGGAATTGCCTGTGGAATTTTACGACATAAATTTCTGTATATAGTGTATATCATTTGACTTTTATCCTTCTACTTATAAATTTCACATTAATAAGTTTTTTAAAGTTTGAAGCATCATTTAACTTTTGGAGTAAAAGCTACTTTTTAATGATGTACCATTATTTTGTATAATGCTTTTAGATATATGCTGGCATTTTGTTTAAAAACATTTGTAAATAGTATAGGTCTAGAGGTCGTTTTGTGTGTGTTACTCTTAGTTTTGATATCAGGATCACAAAATATCATAGGATGAGTTTGGAAAGTTGTTTTTCATACTCTTTAGGAATTTACATAAATAGTCATAGTCTATTCCTTGCAGGCTTAGTTATTTTTTCCCCTTTTTAAAAAACAATATTTATGTATTTTGGTATCTTACTTATATTAGTCTCAGAATTATTTATGATAGTATAATAGTGAGCCTATCTGGATTTTAAAACATAGATCTGTTACCCCCTTCAATGTTTCTCTTGGAGACATTGTTTTAATTCTTTTAAAGTTATCAGTTCCCTCCATTAGCACTGTTTTATTTGCAGTGGGGTTTAGCTCTTTTCTGTATTAAGTTTACTTTCTCTGTTGCTGGTGGTTTTCCTCAAATGCCTGCCAATTCTTGGTTATCTCTTTTCATGGGTAAATGAGGTTCTAGGTTGAACAGTATTCGTATCTGAGACAGAGTTTCAAGATATCTCCAGACAGAAAAAATGTTGCTAATGGAATTTGAAAGCCTCCTCATCACTTCACACTTTTCACTCTCCAACCCTGAGAACAAACGGGCCCTTAGACAGTTAGAGGGAGGATTTCAGTGGATAAAAAACAACTACGGCTTCCTGGTGCAAAAGTATTCATTCTTAAGGATGAGAGTAAGTAGTGGGGATCCATCTCACCTCTGTGATGCTGAAGACCTACACCATTACGAAAATCTAAGTTGAATTCATCTTTCTTTTTCTCAGTGATTCAGAGAAAACAGGATTTCTAGATGTCCTTATACATAAACATGGAGAAGAATTTTCCATTTAGGTTGACATATCCAAACCTAGGCACCTGCCCTTGGAAAAGGAGTTATTTACAAATTCTCTGTTGTTCCAGATAGAACTGCAACCTATTTGCTACAAATCTTCGCTTAATGTCTGTGTCATGGGATATATAGGGGAAATATATTAAAAATAAAAAAATTAAAAAATAATTAAATCAGGGATTTCCTTTGAATTGCCTGGAGAGGAAGACTCATCATGTGGAGACATATTACAGTCAGTCCTCTGAGTCCCAATCTGTGCCTTTAAAAACATGAGTAGTTCCCTAGGGAATGTGAGATTCATCTTTTTTAAGGTGAATGTCAGCACTAGATGAGACCTCTGTAGAGGCTGCGGAATTTACCTAGAGTTGTTGTAAAGCCACTGTTTAACATTTCAGATGGCTGTGAACCTGACTTTTACCAGAACATCCACAAAGACATCTGTGCAACTACATTGGCCAGTTTTTACATTTTTGTGGATGCTAAGGTACCAATATTGATTATTTCACCAATGCCATCCTGTGTCATTAGTGTCTTAGAAATCTTTCATTCAAGCAGGTATTTTAGATTTTTGTCCTAAAACTTGGACAATCTGGCACATGTCTCTCAAATACTGGCCTAAAACCCTTGGATCTCTCTTGAGTTATTCACTGACTTCTAAAAGATGATGAGTTCTTTTCTAGTAAGTTCCTAGGTCTTTTCTGCAACTAAACCATTGGCAGATCTATAGAGTTTCCAGATACGAAGTTTTCTTAGTTGTAGAGTGCAGGCAGTTTAGTTTGCCTAGCTTGGAACCAGACAAAAGGATGGCTAAATAGTAGTGAATAAATAACGTTCTGTTTTTAAAATACGGGGCTGGAGTAATGAATACTGATGTTCATGATACTTATCTTTTATAACTTATATAAAAATAACATATTCATTCATACATACATATATAATATTTCAAAAATAAAAACAAAATAGGCTAAATGAACCAAATTTATATATCATTCTAGGACCTCTTCTTACCCCTTAGAATTAATTTTTGAAATTACATGTGTTCAGACTATGACTCTGCAGATAAGTTTATGTAAGTGATGGTTAGTTTATATGGTACACCTTGAGAAGTCTATTAAATTTCACCTATTCTTTAGGTTTCCCACTCTGTTTTATATGAGAGTTCAGAATTATTCTACCTTAAACTCACCTCTCACATGGGCATTGCCACCAAGAGAGGGAACTGAGGCTGAAGTTGACCCTTTCTGTTTAACAAATGGTTAATGTATATCAAAACTACTTTTGTTAACTATCGTTTTGAAAGAGGCCCATTTAGGAAAGGTCTGAGCCTAGAGGGGCATAGGAGGAGCAACATAAGCCTGTAGGTTTCAGGGGAGAGAGGCACAGCGGACAAAAATATCTAGTCCTAGTTGGCTGGGAGGGAGGCAGGAGTAAGAGTGCCTGGGAAGGAATCCTGTGAATTCTATTTCTAAAAAGTTTCTTGGCCAGGCACAGTGGCTTACACCTGTAATCTCATCACTTTGGGAGGCCGAGGCGGGGGGATCACCTGAGGTCAGGAGTCTGAGACCAGCCTGGCCAACATAGTGAAATAACCCCGTCTCTACTAAAACTACAAAATTAGCCAGGCGTAGTGGTGCACGCCTCTAATCCTAGCTACTCGGGAGGCTGAGGCAGGAGAATAGCTTGAAACCTGGAGGCGGACTTTGCAGTGTGCCGAGATTGAGCCACTGTACTCCAGCCTGGATGACAAGAGCGAGACTCCATCTCAAACAAACAAACAAACAAATAATAAATAAGTGAATGAATAAATAAATAAATAAATAAATAAAGTTTTCTTACATCCCTGTCAATGCATCATTGCTTTGGTTACTCTTTCATCATCTCTCTGTCTAGATTATCACTATTATTTCCTTATTATTCCCCCTGACTAAAGTCTCCACTCCACTCTCGTCCATCCTCCGTGTTATCTTTCTTAATCACAGGTTGGAGCAGCCATGTTTCTTCTTAAAAACCTTCAATGGCTACCCATTATTACAGAATACTACAGAATAAAGTTCAAAGTTATTGAAGTGACCTCATTCTGTCTTTTTAATTCAATTTAATTTTATTTTATTTTCAGTATGTGCTCGTGTTTGGGAGCTTATTCTCTGGAATCACTGGCTTCAGATCTTGACTCTACCACTTGACATGGGGTGAGACACCACGTCCTTCTCTCTCAGTTTCCTCCTCTAAAATAATGACAATAATCCTATTTTTCATGGGTTAGTAATAAAGATTAGTTTAAATAATACTTGTAAAGTACTTAGAAGAAGTGGTACATGCTAAGGACTCATAAGTGTTAGCAATTATTATTAATTATTATTAATAACATGTTTTGCCAATCTCCTAGGCACTGTCTATTCTACCAGTGCCATGATTTTGCTTATTCTATTCTGGGAGTTGAAAATTTAAGTATTTTGTAGGTGTCTGGTAAAGCACAAAAAGGAATCATGTGAATTGAGAGCATATGTCCTTTTCCCACAAAGGCATGCAAATTAAGTTTTTTTTAAATTTTTTTTTTTTTTTTACTGCTGTGCTGACAAAGGAATCATCTCTGTGGTTCATCCTTTACATTTGTGGCAAATTATGACCCATCACCTAAGGTCAACAGTAAATAGTGTCTCTTCCATTGACTTCTTTGACTTCTTCCCTCCTCTGTACTCACAGAATATTCATTCTCCCATTCTATTGCTTATTATCCATTCTACCATAATGCCTATCTTCATTATTGTATTGAATATGTTCATTTTCCCATTGTCATGCTTATTGTATTATCACTTAGTTATTTACATAATTGTCTGTCCATTTGGATTTTTTTGGTCCTTGAAAGCAAGCAAAATCATTTTTCCATTTGTGTATTTTCAATATCTAGCCAGTAATTATTACATTTTTTGAATAAATAGTTATAGATAATATCTAGGAGATTTGCAACATAGAAAACTAATAATAAGTAGGGATAAGAAGGTTAAAAAATAAAACTGATGGGACCATGAAGGTAGACTTAAACTACTTTACATGTTTGTATTGGCTTTGGTTAGAATCTCTCTCATGAATTGTTACCCTTTACTGTTTGGAGGCAAATATCATCAAGGACACATCCTCTTTTAAGCCTCTGCCAATTCAACAAGGCAAGAAATTGATAGAGTAATCAGCTCTTACTTCCTAATGGAGATTGGCTGGTTCTTACATAAAAATTATTGAGTTATCCGTCATTGACAGAAAACACTCAGTAAAGGATTATTTTTGAGATGTGTTAAAGGTGGCGATTTTCTTCTGTTTCATCAAGATAGTTTTTCTAAAACAAAATTGCTGAAACTGAAATGCCGATAATTTACCAAGTTGAAGTGCTTCTTTTTTTATATACAACAAACACACAAGCAGACAAACAGGTAAACAGCTCCCTCCTCCCCACAAACACAGAAAATAAACAAAAAACAAAACCAGACAAACCAAAGCCAAAACTATCAATGGGAAGGGTCATAGCAAGTGTCTTGGATTTGTGGCTACCTCTGTTGGACTGTCCAGACCCCATTTTTAGTTCAGGAGTTCTTGGAAGCAGTGCTCAACTTCCACTGTCCAATCCCCTCAAGACTCAATAGCAGCTTACAGGGGGTTCTCACTTCTTTGTGAGGTAGTGTGCTCTTAGCAACTGGATCTGAGTACCATTTCCCAAAGTAATTTTCTTCCCTTTTGACCAAAGCATGCTTTCTTCTGGTTAATTAAATCACGTGTATTGATTTTCTATCTTTTGAACCTATTTAAACATTTTATCTCTCATTTTAGTGAATTTTCCGATTTTTTATTTTTATTGGGGGAGGTTCTCAACAAATAAAATATTATTTAAGACCATAAATAATTGTGCATTAACAGATGAGTGGATAAAGAAAATGTGTTTTATTTACACAATGAAATATTAGCTTGGTGCAAAAGTAATTGAGGTTTTTGCCATTGAGAGTAATGGCAAAAACTGCAATTACTTTTGCACCAAACTAATACTTTTCAGTCACAAAAAAGGATGAAATCTTGTCATTTGCAGCTGCATGGGTGAGCGTGGAGGACATTATGTTCAATGAAATAAGTCAGTCATATATAGACAAATAGTGCACGATCTCACCTACATGTAGTATCTAAAAAGTTGACTTCGTAGAAGTAGGAAACAGAATAGTGGTTACTAATAGCTGGGAGGGGTAGTGGGGAGAGTGGGATGAGTGAGTGGTCAATGGATACTAAGTTACAGTTAGATAGGAGAAATAAGTTCTAGTGTTCCATTGCACAGTAGATTGACTATAGTTGATAGTAATATGTTGCATGTTTCAAAATAGCTAGGAGAGAGGATTGTAGATATTCTCCCCACAAATAAACGATAATTGTCTGTGATAGATATGCTAATTACCCTAATTTGATTGTTACACATTGCATGTATATATCAAAACATCACACTGTACTCCATAAATGTGTACAATTATTATGTGTCAATTAAAATAAATTTAAAAATTTAAAAAGCATTAATAAAGACAAGTATTGTAAAGGCCTTTCTTCTTTTCCTTCTTAAACAATTTTTAGCAATGTATTTACACATATTGATATGATGTCACTTAAAAATATCTTAGAATTCACGTGTCATCAAATTCAACATGAAAAAATAGTGCCAACAACTTTTTGCTGATTCTACCTGGCCCAAATTCTTAAGAACTCCAAATCTGATGATATGAATATAGCTTTGACGAAATAAATCAATTGATAACATGATGCACTAGATTAAGAAAAGAAAGGAAGAGATGTTTTAAATCCCTCTTTTTTTTGGTGTTTCTAATAAAGCTCATTTTATTTTTTCATCTGCCTGAAACATCCAGTTCTTCCTAGAAACTTTGCTGTCATTGTAGTACCTGCAGAGTGATACCACTAACAGACCTGGCTGTTTGTTTCTGAGTAAGAACAGCTGTGCAACAGACTGTCTGAACAGTCCCCATTTCAGGATGCAGCACAGATCTCTGACACTGAGGCAGCACCACACCAGCTGGCTCTGCGCTCGGTGCATTGCTATTCCTGGATGATTTACCTGTTCTCAGTCCTGTCACCTTACTGTTTCTGCCATCTAATTAAGAACCCATGTTATTGAATTCACTCTGCTGCAAATTAGCAATCCTATCTGTGTTCTTTCTGAGCCTAAACTGACCATTTTTACTTTTATGATACATGATTTATTTTTAAATTCATACAAGATGCTTGATTATTTATTTGTGGTATATTTTAGCTCTCTTGTGAAGTCTCGATCAGAGTAATCCTCTTCTAATGTATTCATATAGCGTGAAGATCTAAATTTCCTAATCAAAATCATGTCAGCAGAAGTAGAGCTGCTCTTATGATAACATTTTAGTCTAGAAAATGATTTTCCTTTAAAAGGGATTCAATGGACATGATGACATAAAAAGAAGTGGCAAAATTACACACAATCAGTTCACATAATCAAAACAGCAATGTTTTGTATTCAGCAAGGATTTCTTTTTACTATAATAAATGGAACAAAATAGTCCTTTTGGAATTCTGCAACCGTGTTATGGCTACAAATGAAATACTACTAGCTTCCTATAGGATTAAGAACAAGCATTTTAAAAACTTTAGAGGAAAGGATCCCATTGAGATATAGTACCTAAATATACATTTGGATAACATTTCATCACTGACACTGGTGCTCTACCTTCACTTCAACTTCATTAGGAACTCACTATTAAACCAAGATTAGTTTACTTTTAAAACAGGGAAATTCATGCAAGCAGTTCAAATGGTTGCATTTTGATCCTAGTTTTCTGGAAAAGAACTATTATGTTATTCTAGTATGTGCTGTGGAAGTGTACACGATCTATGGAGCATTTCTGGATTCATCAGGAAAAGCTGGTACTGTCTTGAGGAATGCTTTAATAGCCTTTGTGCATATTCTATCAGTATAGTATTCTGAAAGTGTATGTTATAAGATGCATTTAGTTTCTCAGAAAGATTAAGGTTCTGTGCAAACAAATATCATGTATTGTACATCTTTATAATCCTTGAATCTAGAGTCTGGAAGCCTGACATATGGTAGGTGTTCCAAAAATGATTGTTGACTAACTTCATGGAAGCTGAAGGGACATTAACCAGAACTTATATGAATTAAGATACTAAGTTAATTGGCTTCATATACTATAAAATTATAGTCACATCTAAATCCCCCAAAAAGTAGTCAAGTCATTTACATGAATAGATGTCCATATTTATAATCCTGCTTTTTAAAATTCAAGGATCTGTGAAAATTGATCATATGAGTTGGAGACTCAAGTCTTATCATACTCAAATAAAAAAGAGTTGAGAAGCCAGCGGGGGAAAGCATTCACGGCCCTTAACATTGCTCCAAGAGTGTAATTTTCTGCAAGCCTGGTTGCTAGAACTGCATGCTGTAACCTGAAACAGTTTTACCTAATGGCTTCTGAAACAACCTGCTACAACTTTAAGAGTGGTTTTACCCAACATCGTCACTCACCAAACAGAGCTCTCCTTTTTATAAAACTTCCAAGCTCCTGTTTGTTCTTTGGACATACCGAAGACCACCTGGTCTGTGTGTATGCCCTGAATTATGATTCATCTATCCCAAGTAAAATGTTAAAATTAGGGATTTCTCTCTACATATTTTATTTGACATTGATAGATCTCTTGATTTGTAATCACAGATTTATATATGAATTTGATTTGGTCGGGCAACCACTTCCTACTGAATGATCGAATTATCCTTTGGTCTTTTAACAGTTTTGATTTTAAAGAATTTATTTACATAGTTCATTTCTTCATTTTTTACCATGAGCTACAACAAACTGTGTGTGAATTCTGGAACCATTACTTTACGTACTGCAGTAGCTATATTTGAGAAGTAGAGATGGAATGACAGAGGAGCTGGAGAATTGGAAAAGTGTTGAACATATCTCTCAGTGGTCAGGCTGCCTTTATTGTGCAAGGAGTTACTTCAATCCAGGACAGATACATACTGCCACAGCTGGCTACAAAAGCTTTTTCTATGAGTCTGGAAATCATCAAGAAATTTTAAAAGAGATAGAAGAAAACACCATTGGAAAAGGACTTTTTTCTCCAGAGGACGGTCGGCCTCACTTTCCTTCTCTCAGAAATGATTTCTTTCTTTCTCAAATCACAACGGTGTGAAGAAAAGAAGACTTTCTGCTTTGTAAAGGCAAACTATATAGACACATAAAGATTCATAGGTTGGAACAGGGTAGCCTGCTAATGGGAAGTTTTCAGAGACTACTTTGTGAATTGACTACAATTAGCATCATAACTGGCTGAAATTAAACCGGTAAGTTTATAGCATCTGGGGATCTAGGCAAGGTGGTCAACAAGACAAAAACATAAGTGAACAATAAAGTTATTGTTGACCAGGAAGATCATTGGTTTTGTAGTCATTTGGAGACCTCAATGGAGAGTCTAAAATGCTAAGGAAACGGCTTAAAATATGGCCGAAGAGAAAAGAAACATTAAGAACATTGAGAATCTACGCTAACAACAGCATATAAAAGAGAAAGCAGAATGTCAGGAAATGCACACGGTGAAGAGGATAAAGAAAAACACACTAGTAAGAAAGTGCTCATATTGTAATGAAAGATCTCTGTGAGTGCATAGAGGGAATCTGAGGTCCTTTACTGCTAACAGGAAATGTCAGCGTAGGGCGCAAGAACTGGACCACATGATTTGGGAATAAAAAGGAAGAAGGTAGCACAGGCACAGTGGCTCATACCTGTAATCTCAACGCTTTGGGAGACCCAGGTAGGTGGATCACCTGAGGTCAGGAGTTTGAGACCAGCCTGGCCAACATGGTGAAACTCTCATCTCTACTGAAAATACAAATATTAGCTGGGTGTGGTGGTGCATACCAGCTACTCCGGAGGCTGATGCAGGAAAATTGCTCGAACTTGGGAGGTGGAGGTGGCCGTGAGCTGAGATTGTGTCACTGCACTCTAGCCTGGGCAACTGAGACTCAGAAAGAAGGAAGGAAGGAAGGAAGGAAGGAAGGAAGGAAGGAAGGGAAGGAAAGAAAGAAATGTAAAGAAAGAGAAAGAAATAGAGAGAGAGAAAGAAAGAGAGAAAGAAAGAAAGGAAGACAGACAGAGAGGAAGGAAGGAAGGGAAGGAAGGAAGGAAGGAAGGAAGGAAGGAAGGAAGGAAGGAAGGGTAAAAGAAGCTTTATTAGGTCTAGGGAAGGGAAATGAAGGTGGATAAAATAGGACAAAAGACAGGACGAAGGCACGCATAGTAATTCTCTGGAGGGACAACATGTGTTTTCTTTCTTTTTTTTTTTTTGGTTTATTATAGTAGAAACTTGTGGTTTGTCTTTGTGCTTTTTTCTTAATATTTTTGAGTTCAAAAGAGCTTCTAATTCATATTTTTTGTGACCCTCATTTAATGTAAAAATTATATTTAATTATATTTTGTATCTCTTTGCTTAAATATTCTCAATTATTATAGATTAAGGTAGACAATTTGAAAATAAAAGTAAAAACATGTGTCTAAGTTAATTATATACATAATATCATATTATATACATTAATACATTACTTATATACATATAACAATTTCTTTAAGCACAAATGTAATTCATTACACATTTATATTTTATATAAAATTTATAATTAGGTATAAATATAAATATGTACATGTATTTACTTAACTGTTAATTTAGACATTTTATAACTAATTATAAAGAGTTATAAAATATATTTATGTACTAAAAGTTTTATTTAGTTTCTGAAATGATCAGATTTTTTTCTCCTCTAAATCCTAAAGAACTCCTTCAAATGTTATAAACCATGCACAACTGAACTTATGGGGAATGCAACCAACATTTGGCATCATTTTGGAATTTATCCAAAATAAAGGCCAAATTATTACACTTTACGTTATCTATCAGGTAAAAGGATGCACAATGCTAGGTGAGCCTCTCTGGAACTAGAAGCATCACAGTCCACACATTTGAGTGTTATTTTAACCTACATATTGATGTCATAAAATGCTGCTATTTGGGGCTCAGTAATAGGCTCTGCATCAGTTCTAAATTTTGGAGGCTTGCCACTTTGTCTATATGTTCTGGTAAATCCCATGGTATTAGATATATCAGTGGCGGAAGCACGGCATATAGGTTTTATATGCCCCAAAGGACAAATCGCAACACAGATGGCAAGGGTTTTAAAGTAAGGGCATCCCTTTTGCAGTGAACAATTATACACCTTGTGAAAAACAGCTACTCATTTGCTTCTGGTCCTTAGCAGAGAAGATGCCCTAGCTGGTTGGTGAATTGAGCCAGCTAGGACTGGCCATCTGAGAAGGCCTGACCTGTCAGCATTGTCTATTCCAGAGGACATTGCCTTGCGCTTGACTCTTTCACCACTAGTCTGATACAGAGACAAATCTTGAAAAAATAATTTTGAATATGCTAAGTTGAACCATATGAAAATTGTTGGGATTTTTGCAGATAAAAATAATATCACTAATTTCATATACTTCAAACTAGCAGAGAAAGATTAACTGACATTTATTCAGTGCCTAGCATATGCCTAAGATATGATGCCTTCCTCTTTCCCTCCTTCCTTCCCTATTCCCCACTTCCTCCCTCCCTCCATGTCTCCCTCTTTCCCTTTCTTTCTTCCTTCCTTCTTCACAATGTATTTTTCATCTGTTGTATGGTTTGAAACTTTTATTCCTTTTGAGCTACTAAACACATTTATATTTTTGCAGCATATACTGTCTTGTGTTTTGCAATTATGATTCATAGTTATGATTTTAAAATTGCATGAAAATCATAACCATCTCAGTTTTAAATGGCCAGCTTACACATTGATACAAAACCTTCTTTTAAGAAGTCCCCCAAATATATGAGGCACACATCAATAAATATACTATTAGAAACCTGAAGGCAATAAAAGCAAATGCTAAGGAATTAGTAAATAAAGTTTCCCCGGGTTAAGTATAATTCTAGCCAACAGCACACATTAATGGTTTAGTTGAAAGCCTGCCTGACTTTTGGTTCATTCTTTCTTTTTATTGTTAAGGTGTCCTAAAGACAAAATAACAACTTTCATACCTAGAATTTCCACCAACTAAAATTTTGCACTGCTAAAAATGCACAGAATTGCGGGGGAACTGCCCTTGTCATCTGTTAAGTTATACAAGCACGTATGCTGCTGAGAGTTAAGAAACATCTCTCTTCAAAAGAGAAGGACAAGCTCCAGTACAGGGAAAACCAAACCGTACTATTTTTTTTTTTCCTTCACAAATGGTACAATAAGATTAGCCCAATGATTTTTTATTTAACATAGTCGAACACATTACTAATATTAAGAGGCTATCTTATTCTACTGTATTTGCTATAATAATTGCAGAAATAACTGCAACTAATAAAATATTCTAAAATATCCATTAAGGCATTTATCATAGATGTAGCCTTTTCATTTCTTATTTTTAAAATAAGACCTTAACAGGAAGAATTATATAAGTATGAAGAAAAGAACATTAAAAAAAAAGCTAGTCCAAGTTCTTTTATTTTTCAGATGAGAAAACTGTGGTCCAGAGAAGGGGACTTGATGATGCCAGTGATGGAACCGGGATGAGAACTCGCATCTGCTGATTCCCTTGTGCTTTATTTCATCACACACATGAAACAAGAAGAGAAACGTTTAGCATTCAGTAGTGAGGACCACTTTGAGATTAGTTTGTCAATTGCCATATAAGTATGCTTTTGCTCGGTATATCTGTGTAAAGCAATAGGTACTCCATGTGCTAAAAGTACATGATAATTATGACTTGAGGATAATACAAAGACTGACTGGTTTGTGATTAAACATTTCACATAGTAGGAGGTGCTTGGATATTATTATCTTTAAAACAAATATAAAATTGATTTCAAACTAAAGCATGAGTATTTTAACAAATATATTGAATATCAGAGAGGAAGGAGGAAGGATTTTAGAACAATGAACTTGGAAAATATGATTATTTTTGACATGTTTTCACATTCCTACAACTACAAGTCACTTGATAAAAATGACCTAAAAAGTTTTTCTTTTTTTTTTTTTCTGTGCCATCTTCTCAGCTTCCAACCATGTCATTTTAACTAACAGAATTGCAGCCTATTTGTACTTTTTTCCTTCTGCATCAGTTTCGATTCCTTTTTATATACTTGCTTTTATCTAGGTGTCACATTCTCTCTAAATGATAGATTGTAATCTTAGCCATAGGAAAAAAAAGGAAACTTAGAAAATGGATGGATTTGATTTTAAGAGATGTAGGCTAGGCACGTGGCAGCTACAGAGAAATGAGCCTCTAGTGAATGCTAGCATTATATGTGTTTTATATTAACCCTTGGTTACGTGCATATAAAAATATTTTGTAAGAAATTTCTTCATGTATTTTGTAAAATTATTTTAAAAGTCCTTCCTCCTCAAGTCTCTGAGGATAATCCAAAACATCTGGCAGTTTTAAGGTCAGGAATATGAATTTTATTCTGAAATACATTTCATGTCTCAGTTTAATTATGTGTAAAATGGTCATGTATTCATTTATATATGTAATATAGATATAATTTACTAATGTCATATAAAGGAAATATTTAGCAATGTGAATGAGAAATGAATAAAACTTTCATAGAACTTATAGTCTAATGGAGGAGGCACGGAAGTAAAGAGACAATTATAACATAACGTGACAGACCTTAACCATAGGGGAGTAGAAATAGTGCTGGAGGGAATAAAGTTGTGGCTTCTGTAAAGCAGGGACTATGCTGAAAACATGTTTTGGTTTTGTTAAAAAGAGCATATCTGCTCATTGAGTTGAAGTTCTGTGCATAGACAGATGATTCAAGGATCCTCATTCAATAAATCAGGAAGGCATCATGCTTTCCAGTTCTTATTGACAGTGTGTAAAATAGATTTTAAAAACAGCTGAATCTAGAGGGGGAATGCAGGGCAAATCAAATTATTTAAATGATTTCTCCACCCCAGTGAAGTTTAAAGAACCATATTTAGAAGAAGAATCTAATTTCACATGCAACTGATTAAGTTTTACATGAGTTTGAAAGGGAAATGGTTTGGGGCATGAGAGAAGTCGGGGAAAATGTCAAATTCTGCTGAACCAGATTTCCCAGTGTGGTTTTATTTTCAGTTTTGTAATGGAATTTCAGAATCTTACACTCACGTTTTAGGTATAACTGTTAACACAGAAACCTATTTAATAGTTATACAAAATATTCTTAATAGTATTAACAATGCAGTTTCTTCATTATTTGAGCAGATGATTGAGAGGTGATTGTTTTGCAATGAGAATCTTCCATAGAATACAATCAGTACCAGTTATTGAGACCTGAGTCAGGCATTGTTCTACATGCCTTATATGTATTCATTCATTTAGCTTTGTAACATCCATAGTAAGTACAGGAAAATGTTATCTCTATTTTATGGATACAAAAAGTGAGGTCAGAGAAAGTGCTTTCCCAATGTCACACACCTAGTAAGTGGTGAAAATTTGACAATCTCTTTAAGGAGTCACTTGGCTATCTCAAATTCAGGAATTTAAATTTTGCATTTAAGCTTCCACAGCTCTATTTTTAACAATAGGCCTAGATGTTCAGAGAATAATTTAAAATTTTTATGTTTTCAGTATACCCTTTATATTAGAAAAATTTGGATTTAATTCTCTGAGTTCATATAACCCCACTTTAAAATTTGATTTTATTTAACCAACAGCAATAGCAAGGAGACATGTACTATCAGACATATAATGAAAATAATCATTAGAAGGAAAATTGACATGTAGTATTTTTAAATAACTCACATTTATTTAGTCTATTACAGTTTACAAAGCACAAATATCTGTCTGTGGTAATTTTACACTTATTCCTGCTACCACATTTTAATTTGTACCAACATCTTGCTTTATGTATCCTTTTACTTTCTCTCCATTTCTTTCCACCAGTTACTCTTTTTTCTATTTTTATTTCTTAGACTCTTTTGGTGAAAATTTAGCTCCAAAGTTCGAAATGAGTAGGGTCTTTTTTTCCATATGCTTAGGTTGGGGTCTAGTCTTCATTCTGGATCACCATTATTGATCCACACAGGGGTTTAAGTTTCTGTCTGAACCTGGGATGGAGACAGGTAGGAAGGCAGAATGAAGTTCTACACACACAGAAGCTTACTGCCTTGGTTGCTACAGACTAACACTCTGCCTATGTTCTTTGTCCCATGTCCCTAGCTTCTAGGGATAGTGTTCTGAAGTGCCCTTAAAGTAATTTTGTTTTAAATCCTGACCTTTCTCAATGTACCACACAACATTCTGATGTCACTTCTGTTTCCTCATCATCTGGCCGGCAGAGTTGTGACAAGTATGTATTTGACAATCAAATGAGACAAGCCCATAAGAGAACTCATTAAGATTTTATCCTGATAATCAGACCTAGAATCTTATTTAAGGGAAAATCAAAAACGATAACAACACACCTATCACATAGGAATCTTAGATCAAAGTCATCCAAAATGCCTTCAAACAAGCCACTTATATCCCCAACTTTTTTTTCATTTTGTAGATCTTGCTGGAGTACACATATGGACTATGACAGAAAAAATAACAGCTAGTGTTTGATAAATTAGTCTGAGTGATTATGATTTACAATAATCCATTGTATAGCTCAAAATAACTAGAAGAGAAAAATTTGAACGTTTCTAGTATAAACACAATTATTTAAGGTGATGGATATCCCAGTTATACAAATTTGATCTTTACAAATTATATGCATGCATTAAGTTATCACATGTACCCTGAAAATATGTAAATCTACTATGGATTAATAAAAAAGAAACAGTTGTGATTTGATCAGGAGGATTAATCTCTTGGGGATTGGAGCATGGGAGGAGGGAGAAGACGGAGTATTTCTACCCCTTCTCTGAATCAGGTTTGCTGCAGTTCCCACAATAGTTGTGTTCCTCCATAGCTTTCACTTTCTCTGCCCTGTGGTAACACTGTTTCTTCCCTTCAGCCCTACAGCCCAAAGAGGCTAACGGCTTCCCATCCTTGTCAACACCTATGTGTCTCAGATCCTCAGTTGGTTCCATTAATCCTCTCCATACTTATGTAAAACATATCTCCATTAAATTCTCAGAATTTCAGCTGAGTGTGTCATCTGTTTCCTTCTGGCATCCTCACTGATGTACACCTATTTTAAAAATCCTGAATTTCCCTAGTAAGTATCCTAGAGCTACAGCCTCAGTGAGAACATAATCTGAGCACCTGGCTGGAGCCAGGCAACATCTGAAGCAAGTATTGCCTAAGCACATTACAATGATGGACAGCCTCACAGCCTGGGATGTAGGACATGTCTTCACTGTATTCAGTTCATTCTGTATTATTGTTATTTACGTGGTGCCCCTCTTAGGACCAGATACTGTACCAATTATTTTTTGTTTATTTTTATTTTGTAAGTGGCAGAAAACACTAACTAAATCTTAAAGAAGATGCATTATCTTCTGTAATATAAATCCAAAAGTAGGAAAGACTTCAGTCAAAATTTTATTAGGGCAAAAATCCCGTTATTTTTGTATCTTCCCTCTTCGGTTCTCATGCTTACTTCATTCTCAGGGTGGCTTCCCTCAGGGTTCCAACATAGTTGCCAAGAGCAAACAGGACTACAAGCTTCTTGATTAACACTGGGCAAAAGCCCTTGGCCCCTCACAACGATTATACTTATGTCCTTGGCTTTATGGTGTGTGACTAACAACAATTATTTTTAAAAATTACGTAGGAGACAAAGATCTCATGTGATTTGGTATAAAATATATAAATTCTGGATACTTGAATATAGGAGGGATATTTTTATTTTTCCTTAAATATTAGATGATAGGAAAATACATTCAGAAACTTAACTATATTTTTGGTGACAAAATGACTTTAATATTGTTTCATAACAACTCTTCCAACTTGTGCCAGCCTACACTTAGCCTTTTTACTTACATTAGCCTTGAGAAACAAGCCATCTTGCTCACAGCATCACTTTTAAATATGTATATAATATATAAAATATAAATAAAACATGCTTTCATGAGAATAGCAGTGTGCCTAGCTTTTAATTATTTAAAAAACAACTATGAAATTAATGCTGCAGGTCGAGTACTACCAGAGAGTATAGGAAGATGACAATAGACTGATATGTTCTGTGAGAAAATGCCTCCACATCTTTAGCTGAGCAGCTTCCCATCCACCACCCACTTCTGCTGAAGATAAGTGTTAGATTCTGTTCCAAAGGGCCACTTCAATTTGTTTCTCAAAGTATGATTCAAGTAACAGTAATTTTAAGACATGATGGTAAGGTTACACGGTTCAATACATTTAGGAAATTATGAGTTAAATGCTGGGTTTAAAATGTGTTCACACTTGGATTTCTGAGGACTTTTAATATGAAAATGTGCATTGCAAATGGTTAGATGGTATGCTACACTGTATTTCTCAAATATACATTTACAATGAAAACATTTTTGAGACTACTGTTCGAAGGAGTGCACTTAGAAAAATGATAGGTTAGGTTACTGACATCTGAGTCTGGTTATCTTGTATTTATATTTAGAATTCACAAATGTCTATATTGTTTGAAAAATTATTTATTCATTCAGCAGAAATTTAAGACTGCCTACTGTCTCCCCATTTGATACGGTGAAAGGGAATAAGCAGGAGTTCCATAGACTTTGGTATAATCTGTATTAAAACCACTAACATCTATGGATATATTGACAGTGTCCCATTATGCTTGGAGCACTATGCTAAAAGTCCCTAAGTGTAAGGATCTTATTTATGATTAGAAAGACCAGACCACCAGAAAAAGTAATAAAATCTACCAGGTCATGTTAAATGACAAATATCATATAGCAGGTGTTCAAGTTAGGGGGTCATCACCAAGGAGTGAAAAGGTGAGAAATGTCTTTTTGAAGAGTATGGGAGTTAAACTGGACTTCGAAGGAAGGATCGGGCTTTTAAAATGTCCAGGTGAGAGGGGCATTTTGAGATTCTATGAGAATAGTTTCTCTGATAAACAGGATGATTCTTCTGAATTAGATTGTCTTTCTCTATCAGACTAATAATCAACCTTATTCTTCATCAATGCAGATAAAGATGTAAAGATATGTAAAAAGATGTAAAGACAGGGTCTGTTGGAGGAGACACAGATATCACCTACTATATAAAAAGTTCATTATATCAGGAATGGTTTTAAAACATTTATATGACTTTGGAAATAAAAAAAGGTATAGTGTTTTGAGGCATTTTGGGGCCATGCCAAATCTAAATGACTATTGGAAATCTAATAAGAACTGACGTACTTGTCACAGAAAGCACCTCTTATTGTCACCTAATTTCAGGGTTATTGAATTGGGATAGTGGAAAATAATGAACACCCAAAATTGTAGATTCTGTAATTTCCCTGCCTTTTGCAATTTTTCTTGTTTTCTTCTACAGCTAAGTTTTCATTTTAAAGAAATACATTTCCTTCCTTTCTAGTAGCAAAGATAAAAACCTTTAAAATCTCTCAAATTGAGACTTTATTTCTCAGCTATCCTAGTTTCCACTAAACCAGAAAAAAAAAAAAACTATAAAGTGAACTATAATTATTTATTTTCCACTTTCAAAAGTCATACAGAATGTTGAGTCCTTTAAATCCTGCTTTCTGATTCTGAGAAGTTGATTGTTTCATAAGCATTCAGCTGGAGTTGAGGCACCTAAAATTACCAAACCACTTCTAGCCTGTTTTATTCTAATTGGCCATTTTGATTATTCATTAATACAAGTTGTTGACTCTAATCACTGAAGTCATGTTTCAGTGGTTCACTTACTTCATTCTGGCAAGTGACAAGCCTGACAACATATGAATGTGGAAGTAAATTATCACCCAAAATGTAAGTCGTTAATCAGAAACCATAAAACTCTGGGATTTCACTAATATGATTAAACAAATCTTTATGGAACCATTAGATTCCAAGGTACTATCGAAGTCATACTGAGGGTCCCGAAGATGGATGAACAAATCATAGACCACTTCTATCAAGTGGTTATTTGGCTATACTGGGGAGGCCAAATAACCAAGCAGTGATGAATCAGTGCAAATATGTTAAACAACCTTAAGGAATAAAGTGAGAAATAAAAGTAGGGAAGGAGAACAACTGGGATTATTGATCAGGAAATAATCCATGTGATAAAAAGAAATTCAATTTATGCCATAAAACAAAAGTGAAAATTTCTATAAGAAAAAGTATTATCTGGGAGAAAGGTCCAAGTGATGAGTCTGTCAAGAACAACAACAGAGGGATAGGAAAGTAACAGGCTTCAGAAGTTTGTGAGTAATTTCAACTCGATTGCCTCATGGGTTGCAAGTGGGGAAGTAGCTGGAGCTAAGGCTCCAGGGTAGGTTGGAATACTGTGAAGTGTCCTAGGAAAGACAGGGTTGGGATTTTGTCTTGATTTGATTGATAGTGGGAAGAGGTTTACTTAAGAAACATTATCATTTTAGTCAAGTGTAGATAAAACTGCACTTAGATAAGTTAGGTTACCAGGGTGCAGGATACTACTTTAATCTATGGACATACCCTGGGCCATGCGGTAGAAGGAGATTTCTTGTGCAAAGTAAATAACTCAGGTCAAAGGTAAGAAGGCATTTGAATCTAACAAAATTTTAACTGACCCTTGATTCATTTTTTCTTATTTCAGATATAAAACATTGAAAGTTTCCTTTAATGTACAGTTTAATGCATATATGTATATATAAATTACTGTTCCAATGATAGTTATTAAAGACAACAGTAATTTGTTATTGGTTAAAATAATGCTTAAAAGTGTTTCTATATTAGTGACTTAAAGGAAAATAAGTATTTGGCCACTAAACTGTAAGTGGCTCTCTACCTCGTGCATTGCCTGGAATTTGGCATTATTCATCATTTATTCTTCCTTTTCCTCCAGTATTGTTGTGTATGGGGATTCAAAGGCATTTTTTCCCCTTACTAAGTGCTCAAGCACAGTTTGTTTTCCCATATGAAACCAGATTTTACAAAATCTTCCCCATATTCCCCCACACCTTCCATCAATTCAATCTCTCTCTCTCCCTCCCTCTCTCCTACTTATTCTTTCTCATACGCAGAAAGAAAAGATAACATATAAAATATATTCATCAATTTTACTTCCTAATAAATTAATTACTTTCATTCTGCTTTTTTTGGAGCATAATTCATTGTTTTTGTGTTAAATTTCATGATTAACTTAAGAGCAATTTCTTTACAAGCGACACATTTTATTTGATCCCTTGAAAATATTTCTAATAATGTATACATAAATCTAACAGTTACATAGTGGGCTATATTTTTCTTTTAACATTTTAAAAATATAAGACTTTATAGGAATAGCATTGGATTTGTAAATTACTTTGGGTGGTATGACTGTTTTTATAATATTGAGTCTTTCAATCCATGAGCATGGAATGTTTTTTCATTTATTTCTGTCATCTCTGATTTCTTTCAGTAGTGTTTTGTAGTTCTTCTTGTAGAGATTTTTCACATCTGTATTAGTCCATTCTCACACTGCTATAAAGAATACTACCTGAGACTAGGTAATTATTAAGGAAAGAGGTTTAATTGACTTACAGTTCTGCAGGCTTAACAGGAAGCATGGCTTGGAGGCCTCAGGATCCCTACAAGCATGGCAGAAGACAAAAGGGAGTAAGCACCTTCTTCAACAAGGCCACAGAAGGGAGTGTGAGCCTGTGAAGAAGGAACTGTCAAACACCTATAAAACCAGCAAATCTTATGAGAACTCACTCACTATCATGAGAACAGCATGGGGAAACCACTGCCATGATTCAATCACCTCCCTCCCTCAATATGTAGGGATCCTTGTCTTGTTTCAATTCTGAAAAAACATGTAAAGATGCCTCCTCCTCTAGTTTCTGTAGGATTGCTATCAATTCTTCTCATATGTCTGTTAAAATTCAGCTGTGACTCTATCTGGTCTAGGGATTTTCATTTGTTTGTTTTTGATTGGTAGCTTACAATTTGAGATGAGATTTGGGTGGGGACACAGAGCCAAACCTCCTTGGTTAGCTGTATTCTTAGGTATTCCATTTTCTTTGTTGCTATTGTAAGAGGGATTGTGTTCCTGATTTTACTCTCAGCTGGGATTTTGTTGGTGTATAAGAATGCTACAATTTTTTTTTCTTTTTTTTTTTTTGAGATGGAGTCTCACTTTGTTGCCAGGCTGGAGTGCAATGGTGTGATCTCTGCTCACTGCAACCTCTGCCTCCTGGGTTCAAGCAATTCTCCTGCCTCAGCTTCCTGAGTAGCTGGGACTACAGGAGCGCATCACCATACCCAGCTAATTTTTGTATTTTTAGTAAAACTGGGGTTTCACCATGTTGGCCAAGATGGTCTCGATCTCTTGATCTCGTGATCTGCCTGCCTCGGCCTCCCAAAGTGCTGGGATTATAGACATGAGCCACTGTGGAATGCTACTAATTTTTGTTCATTGATCCTGTATCCTGAAACTTTGCTAAAGTTATCAGTTGTGGGGGCATTTTGTTGGAATCTTTGGGGTTTTCTAGGTATAGAAACACATTATCAGTGAAAAGAGATAGTTTGACTTATTTTTCTTTTTCTTATTTGAATAACCTTTATTTTTTACTCTTGCCTGATTGCTCTGGCTAGGACTTCCAGTTTTATATTGAATAGGAGTGGCAAGAATGGGCATCTTCGTCTTGTTTCAATTCTCAAGAAACATGTACAGATGCCTCCTCCTCTAGTTTCTGTAGAATTGCTATCAGTTCTTCTCATGTGTCTGTTAAAATTCAGCTGTGACTTTATGTGGTCTACGGTTTTTTGTTTGTTTGTTTTTGATTGGTAGCTCTCTTATTACTGATCCAGTTTCAGAAATCGATATTTGTTTATTCAGGGTTTCAATCTCTTTCTGACTTAATCTTGGAAGACTGTGTGCTTCCATATCATGCTTCACAGAATTAGGAAAAACTATTCTAAAAATCACATGGAACTGAAAAAGAGCCCAAATATCAAAAAGAAAAAAAAAAAATCCTAAGCAAAAGGAACAAAGCTGGAGACATCACACTATTCTATTTCAAACCGTGCTATAAAGCTACAGTAATCAAAACAGCATGGTGCTGGTGGAAAAAAAGACACATACACCAATGGAACAGAATAGAAAACTCAGAAATAAACCTGCACACCTACAACCATCTGATTTTTGACAAGGCTGATGAAAACCAGCGATGGCAAAAGGATTCCCTATTCAATAAATATAGTGCTGGGATAACTGGCTAACTATATGCAGGAGATTGAAGCTAGACCCCTACCTTTCACCATATACAAAAAGTATCTAAAAATGGATCAATGTTTTAAAGGTAAGACCTCAAACTAAAAGTCCTAAAAGACAACCTAGGAAATCCTCTTCTTGACATTGGTCTTGGCAAATAATTCTTGGTTAAGTCCCCAGAAGCAATTGTAACAAAAGCAGAAATGGACAAGTGGGACCTAAGTAAATTAAAGAGCTTCTGCACAGCAAAAGAACCTATTAACAGAGTAAACAACCTATAGAATGGGAGAATATATTAACAAACTATGTATCCGATAAAGGTCTAATATTCAGAATCCACTGGGAACTTACACAAATCAACAAGCAAAAACCAAATAACCCAATTAAAAAACAGGAAAAGGACATTAACATATATTTCTTAAAAGAAGACATAGAAGTGGCTAACAAACATGAAAAAATGCTCAACTTCACTAATTATCAGAGAAATGCAAATCAAAACCACAACGAGATAACATCTCACACTCGTCAGAATGGCTAATATTAAAAAAATAAAAAAGCTGGCAAGGTTGTGGCAAGAGGGGAACACTTATACACTGTTGGAGGGAATTTAAATTAGTCCAGCCACTCTGGAAAACAGCCTGGAGATTTCTGAAAGAACTTGTAACAGAGCTACCATCAGACTCAGCAATCCCATTACTGGGTATATACCCAGAGGAAAAGAAATCGTTCTACTAAAAAGACACATGTACTCATATGTTCATCCCTGTGCTGTTTTCAATAGCAAAGGCATGGAATCAACTGAGGTGCCCATCAGTAGTAGACTGGATAAAGGAAATGTGGTACATACATACCATGGAATACTACAGAGCCATAAAAAAGAATGAATCATGTCCTTTGCAGCAACATGGATGCAGTTGCAGGCTATAATCCAACCGAATTAATGCAGGAGCAGAAAAATAAATACCACATCTTCTCACTTATAAGTGGAGCTAAACATTGAGCACACATGGACATAAATATGGGAACAATAGCTGCTGTGGACTACTAGAGGGGTTGGGAGGGAGAGAGCAGGGCGTGTGTTGAAAACTGTAGGGTAGGCTGGGCACAGCGGCTCATGCCTATAATCCCAGCACTTTGGGAGGCTGAGGTGGGCAGATCACGAGGTCAGGAGTTCGAGACCAGCCTCACCAACATCGTGAAATCCTGTCTCTACTGGAAACACAAAGAATTAACCAGGCATGGTGGTGTGTGCCTGTAATCCCAGCTACTCGGGAGGCTGAGGCAGGAGAATCGCTTGAACCTGGGAGACAGAGGTTTCAGTGAGCTGAGATCGCACCACTGCACTCCAGCCTGGGCAACAGTGTGAGACTCCATCTCAAAAGAAAAAAAAAAGGAAAAAGAAAAAGAAAACGGTAAGGTACTATGCTTATGACCTAGGTGATGGTATCTGTACATCATGCAACATTCCTATGTAACAAACCTGCACATGTACCCCCGTTTCTACAATAAAAGCTGAAATTAAATAAACAAATAAGTAAATAAAAAATAAAAGTTATGTTTACACTATAGGGAATGTTAGATGACATACAGGTTAAATGACATCCAGTTAAATTTGAATCTCAGATAAACAGCACATAATTTTTAGTATAAGTATGTCCCTGCAACATTTGGGGCATTCTTATAGGAAACTATTTGTCATTCATCTGAAATTTAAATTTAACTGGTATGTTGTACTTTTTTTTCTTTATTTGTTTGTTTGCTAAATCTGACAACCATCTATATTATTTAAATGTAAAATAGGGCCACGTGCTGCGGCTCATGCCTGTAATCTCAGCACGTTGGGAGGCCGAGGCAGGTGAATCACATGAGCTCGGGAGATTTGAGACCAACCTTTGAGCCAGTCTGGCCAACACAGTGAAACCCAGTCTCTACTGAAAATACAAAAAGTAGCTGGATGTGGTGGCAGCACCTGTAATCCCAGCTACTCAGGAAGCTGAGGCAGGAGAACCCCACTACACTCTAGCCTGGGTGACAGGACAAGACTTTGTCTAAAAATAAATTAAATAAATGTAAAATAATTATTCTCCCTTCATTGAGAGATCTTTTAGGTCTAAGCTGCTGAGTTCATTAAGACATGACTACAGGTATTTAGCAGAACTCCACCAATTGGAAAGAATGCATAGAAATGCTTTTTCCATACTTCAGCCAATGTAAACAGGTTTTTTTTTTTTTTTTTTTTTTTTTAGATGGAGTCTTGGTCTGTTGCCCAGGCTCAGCCCCCTGCAACCTCAACCTCCTGGGTTCAAGTGATTCTTCTGTCTCAGCCTCCCAAATAGCTGGGACTACAGGCACGCACCACCACACCGGGCTCCGTTTTGTATTTTTAGTAGAGACGGGGTTTCACCATGTTGGCCAGGCTGGTCTTGAACTCCTGACCTCAGGTGATCCACAGGCCTCGGTCTCCCAATGTGTTGGGATTACAGGCATGAACCACCAGCCTGGCCCCAGTTCTTAATATTACTTAAGAAATTGTAGTCTTCTTAATAAAATAAACCAAATCTCACTAAATAATGGCAGGGCACGGTGGCTCATGCTTGCAATCCCAGCACTTTGGGAGGCTGAGGCAGGCGGATCACCTGAGGTCAGGAGTTTGAGACCAGCCTGGCCAACATGGTGAAACCCCCTATCTACTAAAAATACAAAAATTAGCCAGGCAAGGTGGCAAGTGCCTGTAATTCCAGCTACTCAGGAGACTGAGGCAGGAGAATCACTTGAACTTGGGAGGCAGAGGTTTCAGTGAGCTGAGATCACACCACTGCACTCCAGCCTGGGCAACAAAAGCAAAACTGTGTCTCAATAATAATACTACTAATAATAAATATTTCTTCAGGTAAAATACAAAAAATGTTGACAATTGCACTCTACTTCCTAAAACTCTTTAGAAAATTTTACTATTCTTCTGAAACTCTATGAGCCCTCAATTCAAGATATTTCATTGTTTTTAGGTCGTTCAGAACTGGAACTGTGTAATGGCACATTTTCTAGCTTTCAGAAGGAAAAAGATAATGTTAAGGTCAGTTTATCAACATAGGTTTATTTTTGCTTATCCAATTACTCCCAAACTAAATTGACCTAAATTTTCTTTATTCTTTTTTTTTTTTTTTTTTGACAGAGTCTCACTCTGTCCCCCACGCTGGAGTACAGTGGTGTGATCTTGGCTCACTGCAGCCTCCTCCTCCCGGGTTCAAGCAAGTCTTGTGCCTCAGCCTCCTGAGTAGCTGAGACTACAGATGCACACCACCACACCCAGCTATTTTTATATTTTTAGTAGAGATGGATTTCACCATTTTCACCAGATTGGTCTTGAACTCCTGACCTCAGGTGATCCACCCGTTTCGGCCTTTGAAAGTGCTAGGATTAGGGGCATGAGCCACCGTGCCCGGCCGACCTAAATTTTCTATTGAGGAACAATTTCTATTATACACTGAGTGGAACTTCACTAACATAATACATAACCAACATCATTATAAATTATAAAAATAATGTTGACCGATTTTCCTTTTTAGGAAGATACACTTTTCCCTGAGTAAGACTGAAAACTTTGGACATTTTATATATAAAATAAACATAAGATGACTCTGAAAACTGAATTGAAAAAGGCATGCTGACTAGAGGCTTTAGGACTAAAGGCCAGTTCTCTAATTTTCCTTTTTGTTTCACGTATCTCGTATTTGGAACTGAAGAAGTTGGTAAACTGGAAATACCAGTGGGTGCAGACAGAAAAAACTCCAATAAAAGTCTGTTCTTGCTCAGGAAGGGTCAGTCTAACAAGACTGGAAGCTATAGACAATAACTGCTTTACATCAGCCAAAACACAGCAGAAAAAACTGTGGTCCCACCCTATTCATACCAGCAAAGGCTGAGCTAGAAGCCTAGACCTCCACCCACTCTAGGCTGCAATGATGCACCTCAAATTCCTTGCCAAAATGGTATCAGAAAAGGCTGAGTAGGGAGCTAAGACTTTAATTCCCCTCTTCCCCTCAAGCAGTAATGAACTCTCTCCCTTAACCTGTTCTGTACTCCTGCCCTATGATGTCAGTAGAGATCACTTGGAAAGCCTACCGTGCCTTAATGAGGTACGAGGGCAGTCTCCCAGATATGGTTTGGGTGTGTCCCCACACAAATCTTACCTTGAATTGTAGCTTCCATAATTCCCATGGCTTGTGGAAGCGACCCAGTGGGAAGTAATTGAATTATGGTGTGGAGTCCTTCTTGTGATGTTCTCATGATAGTGAGTAAGTCTCATGAGATCTGATGATCTTATAAGGGGAAACCCCTTTCACTTGGTTCTCATTCTCTCTGACTTCCCACCATGCAAGACATGCCTTTCACCTTCTGTCATGATTGTGAGTCCCCCCCAGCCATGTGGAACTGAGTCCATTACACCTCTTTTTCTTTATAAATTACCCAGTCTCAGGTATGTCTTTATTAGCAGCATGAAAATGTACTAATACACTGGCTCCTAGCCAGATCTTTCCATCCTTTTCTTCCCATCCCTGTGGTGTTAGTAATGAAGCACTCCAACCTTTCATCCAGGAATATAACAGTGGAAATAAAAACAAACCCAAAGCAAGTGGAAGAAAAGAAAGAAGAAAGGAAATTATTTAATAAAGAGTAGAAATGAATGAAATTGCAGGAAAAACAGTAGAGAACTATTCATGAAATAAAGAACTCGTTGTTTGCAAAGGTTAACAAAGTTGAAACCTCTAATAAGTCAAAGAAAAAAAGAGAGACAACACAAATTGCCAATATCAGGAATGAGACGGGAACATCACTACAGATTCTGTGGACATCAAATGAATAACAGGGAACAATACAAAAATTCTATACATATAGGCTTGACAATTTAGATGAAATGAACTAATTCCTCAAAAAATGCAAACTACCATAACTTATCAAACATGAAATTCAAAATGAAAATAACCCTGTAACAAGGAAATCAGATTTGTAATGGATAAAGCAATTTTCAAGCCCAGATGGTTTCACGGGAGAATTCTACCAAATGTTTAAAGAATTGTTAACACCACTACTATACAATTTCTTCCAGAAAATAAAAGAGAAGAGAATACTTCTCAATTCATTTTTGAAGCTAGTATCCCCAGTACAAAAGTAGAAAACTAGACACCAATATCCCTCATGAATATAAATGCAAAACTCCTTAATAAAATACAGTTATGTGATGCACAGCGATGTTTCAGTCAACGCAGACTGCATATGCGATGGTAATCCCATAAGTAATCCCATAAGAACTAGTATCAGATTTTTACTTTACCTTTTCTATGTTTCAATACACCAATACTTAGCAATGTGCTATAACTGCCTACAGTATTCAGTACAGTGACATGCTGTACAGGTTTGTGACCTAGGAGCAATAGACTATACCATATAGCCTAGATGTGTAGTAGACTTGATTATCTCGTTGTGTAAATATGTTCTATGATGTTTGCACAACAAAATCACCTAAAGACACATTTTTCAGAATATGTCTGTCACTAAGTGACATATGACTGTATCAGCAAATGAAATTCACCATCGTATAAAAGAAGTTATACACTATGACTAAGTGGGGTTTATCCCAGTGATGCAAAGCTAGTTCAATATCCAAAAGTCAATCAATATAATCTTTACCATATTAAGAGGTAAAGAGGAAAAATCACATGATCTTGGCAATTGGTTCTTAAGAAGGATTTGACAAAATTTAATATCCATTTGTGATGAAAACTCTAAGAATTCTGGAAATGAGGCTGAACTTCCCAGACTCGATAAATAGCATCTACAAAATACCTTCAGTTAACCTTATACTTAATGGTTGAACACTGAATGCTTTCTCCCAAAGTTGTGAAACAAGGATGTCTGCTCTTGCCACTCTTATTTCACAAAGTACTAGATGTTCTAGATGTATAATTTTAAAAAATTAAAACACAGATCAGAAATAAAGAAATAAGACTGCCCCATTGGCCAGTGGCATGATTGTCTACCTAGAAAATTCCAAAGAAGCTACCAAAAAACCGTCTTATAAACCTGATAATTAAGTTCAGCATGTTGAGTGTAAGTTAAATATACAACAAACAATTGTATTTCTAAATGCTACTAATGAATATGTGGACATCAAAATTAAAAATACAGTACCACGTAAATTCACTCAAAATAAAGTGATTAAGTGTAAATCTAATAAAACACAAAACTTGTATGAAGAAGACTGCAAAACCTTGACAGCAGAAATCAAGAAAATCTCAACAAACAGAGGGAGGTACTGTGTTTGTGCATTGGGCAAATCAAAGCAGTATAGATGTCAATTCTCCTCAAACTAATATGCAGGTTTAATCCAATTCCTATCAATATTCCAGCAACACTTTTTGTAGATATAAATAATACTTTTATAAGTATATATGGAAAGTAAAAAAAAAAAAAACTAGACAAGGTAAAGCAATTTTGAAAATAAGAATAAAAATATAATTCTTATTCTCATATTATTCTTCTTATAATGCCACAATAATCCAAGCCTGTGTGGTGTTGGTGGAGGGACAGTCACATCGATCAATAGACCAGAATAGGGAACTCAGAAATAGACACATACAAATATGCCCAAGCAATTTTTGAGAAGGGTGCAAGAGCAAGTTAATGGAGGAAAGATAGCCTTTTCAATAAATGATGCTAGGGCAATTGAACATCCATAGGGCAAAAAAATAAACCTTGAGCTGAGTCTCATGCCTTATATAAAAATTAGCTCAAAATAGATCATAGACTTTAATGTAGCATATAAAACTACACAATGTTTAAAATAAAACATAGGAGAAAGTATTCAGGATGTAGGCTTAAGACAAAGAGTTGTCAGGCTTGACACCTAAAGCAAAATCTATAAAGCTAAAAATGAATAAATGTTTCTTCTTCAAAATTGTAAATTTTACCTATGAAAGACTCTTTAAGCAGATGAAAATACAAGGTACAGATTGTGCGAAAATATTTGCAAACCAGATATTCATTATCTAGAATATGTAAATAACTCTTAAAAGTCAGCAATAAACTAAATAAAATACAACAAAAAATCCATTGAAAAAATGGTAGAAAGATATGGAAGATATTTCACTGAAAAGGACACACATATGACAAATAAAGATATGCAGAGATGTTCAACATCATTAACCATTAGGGAATTGCAAAGTAAACCCACAATGACAAGAGTAAGAAGCCAAGCCCCAAAATGGGAAAAAATATTTGCAAAATATACATTTGATACAGGACTGTTATTCAGAATATACAAAGGAGGCCGGGCATGGTGGCTCATGCCTATAATCCCAGCATTTTGGGAGGCCAAGGTGGGTGAATCACTTGAGGTCAGGGGTTCTAGACCAACCTGGCCAACATGGTGAAACTTCGTCTCTACTAAAAATACAAAAGACAAGCCCGGCGTGGTGGCACCCGCCCATGGTCCCAGCTACTCAGAAGGCTGAGGCAGGAGAATCACTTGAACCTGGAAGGCAGAGGTTGCAGTGAGCTGAGACTGCACCACTGCATTCCAGCCTAGTCAACAGAATGAGACTCCATATCAAAGCAAAGAAACAAACAAATAAATAAAAACAAAGGGAGGAAAACAAACAAACAAAAAACACAAAATATACAAGGGAATCTTAAAACTTAACAACAAGAAAATGAACAATCTGATTTAAAAATGGGCAAAATGGGCACAGTGGCTCACGCCTGTAATCCCAGCATTTTAGGAGGCTGGCTCACCTGAGGTCAGGAGTCCAAGACCAGCCTGGCCAACATGGTGAAACCCCATCTCTACTAAAATACAAAAATAGCTGGGCATGGTGGCGTGCATCTGTACTCCCAGCTACTCGGGAGGCTGAGGCAGGAGAATTGCTTGAACCCAGAGACAGAACTGTGTAGTGAACTGAGATCATGCCACTGCACTCCAGCTTGGGCAACAAGAGTGAAACTAGAAAAAAAAAAAAAAAAAAGAAAGAAAAGAAAAGGGCAAAAGACTGCAGCCTGAACAAACTCTTAACAAATAAGATATACAGATAGCATATGACAAGATGTTCAATATGTGTCATAGAAAATTACAAATTAAAATAATGAGATATCACTATAAACATATTGAAATGGCCAAAATTCAAATCAGTGACAACACCAAATGCTGGCGAAGATGTAGAGCAATTAGAATTCTAATTCATTGCTGATAGGAGTGCAAAATAATTTAGTCACTTTGGAAGACTGACAGTCTCTTAGGAAACTATACATACTCTTAACAGATGATACAGAAATTGTGTTCCTTGGTATTTACCCAAATGAATAAAAAAACTATGTCCACACACAAATCTGTACTTGCATTTTTTATAGCAGCTTTATCAATAATTGTCAGAACTTGGAAACAACCATATCTCTCAGTAGGTGAATGAATAAATAAATAGTGGTACATCCAGAGAGTGGAATATTACTCAGCACTAAAAAGAAATGGGCTGTCAAGGCCAGACAAGACATAGAGGAAACCTAAATGCATATTAGTAAGCAAAAGTAGCCAACTTGAAAGAGTTATATACTGTGTGATTCCAATTATAAGACATTCTGGAGAAATCATAACTATGGAGACAGTATAAAGATCAGTGGCTGACAAGGGTTAGGAGGTGGGGAGAAAGAATAAATAGAGCACAGAGGATTTTTAGGGCAGTGAAATTATAAAGTATGATAATGCATGTCATTATATTTGTGTTACCATATCTTTGTACAACACCAATGGTGAATGCATGTTATACTTTTGTTACTATACCTTTTCTCCACACCAAGAGTAAACCCTAATGTAAACTATGGACTCTGGGTGATAATGATGTGTCAATGTAGGTTCATTGACTGTAACAAATATATCACTGTGGTATAGAATATCAATAGTGGTGGCGGTTGTACATGTGTGGGGACAGGGGATATTTGGAAATTCTCTGTACTTTCTTCTCATATTCTCTGTGAACCTAAAACTTCTCTAAGAAATAAAGTTTATTAATATAAAAAAATACAAGATATCATATAAGCTTTTCAGAATGACTAAAATATAAAAGAGTGACAAGACCAAATGTTAACAAGGCGTCAGGGAAACTGGATAATTCATATATTGCTGGTGGGAATATAAAATGGTACAGACACTGTGGAAAACAGTTTGGCAGTTAAAGAACTAAGCATGCAACTACCACATTAACTGTCGATTACACTCCTGGGCATTTATCTCAGAGAAATGAAGACTTATGTTCATACAAAAACTTGTGCATAAATGTTGACAGCAGTTGTATTTATAATCTTCCTACACTGGAAATTTTCCAGACATCCTTTAACAGGTGATTGATTAAACAAACAGCAGAACATCCATACCGTGGGATATTACTCATCAATAAAAAGGAAGGAAATACGAATACATGCCACAACCTGAATGACTCTCCACATAATTTTGCTGGATGAAAAAATTCTAAAAAGTAACATACTTTATGATTTTGTTTATATAACATTATTGAAATGGCAAAATTACAAAATAGAGAATACATTAATGGTTGACAATATAAGGAGAGGGTAGAGGTGGGAGGAAGTGGATGTGGTTATATTTGGCAGCATGAGGGATCCTTGTGGTGATAGAAATATTCTGTATCTTAATACTGTCAATGTCAACATCCTGGTTGTGCTATTGTACTGTAGTTCTGCAGAATGTTATCATTGGAGAAAACTGGGGGTAGAATCTTCTGTATTATTTCTTACAATTGCATGTGACTACACGATTATCTCAAAATAAATAATTTCACTAAAAAGCAACCTGGATTCTGAAGACATATAAAGCAAAAAATGTTTCACAATTAAGAATCTTAATAGTAAAAGGCATCAGAGCATCTGAATCAACAAACTTAGAGGAATCAAAGTTGATGAGAGATCACAACAGACTCCATTTCAGACATTTCCCCTCCTCTACTAGAATGCTTCTCAATTAATTCTTTAAAGAATATTTAAGTTAAAGTCATCAAGTTTCTACCTTTGTGACTTTCATGCTCAGCTGAATTGATTTTGAGGCTTATCTCCATGTATTTAATTAAGGCTATTTTGGGTGGATTTCCGTAATTCTTCACATTGAGGAAAGAGGGTTTACTAGATATTTAATGTAGAGACGGAGAGCATTCTTTATAGGTCATTTCAAGGAATATATTTGCTTTTCACATAAATTATTCAGGTACTTGTATTGAAAAGATTCTACTTTTTTCCTTAAATGTACATAACTCAGGCATAGAAACAGGCACAATTTTTCCTTTTTATTTTATTTTTCGGTTATTAGCTTTCCTAACTTTTTGGAAACAACTGAATTCAGGTTTGATTACAAGTCAGAAAGATGCTAAAAGAACTCATGACGTCTTGAGAAATCTAGGAAGTGCCATCAATACTGTTTTTACTTGTCTATCTTTACTTATCTCAACCAGTATTATTTTTGAGCTGAACCAAGGTTAAAAATGTAATTATGTTAAAGATTTCAAAGTTATTGAACATTTGTAGGGTCCACTATCATTTTCCCCTTTCCATTTGGCCGGTGATAAGCTTATTAAGAACAATTACTGTAGTTTGGTGATTCAACTGGTGGCTGGTCAGAAGTGATTGCCATGACTCACCTGTAAGCTTCTTCTGACATTTTCCTCCAATTTTACTTGGATATGATATGACGAAGATGAAACAACAAAGCTAAAATAAAACAGAAGGTAGCTGGCTCTTCTAGTGTCCAAATCTGCACAATGTCTCTGTGGGTTTCTGAGAATATTTGCTTCCATATTACCTCAAAAGTCAAAAATTGAGTTACGCACGTTGACTACATGGAACCAGTAGCAGTATTACAGGTTCCTAAAGAGCCTACAATAAATGTCTGTATTTCAATTGGAAATATTAAATGTTGAAAATGGTATTTTCTTTATAAGCTAAGAGTTCTATTTTGCAAAACAACCATGTATTTTTTTCCCCTCTATTTTGGTTTGTTTTTACATCAAGGCCTTTATCAGAGCTTTTGATGTATCAGTATATAGAATGTTTAAATAAGCGAGTGGATTGTTTGAAAAACATGTCAAGACTGGACAAAAAGGTGGGTGAATTTGGAAATGTCTTCTTAGGAAAATCATTGTTCATGCTGGCATCACAAATTGTCATGTTCCTAATATATAGCTATATACAGACAGAGGGCCCAAATATATCAATTTTTGAACTATATGCTTTATGTTTTAAGGTGTCATTTCTAACAACAGTTATTATCATAAAGACAAAACATATGATTCCATCCTTGCCCTCGCAAGTGTGTCTTGTTTACAGAGTTAGTATTTTCTAAGACAAGATCTATTGAAACATATTGTTTATTCCTGCTTGCTAGTAGAAGGTTATTTCTTTCAGGAGATACATTAATAGATAGTTTTATGTATAACTATGACAAATAACACAGAGGGTTGATTACCTAAAATAATGCTTATTAAAATGTGAGACCTTTAGATGCAGTCTGGGGGATCCATTTAAAAATAGGACTATATTTATTAGAACTCTATAACCTTAAATTTGTAAGGAACTCAAAGTTGTCTTTGAAGCAGAGTGATTTAAATATTGGATATATTTGAATATAGCAATAAGTGTAGAAGCCCAAATATATGCTTCAGTTGTTCACTAAATTAATATCTAAACTTTAAAACAAACTGGTTATAAACATACTTAGACAAATTAGAGTTATTTTGTAAAGAAAAGAGAAATCCGAGTGACATTAATTGATCTCAAATAAACTGGTGATATAAGTAGTTTCTTCTTCCATTAAGGAAATGAAGAATACCATATCATTTGTCATCCAAACTGGGATATGTTTGAAAGTGAAATAGGCCTATTAGTAAATAAACAGGCATAAAGGCATAAAGTCAAAAGAGGTATAAATCAGGATATGTAGTTACCCGAAGAATTATTTCCTCATTTATTAATTCAACAGACACTTTGCTAAGTAATTAGGTAAAAAAAATGAAGAAGATAAATTCCTGTCCTCAAGATTAAGACCGTGTGGGTGAAACATATATGCTTTTATTAGGAACTAAGATAGCTTTTACTAGGAACTAAGATAAAACTCTTTGTAAGGAGCACAAAAGAAGGATTTCTATCTCTTAAACATGATGGGAAAAGATACTGTTAAGCCATTAAAAATCCATAGAGTTGAGAATAACACTCTTACTCCCATTTGACCGCTGGGGAAACTGAGGCTCATGCTACTCAGCAGGCTAATAGCAGCTTTGAGGCTAAAGCATACGGCTCCTTGAGTCCCATCTATAATTCTTCATTGCACTATGTTATTCTTATGGGAATTGCCAGAAAGAAAAGATATGAAATTTGGTTTACATTTCTCTGGATACGAAGGATAGCATGAAACTTATTTGTGATTTATTTTCCTTGCAATGAGAGAGAAGGACTAAATGGCCACACTTAGTCACTTGTAACCTGCTTTCTAAAGCTTTGAGATATCATTTTTTTTTTTTTCCTTTGGAAGATGCTAACACAAATTTTTCTTGTGAGTCGAATCTCATGACAAGGGGAATTGCAATTTGCATACTGCATTACACTGAGTAACTGAGTCTTTCACTATACTGCATTAGAAGTCGAATTTTATTATATGCAAGTATAGCAAGAGCAGATTCAACTGTGTATACTTAACTGAAGTCCGTTATGAAAATATTTCTCGGAATGTGTTTTATTATATCTTAGAAACCTACTTGCTAGCAGGATGTTGTGCTAGCCCATAATATCTGCGGTGAGCATGCCATCGTGTAGGAATACACTCACTTAGGCACACATAAAGTCGTCAAGTTATTCTGCTATTCATTATTTATCCACTGCTACTCATTTCATTATTTGTTTAGTTAACTCTTTTTTTCAACTCAATTCATAATATAACCATTAAATCAATCAAACCGACACTAATACCTGAACCCTGTTTTTAGTATCACTTCTTGTTGTGATTTTAGTATAAAAATATTAAGTCTTGGAGATGGCTTATCAGTTCAGTGTGTTTATTTGGAAGATAAAATTTTGAAAATAAAAAAATGGTAATTATAAAAAAGTAATAAAATGTACTGTTTGAAGTGGAAAGCGCAGCACTTAGACAAGACAATCGCCTACGTTCTCTGACAAGTGGATATTACATTAGATGAAAATGATAAGATTTAGTAGAATGAAGAATAACTTCCCCTTGACAGTGCCCTGACCCTTGACCTGTGGCCTGACCCTGTTGGCTTCACTAACACAGGGCAATTGTCACAGGTGTAGGATAAAAGACATTTCTGTAGAAGCTACCAACAGTTAGAGATTTATTTCTTTTGATGATCACTAATGTGCTGCTGGGATAAAACTGTAAATTCTGACCTTCTCTAAGCTATAAGGACATAAAAATTTACTCGCAAGAAAGCAAAATTCTAAATACAAAGAGCTTTCTTTATTGTTTGGCTGGAAGAGCACTATGTAACAGAGAAGGTACATGCATTGGGGCAAAATGATGGCACTTGTTATTGTCATTACCCTGAAAACATGTTTCAAACATAATTGTGACACGGATCTAATAAAGAATACTCCATTTATCCCTGTATTTTTATCGTTATTAGTAAACTCTTACCATGTCATACCCTGGAAGTTTGTCCTATTCTGAAATGATTCTTTTGATTTATATGGTAATCACCATTTAAAAAATCAGTTCTTTGACTTTTATTTAAATTTTCTGAAAGTGGTAGCTTTGAGAGTACTTACGGATGATGTGGTAACAATTGTGATTTCTCATGAAAGTTAATGCCTCCTGCTGTAAGGAAATTTATTGTATACTCCTTTTTAAGTAACACAAGCAAGAAATTCAGAAAATACAGTGAAGCACAATGAGTGATGCGAATCCATGTTACAAGAGAAGAATATTGCAAGGGAAAAACAAATGACTGTGACATCCATTAAAGTGGGTAAATCCATGATTGAAAAGGAAAAAATACTTGCAGAAGAATGAATTTTACAGGTAAAATGAAAATGACTTCACAATTCATTAAAATAAAGCCAAAGCAGCAACCTGATAGTGTTTCCCAATGTTTTATCATGAAGGAAATGGAGTCAAGTTTTTGAACACCTGACACGATAAAGTGATGTATTTCACTATTCTTTTTAGGGGTCGAGGGGGATGTAACACAAGAATCATCCAAATGTTTGTCACTTAATGTGAAAAAACCATAACAATTTCCTTGCCATAATAGATTTCCAGGACCCAGTTGCTATTCAAAACTGTGTGAAAGGCATAAATTACTTTTAAATTCATTGAGGGTTATTATTCAGGTCATAGGTCTTGCCCTTCAACATTTTTTATCCACGGTGTGCTTTGATGACACAAAATTGGTATATGTAAGCTTTAGGATACTCAGTCAAGGAAAATACAAAGATTATGTTTATCGTAAAGTGATTCTATAGGTAAACTACTTCAACTGGTTTAGTAAAGGTGTAGCTAAATCCATTTGTTTCCAAAATATCACACTTTCTTTTTATTAAATCATGAAAATAAGGGATTATAATCATGTAACTTATTGTCATGCATACTTGCTATAATAATGCCTTCTTCCCAGACTACCATCGTTGCAAATGTGATGAGATCATCAGGTAACAGTGTAGGATATGAAGGCTTAGCGTGCTGTGTTGTTAGCACATTAAAAAAAGAAATTGCTGGGATAATTAACAACTACCTATTTGTCTGTGGGATGCATTCATTATGGCTCTACAAATTGGAGGTCTCCAAAATCTGTGCAATAAAATTTACTCTTTGTTCAGGAAGTTCCCCTTGGATTTGGGGAAAATTCTGGTTTGCTGTGTCTATTGTAATTGTGACAGGCAGTTGACATGTCTCATAGTCTAAATGTAGTGGCAAGCAGGGGGTGGTACAATGATGAAAAAACTGCCATTCATTCTTGTGCAAAGGAAAGGTGTTTCTTAGCATATTCCAACCTATGTTCAGACTGGAGTTGGGTCTTTGGGGTTGAAGGTCAAATCTGTGAGGTCAAAGCTATTTCTTGTCAATCTTCGTTCACTAATGACACATGAATTGGAAATTAGAACAAAGTAAGTAAAACGAATAGCCAGAAGGTGAGTGTCTGTTTTATTACTCAGAAGAGCTGGGAAATCTGGCCAATTGTTGCCCTATGTGGCTTGAATGACAGTTGTTAAGTTGAAAAAGGGACAGTGTGATGGGAATGCCACTTTAAATCTCAATTACCTCCTCCACTCCAATCAGCTTGGTAGAGCTTTAATGAAGTGCAATTCTCTGTCCTTTTCCTCATACTTCTATCTCTAGAATAAGCCTCACATTCAAGTTTGACAGCAGTACAATCAGTTTTCCATTCATCACTGGCCCTGTTTTAACCCTGCTGAAAAAGGGCCTAATGTACGTGGCAGTGATGGCAATTAGGCAGAAAAGTAATATTAGAAACAGACAAAAGCCTGAGTCTTTTAGCATTACAGGTGTTTTTTTTTTTTTCAGCCCGTTCTAGACATAAAGGAATAGGCAGTGTTGTTAAGTTCCCTTCTTCAGTCTTCTCTTAAGCTGAAAGTCCAACGATTTCAAGATTCAATTAATTAGAGACATGGAGAGCCAAAGTACAAGGTAAAAGCTAAGTTCTTTCTAACTGAAGACACACTTAGTAATTGGCCCCTTATTCAAATGGATATCTTCTGGGTGTATGTTTAATAAGGTTGATAAAAACTCGTCATTTCCTCATTAGGATAGCACATGAATACACTCTGTATGTAGAAAAGAAATCTTAAAGAGAACAAACAGGAAAATATCAATCTGTTAAATATAGGAATGTAAAACATAAAAATTCAAAAGCCTGAGAACTATAACTTTGCAGGATGGTGCGGGGCGGGGGGTGGGTATGTTAAATGCATTGTGTGTGTGTGTCTGCACGCGCGAATGAATGAGTGTGTAAGCTGAGAATTTTTTTTTTAAGACAAATCTTGGCTCTTCAATCAGTTTATCTAGGAATGTAAAATATTTAAGTAGTTGAGTTTTATAACCTGGATCAACGGTGTTTACTATGACTTTAAAAAAAAAAACACACACAAAGATGGATGACACATTTAAATGGCTTTCTCATATGGAAACAAAAGCAAGGTTTCCAAATCTATACATTTGTGTCTGCATGTGTAAGTATCCATGTAATAACCCTGCATGTATCTTTACACAGGAAAGTCACATACATGTGTTTAGGTACCCACAATGTATTCTTTTATCTAATTCTGTTTGTAAGTGTGTCCATACAATGTGTGAAATCTTAGGAAACAGAAAAGTTCATATATTTTTGCGCGTGCATTTAATTGTTATATATGTTTTCCTAACGGTTCTTTTTATGCCAATTTAAAAAATGTCAGCCAGGTTGGGGTGTTTTTTTGTTTTGTTTTGTTTGATAGATTCCACAGGAACATGTGGCATCGGTGTAAGGATCTTGTTTAAGAGAATGGAGGCTTGGAGGAAAAAAAAAAAAAAAAAAAAACAGATGCAGCAATTAGGCGGCTCTTGCTGCTCATTGGGGAGGTGACACAAGTGGGTGATAGTGGCTTTCACCTCTCACACTCCCTTCTCTCCTGCCTGATTCCTAGAACAATCCCTGTCAGAAACACTCTTTGAAAAAGGCTGCATTAGACAATGGCTCTTCACCCTTATTTTACGCTTTAAGTAGTGGAGCAGAATGCTGTAAGGGGCTGAAAACAAGGCGTAATCTGAGAAAGACGCGCAGGCATTGTTATAACTGTGAAAACCAGAAGAGCCCCTTTCAGAGCCGTGACTGAAAGTGCTCGGAAGACCTTTAGTCCTTTGCACTCTCCCAATCACCAATTAGACAAACATTAACATCAATTAAGCTGTTATACGGCACAGGTTCCATATAATTACCTTAATGGGTTGACGCTTTCTTTAGCAGCAATTTCTTAAACAAACTTCATCTTTTGTGCAACAGGCTAAGAAAATTTTCAGCAGGGAGCATTTCCTTTTGTCAAGTTTTCTAAAGAGACAGCTGAATTGTTCTATTTAACAACAAACACCTTCACTAAGGACCCTCGTCTTGTCCCCGTTCCCACCACATTTGACTACTAGGCTCAAAGCTTATTAACCATCAGAGACAAAAAAACGGACTGGCCAGGGGAGCCCAGACACATGCAGGGCGGGCAGTACACAAAGGACCAGTGAGTCTGGCACCGGTTTGCAAGCAGACCCTCGGAGAAAGCACCAATTGAATTAGTTGCCTATTTAGTATCCAAAGCGCCAGATCCGTCCTTACCAAAAGCACAAAGAAAATGAAATAGAAAAACAGGATCTTGCTCATAAAACAAGACAAATCTGTCTAATTTATTTTGTACCAGTAAGTGCTAATTAAATGCAAGCTACTCAGATTCTTCCTGTTCCTGCCTCACCTAATTCGCTTAGAATCACGACAATGCCAGTCTGATTTTTCCCCCTGTTTAACAAACATTCATTTGAAATGTACTCAAATACAGCTATAAAAATACAACCCTTATATCACTTCTATTTTTACTTTATATAAAGTCCATGTGTTTTTACTCTGTTGTGAAATTATTTGGTGGGGGGAGCTCTTGGCAGAAACAAGTCCTTAAACTATCCTTGTGCATCATAATGAATAAACAACTTGAGATGCATATAATGAACTATAATTGTCCCCCCCTCACAGGGTTGGAGTAATGTATGTAACCAAATTTCACAGCAATTCATTAAAAGTCAGAAGCCTGACTCTTCCATGTACAGTTTTTAAAGCAGAATGTGGTTAAAAAATAAAATTAAAAAGTATAAAATATGTGCTAAATACTTATAGCAAACCAAGAAATGTTCTCTCTCTCTCTCTCTCTCTCTCTCTTCCGTTCTCTCCTTCACATTCTTACTGCTCATTTTCACATACCTGATTATAACAATAACCTTGGGAGCAGGCAATTCATTTTACATCTTTAAGGTCAGTGCTTGGGCTCCAAAGACAAGTGTTTGCTCCATTTAGTCCTGCCCTAGTGAAACCCCAACCCCTCTTTGGGTCAAAAGCTCAAGACCACAAAATTAAAAGATGATGTTGAACTTACGTTTAGATTTTGACCGAAGGCCACTGCCACCCATGGACAGAGTACTTTACAGGGGATGAATTCCAGACACAGAAAGATATGCAATTACAAAATAATGCTTCTCAACTGTATTGCCAAAAATTCGCATTTAAAAAAATATGTATATGACTGGGGTTAATTTATCTACAGTATCAAATTGGTAACCTATTTCCTGAAAAGTTTTATGATTATAAAATAAAATTATGATAACCTCACCGAAAGTTCTCCCTTAGTAAATTTATAAAGTGATGTTTTCCATTCTAATATTTGTCTATTATTTATTAAAAATTAGTCTTTTTCACTAAATTTATACTTTATAGTTAAAAAACATAATTTGAGCGTTCCTGGATTACTAACTATCTTGGTGTCTCATGACATTACTTTAAATATAAAACTGTATTGCTCCTATTTTTTTCATTGGTTATTTCTGTCTGCTCCAGCGCAAATACAGCTACAAATTGGGAATACCACACATAAATAGTGGGAAGCCCAAGTAAAGAGCTTCCATCACTGAATTTTCTCTGATTGGAGCTCAGCCACTCATGATATAGCATGAACATATAAGATTAAATCAGGAAAGGCCTGAAGAAGAAGAGACTGTGGGGGATATCCTTTTAACGTTTACTTTATTATTGAGGGATAATTAATCTTTCCAAAATAGATAACAAATTAGAGTCACAAAAATGATTTCTTTGTCAGCATCACGTGAGATTTGTACAAATTTATATCCTTCTTAAAACTTTTACTTCTGACAGATATAATAGGGCATAATGAGGATGAACTCATGCCAGGTGGCAAAGTCACCTCTGTAACCACAAAGAAAATGTGCATGGAATCTGAGATTCTTTTCTCTAATTTCCAGTATTAAGGATGAATCCGTGGTGTATGAATGGATTTTTCCCCCATTCAACACATCAGGCAAAGATCTGAATAAAGTTAATGTTCGCATTTTGACACCCACATCAAACTGAAAACACCTCAATCAACTGTTGGATGAATTTGGCATAATTATTGATACACTTTGCAGGATTTAAAGAGTAAGGATTCAGTGCTCACATACCACATTTGAAATGAACACAACTTATCAAGTAGAGTTCTGACATGTGTGACTCTTAGTATCATTTTGGAAGTGAAATAACCTGTCAAAATTTAAAATGTGTTAACAACTGGATAGTTAAATGGCAGGGACATAAAGAAGGGACATGGGCTTGGTTTGAGATCTTGTTCTGGAGTAGAGTCACTGACTGCCAGCCTAGAAGTAATCACAACAAAAGTTTCCCCCCAGGGGTTCTGAACAAAAATTCTCTAGTAGAATAAATAAACTACTACACAGTTAGATTATCTTAACTAGCATCTGCAATCTTCCTTACAATAGCTATTTATTGATGTCTTTCCAAATGCATTAGAAGTGGCAGATGATTTATTTTGTCTTTGAAAAGTACTTATAACCATTCACTCATTCAACAAATATTTAAGTTTCCACTATGTGCCAGGCATTCTTTTCTAAGTACATTATCAAAGTCAAATAGTACAAACTGCCTAACGTTCTTTTATTGGAGATGTCTTCACTTTAAATGGGTTAAGGCAATTTATAGAGAAAGCACTTACCAAAAAATTTACTTTTCTCAGACTGTAAAATTCTTCACTTATTTAATTATGTCTGGCACCTGACACACAGTAGGTGCGTCAAATAGGATGCTCTGTTAGTTTCTCTATATTCTAACTCTAACTGTTTTTTTTGTGAATGCAAAATGATCAAGCAAAAAGGAATCCACTGACCACTGCCACTGTTCAGCTTCACTCGTCGCGTTGCCATCTATGACAATTACACTTTTTGTTTTATTTGAAAACATATTTTTCTTATTCTTTTTGTAACGTTCATTCTGAAAAGAAATGGGGGAGGCAGTGCATGTAAGGTAGGGTGGATGAGTCGTGTTGGGAGATGCGTAGTATTTACGTAGTTTTGAAATTTTTAAAATGAGTTTATGTGTGTGCTTGTGTTACACATCTGAATAAACTGGAGTCTCCCAAAAGTAGAGTTAGAAATTTTGACTCTTCAAGGAAAAAGTAACAGAATTGGTAGCAGTGAAACCTAGGCTGGATACAATTTCTCTTTTGAGAACAGAGTCAGTCAACACCCATGCTGCCGAGCATCCAGGGGACCGAACAAAGACTCTTGGTACCATTGGAAGAGATGCGGACATTTAAGATACAAGAATGATTGAAATTTTCTTCTGAAGGAATTCAGAACCTGGGGTCTGAAATATTAAGACCACAAGAAATTTGTATCATATTCCTTGACATTTTTTCTGTTTATTAGGATGTTTTTGAGAACATTTTGACCATCAGTGTATGCTGCAAGTTGGTATTTGAATCCACTACGAAAAACTGATTTCTTTGATTTGCAATTCCTTAAAAATAGATAACAATCATTACATGTCGTTTATCTAGAGGAAAATAAGGCCTGAAGCAGTTATCGGAGGACCAAAAATAATTCCATGCCAAAACTCATTCTACCAAAGTTCTTTCTTTCTATCTATCTATCTACCTGTCTGTCTGTCTGTCTATCTATCTATCTATCTATCTATCTATCTATCTATCTATCTATCTATCTATCTATCTATCTATCTTATATATCTGCCTGTCTACCTACCTATCCATTTATATACTTATAATAAAATACCCCCATGAACATTAATACAATAAAGTGCGCTCTTCATCAAACATAATTATAGATTGCAATCATTCGATATGTGGTATATATACATCCATACACTGACAAATGCAAAGTGGCAATATTACTAATGACATTTGGAAATGCTAATATATTTCTAGCACTTCAAATATTCTGCACACATAGATATAAAGGGGCAAGTCCTTACAACCTCTTCGAGGAAAGTAAGCATTTTTATTCAAAACGTTGAGAGTTAAATGAAAAGGCAAAGCCTTCTGGCAATAGGCATACAAATGAATATCTCCTCTGAAATTCCTTTCTCTGTATTTTACCATCCAAAAAAGAGAAGGGTCTTATTGCAAATGTTACTTTTTCGAGCTACTTGAGCCTATCTATAGGTGTAGATCATTTCTATGGTCCCCAAACTAAATGCATTTTATCTTTACCCAATGTCTTCTACAGGAGATAAACCATGTAAAGAGGGACCAGTCAGTATATTAGCTTTGGACGACACTCTTGGTCTTTAACTTATAATAGAATTCTTTTATGTTTTACTTCCAAACATGTACATCTACTCTGAGTAAGAATTTAATGAAAACTTGGGGAGACGTATTTTAAGAAAATACTTTAAATTTACGATTCATCTTGTTACTACTGTGGTATCCAAAGCCCAAGCACTATTGAAACCAATTCTTTGATGATCAGTTCTGAAAGGTTTTGAACTTTATCTCCAAAATGTAAACATGTTTCTGTTCTTAAGTGGAGTATTGCCAGTATGCTAAGTACTCTTTCATACTCATAATTTTTTTCAAGTCTTAATTCAATTATTTAAACTTGAGCCTTTGGATGTCTGGGGGTCAAAACATTTCACCTGGTTTAGTGAGTTCCCATTCGGTTAACCTGTTATGGCCCACATTCCTGAGAGTTTCTAGAGCTACTATGTTGTGTATAATCTTTATAATAGTTCAGCCTGGTTAACAAACACTATTTCTGCCTTGTTTATCCCAGTCTATAGGAGAGGCCAAAGCTTTTCACTCTGTGTCAAGTTTGCTCCTCTTTTGCAGGTGGTGGTGTAAACAGAAAAGATCAGGGTGTGTCCTGGGCCATGTCCTTCCTTAGTGCCTCTCCCCTTTCTCTTTGACAAAGGAGTCACAAGAGCAGAGGAGACTTGAGGCATGTTAGTGTAAGAGAATATGGACTAGGATGGGGATGATGTGATCAGGGACAATACAACAATAATAGGAAAGTGAAATCAGGGAATACTGGAATATACAATTAAAAAAATGGCACAACCAAAAAGAGGCCCTAAGCGTTTGCACATACAGCTTATTTGTTTTGCTTTTGAAAAGGTGTTAGGATCAAGGTACAGTGGGTCAATTAGAGGTATCTTAGATCTTACAAAGGAAAAAAAAAAAAAGAGGGAGGAGGGAAAGAACTCTCCTTAGTAGCCACCCCCTGCCCTCTTTATTTTGGTACAATGCCTCAGGAAAGGATTATGACACAGTCACCTTGCTTTTTATAAATGCATTATCTTTTTAATACAAATATTAACTACGTTTGGCTTTTTGGGTGTCACACAATTAGCAAATTAGTCATTGACTAAAGCTATTAATCTAGGTTTTATAACACTTTCCACACCTTAATTTTAGAATATTACATGCAGGGGGAAAAATCGCCTTCTTTTTTATTGCATTCATTGAAATCCCTTCTCTTAATGGTAGGCTCTAAAGTTATAGTGGCAGTTAGTTCTGTCATCAGAACCTCAGCACATTGAATGGAATTTTGAAAATTACAAAGACTGCACAGGCATATAGTAGAATCGATCACTCCCTCTATACGCTAAATGCACCCTCATTTGAATCTTATGCATTCCCTTAATATACCCTCCCTTTCAATTCAATTCATTGCATTTATTATAAGTATGAGATGGAAATTAGAAAGTCCCTCTAAGGCTTCATATCTTTTGTGTGCAGGATTTATGAGGAAGATAACTTTTTGCTGTTCTTTTATTTATAAAATTTAGTGAATTGAGCTAATACCCTAAGACATAAAACAAGGTGTTCATTTGTACTTACATATGCAAGTATGAAACACAATATCCATGTCATTAATCTTCTACTTATTATCACTTTAAGTGAAAACCTAGTTGTATGAGTCCAGAACCACAGCATAATATTATGAAGACAAGTGCATATATATTCCTTAATGTTCTAGTGAGAGCTTTAAAGGTTTATATAACTTGGAATCACCATTTTGAATATTATCGGTAAAACTATGAAAAGTAGTTTTAAGATCAAAATACAATGGCACAATATTCATTTTAATTCCCATGTTTAAAGTAACTTAATTTTAACAAGAGTTACAATTTGCTCTCTGTGTCCATGTATTCAGCATCCAAGGATTCAACCAACCCCAGACGGAAAATATTCAGGGAAAAACTCAATAAGAAATAACAACACAACTATAAAAATAATACAAAGAATACGGTATAACAATGATTTGTATAGCATTTGCTTTGTATTAGGTATTATAAATAATCCAGATATGATTTAAAGTGTACAGGAGGATATCCATAGGTTATATGCAAACACTGCGCCACTCTATATAAGAAACTTGAGCATCCACAGATTTCAATAAAGGCAGGGGTTCTGGAACCAATCCCTGGTGGATACTGAGGGACAACTGTTCTCCCTAAATACAACATTTCAAAAATGGCATCGAGAGGGGCCTAATGCTTGTTGCATCTCTTTGGATCATCCATGTTGAAAATTTACCAAGGGACTGTCACCTTGTGGCTTTTGGCTAAGAAATCAGGTAATATAAAGCTGAAGCAGAGGCCATTTTTATTTTAATCCATTTCTTCTTGACTTTCGTAACTTTCCCTTTGGAATAAAAGAAATGCAACTACTCTCCAGCAAATCCAAGAGCAGTTAGCCATTCTCTGTCAGAGGTAGTCACCATCCATTACCAGTGCCTAGGGGATACTCAAGAATGGCAGTGCATGTCGTTCCTAGACAACAGGAGGGGTGACTTGAAAACTGTCTAGTGTTTTGTCCATCATACCCATTAAGAGAGTTGTGTAATGGAATAACTTTTTTTTTTTTAATTTGAGTATTTAGCTGTTGGAGTCACCATGGATTGGTACTGAGACCTTGAATAAAGTCCTCCTCTTATAGAGGAGCCAGCACTGTGTTAAATAGTCATATAAATTCATGCATTTCCATCTGTTTCTCCAGATAAGGGTGTTTCTTTACTTGTCAAGTCATTAATCTTCTACTTAATATCACACTTAAGCCAAAACCTAATTATATGAGTCCAGAACCACAGCATAATATTATGAAGACAAGTGCATATATATTCCTTAATGTTGTAGTGAGAGCTTTAAAGGTTTATATAACTTGAAATCACCACTTTGAATATTATTGGTAAAATTATGAAAAACAGTTTTAGGATGAAAACACAATGGCATGTTAATTTCATAGGTAAATGTGATCTTGCAGCTAAATCTCATGTTATCCATTTCAATAGCTGTGGGTTATTATACAGTTTAATTCAATTATTCTTGATTAGATAGAGTTAATCCATTGTAGGGATTGATTAACATAATTCTGGCAATTTGTAGAGGATAGATATGTTAAAGATATAGAGTAAGAAATACTTTATTTAACATATGTTTATACTAGCTTAGTTTCAGAACTTAAAGATCATAATTTACTTTACTCTACCAGTGCATGCACACACACACACACAAGCACACATACACAAGCACTCATGTGCACACACACATACACACACACACACACACACACCCTGTGGTTAGTTTATTCCTTGGTACTTTAACAATCAGTTACTGCTTTGGTGAAAGCCTAAAGCTTAATCCATTAAGAGCCATTCAGAACAAAACAAACAAACAAAGCTTTAACCACTTCAGTGACAACAGTGCAGAACCAACAAGGAGCCTTCTTAGAAAACCCTAGCAATTTTAGGATCAATAGCTTCACACTAGATGCTCTTAAGTGATGAAAGCTAGAAAATTTGTGCTGCCGGGTTTTAGAGAAAACACAAAACACAAAAAAATGTTGGGAAAAGATAATTTAATAAGTTTAGTTTGGAAATACCCATGCAGTTTAGAGGGCTAACTTAAGTCCCGTCAGTGGTTATGATGAAAACAAACTAATTTAAACATCATGTTGGGCTGAAAACTTTACCTGTGTATCCTGCAAATGGAACTGTTAAAATAACTTTTAGACTCTCTCCAAGTTCCACTACTTAGGGCTTTCTTATTATTTCTTCTAATTAGTGTAAGTGAAATCTTTGGGATACACACACACACACACACACACACACACACACACACACACACACACACACATATATGCATGTATATATGTATAAAAATTGCAAATATTTCTTTGAAAACAAATCTAAAGTATTTAGGAGAACTTTACAATCCACTTAATTCAGGGCTACAGTTTGAACAATAAAACCAACAAATACATTTGTATATGAGAGGAGCAAAAACAAACATTTTTTTTTCCCACAAGATTAAAAGCCTATTCATTTCCTTTAAGAATTATTCCATTGTATATTATCTTTTGTGAAAAAATCCATTAGCTTCTTTTATACATCCTCAAGTCTTAAATAATACAACACTGCTGGAGGATGTGTTTTATGGAGAAAATCTTCTGTCATTCCATAGAATTAAAAAAGGCCTCCTACATCTTTTGTGTTCATTGCAATTATTCTTTTCAGTTTCATAAAACAATTTTAAAATACTGTATCTCCTGTAGTTGTAGTTTTACAAATGCCTTTACATTAATACTTAATTATAAACTCAGTAATGAAATAGGAGTGTTATTTATTATTTATCTCAAAATATCAGCTGGCTAGACTTTACCCACAAATTATCTGAAGGCATTAAATTATATACCTTCGTAGGTAGTCAACAGACACTGTTGGGATTGTCTACAGCATGTTTACAAGCTAATTTGTTTACAGAATGTTGACTACTCATTTACATTTCTGCTTTTTTTATTCTAGCAGATCATCTCTGAACAAACATACTTAATATAAGGAACTTGTAAAACACATCTTTTTAGTTTAAAAAATAAGTGTCAGATCAAAAGCAGAATAATCTCTTTGCTGAAATGTTATCAAATAATATTGACCATCAATATTTTACACACTAAAGAAATAAATTACCCTGAAATATCATGAAAATGCATGATTTTCCTGTGTGTCAGGAATGCTGTGCAGTTTTGTCTGGATTCATTAAGGCGCTCACTGCATAAGTGCGTTGCCAACCGGAATGTGGGTGGCTATAATGGCAGCCTGTAGGTTTGTATGGAAAACAAGTATGGCACTGTGAAAAAATCCTTCTCTCACCCTACAGATACCTGTACGGAGAACTTGGGAGGCATTTTGATAAGCTCATTGTCAAGTGAATGTTAAAGTCCCCATTCACTGAGAAGCAAAGGTAAGTCTGAAAAATGCATTGAAAAAAGAAAAGGGGGTGGGGAGTGGGGTGGAATCACCTAGCATTGAAGCAGCCTAACCAAGTGACAGACACGTAGACAACTCCGATGCTGCCAGAATAACACTCTGCACAGCCCACCAGCAAGCAATTTGTCACTGCGACAAGAATATCCTCCGCAATTTGGCATCAGGGTCCTTGGACAGCCAACTGCGCCTGTACAGCACGAGACGTGCTATTCGGCAACGGGAAGATGGGAACCAAAGTTCTCGTTATTATGTCCAAATGTGTTATTTTATGAAAAACATATCTTTTGTCATGATCAACATAGAGGTAGAACAGAAGTAATTGATAATAACTGGGGACAAATGAGATGAAAAATTGAGAAAAATATGTCCTTGTATTTTTTTAGGTACCCTGACTGTTGAGAGAATTTCAGGATGTTTGCTTGATGTGTCTGGTATTTTATGGCACGCTTCCACAGTATTTCATAGGAATAATAAATCCATACGTGCAGAATGAACTGGGAAGATTTTTGGTGGTATTAAACCATTTGCTTTAGGCAGACCGTACTCTTTGCTTTGTTTTAGACTTTACATGATTGTATATGGTGTTTGATTAATAATATGCTGCTGGGTGCAAATCTTTTCTTATTGGTCTAATTTGAAGTAAGACAAATAATACAAGGTAAGTTGAGTTAAAAATTTGCAAAGGAAAGACCTTTTACTCTTTACATTGCTATCCTGGTAATCTATTATAAAAGTGCAGTAAAGGAAAGAAGCCAGGAGCATAGGATAAAGGTATCTGATAAATAAGCAAGTAGTGTTCCCCTTGCCAATTACTTGGCATCTTACTTTGTAATTAATGCCACAGTAATGAAAAAAGTGGTAGGCACGAAGATTGGGCCTTTTGTGCATTCTATACAGAAGCAAACACTCATAAAAATCTAGCTCAAAGCTACCCTAGTTTGGCTTTCTCCACAATCAAAACTTGCTGGAGAATTAGAACAATCCTATAGGGGTGTGTGTGTGTGCGTGTGTGCGTGTGTGTGTGTTACAATGTATTATATAAGAGTGACATCAGCCAATTGTGGTATTGCTGTCTCCATTACACAGACAAGGGTGTCCTTCATTCCCCAGACATGATGGAATCTTGTACCCATTCTGCCAGGAGCTAACATCATGGTATCTATTATGTTGTTCACTGGTTGTCCTATGAAGCACGTTAGCTAACTGCTGCTTAAGTCGCTATATTAACTGCCTGGCCATTCCTGGTGTATTTCCAAGAAGCTTATTTAGTTGTGCTCTCTGCAAACTTTCAGGAAATCCTAAAAGTACTTAAAAGTTAAATAATAATGAGAGTAGTAATATTAATAGGCATTGTTTTAGAAGTAAGAAAGAATATAATTTAGGCAATTTTGATATTATTTGAAATCCAGTATGTGTTTCAAAAATTATCAAGCTAATATTGTAACAATATTCCACAAAAATGTTTTCCCTGTCTATCCACATAAACTGGACAACGGTGAATGGCTGGGGGTCGGCAGGTTGGATAATGAGGTGTTTAATTGTGACGCTTTGGAAATGGTGCTGGGATGGAGTGTGTTGACTAGCTATACAAGTGGATGGTTAAGTGAAAAGGCCTAAGGTTTATATTATTTGAGGAATAAGCTACAAAGAAAGGGGAGAACAGAGGTGAGTGAAGAGAGAATGTTCGAGGCTAGAGAGTACAAAATACAGTGGAGACCATAAAGAAAACTAACCCCTACTTTTCTAAGCTTCACATGGGGTGTTTTCCTTGCAACTCCCATTAAAGTCAATGGGAATCATGCAGCTAAAACCCTGTGTAACTCTTTGACAATTTACTTCCTAGTGTCAGGAAAAGAGTACTACCTACTAAAGGCAATTTACTCGTTTTAGTTTGTGCCTCCCATACAAAGATGAATTTGATAGCACATAGCAGGAGGAAAAGAGAGACTACATTTAAGAATTTTGTTATTGCAAAAGAAGTCATCATTGAAAAATGTCGCCTAAACTCTCACCTTGTTTAGCAACAACAATAAACAGAGAAAAGCAATCCAGTGAAAGAATATGAAAAGAAGTATGGACTTGATTACAGGAAAAATGGTGATTGCTAGTATTAGGTCTTTTTTTTTTTTTTTTTTTTCACTTTAAATTCTCTAGCTCTGAGCACAATCGCAGGATAATAAGAATACAGGACAATTCTTAAGACACCAAATTGAAGTTCCTGATTACTTGCTTTTTCTGTGCACCTCAAGTTGTACATATATAAATACAGCAATGGTATCCTTACAGAATTCTTAATAATACACATACAGTGGGGGTGGGGTTACCATAGGCTCCTAGTTATAGGTGGCAAAATAAACAAATGGCAGATGTCTATTCTGCTGTAAGCAATAACTAAATAAATGCAACATGACCTCTATATAGTATTATTTTTGAAAGCTATAGGATGTGCCTGTTAAAAAGTACGTGCTATTTACAGACTACTTCATGAACTTTGAAGTCGGAATACTGACACTGGCTTTCAGCCTTTATTTTCATTATGTCTCTATATTTCTTTAGTCTCAAATGAAAAGTCTGTATTTCAGTGCTCTGCCATTTTACTGATATAATTCTAATTTCACTGTTATAAGTGGTATATGGGCTGAAGATGGGGCTTCTGTATTTTCTGACTCCCTTCTCTGTGATTTGTTTTGTGACTTGTCCTTTGGAGGGTGAAGAACTGAGACCCTACATGGCTTTTTAGTGCATTGATGGAGCAGAGACACTTCTATGAACAACTGCCTATGCAAACTGATTACTCGGCAGTATAATTTATCAGTTTTTACGAGTAAGTGAGTGCTTCTCACTATGGATTTAACTTGCACTTCAATTTAGGTAAGTATACTGCTGCAGCAGCCTTGAAACCAGCACTCTCTGATTGTACCAATTAGTAAATCCTGAACTTTACCACCAGAAAAAGACATAGCTCCACATTTATGAATGCCTGGCTTTTGAGAATTAGAGTAATTATGTCACCAAAACTGCCATTGATTTTTCAGATAGACATCTCAATAATTTTGCAAGAGTAAAAGCCTTTTTCTAAAGCACATGGGTATTTTTTATGGTACGAATAATACATAGGGATGAATACAGTGATTTGATATGTGAGAACATTTAAGGGAGGAGGTATTTTATTTGAACAGAATTTAGATGTGTTTCTGGGCTGAGTTCGTGATTATAAATTTCATGGTGGAGGGTTTTGACTGTGTGAGAACTTCTGACATCTAATTTTTTTTGATGGAGGGGATTGAGAATTTACAAAATAATAGAATAGCATGTGCTGTTGTTAAAACAGATTACAATATTATCATAAAGTAATAGGTGAAAATACATTTAATTTTCTATGTTTTAGTTTAAAAATTCACAACTGGTTTATGCTCCTCCTTATATCCCAAGCCATTCGTCATTGGTGACTATATCATATATCCTGAACCAAATATACATTAACAGATTTCTGTTCACAAATTAAGCCTGAACTGAATTTAGCACACAGAGTTTTTTAGCCAGCTATTAAACTTCTTTGTTTTTTTCCTTCTAATTGAACATAGGTATGGTTAACAGCATTTTTGTACCAGCAAAAATAAATGAATATCAGTATTTAAATCCCCCCCACCCCCCGACAAAAAAAGCCTGATATTGCAGGGAAAATGTCATTCACAATATTGCAGATACTTGTTTTCTTCATATTCCAGCGTCACTGTTTCATTTTAGGTAAGAACCTGAATACTCATTAACACATTTTATGGAGTTAAAGACCTACAAGGTCATATATTCGAGATCTCTTATTTTAGAAATTATATTTTCCTTGATCTGAAAGAATTAGATATCTGAACCAATTAAGTTCTAAAATTAATCCGTTTGTTTCAGACTTGTTTTGCTGGGGAATTTGCTATAAATCAATGTTTGCTGTCACTGAAGTTTAGGGCATCTTTCAATATTCATTTAAAAAATATCTCCTTCCACGTGGTTAAGGAATTATTATGACTTTGAGATTACATCTATGCAATCATTTTGCAGTAGGTGTAGCTGGAGAAAGACAGACAGTAATAATATAGGTTGCCTTTCAATATCTCAAAATCATGCTTTTAGTTTCTAGCGCGAGGTTTTTAGGCACACACACACACATATACACACACACACACACACACTGCATTGCCTTTGGCTCAATGAGAAACACTTTGAATATATTTAACCTGAAATATTTTTCCAGTCCCGGGGATACTGTTTCTTGAACTAGTTTTATCACCTGTACAAAATAATTATGTAAGCATTATCACTAAGAAAGTCTAAGAAGCAAAAAAGAATAAGTGTATAATCAAATTAATGACTGATTATATGCATAAGGATGAGTTTGTATTCATTAATTTCTTTACCATGGCCACATTTCTCTTTTTCTTGTTTTCCTATTTATCTGCATTTCTTCAAACACGACACTTGACTAGCCTTCTGCAACTAAAATATGTTTGGAAAGCTAAAATGTGGAAGGAGGTAATTGTTGGGTAAGACATGGCACTGTTAACGATGTTGATTCTCTGGCTCCAGAGATCTTCAGGATTTTTCATATGGTAAATTTCTGATGCTCCACCTCAAAGATTTGAAGCCTGATCTTCATTCTATATCCAAGAAAAAGAAGCCATTGTACAATAGGCTGAGTATTCTGGAGCAAAAGGTCACCCAACGTTATACAAGCTTGCCTGAGACCAAAGTATGGAAAGGAAATCCTCCTCCCAGGCAGTGTTGTCTGTTCCCTTCTTGGCGTGTGTGCACAACTTCTTTAACACTAAGGGGATTTAAGCATGGGTACTGAGGGAGGAAGGGGCTTTATAAAGTGAAATGGGGCCTTGAAATTTCTCAAAGATGCCCTAAAATAGACAAGGAACAAGTCTGTTCCAAATGGTAAGATGGAGCAGGATAGTAATGATGGAGCAGGATAATTTTTTATTTACAGATATAAAACATCAGGTGAAATACAACATAATTTTCATAGTTATTTAAGTGTGAAAGGCACATAATTGGTAAGTTAAATTATTTCACGATCTTTTAAGAGGCAGTGTTGGGCAATGGAAAAACAAATAGGTTATTTATCTGTTTTTTCAATAACATGCTATACAAATTTAAGCAAGTCATTTAGTTAGGGCTTTGTATTGCTTCACTAGCAGAAATTCATAGCATCCATTTGATTATATTTCAGGTCTTTTGGGATACTAGTATTGGATGATTCTGTGTCACAGCTGTAGTTGTCAAAAGTGCCTACATGGGTACAAGACAAACGATATTCTAACACTGTTAACATAACAAGTGATGCAAGATTATTGCTGATACCTGATTTTTTTCAGTGTTATTTGAGCTCTTATTCTCCAAGAGGATGTATTATATTTACTATGATGGTTTCATTCATTTCCTCATTTGCTCACTCAAAAACAATACTGAGTATTGATTAAGGGGCATGTCTATCCCGTCTGTCAGTAATTCAGAAACCAGTAAGATAAAGTTTCAAAACTTCAAAATACTGATCATCTGGTGAATGAGGATATAAAACAAAGGCAACAACACAACACAGCAATGCTATAATAAAAATGTGCCAACATTTTTATGGGAAGTTGGAGGAGTTGCTCTTAACTTGCCTCAGAGAGGCTAGAAGACTCCATACAGGAGGTGATCGCTGAACTAGATTGACAGATGGGACCACTTCAAACTCTTGTCAGTAGACTGAAGATTGCCACAGGAAGGTTCAAAGTCAATTAATGTTTTTTAGAAGGTCTTTGGCTTTAACACTTTCCATGGCTTCAAAAATATACATTATTGTAAAGCTCTGCTTCTACCATTTTGTTTTGGTATTGGTTTGCTTTCTTGTCTCTTTTACATTACATAGGAAGGGACGGGAAAAACAATAAGTACTAAATGTAGGTGTATGGTTAATATCATGACTACTTTCCACTCATTCAATACCTCCATTTAAAAAATAATATATCTCCGTGTGTATGTGTATGAAAAAGTAAAGTAAATATATGTAAATTATTATGAGATTTTTCTGAGATAACAGGAAAGATAATGGAATATTAATAAGCCCAAACAGAGAAATCTATACTCAAATTATTTTAAATAGTTGGTAATTCTAGGGCTTTCCAAGAATAGTTAAATATTCAAACTTTTTTTCCCCATTATACAATGTGCTAGAAGGATTCTTTTTCTAGCAGGTGTGAAAAAGAAGCAGGTAGCAGAAGAGCTAAGTACACAGAAAATATTGGAAACAAAATCAGAATTTAATGATCTAGGTCAGTGATTCTCAAACTATAATGTGTTTAAGAACTACCTGAGGAACTTGTTAAAGCAGTAGGCCTGGGGTAGGACAGAGTAATTTTCATTTTTTATAGACCCACAGATGATGCTGATGCTGTTGGTTGAGAATCACACTTGGGGAATCACTTATCTAGACGAGTCCTTCTGATATTTAATCTATACAAATCCCCTCAATCTTGTTATACTGAAGATGCTGATTCAGTAGACTTAAGTCGTATTACATGGTTTGGTGATTTCAGAAAATAATAGGTCCAAATAAGGCTTCGAGTTTATTTCCTGATCTAATTAGATTGTATCCTTACCAACAAGATCACTGTTTCTTGTATACAGTATGAATATATATTATCACCCCATTGAGAGAAGAATTTACTGAGCTCCTGTTTCTTGTATGAAATGACTGCCCTAGTTACTAATTAAGTAAAAAGTGAGTTTCTGTTTTTACTTAGCTTCCATAACCATTCTGAAGCTTTAGAAATGAAACACTATCCAGACTGGTCATTTATTATGTTTATTATGTTTTCTTGATTCTAATAAATTATATATAAGTACAGATGGTAAAAAAGGACTGCTCTAATATCTCAACTCAAAAAAAGAAAAATTTTAGGAATACTACATTAGACAAGGATCATTATCTAGCCCCCTTATTTAAAATTTTTATTTAGTTAGACAAAGTCTATTCATATAAAGCAAAAAGTTGAACTACATCTTGTCAAATGAGCTGGAAAATATACTTAATTTTGATGAGATAACAGTCCCTGGTGGATTATATGGGTGTGGGTGTGAAGGAGCCTTACTAATAAGTGTTGGCTGTCTTCAACCCACATTTTCTCAGTAATTGATAATTCTCCATTTCTTCTCTGCTATGTAAACCTTTTAAAAAATAGAATAGTGGAATCATGATAATGATAATACATTAAGAAATTTGAAGTGGAAATTTCTAATAGAACGTTCAAATAAAAAATACAAGTAATAGAATTTGTAGTCCATATTTTGGCCAACTTTGAATTGTTTGAAGAACGATGGGGATGCATACTTTCTTTTTTCTCTTATGCTGCTCCCATTCACAAATTTTCGAGTGATGTGACACTGTTAAATTCTGTAATTCACTGACTTGAAATGATGTTTGCATAGTTAGCAGCAAATATCTCTATTCTGCTTATGTATGTATTTATTTATTTGGCTGAACTGGAACAAATATGGGTAATTGATTTGAGTATTTGTTAATGCAAATGCCAAAGTCTTTAGCCATATTATTGTAAAACTATTTTAAAGTTTTACAAACTATTTTAAAGTTTCATAATAATTTTAAGATTTATTTCTGCCTGGTGTATGTGGTTTTTTATATGATCATTTATGAGGATAAATGATTATAATAATAATCTGTAATTAAGTACTTTGTCATTTCTACTCCTTTTGCCTATTTCCAAAGGGTATTAATTTCTGATCCACTCACCAAATTGAACTATTACAAAAAAAAAAAAAAAAAGGTTTACTTGCAGGATGTTTGACTTCTTAGAAAACACTATACTTGTGTCTTTAGGTAGTATCTATCTTTAAAAAGGTGCAAACAATGGGATCTCACAATGTAGATATTTGGGCTAGAGGAGCAGTGGTTCTTAAACCTTTGTGGAAATATAATTCTTTATAAACTCTGTGGTCGTTCTTTACAGAAAATGTTTATGAAGTACACACAAAGAAATTTTGCATACAAAGTAGTGTCTATTCACGATCTTCTTGAAGGAAGATTCAGTAACTCTAATCTTGATAATTGAGGTAACGTTAACCAAAATGCCATCTTTTTCCTTCTTTCTTATATAGACATTGAAACCAGATGGATCAATAGACTGTTTTTCTAAATACATCATTTTGTTTTTATTGTGTAAACCTTTCCTTACAAATAAGCCTTTAGACTGATTTGTAACATGGAAGTAAGTGGACATCTGGCTTCTCTGAAAAATATGATTCACTCATTTGCATTTTTAAATTCCATTCATTCCATTTTTAAATTTTTCACTTGTCCTCTTTGCTCTTTCTAAAAGCAACTCTTCTCAACTCTTTTCAATTTCAAATACCTAAAGAGTTTATATTTCTTATAATTCAGAACATCATTTCTTTAAAATTTTTATAGGAAAATCAATATTCAAGATCCACAGCATGAGGAAACCCTGATATGTAGGTGAGTGAGAAGTTACTTTAAGTGCAAAAAGAATTTGGGTGACAAAAATCAATTTACCCCTAGTTATTTCTCATATATTGGTCTTGGTTGACTTGGAAATATCTTTCAAAGGTCATTTTTAAAATTTTAGGGGGCAAGATACTAATAAATAATTCATTCCTTCTTCAGGTTGGTTATGAGATTCCTTCAAAAAGTATTTTGAGTATATAAAGGTATTTCTATTATTAAAGACATGCTTGAAATAAATTCTGGGATGAAAGACTATAGTGCTGTTTGATTGTTCATATTTATTATTTACAGTAGTAGATTTTGTGAGTAAAAGCTGAAGGTCTAAGAACTTAAAATCTGGAAGATTTATTCATTCGTTTCAAGGTCTCATCCTTTATAGTGGCAAAACAGAATTTGTAATAATTTCCACAACATTGAACTCTCATAATAACCAAGAACAGAATGACGTGGAAATTCCATTCAAATTTTAGATAAGGCTTCTCACAGAGCATTTTATTTCTCATCTTAAAATAATAGGCACATGTGGCATCCTAATTAAACACATCTAATAACTTTGAATACTTCCCTTTAATCAACTAGTCATATCCCAGAAAGGTGCAAGTATGTGTGTGTGTGTGTGTGTAAATATTTCCTCCAGTTGAGTAAAATAGTTGGTAGAGCCAAAACTAGATGGACAACCATGATAAGCAAAGATGAGAGAATGAGAGAAATTAGTTCACCATGATCATCGGCTGTGAAATTTGGATTCAATTCTGAAAGTATAGCAGAAGATTATGCTTTTCTTAGAATATCAGTAACACTAGTCTTAAGGAGATTTTCTCAGGGGATATGCAGCATGAATGGTAGGGAGGTATAGAAGTAAAACAAACCAAGAAGACCAAGTGGTCAAAATGAAGCTCTGAGCTTGCTTGATGTCATTTGTAATTCCTGTCTCACAACTGGTATTCTTGTTAATATCATACAATATAGAAAATACTAGGATGAACACATTGGACTTAAAATTAGGAAAAGTAAGTTTGATTCCACTTCCCAGCCTAGATTTCATGACAGCCATTACATTGAACTGAATCTCATTCCCTCAATGGAAATGTGATTTAAGTTAGATTTAGATTTAATAGAGCACGATCTTTTTCTATTCCCCCCCAATTTTGATGCCTAAAATTGGTGAGAAATAGATGATTGTATTAATGATGTAGTTCATAGATACGTTAGAAAATACGAATTCCCCTTATTGAAGTCAAGGAATTATAAGCCTTTTTAAGAAAGTCTGTATAATTTTATAAGATAGAGTCATAGATGTGGATCACTCCTAGAACCAACTACTCTTTAGAGAAGTCAATTCTTAGTCTACTGTAGCATAATCAGAGAGAATACATCAGTCTCTTGAGATAAGGCAAACTGGTCCCATTAATCATTTCAGAAATACCCCAGCTCTTCTGTTCTGGGGAGGATGAGGTTGCTATCATCAGGATATCCTTAGATTTTTGAGTAATTGTTACTAGTTTTGCACACATTGCATGGCAGTCCAGTATGAATATAACGATCTTCAGTTCCTTAAGAACAAGTAATTCACTTCTCTTTTTCACTGATGTAGCTGTAAGAATTCTGCATCATGAAGCAGGACGTATCCTCTCTCTTTAGAAAAAAAAAAAATAGTTACTCTCCTAGTGAGAGAGAGTAAAGCTACGGATGTAAGTATGTAAGGTGTTGAATGCTGATTAGCATGTCATTCGAGCTTTCCACCTGATGTAATTAGGAGAACTGAAGGAGCCTTAAAAAACAGCTCTGGAGAGAAATGTGGACAGCTGTCTAAAGCATTTTGTGTTTCAAACAAATATTCCTGGAATTCTTCACTGAAGGAGATGCTAGAAAGTAGTCTCTGAGCATGACTAGATGAGTCTGTGTTTAGTAGAGTAGGTCAAAGCAGAAATTATATGTTTGAGTTGGTAAGGCCATAAAACAAGTGCAGAATCAATCAATCGCCCTCTTTTTAGTAAAAATCCAAATGGGTTTTGGTGGTGGTTTTGGTTCATTCTGTCTTGCCTTGTGAGATGGATTCTATCTTTCTCTATTCACTTCATAAGCATGTGGCAAGGACACAATAAAAGACAATTACAGTTATGCATCACATAAAGACATTTCAGCCAATGATGGACCACATATATGACAGTAGTCCCAAAAGATTATAATATCAGATGTTTACTGTACCTTTCCTATGTTTAGATACACACACACTTACTACTATGTTACAGTTGCCTATGGTATCCAGTACAGAAACATGCTGTACAGTTTTTAGGAGCAACACTCTATGGCATATAGCCCAGGTGAGTCATAGGCTATACCATCTAGGTTTCTGTGAGTACACACTCTGATGTTCCTGTAACAACGAAATTGCCTAATGATGCCGTTCTCTGATCGTATGTCTGTCACTAGATGACACATGACTGTTCTCAATAAAATAACTTAGAGATTTAAGGGGAAAAAAGTACAACCATATAAAAATTAAGACATATAAGCATTCTGTTGTGGTTTATAGTACCTTCACTTGAAGTTATTATTGTAGTGGTATATACAAACTGATGTCCTTAACCTCCCTTTACCATAAGTAAAATTGAAGACTAAAGCCTCCATGAAGCCAATATAGAACTTTAAACTATGGGACAATATCTTTACTGGTAAAACTTTTCTTCTGAACTCTATTTTCATCAGCCCTGCAGTTTGTTTTGTGTTAAGTAAATTTTTGTTGAAATAAAATATTAAAGGCCGGGCACGGTGGCTCACATCTGTAATCCCAACACTTTGGGCAGCTAGGGCGGGTGAATCACGAGGTCAAGAGATCAAGACCGTCCTGGCCAACATGGTGAAAACCCGTCTGTACTAAAAATACAAAAATTAGTAGGGCATGGTGGTGCGCGCATGTAGTCCTAGCTACTAGGGAGGCTGAGGCAGGAGAATCACTTGAATCCAGGAGGCAGAGGTTGCTGTGAGCTGAGATCATGCCATTGCACTCCAGCCTGGGCGACAGAGTCAGACTCCGTCTGAAAAAAAAATAAAAATAAAAATAAAATAAAAAAAGAAATAGACATTAAAAATGCACAAATGAAAGTGTACATATTATTACTTTAAAAAAGTGAACATACCTGTGTAATACTCAGTAAGTTCAAGGAATAGAACATTATTAGCATATAAGGACCTCCCCTTTGTCACATTTTGTCATTACCCCCTCCAAAAGAAATTGCAATCTTGATTCTTTTATCTTGCAATTAGTTTCATGTTGCTGACCTTTATATAAGTAGTAACATATCATATGCACTTTGTTGTACCTATATTGGGTTGTGTAATTGCAGTTCACTCATTTTCATTGCTGTAGAATATTTCATCACATAAATATACTAAAATTCATTAATCCCGACTTTTGACAGACATAGGTTGTCTTTAATTGTTGGCTACTGTTAATCTTCTTGTATGTGATTTGGGCACACAAGTACACATTTCTGTTGAATATATACCTAGGAGTGGAAATGATGTGTAATAAGGTGTATGTTTGTTCAACTGTGGTAGATTCGATCAAATAATTTTCTGAAGCAGTTGTACTATTTAATGCTTGTACCAGCAATGTCTGATGTTGCTCTATATCCTCACCAGGGTTTGGTGTTGTCGTTCTCCTTAATTTTATCCATTTTGGTGGATATATAGTGATATTTCACTGTAATTCTAATTTGCACCTCTTTGACAACTAATAAAATTTGACCATTTTACCTACATTTATTGGCCATGGTTATTACCTTTTGTGAAATATCTGATCAACTCTGTTGCTCATTTCTTTTTTGAGTTGTCTTTTTTCTTCTGGTGGTGTAGTAGTTGGTATATTCTGGATACGTGTCCTTTTGAAACATGTGCCTTGCAAACATCTCTTTCCAGTCTATGGTTTGCCTTTTTCACTTTCTTAATGATGTCTTTGGATGAATATAATCTCCTAATTTTAATGTGGTCTTCCTTAATGGTTAGTGCATTTTGTGTACTGTTAAAGATAGCTTTACTTATCCAAGAGCATAACAATATATTCTTATTTTTTGGAAATGTATTTTTACCATTTGTTTTTATGTCTACAAAGCACCTGAATTGATTTTTGTGTATGCCGAAAGGTAAGGTCCTTTATATATTTTTTCTTTACGTATAACCAATTTGCTCAGCAGTATTTATTGAGAAGAAAATTCTTTCAATATTTCAGTGCAGTTTCACTTTTGTCATAAAGCAAGTGACTACATATTTGTGCAGATTTGTCTTTAGGTTCTCCTCGTATACACTGTCTCCTTTCTCTGTGTATATACTGTCTTAATTACTATATATTGTATTAAGTCTTGATTTCCGGTAATGTATCTCTGTTGAATTTGTTCTTCTCCAAGATGATCTTGGTTATTCTTATCCCTTTATATTTCCATATGGATTTTAAAATTATCTTGTGGATTTCCATATTTAAAAATATCTGCTAGAATTTTGATTGAATCTATATATCATTTTTGAAAGAAATGCTATCTTTTCAACATTGTATTCTGTTCAGAAACATGGTAAATCCTTTCATTTGTAGTTTTTATAGTCTTTAATTTCTCTCAGTAATAGTTTTTGGTTTTACATGTGCAGATCTTATGCATATTTTATTAGATATTTTTTCTTGTATTTGCTTTCTTTGGATGCTGTTGCAAATTGTACGTATATTTTTATAATTTCATTTTCTAATTGTCTGTTAGTGTATATAAAAGTAAAATTGATTTTTAAAATATTGACTATTCCTTCAATTCCCTTGCTAAATTTGCTTATAAGTATTAATTGGTTTACTGTAGAAGCCTTTGAATTTTATACATATAGAGTTACATCATCTGCCAATAATGTCATTTTTTCTTTTTTTCTAATCTTTGTATCTTCCAGTTATTTTTCTTGCTTAACTCTGGCTAGATGTTGAACAGAAGAGGCATTAATGGACATCTTTGTCTTTTTCCAACTTCATGGAGAAAAGCTTCTGTGTTTATGTATGATACTAATTATGGGTTTTATGTAGATACCTATTAATATCTACATATATTATTAGGAAATTTTATTCTATTTCCAGAAGTGCATTGATCAATTTTCAAACATCTGTGGATTTTCTACTTAGAAAATTCAGTTTCTAATCAACAGCAATAAGATCAGAGAATGCACTATGATTTTAATTCTCAGAAATGTGTTGAACCTATAACAACATTGAATAAAACATGATCTGTTTTAGCATACAATACATTCCGCATGCACTTGAAAGAATACCTATCACCTTTAAACACAATGTCATAATAAGTCAGTTATGTCATGAATGTTTATTTTCTTGCTAAAATCATCTGTATCCTTACTGATTTTTGTCCACTTTTATTATTACTTAGGGAAATATGTTAAAATTTTCCACTATGATTGCTGATTTGTGCATTTTCTATTTCTGTCAATTTCTTTTGTTTCGTATATTTAAAACAATGTTATTAGATAGGTAGACGTATAAATTTTAAACTGCTGTATTTTTCTCATGTCCTAACCCTTTTATCATTTAAATATGCTCTCTTTATCTCTAATAAAATTAGGTTGCCTGAATATTTACCTTGTTTGATATCATTGTAGCAATATCAGTCTTATTTTGATTTATATTTTTGAGTTGTTTTTCCATCCTTCACTTTCACCCTCTCTGTGGTATTTAAGGGCATATGGGTTTGTGCATGTGTGTTTTAATAGCATAAAGTTGGGTTTAAAAAATAATCTCACATCTTCATTTTAACCATGTTGTATTTAGTCCATTTATATTTAATGTAACTGCTGATACATTTGAATTTATGTTTACCATACTAAAATTCATTTTCTATTGTGTTTACTTATTTTGTTTCTGTTGTTTCTTTGTTTTGCACTAATTAACTATTTCCATTAATCCACTCTCATATTTGGCTAGTTTAGTAATTATACTTCACAGATTTTTATTGATTTCCCAAGAGATTGCAACTCACACTCTTATTTAAGAGAATCTATTTTATTTGTGTTTGTGTGGTTTTTTTGGTTTTTGTTTGTTTGTTATTTCTTCTTGAGACAGGGTCTCTGTCAGCCAGGTTGAAGTGCAGTGGCATGATCATACTCTTGGGTTCAAGTGATCCTCCTACCTTAGCCTCCTGAGTAGCTGGCATTACAGTTTCGAGCCACCATGCCCAGCTATTTTTTTTTTTTTAGAAATGGGATCTTGCTATGTTGCCCAGGCTGGTATCAAACTTGGTCTCAAGTGATCCTCCAACCTCAGCCTCCTGAGTAGCTGGAACTACAGGCACATGCTGCCATGCCCAGCCCAGAGCATCTGTCTTAAATTTGCACTCTTACTAACTTCCAGAAAATACAAAACCCATAAAACACTTTATTTTATTTACCCATTTCTTGATTTTTGTATTCATATTGTCATGCATTTTAATTCTAGCTGTATTTTTAATTTTAATTTTTATTTATTTATTTTATCGAGACGGAGTATCGCTCTGTCACCCAAGCTGGAATGCAGTGGCACGATCTCAGCTCACTGCAACTTCCGCCTCCTGGGTTCAAGCAATTCTGCCTCAGTCTCCTAAGTCGCTGGGGCTACAGGCGCATATGCCATTATGCTCGGTTAATTTTTGTATTTTTAGTGGAGATGGGGTTTTGCCATGTTGGGCAGGCTGGTCTCGAACTCCTTACCTCAGGTGATCTACCTGCCTCGGCCTCCCAGAGTGCTGGGATTACAGGCATGAGTTACTGTGCCTGACTAATTCTAGCTGTATTTTAAACCACAAAGTAATTTATTTCTTTTTGTAGATGTTATGTATTTTCAGATGTACATGCATAGTTACCATTTCCATTGCTCTTTACCTCTCTGTGCATTTATCTATTTGCTTCTGGCTTCTTTTTCATTTTGCTCAAAGAAATACTTTACTATTTTCTTTAATCTGTGTCTACTGCTAATGAGTAATCTTAGTTTTTATATTCTTCTTTCATTTTTGGAGGACATATTATCTGAGTCTAAAATTCTGCTTTAGTAGGGTTTTTTCCCCCCTTTAAGCACTTTAAAGATAAGGCATTACCTCCTGGTTTCCATTGTCTCTTCCACTTCTTTGAAAGAAATGATATTTTCGCCCTCCGGGCACTCTTAAGATTTTTCTCCATGTCTATACGTTTTGCTAGTTTTATGCTGAAGTCCCTCATTGTGATTTTCTTTGTATAGTTTTCTTTATATTTATTCTACTTCAGGTACACAGGATGTTCTGAATTTGTCCTTGCAGTTTTTCTTCAGCATTGAAGAATTCTTGGTAAAAGTCTCTGCAATATTACATTTGCCACATTCTCCCTCTGCTCTCTTTCCAGCACTCAAGTTGCATAAATATTAGATCTTTTTATCATGACCCACATATGTCTTACGCTCTTTTCTGTACTTTCTATTCATTTTACTCTACATGCTTCAGTCTCAGTATTTTCTACTGACTTATCTTCCAGTGTTGTAATCCCTATTTTGGCTCTTTCCAAACTACTGTTAAGCTTATCTTTTAACATACGCATTTAAGTAACTATGTTTTTAGATTTATATGTTTTATTTGCTTTTGTTTAGGTTTCAGTTTTGTGGTAAATTTCTCTGTCATGTTTCATTTCTTGAAGCTGTCGATTAATTTATCTTAAATTATGTGTCTGTTATCTTTAATATTTGTGTCACGTATGGGTTTCTTTCTATTGTCTGCTTGTTCTTTTGAGACTCCTTCTTGAGACTCCTTCTTCAACAAGATTGTACTGTCTTTTTTTTTTTTTTTTCATTGAATCATAGACATTCTGTTTGATTGTAAGAACCCATCTGTTATCTCATTCCAGAGAAGATTCATTCCCTTCTCTGACGGGGAGCAAAAGAATGGAACATATCAACCTAATGATGAATTGAGCTGACTGTAGATGGTTTTCTGCCTTTGTAAGACTTAGTATTCCTCTTTCCAAGGGTATAGCTTTCTAGATATCCTAGTTGAGAGTCCTCACAGGATCATGAGAATGCCAGTATTCTGTCCTGCTTTATATATATATTTTTCTGAATGTCTCTTAGCCTATTGTTCAATGCAGCTTAATTAGTAAATTCCTTGAAGAGTGGAGTGGTACAAATCCTGATTCTTTTTCTTTGGATTCTATGTCCCTCAAATTTATCTCTCTTTTGATATCACAAAACTCCAATATTTTACTTCTTAGTCTCTTGAGATTGCCTAAAACTTCTCTGCCTATTAACAGCTGGCCTTCATCTGCGTTTCCATCTTCTTGCTCTAAGCCAAGAATTGGCAGATGCCATAAAGGGGAAAAAATATTTTTTAAAAATTGGGATTGCCATGGTAAGCTCCCTTTTCTCCACAAGTTTGCTCCGAAGTCTTGACTATTTCAGAAACTCTCCTATGCCTTCATCTTGTGTCTTTGCATATCGTCCAGCTTTTCCTAATTGCTTTTAGCTACAGCTTATTATTATTATTTTGTTAATGAACATCCACTTTCAAATCTATTAACTTTGGAAAAATAATTATCTACTTATATATTGTAAAATAAATAAGTTTATTTATTTATTTCAGGTTTTAAAAAAAGTCTATTTTATTATTTTTGATCTACTATAAGCTGCTCCATGATATTTGGAAGTGGAAGTCACTTCCTATGAATATTTTCTTCGGAAAATAATTATATTAGATAATGTTCAGTGATATTTTACATGTTAAATTGTTTGAAAATAAATCACTTAAAACTGTATATACTCTGGTATTACAAGGAGTTACAGTGTATAACCTTATGAGTATTCTTTCTTTCTTTCTCTTTATTTGTTTTCTTCTCTCTTCCCTTCCCTTCCCTTCCCTTCCCCTCCCCTCCCCTCCTCTCCCCTCCCATGCCCTCCCCTCCTGTCCCCTTCCCTGCTCTTCTTTCTTTCTTTCTTTCTTTCTTTCTTTCTTTTCTTTCTTTTCTTTCTTTCTTTCTTTCTTTCTTTCTTTCTTTCTTTCTTTCTTTCTTTCTTTCTTTCTTTCCTTCTTTCTTTCTCTCTTTCTTTCTTTTTCCTTCTTTTGCTCGCAATCTCAGCTCACTGCAAACTCTGCCTCCTGGGTTCAAGTGATTCTCCTGCCTCAGTCTCCTGAGTAGCTGGTATTACAGGTGCGTGCCATCACACTCACCAATTTTTTAAATATTTTTAGTAGAGACAGGGTTTCACCACGTTGGCCAGGCTGGTCTCGAACTCCTGACCTCAGTGATCCGCCTGTCTTGGCCTTCCAAAGTGCTGGGATTACAGGTGTGCGCCGCAGCGCCGGTATCCTTTCGTGTAATTGTGTGTCTGAATTCAAATAACCTGCCAATATCTCTTAAAATGTATGTATTATATACTTTAAGCTTGGCTATGTTTTGAGAAATTGTTAGAACTTTAGTACATAATACTTTAGTTATAAAGTGATGTATTAGGCCATTCTTGCCTTACTATAAATAAATACCCAAGACTAGGTAATTCATAAAAAAGAGGTTTAATTGGCTCACGGTTCTACAGGCTACATAGGAGACATGGCACCAGCATCTGCTTCCGGGGAGGCCTCAGGAAGCTTTCACTCATGGCAGAAGGTGAAGCAGGAGCAAACATTTCACATGAGAGAAGGAGGTGCCACACAATTTTAAACAACCAGATCTCATGAGAACTTATTCACTATTGTGAGTATAGCACCAAGAGGATGGTTCTAAACCATTCATGAAAAATCCATCCCTATGATCTGATCACCTCCCACCAGGCTGCACCTCCAGTATTGGAATTACAATTCAACATTAGATTTGGGCGGGAAAAATATGTAAACTATATCAAATGATAACAACATAGGAGAAAAAAAAACTCAGAACATCATGATAATATATTTGGTTATTGGGGTACAAGCTCATATGGATGCTTTAAAAAAGAGTCTCAATAATTAGATGCTCTTGGTAATATAATGAACAATGAATGTTGTTCAAATGAGTTCTTAGCATCTTAGCTTTCAATGATGTGTTAAGAATTGATATAAAATTAAAATAATCATTATACATACTGAATCAAAAATATTTTGCAAGTGAAGTGTATCCTGGAATTTCTTACTCAAGAAGCAGAAATTGAGTAAACTCTGTGTTAAATGAAATAGTTTTGGAACTGCTATGTTCAGCACCTATTTCTTTTTGACATGACACTACCACTGTTTGCACCAAAGACCCATTTTGGATACTTGATTAAAAATCATGATTGGCTTTTCCTCTATATTTTAGTACCTTGATTCTCAGAAAGGCTTAATTCCATGTTTCCCGCTCCTTCCCATCTTCTCATTCTCTCATGTAATCTTACCTCAGGTATGTCTCATTTTTTTTCCCACCAAAGGCAGTTATATTCCTGAACTCATCTTGCATGATGAGTTCAGGTGCATATTATCAAATAGTTGATCTGATAAACTGATATTTAATAAGATGCATATTTCAAGTGGAAAGCTTTAAACATATTTCAATCAAATATTTCATTATGATAGGTCTTGAATAAAATAATCTTCATGTTATTATGTTAAATACATATTTTCAAAGGAAAAACATTGCTTTTTTACATTAAGCATTTAAGTGAGCCTGCATATTACACTTTTCTGGTTATAAATATATAGATTTAGTAGATTCTAAAGATTTCCCCCCTCCCCAAACCAATTCCAACCTGAGGGATATGGTAGAACAACTGTCATAGTAATTAAGCCATTCTTGTACTTTGAAACTTTTCTTCCAACCAAGGTAGCATCTGGTTTTCTTTATTTTGACAATTGCAATTTCCCAGTTTCAGGAAATTTTACATTTTCCTTCAAATTAGCATTGTATGTATGAGTGTCTGCCAGGTTTCATAGTTTGCAAGTGTAATATCCATTGGATATTTTTATTGGAAATTACAGGTTTTTTATTTAATAGTATGCTTTTAGGAGGGATATTATCTGTAAGTCCCTGAAAGAATAAGACATTTTCATTCAAATCTCTAAATTATTTTATCACCTCCATTCTATAAAGATATTTGTCTCAATGATGTGCAAGGATGCATTAGAAAACAAAATATACATACGTTGCCACATGTATATAAAAACAATTTTGAAGGTGTTTCACATAATCCAGAAAACAAACTATAAAAAGAAAAATGAAAATATTATTATATTATTGGTGGCTTTTATCCGCAAACTTTACTATCCTATCGTAAGCCTTATATTCAGATTATTACTTTTATATAAATTATCAGTAACAGACTGATATCACTCTGGTTATATTATTATTCTCTTATCTATGTCATTAAACACCTTACTACTTAATTATATTCTCTAAGTGGTGTTAATATAAAACTGTTGTAACTTCAAAACATTGAAAATCCCTGGTCTAGCTGTTATAACACCACGTCCATAAGATATAGCTATATGCCTCTTTTATACTGCACTTATGTTTAAATTTAATGCCAACATTTTATTGCTAAGAAACATGTTAAGCGAGGATGGAGACACCATATTTATTGAAGGGCACATCTACATTGGCAGGTGTTTTCTGACTTAAACATTTGTTTCAGATAATATTTTATTCAGGAGCATCTTATCAGCCAAAATGTTTTCTCTTTTTTTTTTTCCAGTTTTGAAAATTCCAGTTTCCTCACCACATATTTTAAGCTGGAAATGTTTAAGAGGAAATATTCTTTTCCTTGGTCCCAAATGCTTCAAAACTCTCATTTCCTCAGCGAAAATCTTCTGTCCAGGCTGGTATTCACACGGAATATTTCAGCTCTTCAGGCATTGAACTTTATTTTCCAAATGTTTTCTCTTTAAAAATAGGCTTTTAGATTGTAGCTTCTCATTTGGAAACAGTTGAAAGGGTATGTAAGTACACAGGTCAAGGGGGAGGGACTTGAAAAGTACCAATTAGGGTATGGCATTTGTCTAAGACAATTTTAATATTAATCTCGGAAAGATAAATGACTAAGGTTCTTAAAGAAACTGACTACTGACAATGTCTGGAATTAACACACTTAATTCTAAATCTGTGCAATTTGACCTTAATTTTTTTGTGAACAAAAGTTCCACTTTGCACTAATTTGCATTGCTGCTACTTTCATTTTAAATTGGAATTTTTTATCACCATCCATCTGTAAGATACCTCCTGTTACTAATTTCTGATGTGGATCCTCTCATTAATATGAGATTCACAATTGCATAGATTAAAAGTTATCTGATCATATCTGGCTCATCCCATGTTGTATCATTCTGTTCCTATATTTGATAGAGAGTAATTTAACTGTGACAATGTTAGTATATAAAGATAACGAGTCAGATAGTAACTATTGGAAGAGTAGAATTTTAATATATATGTTGACAGTTTTATTTTACAGGGTTTAACAGTATTAGGTGGATTTCTTTTTCTTTTTTAGACATTTTAATAGAGTAGAAAACATGAACTTTGTATTTTGTGATCTCATAAATCATAAAGATTTAGACATAAATGATGTGATAATGATACTTTAAATGGTTTTCTAAAGCAATATGCGTGTGTGAGTAATTTTTTTTCTTTTTTATGATGAATCACTTGGAAATCTCTTTAAGCAAAATAAATTTCTGTTTCTGATAAAAACTTTTGTAAGCATATATAACAATATAGAAAACATTGTTTTTAGGGATATCTGAAGACCAAAAGGTTGAGTTACTGAGAGAGAAAAGAAGCCTCTGGAATCCACTTCCCACAGAAACTCTTCATGCTCTTAATTGGTGGTTTAGATCAGCAACAAAGAAACCTTCCCAACAAAAGACAGGAGTGCAGTGAACTGAGGCTCCCTGTAAGGGCTGGATTTGAGGGTGAAGTTAAAGTACCTACAGAGACATCAAGAATTCTCTTTATGATCTCGGACACATCAGTTCCTGAGTAGGCCAATGCTAAGACTTCAGGATACTTGGAAACTCTCAGCATCTGTTCTTTTATTTGCTTAAAAATTGAGCATCTCTAAATATTAAAATACTGTCTTTAATATCAGTGATAATTCACTGAAGGATTAAAGGACTCTTGCTGCTACCTGGTTTCAGTAATTATAATAAGCTTTATATAAGGCTGTGCATTTTTAGCCTCTATCCTTCAACTTCCCCAGTTCTTTGGTACCTATTATCTCAGCTTTTCTTCCCTAATCTTCCCAGAGGGTTAACTCTGAGAAGAAACACATACTTTGACTAGTGCTTCCTAGAACTGATGCCTCTATTTTCTCTCCTGGAAAATAAGGATGACACTACCCACCTTCCAAAGTGTTTGGGGCAATAAATGAAATAATATTTGTGAAAGTGTTCAGCTCAGTGCCTTGTACACAGAAGTTGCTAATAAATTATGGCTCTTTTCCCAGCTATTCTCTGCCCCTACCCTCTGCCCTGTATGATGAGAATTGCTGGTACCCCGGGTAATGACAGCTTTTGGAGCCAGTGGTGTTTCATGCTACCTAACCATGCCATGTAGAAGATTGCCTACCCTTGGTAGACTTCCCTTTTGATCACCTTAAACTCCTTTCCTCTCCAGCTTCTCCTATATATTTATTTGACTTAACAAATCTGAAGACCTGAAGCCTAAATGATTAGAAAGTGTGAACCATTTCTAACAGCATCCTAAATGAAGAAAAGAATTGAAAAACCTAATAAATAACGTTAGTGTGAGAACCATGAGGACCACAGAAATTGCCATGGAAGAGTGCAAAGAGCTCTTGCCTAAGTGGTCAGAGCCCCTTTCTCTTTGCTAGTTTTAAGTAGCACCTGCTAGTAGGGTACTCTAACATTTCATAATCAATTACAGTATTAGAACATTAAGTTAAATCAGGTCCAAAGTTCTTCCTAGAACAATAGCATTTAGGAGATACTCTAAGAAAATATAGTCCAATATATTTGAAAACTGCTGTGTGCTATGCCCTCCTCCCATACCCCCAATCATGTAGAGTCACAAAGTGATATTACAAAGTCTGTGAATTCCTGGAAGGTGAAATTTGCTTAAGATGATCTATTTCAGTGCCCCTGCCCAATTATTATTTCCTAAAAATCATTCTGGACAACATGCTGAACACTTCTAGCTTCAGTGAGAAACCTAATTTTAAGAATATGGTGATCCTTATGTCTTAACTGGCCGTTCTTCTTAGTGTAAGAGGAATATACATCATCATATCTTCAAATTTGCTACTGAATCTGTTTCCCTAAAGAAGGTACCATTTTTCTGGCCTTTTTGGCTTATTTAAAGTCCTAAAGTGTCATTAGTTGTTGTTGGCAGTTAAAAACAGCTCAGGGAGTTGATGGCAGCCTGTCATCATAGAGCACCTATTTTTTTGAGCTTATCCTGAAATATGAGATGTATGATTACAAAAAGATAATTGCTATTAACAATGATTTTTTTTCTTTTTGTGGATTAAATGTCGTTTTTATCCGTCAATATTAATTCAGTTCAATTCTAATGAACTCCCATTTCATGTCTCCCATTATAACGCGTTGTGCTGGAATGCCTGCTGTGCCTCTCCCACTTTTGTGGCCGAGCACGATACACATGGGACAGCAAACAGAGGTTTAGAAAGGTTAAGTGATGTTTCTTTGGCCTAGAATGTGTTGAAGAGCCTGGGAGGTAAAGTCATGCTCTGCACACGGGTAGAGGAAGAGTGACTGAAGGGATTCTTGATCCTTCTCTGCAGAACACAGCACAGGCCCTTTGCCTGCTTAGTGTCCCATTCGCTATTGTGACAAATGAGGTATAACTAAATTCCAGCATTTCTCAGGTCCTTTCATGTTCTAATCATCCAAAGAACTCTTTAGCTAGTTAATAATTCCTTTTCATCCTAATAGAGCCTTAGAGAATAATTTCGATCATAGTTAAGCACAGTTAAGTCAAGCAGAGTTAATTAATAGGCATTTCATGTTTCGTATGCCAAGTATTTTTGTAGATGGGGATGAGCCCTGGAACAGGTGTCATAGACATGTTATTGTGGAGGTATGTGTGTGTGCCCAGATCAGGAAGGAACAAACGAGGACTGGGCAAAAAGGGAAAGAAAAAAAAGAGAAGAATGTGAAAGAAGGTGACTCTACCTGACTGAGAGTAGTGTTTCTTTAGAGGGGGGACTACAATTTGTATTTGTGATTGGAAGAGATTATGTAAAGTGCTGAACTGAAGGAATGTGTAAAATGTACATAGCAATGAAAGATGGGAGTTTGGTACTGAAAGTATGTGATGGGAATGGAGCAATGGCTGGGGCATGTTTTCAGTTTAAGTGACAGAAAGGCAGGTAAGTATATTTTTTGCTGCTCTGACCTGCAAAGATTAATAGTTGTATATGTGCCAACTAAAGGCTCAATATTAAATTTCAGAGGGGTTATCAAAATAACTACTGCATTATTCCACTAGAAACGGTCAGTAAACAGAGTACTTTATTTCTTTCTAAAAATTAAAGGCTTGATTGTTAAATATTACACTTGACATTTGATTAGCATGACTGTCAAAATGTTCTCTGTCTTAGGGGTAATTAAACATTACATGAAAGCATATCCCATTTTCAAGAGTAGATTTTGATCAATACTACAGAAATATCACATATCAGAGAAACATATACCATTTGTTCATATACAGGTCAGAAAATTAAACTAATGATTTAATTTACATTCAACCCCAGCCTTCTATTTTACAGGCAGAAAATTTGTGCTTCCTGTAATTGCACAAGCAATTAGGCATTTACACTCTAAAAATTAAGAGAAAATGTCTGATTGTGTATGCAATATCTGTGCCCACAACTAACAGTGGCTACAAACAATCCTGCTACCAAAATGAAAGCCAGGGATAAAAAGCCGGCCCCAAGTCATTGCCCTTTTTGAAGCCTGGAACATGCTTTGCTCATAACTTCAGTGGCTTTGAAAGTTCTGTTTTTGACAGACATAAGCATTAGCCTGTAGTGCTCCTTACAATCTGAAGTACAAATTATTATCATTTAAATAAAGTGGAAATGGTGACAAATTCTGAACAATTTTATTATAAAGATATATTATATTTGAAAATCTTCTCTGGAGTATTTTACACCAATCATGTTGGAAATTTATGTTAATATGAGTGCCTGATTTTTAAAGTTACATTTCCTGCTCTTAAAGCCCACCCAGAATTTGTCTCTAGTCACTTTACACCTCTTCAAATGACACCCAAATATTTACAGCCCCAAAAGCACCACAGGAATTACATGAAATGCATTACATTCACAAAAAGCTGTCGTAGAAATGAACAAAGGATGATTCTGTGTCTTTCCATCTAAAATGTCTATTTTGTTAGTATACCACTGAATTTAAGTTGTGTTTTTCTCACTGTAATATGGAAAATATGCTTTCTGTGTTCAATGCCTATCTTTCAAAGTAAGAGTTAGGAAGAAAACAGTGTCCATTTGCTACTGAGTGTCTTCACTCAATGTCTCTAAATAAAAGCTAAAGACTTTTAAGACCCTGATCCAAGTTAAATGCCCTCCACGCAGTAATCAAATTCAGTGATTTTTTAAAAAGCAGCTGTTAAACACAAAGATCTATGAGATTAAATTTTGCTGTAACCAAATACTGAAAATCTCTCCTTTTGCTAGACCTATTTAGAAGCTCATAAGAGTAGCCAAGCACTACCAACTCTTAATTTTACTTTACTCTCTCAGTCTGATATTCCAGCCATTATTTTTGTTGTTTTTCAAAAAATCTAACTACCCTTGCACTTATGTCATAAAAAATTCTGCCTTTTTTCCCTTTTTTAATATTTGTATTCAAGACAAACAACAGGAGGTTGAAATCAGGCCATTTAAAAGAAACATCTGCTGACATTTATTCATATGCTACATGTTCCACTTTCATCATTGAATGTAATGATAAACACACATTCCAGTCAATAATGGCAATTCCCAGCCAAGCTTTACAAATGGTCTCTTTAACACCTAAATTGACAGCTCGGGAGATTTTGAGATAGAAGCTAAATATGGTACATTTGGACACTGTTTGTCTAAGTCTAGGATGTCTTGAAGACTTTAATAAGCAGGCATACATTATAAAATAGTAGAAAGTCTTGACTGTGCAGGTATTGGAGCAGTTAAGTTTGATATTTTTTTGAGCAGATTAAATGCAGAAAAAAGAAAATCTCTCAGAAACAAATGGGCCCTTTGGAGAGTAAAGTAAAGTAAAGCTTTGACCCACACTATGTGCAGAATAGTTTTGTTTAAGAAAAAAAACTAATTGCATATCACTAAAATTATATATCTTAATTGCAGAATGCTAAATATGTTAAATATTTATTTTCAGTCACAAGTTAACTGAAATAAACTCTGCTTTGGGTTTCAATTATTTTAAGAACATTTTAATAAAATATGAAATGTATTTCATTTATTGCTTGCAATGAGTAATTATGTCAGCTTTTAATTTGCTAAGGATATCTTTCAAAACTATGCCATAGTTTTTGGTGCATATTCCTAATTTTTCCTCAAAGGCAATCTTTCACAGCAAAGTGAATTAACACTTAAGATAGCCATTAGAGATCTCATGGTAGGTTTGAAATTGGCTTGAGTCTCCACTGTGAGGACATATAAATACATGTTCCTCTGAGACATTAAGGATTCCATTTTATGTGTATCTTTTATCCATATCCCTTTACATTTTAGTTCAGATTGATTAACCTTATAACCGAATCATAGACTGTGTTCCAGCCAAGCAGAAAATCACAGCTTTGCCCAGCTCCGTCATGTGTGAAGAGCTTTTCTTTTCAAAACTCTGCTGTTACTGTGGTTTAAAACAGGTCACTTGCTCCTTGACTGAAAAGAATCTAGACATTTAACAAACTATCTCTGAAACATAATGAGAGGTTTGTAAAGTTATCTCATACAGTGTCATCCAAAGAACGAGACACACCAATCTGCAGTACTCCGATTAATGGTATTTTTCTCTGAAATCAGCTCAATTCAGGAGACAGCTTGAAATTGTTTTTTGTTTTTTGAATTTATTTCTCTATGCAGGACAAATGAGGCTAAATTTGGAATGTCATATTACAATGCTTTCATCTGCTCCCAAGGCTTGTTAAGCAAAGTAACCAGACAAATTCTAACACCTTATGATTGTTACATGTGGGAAAATAAAATATCCACAGTATAAACTTACAGTCCTGCGTGGCATGTGTCCCAGCAATATAAAGCCTTTCTTGATCATGGTAGGTGGAGGACAGGTCACAAGGACTTCTCAGGTAATATGATAGAGGTCTGGGTTGAAATCAGGGTTTTTATCACCAACATTTAAATTAACAATAAGTGTATCAGAGAAAAATCTTAATATCATAATGTTCTTTTTCATAACGTCACCTCTCCTATGAATCTATTGAAATTAGTCTAATGAAGTTTTCCTCCAAACGCCCACTTTCACATATTCACATCTCTACTGTGCAGTAAAATTATGTGGGTAAACCAATTTATGAAAGCTTTTGGGCAGAATTTAAAGGAACCGTTTAATTGCTACTAATACTCTATCCTAAAAGCTTTTAAACATGGATGTTTGGTGAGAGTATAACTCAGACCTGCAGCAACCGCACTTGAGCAGACTGTACTTAAGGGTAAAAGGGAGAGAAAGTAGTATGCGCTCTCTCCCAGGCCCCCAAAGCCAGAGCGGAGCGAAGATGGGACGCCAAATAAATCTGCCAGTGATTACGCTAAAGGAAATTATGATCTTGTTATAGAAACCATTAAAGGAAAACCAGAGTTGGTATGTAAATATTGTTGCATCATTATACCACTGAAAAAAACAACCTAGTGCGACATTAGTATGTTATGCAATTAACAAAATGAAAAATGAGCTGCTTGAATTTAAAGCTTTTAATGTTTTTCAAACAGATAATAAGCATTTTCAATACCAATGTAAAACATAATAGAAAAGGTCTCCCTCAAAGAGTGACATATTTCGTCAATACTTACTAAGCCTTAAAGAGCTGATATGCATTCACATATGTCTGTTATTTGTTATTTTCTAACTCATCAAACATCAATCACCTATAAACTAAAGGAGGATGAAGATAAAAGACTGACTAGAAAAATCAGAAAATGTGATATTTGTGATGCTTTCAGAGATGTGTTTTTCTGATTTTGAGAAAAACGGCCTGGATAGCCAACCTGGTTTAGGCAAAAGCCTATGATTAAATATTGTAGGAAACATTTTAAATCTAAAAGTATTTTAAAATGTTAATTTAATTCTTCAGAATGGAAGAATTATAAATTACAATTAATATTTCATCTATTCTTCAACATTCTTACTGACTTCTGAAGAACCAGCAATTAATTTATATTATCAATTACTCTAGTAGAATCTAAAAAATAGTTTCTCAGAGTTACTTACTTCATTGGAAAATGGGAAAACAAAAATTTCTTCAAAATATGTCATAAAACATTCTCATGCACTAGAGCCTGCCCATATTGTGCAAGTATTTTAATATATATATTAATGATAACAACATTATTCATCTTACTGTGCTACTAGCTATAGCTGAATTTTACAAACCGCAACTATTTGCTATTTGAAAGCCAATGTATTGCCCAATCAAAAACAGCTTCATAAAAATGAACTTACATTACCAACCACGAAGCTATTTACTTTGTAGATGATGGTGAATTTTCAGTATCAAATTCAGAAACAGTAAGGAAAAATTCATATGGGGACAATGCAACTTTAATAATTTCTAAATGAATATAATTTACTGTAGGCACTAGAAAGTTAATATGTTCTCTAAAGATTTCTTTAATTTAGTTGTTGCTAATTTATTCACACTAATACAGAAAAAAATACTGCAAAATTTTTCATAACAAAAAAACTGTGCATATCTCTGTGTTTTAGCTGGCATGTGGTTCTACACAGATGGTTTGGGGCTTTCTTTGCTGCAAAACAGATGGGCCTGCACTGTCCCTTACCAATCAAAAGAGAACTTGAAAATATAGGAATATCTTTACCTACATTGCGTCCTTTAATTCAAGAAATTAAAATGCCTAAAAGTATAAATAACTGCCTATGGAAAATAATTTTTGAAATGGGATGTCATATGTTGAAATTATACAGTAACCCAGTTCATGTTTAATGCAAAAATATAAAAAGTTTGGCTTGTACTTGATACTGTTTGTAACATGCAACTATTAACTTAAGAAATTTACAACTATGCAATGACTGTTATCATGTGTTCACCTTGCCCAAAAAACACTGCTGTTTTAAAACTTCAAGTGTGCTTAAGCATATTTCAATTCAAAGTGATCATTCTAGGCAGCATCATCCATTGAACCAAGTTAGCAAACACATATGAGTTTGGTACACTTAGAACTGACATACTTTTGCAACCAAAATAGAAGCTGAAACAAAACTCTGAGTTAATCTGAATGCTTTAAGTATTACTTTAATTATTCTCAACAGAAATTTAAAAGGTCTTTTGTACATTGAATCAGAATTGAGGCCTACCTTCATCTTTAAGGTCTCTGTTGAAATGTGGAAGCATGACATTCAGGATTATTAAAAGCACTCTCTTTGGTTTGTATATATCAGTAAATTTTACAAAGTAATGTGACAGCATACTCTTATAGATAGCATCACTATGTGAGAGACAGACATCGTGGGCTCAATGAGCTTAGAATATAGTGTTGCTTATAGGGAGAACTCCCACCGCTTTTATCTCCAATATACAAATAAAGTTGTCAACATGTAATACTGCAACCAATTTTTGATATTTTGTAAATTTTGCATTCTAACAGTGAGTAACTTTTCTGACCTTAGTCAAGGCTGTTAGAGGCTGATATTCCTCGGTGGCATTGTCCACAAATGCCAGCAGAGCTATTTGGTCTACCTGTATTTACCCAGGATAAGTGGTATTCAGAGCACTACACAACCTGTATTTTACTCTTCTCTAAAGTAATGTCTCTAATGCTTAACCATAAGGAAAGAAAAAAACTGTGTGTGTGTGTATATATATATATATTTTTACATGAATGCTTATACATGTTTACATATATTTACAATCATACATCTATAACTGCATATAACTATACATATAAAATACTATATAGATATATCTATAGGATATATCTCTATCTATTCATCTCTATATCAAGATATATATATATCTTCATTTCTGCAACTATTTTACCAAGGAATACAGAAAGACTTGTTCTGTACATATAAGCAGCATATCTTAAATTGGTTTCTGTTTATAATGTTTAGATTCTAAAAAGCAACTGAGTATTTTTTCTTTTGTCTGTGTGATGCAAAATAACAGCTTTGCTTATATTTTTTCAATTACATGAAAATCAGTGTCTCCCATAGATCTATGATGAAAGGTTTTGCCAGGCTAGTAAATGTAAATAAAACTATAAAATAAATATTTTTAAGACAAGAAACTGTTCCCAAGCACTCCTAAATACTTTGGCAGCCTCTACATAAACAAACAATGATATGGTAATACAAATAATTTTTATTCATTCTTTAAAATAGTTTCTAAAGATGTCTTCTAGCCTAAACCTAGATCAAATTACTGTAGTTAAAGACCACAATCTTAAAAAGATCCCACACTTTAGTTTTCTAATAATTTAGTCTTTTTAAATATCTGCATTATTAAAGTTTTCTAGAATAGTTTTCCAACAATGTATGAGTTATGAAGTTCTCTGGCTTAACATTCAGTAAATAAACATTAATTATACTATAGAACCAAGGTGCATAATCAGCAAATTTAAGTTTTGCTGCGTTAAAAATAAATCCAAAGTATTGGGAATACTCTTGACAAGGTCCCCTCTCCCCCAAGTTCTTACACAAAATAAAATAAAATAAAACAAAGCAAAACTCCACAAATTATCATAGAGATAACTTTTAATATTTTAGTGAATTTTCTAATATATGTCTTTTATATAAATATATATATTCATATTATGGGCCGGGCGCAGCAGCTCATGCCTGTAATCCCAGCACTTTGGGAGGCCAAGGCGGGTGGATCATGAGGTCGAGAGATCGAGACCACCCTGGCTGACCAACACAGTGGAACCCCGTCTCTAGTAAAAATACAAAAATTAACTGGGCATAGTGGTGGCAGGTGCCTGTAGTCCCAGCTGCTTGGGAAGCTGAGGCAGGAGAATCGCTTGAACCTGGGAGGCAGAGGTTGCAGTGAGCCGAGATCATGCCATTGCACTCCAGACTGGGTGACAGAGTGAGACTCCATCTCAGTATATATATATTCATATTATATAAAATTATAAAATAATATTGTTTTATAAAGAGACTTTTCTAACATATAATGAATAGTTTCTATATCATTAAATATTATTTTCATTGCTATATAGAATTCCACTAATGGACATGTAATTCATTTAACCCATATTCTACCACTGGGTATGTAGATTATTTTCATTCTTTTTTCCTAGTCTAAGAAATGCCAGTAGGCATGTATTCTCATAGGTGTGTTTTTGAAAGCACCTAAGGTGTTTTAAATATACTGCGTAGCAGGATACAATAATATGTATTCTCCTCAATCAATACATTCCTATAAATATGTCTCCTTTCCTAAGCAGATGAAAGTATTAAACTACAAACTGTGCACCTCATATACTAGTAAAGAATATTATACTAGCTCATCAGATTTGTTGGTTTGTTTAATTCTTGAAACCTGCACTACTGCCTTGTGTATCTTTCCCTAGTAATCAAAGAGCTGAGTTTTTCTGAAGAGGCACAAACTCAAAAAATCCCAGTTGTATCCTGTCACCTTATGCATGGATATTCACATTGTGGCAGCACTGTACCAGACACCAGCACACCCATTCCGGAAATAGTCTGATTTCTGTCACTGTGGAGCCAACCACCATGAGAGAATTATCTGTCTGCACACAGCTGGACTCAGGAATGGCCATGAAACCTCCAGGTAGAAGTTTGAAAGTCAGTATATGAGTGACTGTGTCTTTTTTACCTGCTTTGCTACGAGACCATGTCTGGATAGAGGCTGCCCCATCAGTCTCGTCCTGTAATGCACATTTGGAATATAGCCACAGCTACAATGGACAAAGGATGAGTAAAAAATCACATTCTGCTGTTGTAAGGTACTGAAATTCTGGATTCATTTGTTACGACACATCGATGATCTTTTCCTGACTAATACACTTAGAGAACAGCAATGTATTTGCAGGAATAAGGAAGTCTTGAGAGGCAACATAGAGAAGTGGATGAAGCCAGTCTCCTTAGGCTAAAACCTTCTTCTTGCCTCTTTGTAACCAAGTAAACTTGAGGACATTGCATTACTTTTATAGGTTCTTATCCTCCAAAGAAAATGGAGATAATAGTACCTAGCCTCAAATAGTTGTTATGAAGATTGAATGATACATTACATGTAGTATTTAATGTCTGATAATACATAGAAAATCTTCAATCTATATCAGCTATTATTTTTAAAACTAGTATTAGCATTAGCATTTTTAAGCAGAGATTACAGCAGTAAAGAATTTGGGTTTTAACTCAGAAACACCTGGCTTCAACTCTCAATTCTGACACTCTCAGTGTAAATTTGTATTCATAACTTGAGTTTTCTGAGCCTTTGTTTATTTACTTACAAAGTGAGGATAAGAATGCCTACTTATTGTATCACTGAGGCGATGAAATAAGTTTGTAGTATAGAGAGCACAATGCATGGCACATTGGAAACATCCAATAAATGATGCTGTTATTATGATTAAAAATCAATAGTGACCACTTTTAAAAGACTCTGAATGATAGAAAGGTACTTTGGTGGCCATATTTGGCCATCTTCTCTGGATATTGGATTCTCAATTTGTTGCTTTAAAAGCTGCTGCTGTAATCCCGGCACTTTGGGAGGCCGAGGAGGGCAGATCACGAGGTCAGGAGATCGAGACCATCCTGGCTAACACGATGAAAACCTATCTCTACTAAAAAATACAAAACTTAGCTGGGTGTAGTGGTGGGCGCTTGTAGTCCCGTCTACTCGGGAGGCTGAGGCAGGAGAATGGCGTGAACCCGGGAGGCGGAGCTTGCAGTGAGCAGAGATCGCGCCACCGCACTCCAGCCTGGGCAACAGAGTGAGACTCTGTCTCAGAAAAAAAAAAAAAAAAAAAAAAAAATCTGCTGCGAAACTTCTAAATCAACCTTGATGGGTCAACTCTGATTTTATGCACAAATTTCATGTAGCATGACTGCAAGAATCATCTTTGATCTGACCAAAAGTCTCTTTAAATAATTAAACCATGTTGAACTACATAAAATATGTGTTATACAAAATGTAATAATCCATTAGTCAAATCCATCTAGTGAAAGAGGATTTCAAGTGTTTGATGAGAGACAAAGGACAAACAAAGAAGTGAACCTACCTGGTTTATAGTCTTCATTCACAAAAACAGGCTCTGAACTCGGACAAAACTTAGGGGTACAAGTTTTTTCATCAGTAAGCTTACTTTGTTATGGTTCATAGGCAATGACTGAAGTAGGGGAAACTGTATATTTGATTTCCAATGCCCTGAGGTGGTAAAAAAAGATAGTTTTTGTCACATAATTTGAGCATTCTTTTCTCTTCAAATGTAGAACTGGGTGGAAATATATAAGTCAAATATAAGTGACTTTTGAAGGTGCCAATAAGCTAGGACCTTACCTTGCATGGCTCCCATGGTTTTTGAAGTTCAGTAAATTCAAAGTAAGCGACACCAGCATCACCATAAATGATGACTAAACAATTCCACTTGCCAGCTCCATGCCTAGGTCTTCCTCATAGTGAATGTTGTGATGTGAGCATGAAAGTAGGAAAAAACTACCACTTTTCAACAATGGTATTAATTTATTCAAATCTTTCATTTCTCATTTTAATACCATCCAATATTTGTTCATTTTCCCCCATTATTTGTGTTAATTATTTTTTCCCAAAACTTCTCAAATTATTTGCAAAGAGCCTGTTTCACAGAAATAAAATCCAACTTAAATAGAGAATATTCAAAATGGGACATAAGGGGAAAATGTGATTTAAAGATGATGCATGTATATGCTTCAAACACCCATAAAAATGTAAGATGCGGATAGAATTTGTTTTAGTTTTAGTTTTATAATACCATCAGACCTCAGGTATCTATTTTTATGACCTTGAACATCAGGATGAAAATAGTAAAAAGCATTTAATTCAAGATTGACTGTTTGCAAACATCCAGATGTTTGTTTTTGTATAACTAATGCACACTTAAAACTTTTTAATGTCAGTTATATGTGTAAAACATTAGCACTTTTATTTTTATTTAGAACTAGAAGGAATAAGTGGAAATTAGGAGAAACATTAAAGACATTCCAGTCACTGAGCATGCTGAAACCTGAAAACATGGTAAGTTTATTGGCTTGCCAAATAACAAAGCCTTCTAAAAACGACTTAAAACTTTCCATGCAGGCAAGGGGTATTACATCAGGATGTCTTTGTATTGTGGACCAACACAGGGATGTCTATCAGAAACATACCAGCAAATATTTACTCTCCTAAGGTAACAGCAGGTGAAAGGCAAAATAGACAAAGCAAAAACTGAAAGGATAGACAGGGAGCTAGAACAAGATGAGTGATGCCATGAAAGCTCCAAGCCATAGTGATACTTATAGGACTCTCTAAGAGTACAGTTTAGAGGGAATCTAGGTTGGGCGTGTTAATAAGCCTGGTATACAATTAACTCAGAAAGGTGATGGTGGGAGGCTTAGAGAAGGACTTTGGAAGGCTTTGAATATCAAGTCAGAGTCTGGATTTTCTTCTGGAGACAGGAGGAAACCAAGAGAGTTTGTGAACAGGAGTTGATGGAAGCAGAGTGGTGCCATGAGAAGATTGATAATCTAACAGCAATGTGAAAAAGAGAAGTGTATGCAGAAGGTTCCCTGGTTTGCATATAACAAGGTTCCATCAAGACACAAAGGGACTTTTTTTTTAAAGCTTTATTGGCAGAAATCTTATATACCTAATTTTGTTTTCTTTTAGGCTTTAAAAATCTGCACACATGGCAAAACATTATGTTCAATCTTAATTTAATATATATTTTTCACATTGAGTTCACCAAAAAAATTTGGGGATCTCATTGCAAATCTTTCTTTTTTGACAAAAAATTTTCCCTGTGGTTAATAACATTCAGCAAAAGCACTAATGTAGAATAATGTGAACATCTAAAGAGAAGTAACTACTGCAGTCTAGAAAGCCTTACTCAGTCTCTGCCCTTCCATGTAAAATTTTAAAAAAAGACCAACACAAATACTTAACCATGAAATCCCACAGTAGCTTTACTAGTAATTAGAAAGGGCCTATAACATTAAAATTATGTAACTAGAGAAGCAATATATTATCACAAGTAATTTTTCTTCTTTCTGAAGAAAACAAATACTGCTATTTCACTTGAAAACTTGATGATATTCATTCATTTCTTCCTGTGATGAACAACATTATTAACTATAAACAGGTAAGTGGAACACAAATGAACCACTGATGTGTTTTCCAGAACTGCCCTTGACATAATTTTGACGCTTTTAAGCTTAACAAATGTTGGCTCTGTTCATTAGATATACAATATGATTTTCATCCTTTCCAAATAGCATCAAGAGAGGCAGAAACATTCTGAATCTTTAAGCAGATAACTATAATTACTGTAAGCTTTTTAATATCATCTCTTAAAACATATTTAAATTATAAACGCCATAGATAGATTTCAAATATATAAAATTTCAAATACAATTAAGGCAAGTGTCATTTCCTTTTCTATTTGTAACTTGTCTACCTTTCACAAAACCCCACAAAGAAACATTTTGTCAACTAATAATATAATAAATTTGACTTGTGATTTGAAGTGTTAAAACAAAGGATTTTTTTCAATACAGGTAATACAAGAGGGTTTTCTGCTGTACTGTTTCAGAACTCTTTCTCAGTAAAGAAACCTTATCTAATCCTGTTTCATCCTTTAAAACTGCCTACACACTAATCTCAAGGGACAAATTTAATACTTTGCAACAAAGAGAATATATCCCTTTTCAGTTTGAATAGAGGAATTGTTAGGACACCAGTGAGGTATGAATAACATTATAATGCTGCCATTTACTTGGCAAAAGAAAAAGAAAGTCTCTTGTTGCAACCAGAAAAGAAGGCTTCCTTCTTTGGGTTAAATTTTTTGACCCCTGGTATATCCCCAGACACCTATGTTACTGTGCTATTTGGGTCTTCTACCTCTTGCGAAGTAAACACTGAGCAAATCTAAGTAAACAGTTTGTTTTAGTTGAAGATAGAAAGACTCCATTTAATTGAGTTTTGATGATAGATGTGCTCCAAATGGTGCAAACAACTTTGACATGGTAAAATAATATTGTCTTACGGCATGTGTAACACTACATAAAGAATCTTAGCTTAGCACTTTCTGAGTTTACAACATTTAAGTGAGAAAATGACAAAAGAAAGCCAAACTGTCAGAAACAGAAAAACCTTTAACAATCCTAAAATACAGACTATAATTCTCTTCTTTATTCATTTGATTTTGGGAATAATCTTTGCAACAGAAGGAGGGAATGAGAAAGCCGCTGAACTTTGTACTTAAGAAACTTTACTTTTCTGTGGTCCACTGCATCGAGTTGAAAATGACACCACAACTAACACTTGAGTATTGATTCTGTGATGTGGTTGTGGGCAAGTGATTGAGGCAAATCAACATGTCAAGGAAGGTAAACTCTAACCGAAAAAAATCCTTCTCTACTGTTTTGCCTACTGCCACTTATGGATGATTTTACATAAAAAGTGTATTGTCATTAAAACCATCCATAGAAATTAAAAATTCAAAGTCTTATTTCATAAGTCTCTACATAAAGAAGACTCCTTATTTTAAACATTTACTATAAACCAGTTAATTTTGAAATGGCAAAATACTGGTGTTAGATTATGGTTAAACTCAACGATCAACATTTTTATTCTCTTATTTTCACAGTACAGCTAATTCTTTTGCCAGCTTTTGATAAATGTCTTCTTAAATATAGTTTTACTAAACATCAAATATATATATATTTCAAACTTTATATATATATCTATATATCTATATATATCTCTCTTAAACTTTTTAAAAACAAACTTTCTTGAAGAGTTACTTTATTTGATTTTATTTATATAATATGGCTAATCTCATTTGTACTGTTTTCACCTATGTATTACTCTGAATTCGTGTCATCACAATGGCTCCTACTAAATACAGAACAGTATCTTTAGGGATCAGATACAAGATCTCATGCAATTTCAAAATCAGAAGAGATCAATCTGTAACTGAACAAGTGATTTTTGGATAATTGTAAGTTATCATCCAAGATTTTCTTGACATTCTCAAATCAGTTCTATCAGTAGTAAAGTCAGAATGTTTCTCAGTCCCATTCAACAAGATTGGAAAAGTAAATATATCAGTGATCCAATATTTGTAATAGAAGTAACAAACTTTGAATACACTATCTGCTTCTCAAAAGTAACTTGTTTTCTTAATTTTATTATTCTTTTGTATTTTCAACTTCTCCCTCCCACCCGATTCGTGGCTTTGTGCATCAAAATATTCTCTCCTTAGCTATGCATGGTGGTCCACGCCTGTAATTCCAGCTACTCAGGAGTATGAGGTGGGAGGATCACTTGAGCCCAGAAGTTCGAGACCAGCCTCGGTAACACAGCAAAACTCTGTCTCTGAAAATTAAATAAATAAATAAATATTTTCACCTTATCTCTTTTAAAACTCAAAAACTCTTAGATAAACACTTCACAATCAACTAACAGGTCCATGAAATAATGTGTAATTTTATTAGTCATCAGGAAATTATAAACTGAAACCTCACAACTTACTCTAGAATTACTAAAGTTAAAAAAGGTGGAAAATACCAACTGCTAGAATGGATGTGGAGCAACTGGAACTCATGTGAACTGCTGGGGGGAAAGATAAATGATACAATAACACTGAGAAACAGTGGTATTTTCTTTCTTTTTTTTAAACTTTTAGGTTCAAGGGTACATGGGAAGGTTTGTTATATAAGTGAATTCATGTCACAGGGATTTGCTGTATAGAATATTTCTCAAGTGTATACTTAGGCTATAATCCATTAGTCAGTCCTAGAAAAATAAAAAGATAGGGTCAAACGAAGACTTGTTTACATATGATAGATAGATAGTCACCAGCAGATGACTAACAACATATGGCGTATTCATGCAGTGGAACCCTACTCAGCAATAGGAAGCAGCAGACTACAGCTACACACCACCAATGGATACATCTCAAGAATATTATGTTACATGAAAGAAGCCAGATAGAAAAGAAAATGTGCCGTACGCTTCCGTTCACATAAAATTCTAGAGCTAGCAAGCCGAAGCAATAATGATGGAAATTAGAAGAGCAGTTTCCTTGGGGCATTGACCTGAAAGAAGCGTCAGGGAGCTTTTCAGGATCATGAAAATGTTTTATACCTTGGATGAGCTGGCGGTTACTTGACCGTCTTGTTTTAAAAACTATTTGAACTCTACACTTAAAACCTGTGTATTTTCTTGTATGTAAATTGTAACACAATTTAAAAAGTGGAAACCACAATTCTGTTTTTATTTCATGTAAAATCCATCTCTTTCAACAGTCAGACTTCTTGAATGGGTTGCTTTTATTTGCATTCTCCATTTTCTTACCTTTGCTCAGCCTTAAACTCAGTCATTCACTACAATAATCCCCCTCCCACATGCTGTTCCTCTTTTCCAAAATTTCCTTCCCCTGATTTGGCCTGGCTAATCCTACTCATTCTTTCGATTTCAACCTCAACGTCATCATCCCCTAGCCCTCTAGATCACACTAAGTGCTATGGATATGCATTTTTATAGAATCCTTTACTTTCATAATATAGCATTCAGCATCTCTTCTTATGATTACTTGCTTAAATTATCTCTCTTTACACTAAGCCATATGCTCTGGGCAGGGATGTTTATTTTGTTCACCCCTGAATTCTCAGTACCAAGCAAATTGCTTGGTACATGATAATTGAAAAACTATCTGTCGAATGAATAAATAAGTACATGAATGAGCCATCTCTTGTACTTTTCATATATTTTTCGTCTCTCGTACTTTTCATATATCAGCTCTATCACTCTTCCTTTGATTTATTTCTATTTTCTCTTCCATAATTCCAGTGAGTCCTTAACATCTCTTCCCTAGGCTTTTGTAATAAGTTTCTAACAGATCCCTAGGACTGTGGTCTCTTGTGTTTCTAATCTAGTATTTGCATTGCCACAAGAAACATCTACTTAAAATGTCTGTTAACTTGTCGTATTCTGCTCTTTTCAGTATCTTTAATTACTTACTACACAAATAAAAAACTTTCAACATTATTTTTCTGGATCAATCCTTTTTTGGCAGGTCATATCTCAGGATATCTTTCTTCTATCCATTTCTACTTTCTCTTTACCATTTGAACTGTTGCAAACCTCATCTTGTCTCTACCTCCAGTGCCTTTGCATTCTAGTGCATTTTCCTCAGAATCGCCAGTACTATCTCCCCAGAATAAAATTTGATTATATCGATTGTTAGTTTAAAACATTTTATTGGCCTGCCATTGTCTACAAAATAACATTTGCAGTTCTTAATTCTGAAAAAAAGACCTCTATAATGTGATTCTTTAAAAAAAAATTGTTCCAAAGTAAGGAACTGCAAATGTTATTTTCTAAACAATAGCAGGCCAATAAAAGCCTTTAAACTAACAAGCGACATAATTAAATTTTATTTTATGGGAGATATGCACTAGAATATGGGAAATGCACTAGAATGAAAAGGCACCAGAGTTATCCCAAATACTATTATTTGATCAGCACACGTTGTATTCTTGTATCAAATATCACATGGACCCCGTAATGTGTATTTGTAATACTTATAAATAAAATATTATAAAAAATTTGCACATACTATTCTTTATTTTTTAAGATCTATTTTTCCTTTCCTCACTTTTAAATACTCAATGAAATGTCATATTTTCAGTGATCTCATCCAAGCCCCCAAGCTTGGCTAATTTTCTTGCTTGTTCTTTGTGCTACCCCATTACTTAGTTCCTGTTTCCACAACACTTCCATGCTGTAGAATAATTTTTTCTCTTTTCATGTTTGTTTTCCCTTGTTAAGACTATGTTTTCTTGAGGGCAACAATAATGTATTATGATTTTATTTTTATTCTCTTAGTACAATGCTTGGGATAGAGTAATAATCAATGAATATGTATTGACTGCACTAATAAATGATGAATTCATACCGGTTTTGAAGGTATTTGATGTTTTCACATGCCTTAATTTTACTTCTGTGGTTTGCTCAGCCTGGATTGCCTTTCTAATTCTGTGATTGGTGACAATCTGCATCTCGTAAAGGTCTGGTTTGACTGATTCCTTTTATGTGGCACTCTCCCAGCCCTCTTACATGAGAATTAATTGTGCCTTCCTGTATGTTCCCTTGGTGGCTGTTTTGTGTGTATCCATTATTTAACTCAATAAACATAATATCATGAACTGGCTACATGGCAGGCACTATGGATGCTATGTAGGTTACAACAGAGAATGTGACCTGCTGGCTACCATTGAGAAGTTCACAGTGTAATGGAGAGATGCATTTGTAAAAATATAGATACAACTTAATCTGTTAAATGCTATTATCTAGGTGAGAACGAAATGCTATAAGATCAGAGAGCTTGGAAGAATTAATGTGACATGATTCATAGGCAATGATTCATAGACTGGTTGAGATCTGAGCTGGTGCTTGAAAAAGGCATAGGAGTGTGACAGGCAAATAGGTGGTTGTAAAGATATTCTAAGCAGAAGAAACAGCCTTCGTAAATGCACAGGTTCATGAGAAAGGATTCTGGCAAATGATTCACACATTTTTCCTCCACAGTGATCTGAACTTCTTGTCCATGCGTATAACACTTTTGAACTCTAGAGAACAACTTACTAACTCTTAGCACTATAGACTCCAGTCAGCCTCTTCAATACCTTGGATTTGGTGTCACCTGGAATAGTAAAAGCCTTAAAATTCTTAATTCCAATATTTCCCTCTCATACATCCAATTCATCCACTTACTTAACCACATTTATTTTCTGCACTTGTCATGATCTTATGACCCTCCAACTCATATTACCTCTCTTTTATGTGTCCCCCTTCTTTGTTTTCCATAAGAAAGGCTTGTTAAGAGTAACTTGAAAATTTCAGAAAAATCATAACAGGAATTTCATGTAAAACAATTTCCTTTTTTTTCACAGTATCATTAGTTTATCACATAAATTGCTTAGTACTCTTTATCTGGAAATTTGCAGACATCATTCCTAAATTGGTCTCGATGTGGTGATTGGTGCATTACAAGTGAATAACAACAGTAAATAATTCATAATCAAATCTCCCTTGAAGACATAAGTAAACATATAAATAACTATAATAAATTAGAAGGGAACATGATGACTTTGATTTGATTGACAAAACTACCTGATGCTTTGTCTCCAGGGAGACATCATCAGGCATGATGCAGATTCTCCACTGCAAATTAGAATTCTATGCACGACTTTGTTCTGAAGCTCAATTAACTTTGAAATTTAAAAATGCTTTACAGAACTAGGCTTGGGTTGATGAAAAGTAGAGTTATTAGTTTTAACCACAAAATAGGATATATTTCCAAACTATATATTGAAAGACCAGGATAAACTAACAAGACACCAAGCTTTCAGGAAGTAACTAATGTATAAAAGAAAATAACAAAAGTCTCAAATGTTCTGTTAGCAGTTTTATTTTGTTTTTGTTTTTAAGTTATTTTTATTTGCTGTCTGGCTTTCTGTTACATTTCTGTAACATTTCTGTAGCTATCTGGCTTTTAGTACCTTTGGTAACATAAAAATTTCAGTCCTGCATAGACATACTTTTGTAAACATATGGGGTATTTATTTCTGCCAAATAAAGAGAAATAAGTTTTCATACCAAGCCATCTTTATATTTTACAAAAGAAACCACATTGAGCCGTTTAAAACTGAGCACTTAGTTTCCATCTCCCCACTCCACCATCCCCATCAAACGTTGTGTCTTACCCTGGTCTCCTTTTCCTTTCTTCTCCCCTAGGATATGAGCCTTTTTGTACCTGTGGATTAAATCACACAGAATCCAAGGTTCACCTTAGCACCAGAAGATGGTGCCAAAATTGCTACATTAATTTAAATAGCACACTCCTTTTAGAAAAAGTAACCTTTATTTATGTATTCAGATTATTAACCAAACAACACTGAAGTTCATTTAATTTTTGACAAGTGTTTTTCTTGTGGGGAGGGTGGGGATAAAAGCAAACACCTAAAGAGGCAGGTTCATTTTTATAACTTGTTTACAGGGTTATGATACACTCCCATTTTTGTGTCTAAGAATGCGATGCATTTTGTGAGCGCTTATCTCACTTATAAATAAAGATGATGTGGAACTTCACCTAGAAGCAACATAAAATTCTATGGATTCAGAGGTAGTAGACAGATATTGGATAAAATCTGTAGCCTCTGAATTGTGATCCCAGCTCTGCCTTAGTTTAAATCTAACTTATGAGTCTCTTAGATTCTATAGGATTTTCTTCTGAAAAAAAAAAAAAAGATAGTAAACAGTGCTCTGCTTTCTTCAGTGTTATGAGAAATGAATGGGATAGATATTATACACCCAAATACATATTTTACTTTTAATTTTAGCATGTTATGATGAAAAATTTCAACATATCCACATGTTGAGAGAACAGAATAAAGAATCTCCGTGCACTCATCCCCAACTTCCACGGATATAAATACAGGGCCAATTTGTGGCATTTATGTTTCTATCTACTTCTCAATTTTTTATGTTTACTTTCGTTTTTTGAGACGGAGTCTAGCTTTGTCGCCCAGGTGCCCAGGCTGGAGTGCATTGATTGCGGCTCACTGCAAACCTCAGCTCCCGGGTTCAAGCGATTCTCCTGCCTCAGCCTCCCAATCAGCTGGGATTATAGGCATGCACCACCGCGCCCAGCTAATTTTTGTGTTTTTAGTAGAGACGGGGTTTCACTGTGTTGGTCAGGCTGGTCTCAAACTCCTGACTTGGTGATCCGACTGCCACAGCCTCCCAAAGTGCTGGGATTATAAGCATGAGCCACCGCACCCGGCCTCAAAATTGTTTTTAAGCATATACTCAACATTTTATAATTTCATCCATAAATATATTAGCATTTATGTCCAAAAACTATGGTCTCGTAAAAATCACAGAACCGGCCCGGCGCGGTGGCTCATGCCTGTAATCCCAACACTTTGGGAGACCGAGGCGAGCGGATCACTTGAGGTCAGGAGTTCATGACCAGCCTGGCCAACACAGTGAAATTCCGTCTCTAGTAAAAATACAAAAATTAGCCAAGCGTTGTGGCGTGTGCCTGTAATCCCAGCTACGCGGGAGGTTGAGACGGGAGAATTGCTTGAACCCAGGAGGCGGAGGTTGCAGTGAGCCAGAGATCAGGCCACCGCACTCCAGCCTGGGAGACAGAACGAGACTCCGTCTCAAGAAAGAAAAAAAAAAAAATCACATTACCATTATCACAGGTTAAATAATTAAATAGTAATGATTTAATACATCAAAAGAAACAATCTAATATATCAAACAGTACATCAGATAATCATCGATAAAATCCAGCATTCAAATTCCTTCTCTTTTCTGGTAAGTTTTTGCAACACTTTGAATGAAGATCCAAATAAGGTCCATATATTAGAGTTCGCCCGTAAGTTGCAATTCAATGTTATTTTAAACTATGAGTTACTCCGCTCCCTTTTTTCACAATGTATTTTATTTGTTGGAGAGTCTCATTTGTCTTCCTCATTGTGTCAATATGTTGTGCTGTCTTCTGTGTGTCTTGTAAATTATAGCTATATCTAGAGCCGTAGTAAAATTTATATTTTACTTTTCTCATATTCCAAAGTTGCATTCCTAATATTATTATTTTAAACAACATTATTTTCTCTACAGACAACTTTCCCCTACTATTTCTATTAAAATTTTTGAATCAGGACAAACCCATGTGATACACTAAACAAGAATAGACATCATAATGCTCTGAAACTTACCTTCCCATATGTTTAATGTACGACCAAGAAGGAATTCCTGAGTTGTACTCATTGCCTCTCCTCCTTCCTAATGAAACAATAAGTGTTCAGAGGTATGATGAGTATTTATGTTATTATCCCTCCAACCTCATTTCTTTCTTCCTCTTCTTCTTATTGATTATATGTATATTATAATCTTAACTATATTCCACCATTTGAACAATGTAATACTGAATTACATATATGAAGATTATAAAGCATAATGATAATAAAACAAAGATAAAACAAGATGATCTTCTAGATGTTACATTAAGTGCTACACTAGAACATCAATGTAACATCTAGAACATGATGAATATGGCCTCAATCCCAGGCCATCCTATCTCACTGCCTCCTTTCTCATATGCAAGTACTATTTCCTTGCTTTATAAAAATCAGTTTTATTATATGTATAAGATCAAAAAATGTTATTATAGTTTACTTTTTTAAGCTTTATCAAAATGATACAATATATAATAGTAATCTGGAATTGAATGTGTTTATTCGAACTGTTTTAAAGTTTCATCCATGTGGTTGTTCAATTTATTTTCCCTGCCATATATAATTTAATTTAGCCATTTATTTATTCCCTCTCCTGTCATTGAACATTTGGGTTGTTTCCAGTGTTTTACTGTTTCCCAAGTGAGACTGTAGACATTCTTATAGTTGTTTTTTGGTATACGTGTCCCAAAGTGTTTCCAGAGATTATCTTCAGCAGTAGAATTGCTGTGCAGTATCATGTGCACATGTTCAATTTTATAAAATAATACAAAATTGTCCTCAAAGTAGTTTGCCATCTTAACAGCATATAAGCATCTCCACTTATTAACATCATCTTCAATTTTGGGGACTACCAGAATTGCTGTTTTTTTAAGAAAGTAGGTTTTTTGAAGAGTATCTCATTGTTGACTTAATTGACATGGCACTGATTAATAATGACATTGCATTTCATTTTCCATGGATTTTTGCCATACGTATTTCAACTCCTCTGAAATTCCTGTTCATGTATCTTTCCTACTTTTGTTTTTGCTTTAGAGGAATCAAAAATCTGGTATGTATTTTAGATGCTGCTTTTGTCAATTACATGTGTTGCAATTATTCTCTCTCATTTCGTGGCTAATCTTACAACTCCGTTAGGAATGGCTTTTGATGAACATAAGTTTAAACTTTCAACGTAGTTGTAAATATCAGTATTATTCTTCATTGTTATGGATTTTCTAGTTTTCATTTTTATCCAATATCCTAAAGTTATAAAGCTGTTTCCCTATATTTTAAATCTAAAAATGTTAAAATTACACTTTTCATATTGAAATCCTTGCTCCACTTGGAATTGTTTTTGTGTGTGTGTAGTGCGAGGTTGGATTCAATTTTTTTCTCCCGCATAAATAACTGATTGAGCATCTTTTAGGGCATTATCCCATATTCACATTTATCATCTATTAAAGTTCTGTGTCTAAGCATGTATCTATACATTGGCTATTTAGCCCCATTGATCTCTTTGTTTACCATTATTTAAACATCAAACTATCCTAAATGTTTGAAATTTATGGTAATTCTTGAAATCTTGGTGGGTTAATTTTCCACATTAATCCTGTTTAGGAATATTTTGGCTATACTTGACGCTTTGCTCTTCCAACAAATTTTAAATCATCTTGTGAAGTTTCTTTAAATAATATTGTCAAGATTTTTATATGAATTACATTGAATATATATATATATATGGAAAATCTGTATCTTTATGATATTTAGTTTTTCTATCAATAAATATAGCATATCTCTCCATTTATTAGTTCTTCATTAAGATCTTTCAATAAATTTTATACTTTTCTCCACAAAGGATTTAAATATGCTTGGTTATTTTGTCCTCATTAATATATAATTTTTGTTATTGTAAATGATAGCTAATTATGATTATTTTATTACTGATGCAAAACATTTGAATTGATTTTGGAATATTTACCTTGTATCTTTTCACTTTGCTAAACTTATTTTTTAATGATCTATTCATAGTTATTTTTTTAGGGGGTTTCAATGTAGACAATCATACCATCTGCCAATAATGACCGTTTTGTTTCTACCTCCTCTATTCTCAGGTACTTAGCTTCATTTCTCATCTGATTACTTTACTATTAAGATCTGTTAGTGTGGTTATAGCATGCATTTTTGACTCGTGTATAATTTTTAAGGGTGTGTTTTCAAAGTTTCCGTATTAAAAAATGACATTTTCTATAGGTTTTTTGTAGGTAGCTGTTTTATTCTGTTCTTTCTTGCTTACAACAGAATACCAGAAACTGGGTAATTTATTTTATAAAGTAATGTATATTTTACAGTTACAGGGACCGGGAAGTCTGACATCAAGGGTCCACCTCTGGTGAGGGCCTTCTTGCTGATGGGACTCTGTAAAGTCCTGAGGTAGCGCAGATCAGCACATGGTGAAGGGGCTGCGTGTGCTAGCTCAGGTATCTCCTTTTCTTATAAAGTCACCAGTGCCACTCCCGTGATAACTTATTAATTGATTAACCCATTAATAATCAATAAATGGATTAATCCATTCATGAGGACTTTGCCCTCATGATCTAATATATACACTATGTACCCACAAAAATTAAGAATTAAAAAAAAGAACCGGTCATCTGTTAGAGGCCCCACCTCTCAATACTGTCACACTGGGGATTAAATTTCAACATGAGTTTTGGAGGGGATAAATATTCAAACCATAGTAATACCTTTTAAGGAAGTTATCTCTTATTCTTAGTTTGCTAAGCATATTTTTAAAAATCATAAATACATGTCAAATTTTCTTAAAACATTTTTGCATATGATGTAGGGATATTTTCCTTATAGTCAAATAACTCTTATATTGGGATAAATTCTACTTGGTCATGATACACTTTCTTATAAACTTCTATATTCAGTTTGTTAATATTTTGCATTTATATTCACCAATAATACTATTCTTTACTTTTTCTTGTACTGATGAGTTTGGTTTCAAAGTTATACTGATCCCAGGGAATGACCTGGGAGGTTTCTCCTTTTGAATCTTCTGAAAAAGTTAGCTGAAGAACTGGAGTGACTAGTACTTTGAAGATTTGGCATAAATTGTCATTAACCCTGAATGATTAGTGTGAAAAAAATTAGCATTTAATTTAATTTCCTATTAAAGCATTCTTTTTCTTTCTTAGTTTTCAGAAGCTGTATTTTACTGGGATATTTTTCATTGCATTTAAATTTTCAAATTTTTTGTCATGCAGTTCAGAGTATTGTTATCTTTTTAACTGCTATGAGATATATATAGTTGTATCTATCTTTTTTATTCCTAATATTATTTATTCATGACTTCGCTTTGTGAAATTTATTTTTCCATTTTACTAGTTTGTAAAGTATTATTATTTGCAGCAGCAGCATTTGGTAAATGGGGTTGTGGGAGTGGTCTTGCCTGGATACAAGAAAAAGCATGGTTTGCAGAAGATAAAACACTAGATAAAACTGACTAAAAGTTGATGTGCTTTTTATTATCATCATGGACTGGCAATCCTAAACAATATCATTGACAAAATACTCCTCTATTAAAAATTACTTTGTGGTCCTACCATCTAAATGATTGCTGTGGTTACTGTTGAATTTCAAAAACACAGAAAATTCCAAATTACTATGTGCTTACTATTTGCATCATTCAACGTTGTTTTTGGCCTGGAAGGTAATGGGGTAACCTGGACAGTCTACCTGTGACACATGTAGATTTAGTTAAATGACTTCATTTGGAGAGTAGATTCATAAGAGTTTAGAGTTATTACATCTTATTTCAGACAATTTGTGCTCCCAATTGCAATGGTTTACATGTTCCTGTTATACAGCAGGTTCAAGATAAATAATGATAAGGCATAGAGCTCAAGTTATTTCATTTCTGTCATTCCAGGTTACACTTGGAGTCCTTATTTTGTTTAAAATTTTAAATAGTGAAATAAAGTGTGAAGTGCTAGGTGTAAGGTTACTTTTGTGAAGTGAAAAAATTTCATTTAAACCTGAAATGTTATTTGGAATTTGATAATAGCTTTAAAGTAAAAATTTTTTCTCCTCTTTAAATGTTATCTTTAAAATTTTAATTGCCCCTTATTATTAACTGTAATGTTTTTCATTACTGCAACAAAATCCATAGGTACAAGTTTTTCTCTTTTTTCAATAAAATATATCAATGTAATTCAGAAAGCATTACTTCCCTACTTTTTTCCTTTTTTATGCCATAATATTTATTTTCAATATTTTTCTACTGGCCTGATTATATATATATGTATAACATCATTAAAATAAAATATTTACTGCCTGTGTGTCTTTTCATTTTATTAGTCCTTTCGTTTTATATTTACTACTGAAAAGTTTTGTCCCTGCAGTGTAGATAATCTCTAATGTATTTTGTTTTTGTTTCTGTTTTTGTTTTTGGAGGTTTTGGGGTTTAGGTTTATTATCTCCTTCAACTCTCCATGGATTTAATTTTTCTTTTTTAATATATATATATTATACTTTAAGTTCTGGGATACATGTGCAGAACGTGCAGCTTGTTACATAGGTATACATGCGCCATGGTGGTTTGCCGCACCCATCAACCCATCATCTGTATTAGGTATTTCTCCTAATGTTGTCCCTCCCCTAGCCCCACCCCCTGACAGGCCCCAGTGTGTGATGTTCCCCTGCCTGTGTTCACGTGTTCTCATTGTTCAATTCCCACTTATGAGTGAGAACATGTGGTGTTTGGTTTTCTATTCTTGTCTTAGTTTGCTGAGAATGATGGTTTCCAGCTTCATCCATGTCCCTGCAAAGGACCTAAACTCATTCTTTTTTATGGCTGCATAGTATTCCACATTTTCTTTTTTTGAGATGGAGTATTGCTCTGTCGCCCAGGCTGGGGTGCAGTGGCCGGATCTCAGCTCACTGCAAGCTCCGCCTCCCGGGTTTACGCCATTCTCCTGCCTCTGCCTCCCGAGTAGCTGGGACTACAGGTGCTCGCCACCTCGCCCGGCTAGTTTTTTGTTGTTTTTTTTTTAGTAGAGACGGAGTTTCACCGTGTTAGCCAGGATGGTCTCTATCTCCTGACCTCGTGATCCGCCCGTCTCGGCCTCCCAAAGTGCTGGGATTACAGGCTTGAGCCACCGTGCCCGGCCGTATTCCACATTTTCTTTATCCAGTCTATCATTGATGGGCATTTGGGTTGGTTCCAAGTCCTTGCTATTGTGAACAGTGCTGCAATAAACCTGTGTGTGCATGTGTATTTATAGTAGAATGATTTATAATCATTTGGGTATATATCCAGTAATGGACTAAAACACAAAAAGCAATGGCAACAAAAGACAAAATTGACAAATGGAATATAAGTAAACTAAAAGGCTTCTGCACAGCATAAGAAATTATCATCAGAGTGAACAGGCAACCAACAGAATGGGAGAAAGTTTTTCTACCTATCTATCTGACAAAGGGCTAATATCCAGAATCTGCAAAGAACTTAAACAAATATACAAGAAAAAAAAAACACCCTAACAAAAAGTGGGTGAAGGATATGAACAAACACTTCTCAAAAGAAGACGTTCATGAAGCCAACAAACATATGATAAAAAGCTCATCATCACTGGTCATTAGAGAAATGCAAATCAAAACCACAATGAGATACCATCTCACACCAGTTGGAATGGCAATCTTTAAAAAGTCAGGAAACAACAGATGCTGGAGAGGGTGTGGAGAAATGGAAACACTTTTACACTATTGGTGGGAGTGTAAATTAGTTCAACCATTGTGGGAGACAGTGTGGTGATTCTGCAAGGATTTAGAACCTGTAATTTTTGTTTTTCTAACTTTAGTGGCATGCTTAAGTCATTAATTCTCAGCTTTTCTTTCTTTCTTTTTTTTTTAAGAGCTGTAGATTTTTAACCAAAATTTCAATGTTGCAATTTAGCAAATACATCTTTCTTTGGTGAAAATAAAGAAGGATAATTCTTTCATCCTTTCCCTTATTTAGTAGCTTTAAAAAATGAATTGAGGCTGCACACAGTGGCTCTCATGCCTGCAAACTGCTGGGCAGTTTGGGAGGCTGGAGTTGCTGGATTTGAGACACCTGGAGGCTCAGGGAGTTCGAGACCAGCCTGGCCAAATAACACAGTGAAACTCCATTTCTCATCAAAAATACCAAAATTAGCTAAAAAGGGCAGGTGACTGTAATCACAGCTACTTGGGAGGCTGGGCGGGAATAGCTTGGTTCCAGAGTAGAGGTTACAGTGAGCCAAGATCACCACTGCACTCCAGCCTGTCTGGGTGACACAGGGAGACCCAAAATAAAATGGACCTGTTCTTCCAGCAAATTTCCCTCCTTCCTTCCTTCCAGATCCTTCCTTCCTTCCTTCCTTCCTTCCCTTCTTGAACGGATCGGAACATATTTCGTATTTCACCATCGGATACCGATATTCATTTGAGGTCGCTTCAGCATTTAATTTTTCCCGAGCCTATTACAATCTGAATTGGCTTTTGATAAATTGCTTTTGCATGATCTGTTTATTTCGCGTTTCAGCACGACCTGAAATTAACTTATTTCCTATGATCGTCCAAGGTTTTTTATTTAGTCAGAAATTGCAGTTAAGGACAAGGGTCTAAGAGCACACATTGATACTATATTGTTCACTGTTTCAGAACCAGTCCTCTCTATCTATCCCTTCCTCTTCTAGGGAAATTTTATATATTTAGCTTGATGCTTTTTTATAGTATATATTTTTTATTATTATATAATGTAAATGTTATATTTCTATGATATTGTAATGTAAATATTATTATAGAATTTAAATATGTATATATTCATATATTCCCTTTCTTAGATAAACAGTGGCATACCATACACATTGTTTTCCACCTTGATATTTTTTCACCTGACATTTCTCCATAATAATATATAGAGTGCTCACTTCAGCAGCACGTATACTAAAATTGGAATGATACAGAGAAGATTAGCATGGCCCCTGCGCAAGAATGACACGCAAATTTGTGAAGCGTTCCATATTTTTAACCAATTTGATCAACTGGAAGAAAGAGTATCAGTAATTGAAGATCAAATGAATGAAATGAAGTGAGAAGAGAAGTGTAGAGAATAAAGAGTAAAAAGAAATGAACAAAGCTTCCAAGAAATACGGGATTGTGTGAAAAGACCAAATCTACGTCTGATTGGTGTGCCTGAAAGTGACGGGGAAAGTGGAACCAAGTTGGAAAACACTCTGCAGGATATCATCCAGGAGAATTTCCCTAACCTAGTAAGGCAGACCAACATTCAAATTCAGGAAATACAGAGAATGCCACAAAGATACTCCTCGAGAAGAGCAACTCCAAGACACATAATTGTCAGATTCACCAAAGTTGAAATGAAGGAAAAAGTGTTAAGGACAGCCAGAGAGAAAGGTCAGGTTACACACAAAGGGAAGCCCATCAGACTAACAGCAGATCTCTCGGCAGAAACTCTACAAGCCAGAAGAGAGTGGGGGCCAATATTCAACATTGTTAACGAAAAGAATTTTCAACCCAAAATTTCATATCCAGCCAAACTAAGTTTCATAAGTGAAGGAGAACTAAAATCCTTTACAGACAGGCAAATGCTTAGAGATTTTGTCACCACCAGGCCTGCCCTACGAGAGATCCTGAAGGAAGCACTAAACATGGAAAGGAACAACAGGTACCAGCCATTGCAAAAACATGTCAAAATGTAAAGTCCATCGATGCTAGGAAGAAACTGCATCAACTAGCGAGCAAAAATAACCAGCTAATATCATAATTACAGGATCAAGTTCACACATAACAATATTAACCTTAAATGTAAATGGACTAAATGATCCAATTAAAAGACACAGAGTGGCAAATTGGATAAAGAGTCAAGACCCATCAGTTTGCTGTATTCAGGAGACCCATCTCACACGCAGAGACACACATAGGCTCAAAATAAAGGGATGGAGGAAGATCTACCAAGCAAATGGAAAACAAAAAAAAGCAGGGGTTGTAATCCTAGTCTCTGATAAAACAGACTTTAGACCATCAAAGATCAAAAGAGACAAAGAAGGCCATTACATAATGGTAAAGGGATCAATTCTTCAGGAAGAGCTAACTATCCTAAATATATATGCACCCAATACAGGAGCACCCAGATTCATAAAGCAACTCCTTAGAGACTTACAAGGAAACTTAGACTTCCATACAATAATAATGGGAGACTTTAACACCCCACTGGCAACATTAGACAGATCAACGAGACAGAAAGTTAACAAGAATATCCAGGAATTGAACTCAACTCTGCACCAAGCCTACCTAATAGACATCTACAGGACTCTCCACTCCAAATCAACAGAATATACATTCTTCTCAGCACCACATTGCACTTATTCCAAAATTGACCACATAGTTGGAAGTAAAGCACTCCTCAGCAAATGTAAAAGAACAGAAATTATAACAAACTGTTTCTCAGACCACAGTGCAATCAAACAGGAACTCAGGACTAAGAAACTCAATCAAAACTGCTCAACTATATGGAAACTGAACAACCTGCTCCTCAATGACTACTGGGTACATAACGAAATGAAGGCAGAAATAAAGATGTTCTTTGAAACCAATGAGAACAAAGATACCACATACCAGAATGCCTGGGACACATTTAAAGCAGGGTGTAGAGGGAAATTTATAGCACTAAATGCCCACAAGAGAAAGCTGGGAAGATCTAAAATTGACACACTAACATTACAATTAAAAGAACTAGAGAAGCAAGAGCAAATACATTCAAAAGCTAGCAGAAGGCAAGAAATAACTAAGATTAGAGCAGAACTGAAGGAGATAGAGACACAAAAAACCCTCCAAAAAGTCAATGAATCCAGGAGATGGTTTTTTGAAAAGATCAACAAAATTAACAGACCACTAGCAAGACTAATAAAGAAGAAAAGAGAGAAGAATCAAACAGACGCAATAAAAAATGATAAAGGGGATATCACCACTGACCCCACGGAAATACAAACTACCATCAGAGAATACTATAAACACCTCTATGCAAATAAACTAGAAAACCTAGAAGAAATGGATAATTTCCTGGACACTTACACTCTCCCAAGACTAAACCAGGAAGAAGTTGAATCCCTGAATAGACCAATAGCAGGCTCTGAAATTGAGGCAATAGTTAATAACCTACCAACCAAAAAAACTCCAGGACCAGACGGTTTCACAGCCGAATTCTACCAGAGGTACAAGGAGGAGCTGGTACCATTCCTTCTGAAACTATTCCAATCAATAGAAAAAGAGAGAATCCTCCCTAACTCATTTTACGAGACCAACATCATCCTGATACCAAAGCCTGACAGAGATACAACAAAAAAAGACAATTTTAGACCAATATCCCTGATGTACATTGATGCAAAAATCCTCAATAAAATACTGGCAAACCGAATCCAGCAGCACATCAAAAAGCTTATCCACCATGATCAAGTGGGCTTCATCACTGGGATGCAAGGCTGGTTCAACATATGCAAATCAATAAATGTAATCCAGCATATAAACAGAAGCAAAGACAAAAACCACATGATTATCTCAACAGATGCAGAAAAGGCCTTTGACAAAATTCAACAGCTCTTCATGATAAAAATTCTCAATAAATTCGGTATTGATGGAATGTATCTCAAAATAATAAGAGCTATTGATGACAAATCCACAGCCAATATCATACTGAATGGGCAAAAACTGTAAATGTAAAACATTCTTAAAAATTTAATAAGATCTGTCGTTTTTCCTCTGTATTTAAAATTATAGTTAAGAAAATTTTCCCCAGACACAAATTATAGGGCAATCAATCCATGTTTTCTTTTAGTATTTGTTTTATTTTATTTTTTAACACTCAACTCTTAGATCCTTTTGGAATGTATCCTGAGGTATGATGTAAAGAGTCAATTCACTCTTATTGTTTTCCATGCGGCTACTCTTGTTTAGCCATCTTATTAATTAAGCAGTCCATTTTCTCACTACTTATAGGAAATACTGATTGCTTAAATATGACATTTTCATAAGCGATTAAGTCCATTTCTTCTTTTGCCATCTCCTCACTGTTTCTACTCTCTTCTTCTTAGTATTAAAATAAACTGGTCCTTCTCATTAAGGATGAAGTGCACCTGCTGAACAGTCTCAGAACTATCAGGAACACAAACAGGTGTGCAAAAAATGTATGGCCTTTAAAAGATACATTTTTATGCAAATGTGCATCTCTTGCTCCATGTGTCTTTAACACAGATAAAACCCACAGGTCCTATAATTAACTCAGCTACAGAGTTGTTGAGTGTTCTCACATATATCAGCTCCTCAGAGCTGAGGATTATTATGCAATCATTAAAAATATAGTATATAAAATGAGATGGAATTGCTTCTTTTGGCAAGCAGAATCATTGGTGTATGTTTAATAATGCACCTATTTTAACAATCTGTTATTAAAACTTTGAGACTAGTCCTTTACTTAATTTTGTCTTGCATCAAATTTACCATACAAGATAAACTATACCTACAATATGTTTTTTAAAATCACATTTAATTGTAAGATCCCAATCAACAAGTTGTTTATCATTACTATGGACATATGCACATTCAGGTTTTTTTTCTGTGTTCTTATTCTGCTTGTCTATGAATTACTGGAAAGTAACTATTTTTAAAAATGACAGAAGGAAGGAAAGAAAGAGAAAAGAAGCCTCACAATTTTCGGAAAAATGAAGTTGAAAGAACTCTCTGGAGACTTCATTATAAATGGTTTTAGCACAATTATGCTAAATGGAATCAATATATTTACATTGTTTTATTCAAGGTTTATCACATTCTATTATGAAACAATGAAATGCAATTAATAAATCATCAGTTCATTTTTCTTGTTTTATTTGAAAATGCTTTGGCATATTTTAGCATATCTTTTTAGAGTAGCAAATAACTCTAATGTATAACATTAATAAACGGTGATAGACTTTACTATAAATATTGCATCTGTTGCCAAGAAAAGTTACATACAAAAACAGAGCATTGCAAACAGCAGTTCAGTAATTTTTCTTTTGGTAGTAGAGACATGGGCCTTCTGTATCATTTTAAGTATCTTTGCACTACTTGACCCCCTGCACTTGGAGAATATTGTTTTTTATGCATCAACAGTTTGCTGGGTTTAAGGGACTAACACCATATATGTGGTGTTGTGAGAGCCCAGACAACCAAATTGAGCAGTTTTTTCTCCCCTTGTGTTTTATTTGAGGGAGAAGATTTGAAGATTGAGGAAAAGCTGTGACAAACTTTTCATGTGTGCAGTCATAGCCAAATATTGTCACAAACAACAACTTCAAAAAAATCAAGGCAACAGAATAAAATATTAACATAGAACATGAAATATAAACCACTAGTCTAATGGTTTCCATGGACTAAGTTATTTTGGATTAAAAATCTTCATTATTCTTATTCTTTATTTGAAAATAAATATTTAAGTAATAAAATATGTAAGAATTCAAAATACATTGTTTTCTGGTATTGCCTGATATACCAAGGCAGATACTAATTATATTTAATTGGGATTTTTATGCAACTGTGCGACTATACTCTGAATTTCACATAGTTTTAAATTCTCATTTGCATATTCTATATTAATTCAAAGGAAGCTTGAGACATTGTAAAGCACACAAAATACCATAAAATCAGAAAACAGATCAACTACCATTATTTTTAACCTTCTTCCTTCTTTTATATGAAGCTTTATGAGAAATGTGGCCAAAGATTGGAATTTCTTTTTCTACATAAGAGGGGATAAAATATTTTATACATAGTTTAACTTAAATACAAAAACAGGACTTTTATCTCTAAATGCTATTTCTATTGACTTGAGATATTCAGGCTGACTTCTAATACTACATATTATTTCATTTGTGCCTGCCTAATTCCTGATACAACCATGCAATAAGACATAGGAAATAGATGACATGGAATAGGTAACTGTAAAGGGGTGAAATAGATGAGGCCTCTGAGCCTTGTAGAGTAAGAAGTTGCCCATCTCATGTGTTATGAAATTTTTAGAAGTCCTCCTTCACTCTCTGCCTTCTAATAAAACATGTTCCCTTCATACTAACCTGCTTTCCCGAAGGCCTTAAATTCCCATTAGAGAATCATATTTTTCAGAGCAAGACTTTTCTACCTCTCGTTAAAATACAAATATAATTTTTTAAAAGAACATATTCGCTGAAGAGTAATTAAAACTGGATTTATATCTTCAAATATGAACAAGCCAGTAAGCTTCAGCTCAGCCATAGATTTAACTGGTAAGTGGAGGGGAGGCGAATTCTGTGCAAGGGTTCCTTCCCAAAGAGGAGTAGCCTCAGTGGAGTGCTGGGGCAGAGACATCTTACTGTGGAAGATGCACGAAGTAAGAATAAGTCCCAAGAAATTTTCATTCACACTTACCAATTCCAAACACATTCAGTTTTTTATTCTCCTTTGGTTTTATGTTTTCTGCCCTCCAATCTACTTCAAAAAAGAAAAAAAAAAAGAAGCAGAAAATACGATATAAAGCAGATTTTCATTTGAAATATTTTCTTCGATCCACCGTCTTAAAATTGTTCCGTCTTTTCACTAGCAAACTTTGATACTGAATGATCAATGTTCGTTATCTCCATTTTATTGATGTTCATTATCTTTTAACACTTTTGATCATTTTTCAGACTCCATCACATTTACCGAAACTTCTATGTTGAAGAGTTTTTGCCACAAAAAATGTTCTTTTTCTAACTTTACTTATTCATTTCTGTTATAATTTAAAACTTTAAAATTTAGTTTTGGGGCTCATTTTCAGTAGGTTGAGTAAGTAGTACTCCTTAGCTCATGGCATATTGTCATCATTACCGATGCATGCAATGCACTTCTATTATTTAATTACTTGTTCTCTTGTTCCTCTACTCAATTCCCATTCTCTTCCTCAGCAGTCATTCTTATATATTTTATATGAATCTATTTTTGTGTTCTTCCAAAAATGTATATTGTTTGTGTACATGTACTTTAATGTATCTAAATGAAATCGTGCTCATTTTCTATATTTTTGTGACCAAGTACTCTGTTTTTATGCTCTATGTCACTTTATGTACACCTCATCTGTTGCTTCCTACTGTTACATAATACTGCATAGGGTGTTAATCACACTTTACCTGTTTATTTTCCCACTACTGGAAATAACAAATAAACTGCAGAGAACCTTGCTGGCATTTTCTCTTTGACTTGGTCTGAAAATTCTTTGGAATATAAACTCAGGAGTGCACTTGCCAGTTCCTAGGGTATACAGACACTCATCTCAGTAGTGTCAGCTACTCTTCACAGGGACTGCAACAGGCTACATGCTCACCAGCGGAGCATGGTGGTTACTCCGTTCTCACTTCATCAACATCCCTTATCAAATTCAGCATTTTCGTTTTTACCAATCTCAGATATTAAGTGATACTTTATTGTGTCTTAGTGTTTATCATATCTCTTAATGCTTTAAATCATTCCTCAAATGCTTTTTATCTTTCTGCAAATGGATTTTTCATAACTTTGTCCACTATTCCATGGGAATTCTTTCTTTGTTGTTGTTGTTGTTGATTTACAGGAGTTCCTTAATTGTTCTGATATCAATCATTTGCAAGATGTTAATTCTTCTTCCATCTGGTTATCACTATATGAGATAATGTCTGTGCCCTGCCTCACATCCTCTTGGCTACATTTCTTCCATTCATCATTGCAACAGTCAGATTTGTGAAGGTGCAACCTGAGAGCATCTTGCCTCAACTGCATTTGGTGCCTTTTGCTTTCCCTCCTAGGGCATCTCTGTTGCATAGGATTACCTGCAGGTAATTGACCAGCACTCATTCCTGTACACACATGAAAATGCACATGGATAAACATCCCATAGGACACCCTTGTCCACTGGGGAAAAGGAACCTCTGGATAAAGGCTTTCCTCTTCTGCTCCTGGGTGGACAATTCTGAGGCACATTCTGCAAGGCTCCTCATAGGTCTTGGAAAACATCAAGTGGTAGTTGATCAGAGAAGTACCAACTAGCTTGATTACACACCCTTCAATTGATTTTCCCTTTTTCTCTGTTTCACTTTTCTCAGACACTATACCTGTTCCCTGAGATTATTTCCCCCAATAAAATAGCTATTCTTAAGTCCTTCTTTCTGCATCTGTATTTTTAGGGGAACCTAGGCTAAGGCATATGATGCCATAGGGTTCCTAAGAAAGCAGACTCTCAGAGCAGAATCCTGAAACTGAATCACTCATCAGCAAGCAACAAGGACCTAATAGTTAGTAGTAAGAATGCAGGGTGATAGTTATTAGATGTGGTAGCATCCAGTTACTTATACTTTCACTGGTAGTTGGTTTTAACAAAGTGCAGGGAGAATGCCCAGCACAGCCTTATGCACTTGTGGCACTTGTATGATGGGAGGTGGGAAATGGTAATTATAAAGATGGTGAAGTTAGTTGATCTTTATTAATGATTTTAGGTTCCTGAAAAAAATGACAGTCTCAGATTCACAAACTCTCAACTCAAAGCATGGGCTGAAAGAAGACCTCTATGTTGGTGTTAGATTCTTATTTTGTGCATCCACAAGGCAGACTGTTATGAAAACCAGGCCCAGGATTAAACTGTAGTAGTATTAGAGCTGCCATGCAGAGACCTAACAGGTTTTCTGGGTTAAAGTCAGGGCCCTAATAGAAACTGAGTGAGACCATCTAACCCAAAATGGGAACATTTGGGAACATTTGGGTGGACAAGTGAGAAAATTCTCAACTTCCAGATGCTCCTGAACCATAGAGGATGGCAGAAGCATCTTCTTCTCTATAGCCTCCCATCACTTGGAGGCCTGCCTGTTAGAGACCTCACCGGCAGGAAGTTTCTTGCAAAGTAATGCTTCTTCTTTTCAAGATTCCATTTTGTTTCACTGCTCCCAGACCATTAACAAGGATCAAGTTGTAGCATAGCCTGAGGGGAAACATACAATACATTCTCCATGAGGAAATGACATACATTTGCAAATGATAGCTAGATCCAACTAACATATGCTGTCAGCACCAGTGGACAAATGTAAGAGTGGAGGAAGTGGAAGATTATGTTACATAGAGGAATATCTGTTGACACCAGGCAAAGAAAGCAGTCATGGTATTGTAGGAGAAATTTATGCTCAACACTAGGAAGAACCAAAGAACACTTTGGTTGCAGACAGGGAGTAGTAAGTGTCGAACCCAGAAGATTCACTTGTACATATCTTGGTACTTCCACACTCAGTGAGAACTGTAAATGGTCAGTTGCAGCAGCCTTAGCCTTGACTTCCTTTAGCATGGGTGGTGGGCAGGAAGATGACTAATAATTATGGTGTAAGGACTAGAATCCATAGCAGGAATGGTAGCTTTCTTCTCTCTGTGTTAAATCTTTTATAGAAAACTTGACAGGGCCCTGCTTGAAGGATTCTGTAGTGCATTGGACTTAATGGAGCATATGAGTTTATCTGAGTGGCACATGAAGTAGATGGGCCCTGCCTCACACCTGCTCAGCCTACCTCTTATATATGCTATGTTTGTATATGCAGCCTTCTTTTTATACCAGCCATGCAAGTTTATGCAATTCTGTCTCAAAGCATCTTACCTCAACTTCACTCTATATTTTTCATTTTCTGCTTTGAGGATTTTTCAATTCCCTGTGTGGCATGGTTGTGGGAATCCACTGGGCACATGGATGTGTGAACTTGAATGTGGGCGTGAGTTAGCATTTCATGGACAAATCTTGACCAATGGGGAGCCAGAGATGGAGGGTAAAGACATCTTTTTTCTTTGCTGTACTAGTCTGTGTTCTCCAGAGAATTAGCTGTTGAAATTATGTAGGCTGGTAAGACCCAAGATCCATGGGGTGAGTCATCAAGCTGGAGACCTAGGAGAGCTGATAGTGTAGTTCCAGTCCCAAGGCAGAAAAAAGCCAATGTTTCAGCTCAAAGGCTGTCATGTGGGAAGAACGCTCTCAACTCAGAGGTGAATCAGAGTTTTTGTTCTATTCAGGCCTTCAAATAATTGGATGAGGTCTCCTCAAATTATGAAGGCAATCTGCTTTACTCAGTTTGTCAATTTAAATGTTAATCTTATCCAAAAACACCTTCACAGAAACACCCAGAATAATGTTTGAGCAAATATCTGAACACCCCATTGCTCTTTCAAATTGACACATAAAATTAACTCGCACAAGGCCACCCCTTGTCAACTTGGCTGGCCATCTTCTTCCATGACCTATTCTGTATTCCCTTTACCTCAGAGAGCATTTCAGCCAAGTGTGGTCTTTTGCCTCGTAAAGTGGCCCAGACTTTTATTCCTAAAGAGTCTGGGCCATTAGGCCCAGTGCAGTGGCTCACGCCTGTAATCTGAGCACTTTGGGAGGCCGAGGTGGGTGAATCACGAGGTCGGGAGATTGAGACCATCCTGGCTAACACGGTGAAACCCTGTCTCTACTAAAAATACAAAAAATTAGCTGAGTGTGGTGGCTGGCGCCTGTAGTCCTAGCTACTCAGGAGGCTGAGGCAGGAGAACGGCATGAACCTGGGAAGCGGAGCTTGCAGTGAGCTGAGATTGCGCCACTGCACTCCAGCCTGATCGATAGAGTGACACTCCATCTCAAAAAAAAAAAAAAAAAAAAAAGAGTCTGGGCCATTAGTAGTCCTACCTGCATTGGGTTATTGCAGCTTTCCATTGAGCTTAATCACAGAGCATGATAATTCAAAGAGATACCCTAAGAGATCTCCTGTATTCCTGACATACTCCTTCTTATCCCCAGTGTGGAGTAGCAGTCCAATTTCCTCTTGGTAGTCAAGGTCAGTCTCCCCAGCCAGCACAGTAATCTTCTGCTTTGCCTCTTGTTTCGGGGGCCTGAGAAGCCCCAAGTGGCCAGTTGGCATTTTAACTTCCAGTTCAGTGGAATCTAGTAGTAGCATTCCTCCCTTTGGAACTAAGATCTCTAGGTCAGCGCAATGTACAGTTAAACGGATAGAACAAATGTTTGCTATTGCATCAATAAGGATAATACTCAGGTGTGCCACTCCCATTTCCACCCCTTGATTCCTGGACTCCAAGAATCCTGGCTATGGGATAAACAACACCATATATTGGATGCTGTTTCTGAGCATATATAATCTCCTGGAGAACCTTGTCCCAAGCCTGCAATATATTGCCACCTAACTGGGGCTGTTAATGAGTCATTGAAAGACCATTCCACTTTTCTATCAATTCAGCTGCTTTATGATGGTGGGGGACATGGTGAGACCAGTGAATTCCATGAGCATGGGCACATTGCCAAACTGCTTTTGCTATGAAGTGAGTTTCTTGACCAGAAGCAATGCAACATGGAATACCATGATAGTAGATAAGAAAGCTTCGTAGCTACATGATCACCCTGAGGATTGGCATTATACTGTGTACTTATTGTTCGTCTCAGCTGCTGGTAATTTAACTACTTAGCAGTGGCCATAAGCCAGGTAAGCCTTGGTAAGTGGAAGTCCATGTTGCTGGGCCCATGTTTAATCTTTATCCCTGCCATCATGTCTACTTTGTTTATGAACACATTGGGCAATGATAGGGGTTGTTGGGGAAGAGGCTGACTGGTATCTAAAGAACAGGTTAACCTATACAGTTGATTATTAAAATCTCCTTCTAGTGAGTTCACGTTTTCGTGAGTGTTCACTTAAGACACAAATATCTTCACATTTCTTTTGCCCATTCAGAAAGGTCTATCCATATATCTTGCCCCAAATTTTCTTGGCACCAATTTTTCAATTATGTTTCTTCCAAGTTTCAATGTTCCAATCAGAACATTGGCCACAGCCCATAAGTCTATATATAATTGCATGTCTGGCTATTTCTCCTTTCAAGCAAAGTGAACAGCCAGGTGCAATGATCAGCATTCTGCTCACTGGGAAGATTTCCCTTCACTACTCAGCTTTATGGATGCCCCAGATTTCCCTTCACCACTAACCTTTAGGCATGCTGCAGCTGTCCACTTTTTGGTGGTGGTCATAATGGGCAGCTCAGGTTATATGTCAATTCATGGCTCATAGTTAAGCATTTGGTCTGTACCAAGGCCCAGTAGCAGGCCGAGAGCTGTTTTTCAAAGAGAGAGTAGTTATCCACAAAGGATGCCAGGACTTTGCTCCAAAGATCCCCTGAGCCTGAGCTGTGATTCACCTGCAGAGACCCGCCAAAGACTCCAAATAGCATTTCTATCTGCCACTAATAATTCAAATACCATTGTATCTTCTGGATATTATGACTCAAGTGGCAAAGCAGTTTGCACAGCAGCCTGGGCATGTTAAAGAGCCTTCACTTTATTTTGGGCCTCAACAACTAGCACTTTTGAGTCACTTGGCAAATAGGCTGGAGTAACACATCCATATTAATAATATATTTTCTCCAAAATCCAAAGAAGCTCATTATGTATTTTTATTATTTTGGTTGTAGGAAGGACAAGATGCAATAGTTTATCCCTCACCTTAAAAGGTATGTCTCAACACGCGTGTGTCACTGGACCTCTAGAAGTTTCACTGAGGTAGAAGGCCTCTAAATTTTTGCTGGATTTATTTCTCACCTTCCAACACACGCAAGTGTCTTGCCAATAAGTCTAGAGCATTTGCTGCTTCTTACTCACTAGGTCAAATCAGCGTAATGTCATAAATATAATGGACAAGTGTAATATGTTATGGAAGGAGAGGTTATTAAGATCACTGTAAACTAAATTGTGACATAAGACTGGATAGTTGATATATCACTGAGTTTGGACAGTGAATGTGTATTTCTGGCCTTGCCAGCTGAAAGCAAACTGCTTTTGGTGATCTTTCTTGACAGATATGAAGAAAAAAGCACTTGCCTGATCAATAGCTGCATACCAGGTAACGGGATGTGTTAATTTATTCAAGCAGTGAAAGCACATCTGGTACAGCAGCTACAATTAGAGTCACCACCTGGTTAAGCTTATGAAAATCCACTGTCGTTCTCCAAGATCAATCTGTCTTCTGCACAGATCAAATTGATGAGTTAAATAGAAATGTGGTGGGAATTATCACCTCTGTACCTTTCAAGTCCTGGATGATGGCATTAATCTCTACAATCTCTCCAGGAATGCACTATTTTTTTATTCCTATTTGCCAAGGTAGACACAGTTCTAGCAGCTTCCATTTATTCTTTCCCACCAGAATGCCCTTAATCAACAGGTTAGGGGACCAATGTGGGAATCCTGCCAACAGTTTTGTATATATATTACAATTACATAGTCCAGACTGAGTAAATAACCACAGGATGCGTTCTAGAAACCCATGGGGCCCACTAAGCTAAAACTCCATTGACTCTGACCTCTATAAGCTGCTACTCTGACTTATGGACCACAGTGATGTTTAAGTTTCCTGAAATAAGTGTCAATTCAGAATCAATGAAAATTCTGGTTATTTTCTTTTCCCTAGTGCACAGTTAATAAGGTCAGAGATACCTTTGAGGATGGCCAAGGGAAAGATTAACAGTATAATTTTTTGGCAGTGTCCAGGATCTTTCCTCAAGGGACCTGACCACTCCTTCATTCAAAGAGTACTGGGTCTACAAACTGGCTCAAGTCTGGGAATTAATTGAGAGGCATGACTGTTTTATGATTCAGATTAGACTTTTGTTCACTTGACCTAGAACTTTTCCACTTTTACAGATCAAGTGTAGAGTTTAGCAGGATTCTTATCTATTTCAGGTTGAGGAACACCATGAGCAACTAGCCAATGGCCATAGGTCTGCATGAGTAAGTATTCTGATTGATACTTTGGTTCTACTGACCTCTAATATAGTAACCACACCCACCTTGTAGGTCTTGATCAGTTGGGGCTGGTATAACAAAATACTATAGACTAGATGGCTTGAAAATCAGACATTTATTTACCAAAGTTGTGGAGGCTGGGAAGTTCAAGATCAGGTGCTGGCATATTTGGCTCTCGGTGATGGTCATTTTCCTTGCTTTTCCTTTCCTTTCTTGTTGAATGTTCACATGGCCTTTCCTCTGTGCATGTATCTGAGAGAGAGAGCTCTTAGGTCTCTTTCTCTTCTTATGAGAACACTGATGTCATCATAGGGACTTTATCCTTCTGATGTCATCAAAACCTAATTATTTCCCAAAGACTCCACCTCCGAATACCCTCAAATTGTGGGATGGAGGATCAACATATGAATGTCTGTGGGGGACCCAAACATTCAATCCATAGCTTCACCTTTGGAAACTGAGTACTGCTACTTGACCTAAGGATCAAGTTACTCCCACTGACCCACCCCAGGATCTAATTATTTCCGTGGCATTTAGTTTCCCAATTCATTACAAACTACAGTTCCCACTGGAAGATCTGGCCTACAAAAAAGAGAAATCACAAAGCCCTTCAAGGTTGCTGGGGCTCCTCTCACGAATTTATTTCTCACTAATGTGGTGAAAGATGTGTCTTCCTGACCCTTCTAGAGTGCATGGGTAGATCTTTTAGATGACAAATCCACTCTTAACATTCCATTCCCCCTAAGCCTTTGAATCTCTTCCTTTACATTTAACCAAGGAGGGTCTGGCACTTCTAACTCTCTCACTGGTGGCCACCTTGTGCTTCCTGTATTAGCCAAACAATGAAATAAAATGTTAGCGCCGTTTCTAACTCCTTGAGCTGTAACATTAAATGCAAAATCTTTGCTTGGTCAGCCTATGTAAATAAATTTGGCTTGATTCAACTTTATGTTCCTTCCACCATTATTCCACATCCTTAGTATTCATTTCCACTAATGTTCCCTAGATTCTTGTTTCTTTAAATTACAAAACTCTGTTCTTTTGGAACAATAGTGTACTTCCTTCTGAGTCATACTTTGTATCTCACCTTTAGGAGCCTGTGGGACTTGAGTCTAGTTAAATGTCTAGGTGTTAGATGTATATCAACTAGAAGGGTGATGGTGGTGAGTCCTGAGGAGATTCAGCATTGTATTTCATGGCAACTGCATTAGGAGAAGTCACAGTTTCCTCAGGCAATGCAGGGTTAATCTCCTCAGATAGGGGTGAAAGGACTGCTTCTACTGGAGGTAAAGAGGCTGCTTCCACTGGGGTGAAGAGGCCTTTTCCATTCAAGGTGGGAGACTGCTTCCATTGACAAAAAAAAGACTCCTCAATTTAGGGGCTCAATGCCTTCAGCTTCATCAGGGTCTTCCCACAGAACCTCATTCAACTTTCAGAATCCCACTTTTTGCCAATCACTGCCCTTACTTGAACAGCAGACACCTTGTGAGTCTGGGAGATTACTTGCGTTGTACTTCAGCCAGTTGCAGGCTGAGATTCTGAGTTTGGTTTTAATTAAACTCAGCTCTGTTACTACAGGAGAAATTCAAATATCTGAGCTCATCTTTTTCTTTTACCACATTATCCAGTGACCTTAGTAGCTAACAGCTGATCTCACTATACTAGTTAGTTTGAGAAAAATGTTTGAAAGTATCATATACACAGTGGCTCAGACACTTGCTTATAATAGTTGATTATGAGTGTCTAATGGTAATATTTTATGTATCTCTTTTGCCAAATCACATATCATGTGATGGAAATAATATGTAAACCTAATCAGATTAGAAAGCCAATTCCAGAAATTCCAGAACCAATTCAGTAGACTCATTCCTAAAATCATGTTCCTATAGAACCATTCTTGGCATAAAAATCTGTATTAGCCAGTGTTCTCCAGATAATCTGAACCCATAGGATACAGAATGTGTATAGGATGTATATATCTATAAACATATATCATCATATATTTTATTAAGTATATATATCATTATAAGGAATTGGCTCACACACTTATAGAGACTGACAAGTCCCATAATCTGCAGGGTGATTTGGTAAGCTGGACACCAAAGAGAATCAATAGTATAGTTTCAAACCAAGTGCAAAGGCCTAGGAACTAGGAAAGTCAATGGTGCAGTTCCAGTCCAAAGGTCAGCAGTCTAGAGACCCAGAAACAGCCAATGTTTTAGTTCAGGTTTGAAGAAAAAGCTGGTATCTCAGTTTGAAGGCTATCAGATAGTAGGAATTCCCTCTAACTCGGGGGAATTCTCTCAGCCTTTTTGTTCTATAAAGGTCTTCAAGTGATTGGGTAGAGACCACATACATTATGGAGGACAAACTGCTTTATTTAATCTATAGATTTAAAGTTAATCTCATAAAGAAAAAACACTGTAAGAGAAACATCTAGAAAAATGTCTGACAAAATATCTGGGCCCTTTGTAATCCTGTCAGATTGAAGCATGAAGTTAATCATCACATCTTTCTTCGGTAAATAATTTTAAATGTACTCTACACAGGTCCTCAAAAGGTCCCAACAGGATGAAGGCCATAATAGTGACCTAACTGATAATATGTGCTTGTATGAATGTTTCCTCCTTTCCCGTTTTTCCCTTCCCGGGAACTCAATCCTTTAAATCACTTCACAGAGTAAACTACAGGTACACAAATTCTGCTTCGTGGCAAGAACGCACACAAAGACAACCTATTAATTTGTCTGTCATGTTTTTATTAAACAGAACTCCTTTATAATATGTATATTCAGTTAATTGATTTTCCCTTATACATTGTACTCTTGAAGTTTTAAGAAGTCTTATGACACAAATAAATTTTATTTAAAATTATTTTTAAAGTTTAATCTTTCACTGTTGTCTTTATCTAGAGATAATTTTTGTTTGTTAATATATAGAATTCTAGTTACATATTTCTCCATATGGTAGAGAATATTATTTTCATAATATTATCTACTGCTCTGGTTTCAGTTTGTCCTCTCCAAAACTTTTGTTGATATTTAATTGCTATTGTACTAGTTTTAAGAGGTGGAAGTTTTGAGAGATTAGGCCATGAGGTTTCTACCCTCATAGGTGGAATTGGTGGCCATATAAAAGTCTAGGCCTCTCTTTCTCTTTTTCTTTTCCTTCCTTCCTTCCTTCCTTCCTTCCTTCCTTCCTTCCTTCCTTCCTTCCTTTCTTTCTCTTTCTTTCTTTCTTTCTTTCTTTCTTTCTTTCTTTCTTTCTTTCTTTCTTTCTTTCTCTCTCTCTCTCTCTCTCTCTCTCTCTTTCTTTCTTTCTTTCTTTCTTTCTTTCTTTCTTTCTTTCTTTTCTCTCTCTCCCTTTCTTTCTTTCCTTCTTTCTTTCCCCTTCCTTCCTTCCTTCCTTCCTTCCTTCCTTCCTTCCTTCCTTCCTTCCTTCCTTCCTTCCTTCCTTCCTTCCTTCCATCTTCTCTCTCTCCCTCTCTCTCTCTCTCCCCCTGGATGGAGTCTCACTCTGTTGCCCAGGCTGGAGTACAGTGGCATGATCTCGGCTCACTGCAACCTCTGCCTCTCCACATTTAAGAGATTCTCCTGACTCTGGAGTAGCTGGGATGCCCAATGTGCACCACCACACCCAGCTAATTTTTGTATTTTTAGTAGAGACGGGGTTTCACCAGGCTAGTCTTGAACCCCCAACCTCAGGTGATCTGCCTGCCTCGGCCTCCTAAAGTGCCGGGATTACAGGCATGAGCCACCATGCCCAGCTCACTCTTGTTCTTTCTTGACGTTTTACCTTTACCATGGGATGACATATCACAAAGACCCTTGCCAGATGCCTGCACTTGATGTTGGACTTCACAGCCTCCAGAAACATGAGCTAATAAATATCTGTTCATTGTAAATGATCTGGTCTCAGATATTCTGCAAAAATGGGCTAAGACATCTATTAAACAATCTGTTTCTCTATTGATTCATGGTACAACTTTATCATGGACTGTTTCCATATGTGCACATGTCTGATTCTGAACTTTCTGTTTTATTCTATTAGTTTTCTTTTTGTTTCTCAAAAGCTGTTTTTCACTACTACATAAAATATCTTTTTGTCTCTGTCGTAATTGTATGTTTTCTTTCCTTTTTTGGCCAAAAGCTGTGTCTTTTTCTGTGTTTATGCTTTCTATTTATATAATCTTTTATTACAATAAAAAAGTTAAATTTATTACACACCGCATAAAGAATAACAATTACACAAATAATTTTGGAAAATAATTTTTATTACATGAAGAATTCATATTTTAAACAAGATATTTGTGTCTGAAAATATGTTTATTACATGAAGAATTCATATTTTGAACAAAATATTTGTGTTTGAAAAAGTAGAATTTGCCCTCAACTTCTTCTTAGATATAACCATTAATACTTTGATATGCATTATTACTGATTTCTTTTTGTTCAAATGTACAAACACACACACATACATGAACACACATGCACACCAAACAATTTTTATGTTAGTCATTGATACTAGTCCTTTTAGAGGAGAAACTATCTTTGTTTGGGAAATGACTTGGAAAGCTGCTTAGTAGAAAGCTTAAACCCCAAGGATCAATAGAAATTAAGTCAACAAGAGAATCTGCTAAATTTCCAGGCATTAGAATGGGAAAGAAAATTGGCCACTGAGAAGAAATACAAAAAAAAAAAAAGAAAAAAAAGATGACAATGGTGGGGTAAATGGGATATAATTAGGAATCTAAAGAGAAATCAGAAAGTCAGGACACTACGTGTGGGTGATGGAGCCAGTTAAAAATTCTCAAAAGTTTGGTAACTCCGAAAGAGTTTTGATATAAATCTTAAGTCAATGGAGAAATTACTGTGGGGCCATATTCAAATGCATGGTTCAAGGGCAGAAACAGATTTACAGCTGGTCCTCAGACGAACTAGAAGTGGGATATGAGGCTATGGAAAACTGAGGCAGGGTTTTTCTTATTTTCAGTGCTATTGGCATCTTTGTTTCTCTACTTGTATCTGCTCCATCTTCTATGTCTTCCTTTTCTTGAGTTACAAAATATACAAGGCTTATTATGAGTGCCCCCTATGCCCTATCTGGTCTTTCCTCCAATGAAGGCTGTTTGGCTTTGACTCCTGCTGCTAATTGATTTACTCTCCCAGTGAGTCCCTCCCCAAATCCTGAGATGGACATTTGTCCTAGTTAACCTTTTTGCAACAGGCTATAAATTATTGCCAGTTTTTTGTCATAATTTCTTCTCTCTCCAAATCCATTCGCCTTAAGGCATGGGTTGTCAATATCACGTGATTAAAGCATGTCTATCTTGTTCTGTCCTTCACAGGAATTGAGAGTGGAAATTGGTCCATAGCATTGTGTACAGACCTCTCTCACTGCATTTAGCCCTTTGTCTTGTAATTTTTCTTATGTTTGTCTTCTCCCACTAGACTGTGAGCTCTTTGACAGCACAGATGTGTTTGTACACATACAGATTCCTTATTTAGTGCTGTGGTTAGAGCTCAATGATTTGCTGAATAAACAAACCAATTAGTAAATGAAAGACAAGACATGTTCTACTGGATTGGTTTTCTTTGAAAAGTAAAGGGCTAACAGATCTGGTCAAGTTGTTACCACTGCATCACAGCTGCAATTTAAAACAATTATATTTAACTTATCTGAAACATCTCCTGTTTTACTATATAAGCAAATGCTATCATTCTTCAATGCCCCATGTTATTCTCAACACTTTCAAAAACTTTTACTGACTCCTCCAGCCTTCAATTGTCTCTGAAAATTTATAATATATGAATTTCCTGCCACACAGTTTTGTACTTAGCTATACTTAACTATATTCCATTCTAAGTTGTTTATCATTGTTTCAGAACTTTGTAGTCTGAGTATCCCAGGACTTCATCTGCAGACTTCAATAGCCCATTCGTTCAACGTTGCATATAACACTGTAGGACTTCGGTGCACATTCCTGCAACTTTGTTATTTTGGGGATGCCAAGCAGCATAGTGATGACCAAGATTCTTCAGGTTTTTCTGCACTAGCCATTTGAGAGTGATGCCTCAATACAGACACTACTGCTATGAGAAGGCCTCTTAATGGGTGTTGTACTTTTCCCTGCAGTTCTTTTAAGCATCGGAGTTTCCTCTGATGGATTATTTGAGCTCTTAGTAAGTCAAAACTTCTGCGATTTCTAGAAAAGAAGTTAAAAATGGTCTTATTTCTCCATATCCATGTCAAATTATATTATTTGCATTCCCTTGCCTATGCCATTATTTTATGTTGCAAGTGTCATATAATCTAGCTTAGAAAAATTATCTCAGTTTTCTATTTTTAATATCACTTGCTTTAAAGGCTCAAAAATGGTTTCTTTTAGAAATCTATGCTGTATCTTCAATTTCTCTTCCTATTATATCTTCCCTATAAGCTTTATGCACAAAACAACTTTTCTGTCTTCTTTGCCCTTTCTTCTTAGACAAAACTACTGAAAGCCCTCATGTAAATTAACTAATATAAATAAAGATGAAACATGTGGAGGAAAGGAGGGAGTGGGAATCCATCCCATAAAATTGCCACTTGCGTGTGTCTTGGAAACCTCACTACATATTTCTATCCTGCCTTTCAATTTGGATGACAAGTCCTCAGAGGAAAGGCTTCTGTTTTCCCTGTTCATCAAAGTACCTAGCACAATACTCTGCAAATTGGAGATGTAAAATAAGTACTGAATTAAATTTATTAGAAGTAAAATTATGAGTACATTTATAAACATCAAGTGGAAAATTTTATAGAGTAAGTGAGAACAATTCAACCCAGACATTTTACTAATCTACAGGATTTTCCTATCAATAGTTTTCAAAAAAATCCTATAGTCACTATTGTCAGAGATTGCATTATGAAAATCTAGTAAATGTAAGGCTTTGAGATTTTCTGAACTAAGTATCCTAACCTTCGTTTAACTACCCCGAAAGTCACTGGTATATATATATTATATCACTGTGGATATATTTTACTATATTTCCACATATATTTTACTACATTTTGGAGGTAGAAGAGAATGAAGGATCATTGTACATTGATGCTAAATCTATTTAAACTTATAAAAAACAAGGAATCATGTCATTAAAGATTACAAAGATGACGATGAATTTCAATGACATTTGGATTTCCCAGGAGTGAGTGTGGTCTGAGTCAGAAGCTGAGCCACAGGAATAGAAGTCCAGGAACAGCAATGGCACTGAAGAATTAAAGCCCAAATTCTTGTGATAAATTAAGATTTCTGAGTATGATATGTCATATAAACAGATCCTATTGTGTGTGTGTGTGTGTGTGTGTGTGTAACATGTATATACTTCCCTTGCTCATATTATACTAAGAAATTCCATGTTTATTCTATACTCCTTTTGATCTGTAGATAGTATTGGGATTATGGTTATGGGATATAAGTTATAAGGTATAATATTTTTCCTTAGTTTCTATCTTTTTTAGAAAGATGAATGAAAATATCACAGTCAACTTTTCAAAATGATACCTTATCATGTAAATAAGGAAGTAGGTAAACTAATCTGAAATCTTTTGAAGAGAAGATAACCATTCAAACAAAGAAAATTTTAAGATGCCCACTTTAATCTTCTTCAGTAAAGATCAATCACCAGGGTAATATTTGACCTATTCATTGTCATTCTAGGCCATAGAAAAAACAGATTTTGAAGCTTTACTGCTCATCTGTTTTAGTTGCCATAATTAATAAATATCTGCCAGATGCTGTACTAAATCCACGTTTTTAGTTCTTTCTGACAGGTGAGTCTTCTTTTCTTTTTGAAGCAAGAATATGAAGCAAGTATGAAATAATTTGAAGCAAGTATGAAAAGGGTCAGGAGGGAGAGGATGATTACCATAATAATTTCAGCTATTATAATAAAAGTGTTTCTTAATTAGATTTGTTATAATTTTTCTAGTATATACATTTCTATTTGGGTCCCTGGTGGATCATTTTCTTAACACTTCTGTTATTTTCTTATGTATTTTATGAAGGTCTAGAAATTTGAGTGTCTTAGTCATTTTGTGTTGCTATAGCAGAATACCTGAGACTGGGTGACTTAATAAAGATAAGAAATTTACTTGGCTTACAATTCCGGAGGCTGAGCAGCCCAAGATCAGGCAGCCCATCTGGTGAGAGCCTTGTGCTGCTTCAACTCAGGGCAGAAAGTAGAAGGGGAAGCAGATGTGTGAAATGAGGGACACCTGAAAGTCTGGGCTCACTTTGTAACAACTCACTCTCATGGGAACTAATTCATTCCAGGAAGATCGATAACTCACTCACTCCAGTAAGACGTCCCCATGATGCAAACAGCTACTCAATACGGCCATATTGAGAATCAAATTTCAACATGAGTTTCAGAAGTGACACACTCCAAGAAGAGAACCTGGAAAGATGAGAACAAGAAACAGTTGTGAAGACAGGAAAGTTAGAAGAGTGTGGATGAAATCTAGAGAGAATATTTCCTGAGAAGAGACATTAGCTTGTTATCAGATGAAAGTACTTCCATGTAGCTCCTATTTGCATTCTCCAAAGTATTTGGCACAGCACTTTTTTCATTGAAGGCATTGAATGTTTTGAATTAATGCTTATACCATACAAAGTCACATTGTTTTCTACCAAAGCATAACTTTTCTTAAATTTCTAACTGGTCTAAATTTCAAGTTTTATTGGTTTTCATGGATAACAAAGTGATATTTAACTTAGAACTATGTTTGTTGTTGTTGTTGTTCTTGTTCTTGAGACAGAGTCTAGCTCTGTCACCCAGGTTGGAGTGCAGTGGTGTGATTTTGGCTCATTGCAACTTCTGCCTCCTGGGTTCAAGCAATTCTCCTGACTCAGCCTCCCAAGTAGGTGGGATTACAGGTGCCTGACAGCCTGTCCGGGTAATTTTTGTATTTTTGGTAGAGAGGGGGTTTCACCATGCTGGCCATGGCTGACTTCATGTGATCTGCCGCTTTGGCCTTGCAAAGTGCTGGGATTACAGGTGAGAACTATATTTTTTATGGAAAACCCCAGCCACTATATCTCTATTTTACAGAGAAATTTTGAAATTGTTGAGTAATAAAAATTTGGTGTACAAAAGAGTTCTGTATTTTTTTGCATAGCTTTCTGAAAGATTATATTCATCTGCTTTATAAATATCTTTAGTGTCAGAAATTTAATTATTTGCATCTTATCATAAAGAAGGCCAATTTTCAGGAGGTCCATCTTGATATTTCTCCTCACATTATTAGGTCCCTTTAAGTGAACCATTATTTTATTCTTTCTGCTTCTGTCTTTGTTTTCCCTCTTCATGTTCTGGGGACAGGTGCAAACTAGCAGATGCTGGTAAACACAGTAGCTTCGTTTCTTTGAGACGATGTTCCTGAAAGCTAGCAAGCCCATATACTCTTGCTGTGACTCTGAAAGAGTACCCGTTGCTCTAGGTCTCTCTGTGTGCAAATAAAAATCCTCAGTTTCCTTGTGTAATTTATTAATAATTATTAAACACAAGATTTTCTGTTTGTCCTGGTTCAATGTACAACGTAATGGCAAAAATACATGGCAAGTTGGATATAAACTTACTATGCAACAACTTGTTCAGTGTTGTCTAAGCAACCCTATCCAATCAAAATATAATGCATGCTACCTATGTAACTTGGTTTGGCTCTGTGTCCTCATCCAAATCTCACTTTGAATTGCAATAACCCCCACATGTCAAGAGCAGGACTAGGTGGAGATAATTGAATTATGGGGGCAGTTTCCCCCATGCTGTCCTCCTGATAATGAGTGAGTTCTCATGAGATCTGATGGTTTTACAAGGGGCTTCCTTATTTGCTTGAAACTCATTCTCTCTCCTGCCGCCCTGTGAAGTGCTGCCTTCTGCCATCATTGTAAGTTTCCTGAGGCCTCCCCAGTTATGTGGAACTGTGAGTCGATTAAACGTCTTTTCTTTATAGATTACCCTGTGTCAGATATTTCCTTATAGCAATGTGAGAACGGATTAATACACTATGTAAATTTAAATATTCTAGTAGGTACATTTTAAAAAGTGGAAACAAACAAGCGAAATTATTTTTAATAAAATATATTCTTAGGCAAGTTTTTCAAAATATTAGCATTTCAACGTGTAATCAATATTAAAAAGTTATTAATGAGATAGTTTACTTTTTTATATCAAGCTTTCAAAATCCAATGTATATTTTCTGCTTACTGTGGCTCTCAATTAGGATATTAAATTTTCATTGGGTCATTGGGTATACTTGACCTGTATTTATATATACACTTGAACAAAATGAAGACACTTATGTCTGAGTTATCCAAAACATACTTAAAAATGTTAGAATAGCTGAACAGAATATCAGATTTTTGTTTAAATTTAAATTAATGAAAATTAAATAAAATTAAAGGTTCAAAGTCTCATTTGCACTGCCCCCATTTCACGTGTAGCATCCACATATGGCTTGTGGCTATTAGACACTTCACGTCTCAAAGATTGGTGATTACGATCTTCCAAGCTTCCCATCTCTCCTCAGAAATCATGTCGCTCATAGTGTCATTTGCTCGTGTTTCCAGTTGTTCCCTTGGAACCTGTAAACACTTTGGCATAAAGATCTGACAGATTCAGCTTCTCCACAAATAAATTTCTTTTCAGCTTATCTCTGGGTGAGTTCTGTTTCTTGGCTATGGAGGTTCAATTACTTTATCAGCTACTTTATCTGATGTCAGCTTTAGCCATTCAGGTAGATTTAAAAAAAAAATATTTTCTTTCATAGTTTACTCATCAAGACAATCACATATGAGTGTTAAATAATCTCCGTTAAAATCTCACAATCCACATTGCTACTTGCCGTGGTGCCAAAAGAATCCATTTCTTTCTGGGTCCTTCACAATTCTAAATATTAAACTATCCATGGAATGAACAAATCAACATCTTTAGATTTACCACACCATAGCAATGTATAAAGACAGACACTCTCTAATTGAAAATGGACACTTATATATGTAGATTAAGGGTTAGGATTTTTGTTTCCAAGACATGTATATGATTCTACAACATATTAATATCACGAAACTTTGATTGGACAACCAATTCTTAGAATTATCTAGAATCAAAAGTTTTGATTGGGTAATAAAAGGTTTTTTTTTTTTAATTTTTGCACTATGATCATCTATCTAAAATATAATTTGAAGTTTATCCAGAAATATTTTTTCAACATACGGTCAAAAGTCACCTACTTCAAAACCATCTGGGGAGCTTTACAAAAAGGCAGATTTCTGGGCTACCCCAGAGATTCTGATTCCTTAGTCATAGAGTGGAGCCTACATATTCACCTTTTCAGTAAATATCCACATAATTCTGATATATACTAGTGTTTCAAACTACCAGCATTAAGATGATTTTAATGCCCTTCTTTAACACTTGAAAATGACTCCCAGAGAAGCTATTTGAAACTGTAAAAGAGTTTTTAGAATTTTAGAATTTTAACACTGGTTCAAATTTCTGTTTTTATTTGGTTCAAAATGTTATGCTGATGTCCACTTCATGACTTTTCTCTTTATTTTATAGTCAGCATATTAGTTCATTTTCTTGCTGATAAAGACAAATCTGAGACTGGGGTATATAAAGTGAAAGTGGTTTAATGGAATCACAGTTCCATGTGGCCGGGGATGCCTCACGATCATGGCAGAAGAGCAAAGGACCACTTACATGGCCACAGGCAAGAGAGAATGAAGAATCAAGTGGAAGGGATTTCCCCTTATCAAACCATTAGATATCTCATGAGACTTATTCACTACCTTGAGAACAGTATGGGGGAAACTACCCCCATGATTCAATTATCTCCTACCAGGTCCCTCCCATGATACGTGGGAATGGTAAGAGTTACAATTCAAGACGAGCTTTGGGTGGGGACATGGCCAAACCATCAGTCAAGTGGCCTTTTCTCTTGAGTTCTCAGTCATACATGTGTGCAGAAATGAAGACAAAAGAAATACAAATGCCTTGTTAATTGGCATTTTAATTAGTTATATGTTCTTTAGAAATAAACATTTTAAAAGGTAAATACTGGATGCATTACAGGTTATACAGAGAGAAATTTCAACGAAAGCCTGGCACACTAGTATATCTATATTTAGTCTGTACAAAGACTTTTGCATTTATTTTAAATTTCCTACCTGCCCATATGGTTTTTTTCCCTGAAACCCAAGACACTTTAAAAGGTAAAATTTTTCAAAAAATTATTTTAAGAAAAGATTCATTTTAGTTCATTTCATTTAGTAAATCATGTTAAAATGAGTCGTTCCATTTGCAACTTTATTTATTTTAATAATTTTAATGTATTTATATTTACATGGCTGCTCATAATGTATATATCCTTGTTTAAACCTCATTATGTTTTTAATTGTTTTATCTTTGCCATTTCCACAGTTTTTTTCTGCATGTGTTAAATCTGGAGGTTTTGCCAAATGAAAAACCAAATAAAGAGAATGAAGTATATAAATTACAAAAAGAGTAATTAGTATGTATATTTGTGTTGTGTGTAATTATCTATATTTTTTTAACGCTTCCTTGAAAATGCTGCTATATATTTTTTAATAGGCCCTCTTTCCCACTTCTAGGAAAATTATTTTATACTTTGTTTTTCTTCTTTCTACCTTATTCATATACTTACACTCGTTGTTCATCATCCACTCACGTTATAATTAACAAAGAAAAACAGAAAATGGTAGATGGGAACTAATTTCCTCATGTTCTTATCAGCAAATAAACATGCCTATTTCCATTGTTACCTATCTTATTTACTTCTTATATTAAAATGCAGGAAGTCTCTCCTATTAAAGGACCGTCTCCCTCCTTGTAAGCCAAGATACTGTGCTCTCTCATCTACTCTGGGGTGTGACCTTTATGGGTAGCCCCCTCTCTCTTATATCTTGCCCCGGCTCTTACTCATAAATTCCTCTGCTTAGAACATTGTTCCTCTGCTCTTTTTCCAATACCTGTTTTACATTATTCCTTCAGCTTCACTTAAAATATTACCTCAAAGGGATATTCTCTACCACCCTATTTTATTAAATATTAAAGTTCCCCTCCTCTTACCTCCCATCTCAGTTATTTCTGTATTATATAATATCCTATTTTCCTCTTTATCTTTATGGGTCATCATTTACTTGGTTGTCTAGTTTTCCAGACTACAAGCTCTCCAAGGTCAGAGGCCATATCAGTCTTCTTTGCTCCTGTGTCCCTAGCTCTTGGCACAATGCTGGCCCATGTTAATTTCTCAGTAAGTATTTATTGGGCACATAATTAACTTCTCCCAGGCAGATGTATTTTGATATACAATAGCATAATGATTCACCTATCTATGAGTATTTCAGTTATCTCCAGTTTTTTCTATTGCAAGCAATACTTCACAGCATATTTTACATGTTTATTTTCATGTATTCATAATATAATTTCTGTAAAAAGAATTTGTTGAAGTGGGATTGCTGGATCATGTCATATGCCATTTAAGATTCTCATACCTAGGAATCAGAATCTCAGCACTCATTAGGTTGACTGTAAATATAAGATAAAAAATTTCCATTTTGTTCCACCCAAATCCTTTTTTCAGGGCTGCTCCTTCCTAACACATTCAATGAGGTGTTTATTTTTAGCAACAGGGTGTGTATTTCACATTGTGGACAGTTATTTGTCTTTGTGGCTCCCACCATGGTCTTTTAATACCAACAATTAATTATTCAGTTGGTTTCTCCAGAAGACTTTGCCTCCTTTCAACATTCTCTACAAATGCTGGCTTCACTTTTGCCTCCAAGGACGGCAATGGGCTATCTACTGCTGTTATTGCTGCTGCTTCTGATGTCGCTCTCTCTTCCATTGACTACTCCTTGTCTGCATTTTTATGCTGTGATCAACATCCTTTCTGTTTGTTTTGACATTAACAGTATTCGTTTAAATCTCTTCTGGAGAAAAAAGTGACCTGCTCCTAGGAGCTTGGGACTTAACACGAAAATGCTAAGGTCCACGCCGGAACTAGCATTGTGATACTCTTCCATGTCTTCTTCTTATTCAGTGTTATTATTCCCTGTTTCCCTGGAATCCCTTTACTCTCCACACAAATGTGTAGTCTTCCTTATTACTATAAGCTAAAACTTTCCCATACCCCCCAGATTGAAGTAATCTTTCTTACTGACACTTTGTAACTGTAACAATCTTTCTTACTGACACTTTGGAACTGTTAGCATGAAAGAAAATGATGTTTTATTACATTTTCTGTTCCTATGTCTTTTTCTCTGGCGGGTCCTAAGCCCTTTGAGGACAGGGACCATGTAGTTAAACATATCTAGCTGTGCAATCAGGAAAACCTGGGTTTGAATCCATTGTTACCACTTTCTAGCTGGGCAAGCCACTTAGCTTCAGTTGTCTCATCTATGAAAACAGAATAATTAAAGAACAAATCTCACCACGTTGTGAAGAATCAAGGTGGTAATTCCTAAAATATGCTTAGAGTGGTGACTGGCATGTTTAAGCTCTCAGTAAGCGCTAATTTGTGGCAGCCATGAAAATGCACATCATAGACCTCAGACTATGGAGTGTCTGGGGCAGCCATGAAAATGAACATCTTAGATCTCAGATTGTGGAGTATCTTTGATCCATAGCGTCAGCTGCTGAGCTCTGAAATTCACCTCTGTTGCTGTATCTCTCATAGGCTGCTCCCGGCCAGTGATGAATGTGGCAGAGATACTAAGACAGTCCCATTCTCAGGAGATATGAGAGCACTATGACTTTGTCTCCAGGACTCCCATGATCTATTGCTGAACTTCCTTACAATTGCCCTGTGATCTAAGGCTCTTCCACCCACAAGTCTTTCCTTCCCATTCTCTTTAAAAAGCCTCAGATCTGCATCACAGCTTGATAGCTTTCTGACTCCTCCTCCTCTAGTTCCTTTCCCATGTTCCTTTAAGGTATTTCTTGAGTATCTAATTTTGCCTTGTCACTGGCTTCTTGGAGGACTTGAACCAGCACATACAGTTCTGAGAGTAGTTTGAGAAAATTGGCTGTGGTGGGATGGAAATTTGAGACTGGCTACCCATCACCAGCTGGGTTGAAGAGGATGTTATTCTGGCTAGTAGAGGGGCATGAATTGTCCCTGGTGCAAGGTGGCAGTTCATCTGCTAAAGGTTTCACTAGTGGTACCCCAGGAAAATATTCCTGGAGGGGAATGCTTTAGCAAGTGCAATTATTTAGGTCACTTGGAAGCAGTGCCTATAAAGACAGAGTTGGCTGGTTATTGCTAAGTTTTATAGATGCCCTGCAGATAGATAATTACAGATTGGGGACAGCAAACAAACAGTTAATGGCTAAGGGTGGCAGCCAAAGGGCCTCTGAGGTACCCTTTAGACAGGCTTTTATGTTCCATAGTGGAAAAGCAGATATATCTGAGCAGCAGCCTGAAGATATCATTTGTTAGAGTTATAGAGGTCCAGAAAAATTTGAATACTCAGCCAAGGCACATCTGTTACGCAAAGGTCTAGGAGCATGGACTGAAGACAAGCTCCATTGTGGGGAAAATCTAACATCTAAAAACATGGGATGGTATCTGGTTGACTACCCTTGATAATGTTAACTCTATAGTTAACCCACTTACCCTCTGGGTTTTCCCTTCCCTAGTTACCCTTCACTAGTAACAGCCAGCACTTCCCTATGCTGAATAATGCTGGAGAAACTCTTCTTCCATAAATTAACAAGTACTGCCCTTGGAAGCTGCTTTCATCTTGACTGAAAAGATGCTAACTAGGGTTAAATCCCTGCATAGCACAATAGAAGATGTGCTGGGCCTAATAAGGAAGGGAAAAGACTATACACCAAGAGAATTTCAAGAATTTGTTAATATGTGCCAACAGAAGCCAGTAGAGTACATTAGGAAATGGATTTTGAGGAGGCTTGATCAAAGAGGCAAGAATACAAGACTGGATGAAGAATAATTTACTCATTTGGGGACTCTTTATTGGGATATTGGATTAAGACTAGTAGGAAGCCAATGGGAATAGGGAAACTCCCTCCTACAGTGGCCATTAGAAATCTGGAAAAGGGGCCGGGCGCGGTGGCTCAAGCCTGTAATCCCAGCACTTTGGGAGGCCGAGACGGGCGGATCACGAGGTCAGGAGATCGAGACCATCCTGGCTAACATGGTGAAACCCCCTCTCTACTAAAAAGTACAAAAAAGTAGCCGGGCGAGGTGGCGGGCGCCTGTAGTCCCAGCTACTCCGGAGGCTGAGGCAGGAGAATGGCTTAAACCCGGAAGGCGGAGCTTGCAGTGAGCTGAGATCCGGCCACTGCACTCCAGCCTGGGCGACAGAGAGAGACTCCGTCTCAAAAAAAAAAAAAAAAAAAAAAGAAATCTGGAAAAGGTTAGGTCCAACACTCAGCAAAGTGGAAATCCCATTTCCCTGGAAGATGGTGAAAGAAGGAATAAAGGATGTGAGGGAATTGGGCTTGCTGAAATGGATATATTATCTAAGGCAAGGGATCCATCAGAGCAATATGTTCCACAGAAAAGCTCAGAGGATACCTTATTTACCCAGGTCATATGGAATAAATTAGTAAACTGGGCACAAGATCACTAAGAAGTTCAGTGGTGGCTGGCCTACTTATCCCAGACTCACTATAGGAGAGATAGTCAAAGAGCTGGGCTCATCAACATCTATGGAATAATGGAACCCCAAATAGATAGAGGCAAGGTGGTGGAGCTTAAACAACCAAAGTGTCCTGGCACCTTGTTTAGAAAGCAGACCTTCATGGAATCCTGGATAAGGTCCAGGTCACAATGTGGCCACTGGGTCAAAGGACTCACTCAGTGGTCATTTTCCTAATTGCTGAATGTATATAATTGGAATTAATATACTTGGCAGTGGGAACAACCCACATTGGGTCCTTGGTCATTTGGATAAGAGCACTCATGGTAGGGGCTGGAGGGAGTTTAGTGCCATTATTAAAAACATAAAAGATGTAGTTGCAGTAGTCATTATCATTTCTCTACTTGTTTTACTAGTTTGGTCTCTGCAGAAACACCATGCTGAATAATGACTGAAGACTACTGCAGATTTAGCCAAGTAGTAATCTAGGTCACAGGTGCACTAGCTTATGTGGTATCATTGCTAGAGCACATTATTAAGATCATAGGTACATAGTATGTGATCAGTGATTTGGCAAATGCATTCTTCTCCATTTCACTTAGAAAAGTAGATCAGAACAATTTTCATTTATGTAAACAAATAACAGTATTTATTTACAGTTTTGTAGCTGTGATATATTGTCTCTCCTGCTTCTGTCATAATATAGTCCAAAGAGAATTGAACAGCATGAACATTCCACAGAATATGACACAGATCTATTACAGCAATGACATTATATTGATTGGAGAGGATGAGCAAGAGGTGAACCAGTATGCTTAAGGCTTTGGTAAGACACTTCTACTCTGAGGATGGGAGATTAAACCCTAGGAAGTGTCAGGGACCTGCTACTTCTGTGAAATTTAAGGATGGAGTTGTCAGAGGTGTGCTGAGGTATCTCCTCCAAAGTAAAATGAATTGCTGAATTTTCCATCCCCTGCAACAAAAATGGAAACACTGCACCTAGTAAGTCATTTCTGAGTTCTGGATGCAGCACATTCCACATCTAGAACTGTTGCTTTGGTGCAATAGTGAGTGACAGGGAAGGCTGCCAATTTTAAGTCCAGCCTTGAGCAAAAAATGACTGCAGAAATTCCAGGCTTCAGTGCACCAGTCCTGCCACTTGGACTATATGACCTAGCAGACTCTATGGTATTGGTTCTGATAAGGAAGGAAAAAGACTACACACAAAGGGGTGTAATAGTTGGGGGGTGGGGAGAGGGATGTCAATAGTGAAAAAGGAAGCCACATGGAGATTATGTCAATCCCCATTAAGAGAACTCAATGCAGGCCCCTGGAATTCTAGAACAGGGTCATGCCATTATACCTAGAGATTGCATATGCTTTGAGGAAGAGATTACATATGTAGAGATTACATACACTTTGAGATTACATATACTTTGAGAAACAGCTCTTGATGTTTCTGGGCCCTGGCAGAGACAGAATCGTTGACCTTGGAGTAAACCCAAAGTAATCATGCATCTGAAAATGTCCATTATGAGCTGGGTTCTGTCAGACTTGGCAAGTCAAAATCAGATGTTCTCAGCAGAAGTCCATTGTAAGATGGAAATGGTACCTTTGGATTGAGTCCAGGCATGACTAGATGTCCTAGCAGCTGTGTGAGCAAGTGACCACGCACCATGTCACCCACTGTGATTGCACACAGTGCTCTTCTCCAGTTTGTGCCTATGTGGGGTCTTGTACAAACAGCTGAAGGACAAGGGAAAAGTCTAACATTGGCATATTGTAGGGGTTTAGTAGATACTAAGTGAATGAAAGGATTTGGTTAAGCTTCTGCCTTTGTTTATGTACATAATTATTGTCTCTGTTCAACAGATGTAGAAACTGAGGCCAAGTAAATTAAGGAAAATTCATTACCCACAGGTAATGAATAAGGGGGCCGGAAAACAGATGTCCTGCCTCATATGATAATGTATTTTCTGTGGCATTATTCCGTTTTTTTGTTCACATTTACCACAGGATATTTTCTTCATTTTAAAAGAAGAATCAAGTTCATTATTAGACATTAAATTATAAAACAGTTAACGTTCCACATTTAAAACACTTAAAATGCCATGCCCCATTTGTTAACCTAAAAACTGGTATCCACATATGTTGAGTCACTTTTTTTCAATTACTTGCAAAAATGGATAGAGATTGGGAGGGGCTGTGAATGTATGCATACTAATGAAACCTTAAAATAAAATGTTTCCATGTGCAACTTCCAGTCTTGTTGGATAACTTTACTTGATTGAAAATTACTTGAGAAAGATGAAATCATAAATTACCTTAAATTTACTGAAAGCCTGTGAGCCACCTATATTAAGTGTGAAGCTGATGAAGTTTCAGCTTGAATGAAAATAAGCTGAGAAAACCACATGGGTAAGGTTCCAGGTACATCTCCAGAAAGAAGGCTAACATTTAATATAAGCTCTGCTGGGTCCAATAGTGGGCAACATTGCAAGTAGATTCCTACTAGCATTATAATTGTTAAAACCCCATCTAGCATTCACAGTTTCTACTCGTTCCACTCATATTTCCTAGTGTGTATAATCACTCCAAACGCTTGCTGACTACTCCTGATCCATTCATTCATTTATTTCTTCATTCAACAAACCTTCAACTTGCTATATGCTAACCACTGTGCACTTGAGGGAGATAACATATTATTAAATTGTGACAAGATAACATTTTATAGATGAAAATGAGGCAAAAAGAGTTTTAGCATCTTCTTCAGTGTTACACACCTAGTGTGCAAAGAAGTTGGGACTAAGAACAGAAAGTATGTCTCTGGAGCCCATGCTTCTAACCACTATATTTTTTTCTCATGACGTTCGTAGCGTGTCACTCTCCAGTTTTCTGTTTTAAGATATCACTAGCATATTTCTGAGGGAAACATATACAGAATTCCATTAGGAAGTCTACACGTAATGGCATAAAAGAGGAGTCTCTCTCTCTATATATATAGATAGACAGATATAGATATAGATATAGATATAGATATAGATGTAGATATAGATGTAGATCTAGATCTAGATATAGCAGGCCTGTGGCAACTTATGTTAGGTCTCAGAAAACTGCGTATTAAAATAATTTTTATCATAAATCATTTGGAAAGTATCTGATGGGTGTTGCGGCTAAGCTAGCTGATATAGAATTTGATATTCTAGATATGACAGAAATTACTGAAAACACCTTTGTATGTGATTTAGTCATTGGAATACAAAACTAAGTAAAAATAAGAATGGACAATAAGTGATAGGCAGCAAGGTTATTTTAAGAATATATGCAAACATGATAAAACTAAAGTGGTATTGATAACACTTCCTTTTTATCAATAAAATTTGGGTAATGATAAACTTATTCAGAGTTCTACAGAAACATATTATAGATAATTGATATGGTTTGGCTCTGTGTTCCCACCAGAATCTCACCTTGAATTGTAATAATACCCACGTGTTGTGGGAGGGAGTGGGTGGGAGGTAACTGAATCATGGAGGCAGGTCTTTTCCTCTGCTATTCCTGTGATAATGAATGAGTCTCATGAGATATGATGGTTGTATAAAGGGGAGTTCTACTGCACGTACCCTCTTGCTTCCTGCCATATGAGACGTATCTTGCTTTCTCTTCATGTTCTACCATGATTGTGAGGGCTCCCCAGCCATGTGGAACAGTGAGTCAATTAAACTTCTTTTCTTTATAAATTACCCAGGCTTGAGTGTGTTTTTAATAGAAGCATGAGTACAGACTAATAGGGTAAGTTGGTACCAGTAGAGTGGGGCATTGATGAAAAGTTACTCGAAAACATGGAAGTGACTTTGGAACTGGGTAACAGGCAGAGTCTGGAACAGTTTGAAGGGCTCAGAAGAAGACAGGAAAATGTGGGAAAGTTTGAAACTTCATAGAGACTTGTTGAATGGCTTTGCCCAAAATGCTGATAATGATATGGACAATGAAATTCAGGCTGAGGTGGTCTCAGATGGAGATGAGGAGTTTGTTGGGAACAAGAGTAAAGGTTACTCTTGCTATGTTTTAGCAAAGAAACTGGTGTCATTTTGCCCCTGTCCTAGAGATTTGTGGAACTTTGAACTTGAGGGAGATGATATAGGGTATCTAGCAAAAGAAATTTCTAAGCAGCAAAGCATTCAAGAGGTAACTTGGGTGCCCTTAAAAGCATTCAGTTTTATAAGGGAGCAGAGCATAAAAGTTTGGAAAATTTGCAGCCTGACAAATGCAATAGAAAAGAAAATCCCATTTTCTGAGGAGAAATTCAAGCTGGCTGCAGAAATTTGTGTAAGTAGCAAAGAGACTAATGTTAATCCCTAAGACCAAGGGGAAAATGTCTCCAGGCAATGTCATAGAAGTACCCTGGAGCCCCTCCCATCACAGGCCCAGAGGCCCAGGAGAAAAAAGTGGTTTCATAGGCTGGACCCAGGGTCTCCATGCTATGTGCAGCCTAGGGACTTGGTGCCCCATGTCCCAGCCACTTCAGCCCTGGCTGAAAGGGGCCAATGTGCAGCTTGGGCTGTTGCTTCAGAGGGTGGAAGCCCCCAACTTTGGCAGCTTCCACGTGATATTGAGTGTGTGGGTGCATAGAAGTCGAGAATTGAGGTTTGGGAACCTCATCCTAGATCTCAGAAGATGTATGAAAAGGCTTGGATGCTAGGCAAGTTTGCTGCAGGGGTGGGGCCCTCATGGAGAACCTCTGCTAGGGCAGTGCAGAAGGGAAATGTTGTGTGTGAGTCCCCATGCAGAATCCCCACTGGGGCACTGCCTAGTGGAGCTCTGAGAAGAGGGCCACAATCTTCCAGACTCCAGAATGGTATATGCACCTGCAGCTTGTACCGTGTGCCTGGAAAAGCTGCAAACACTCAATGCCAGCTCGTGAAAGCAGCCGGAAGTAGGGAGTTGAGGAGGGTGGCTGTACCCTGCAAAGTCACAGGGATGGAGCTTCCCAAGACTGTGGGATCCTATCTCTTGTATAGGATGCCATGAATGCAAGACATGGAGCAAAAGGAGATCATTTTGGAGCTTTAAGATTTAATTACTGCCCTGCTGGATTTCAGACTTGCATGCAGCAGCCAGGAGGGTACTGTGCCCTGCAATGCCACAGAGCTAGAGCTGTCCAAGACTTTGGGAAACCACCTGTTGTATCAGCATGCCCCGAATGTGAGAAATGGAGTCAAAGGGGATCATTTTTGAGCTTTAAGATTTAACAGACCTGGTGGATTCAGACTTGCATGGGACCTGTAGTTCCTTCATTTTGGTCAATTTATCCCATTTGGAATGGGTGTATTTACAAAATGCCTGTACCCCCATTGTATCTTGGAAGTAACTAATTTGCTTTTGATTTTACAGGATCATCAGTGGAAGGGACTTGCCTTGTCTCTGATGAGACTTTGGACTGTGGACATTTGAGTTAATGCTGAAATGAGTTAACAATCTGAGGGACTGTTGGGAAGGCATGATTGGTTTTGAAATGAGAGGACATGAGATTTAGGAGGGACCAGTGGCAGAATGATAAGGTTTGGCTGTGTCACCCCTCCAAATCTCATCTTGAATTGTAATAATAGCCCCGTGTCATTGGAGGGGCCAAGTGGGGAGAATTGAATCACTGGGCAAGATCTTTCCTGTGCTGTTCTCATGATAGTGAATGAGTCCCATGAGATCTGCACACACCCTCTTGCCTGATGCCGTGTAAGATGTGTCTTGCTTCCCCTTTGCCTTCCACCGTGATTGTGAGGCCTCTTCAGCCATGTGTAACTGTGGATCAATTAAATCTCTTTTTTAAAATAAACCACCCCGCCTTCGGTATGTCTTTATTAGCAGCATGAGAACACAGTAATACAAATATAATATGTCTAAGCTATATGCCCTGCAATAAAGCAAATAAGTTGCCTAATACTCAAAGAACTTCATGACTGAAGCTGAGTTGGAAGATCCTTCTGGTAACACTCTAGTATGATATTTGAAAGGGCATGTGTATTAGTCTGTTCTCATACTGCTATAAAAAACTACCCAATACTGGGTTATTTATAAAGAAAAGAGGTTTAATTGACTCACAGTTCCACATAGCTGGGGAGGTTTCAGGAAACGTTCAATAGTGGTAGAAGGGGAACACGTGCGTTTTACATGGTGGCAGGTGAGAGAGAGTGAATGTGTGAACGAGGAACTTTCAGACACTTATAAAACCATCAGATCTTGTGAGAACTCACTATCATGAGAACAGTACAGGAGACGCCACTCCCATGATCCAATCACCTCCTACCAGGTCTACCCCTTGACACATGGGGATTGTGGGGATTACAATTCAAGGTGAGATTTGGGTGAGGACACAAAGCCTAACCATATCATTCCATCTTTGGCACCCCCCAAATCTCATGTCCTCATGTGTCAAAACCAATCATGCCTTCCCATCAGTCCCCCAAAAGTTGACTAATTTCAACATTAGCTCAAAAGTCCAAGTCCAAAGTTTCATTTGAGACAAGGCAAGTCCCTTCTGCCTAAGCCTGTAAAATCAAAAGCAAGTTAGTTGCTTTCAAGATACAGTTGGGGTATAGGAAATGGATAAACAATCCTATTACAAATGAGAGAAATTAGCCAAAACAAAGAGCCTACAGGCACCATGAAAGTCTGAAATCCACTGGGGCAGTGACTAAATCTTAGAGCTATGAAATTATTTCCTTTGAACCATGTCTCACATTCAGGGCATGCTGATGCAAGAGGTGGGCTCCCACAATCTTGAGAAGCTCCATTCCTGTGGCTTTGCAAGGTACAGCCTCCCCTCAATCCCCTGCTCCCTGGCTGCTTTCACTGGCTAGAGTTGAGTGTCTGACTTTTCCAGGCGCATAGGGCAAGCTGTTGGTGGACATACCATTCTAGAGTCTGGAGGGTGGTGGCCCCCTTCTTGAAGTTTCACTAGGCGGTACTCCAGTGGGGACTCAGGATGAGGACTCCAACCCCACATTTTCCTTTTGCACTGCCCTAGCAGAGGTCCTCCATGAGGGCTCCAACACTGCAGCAAACTTCTGCCTGGACATCCAGGCATTTCCATACATCCTCTGAAATCTAGGCAGAGGTCCTCAAACCTCAATTCTTGACTTCCATGCACCCAGAGTCCCAACACCATGTGGAAGTCACCAAAAGTTGGGGCTTGCACCCTCTGAAGCAATGGCTTGAGCTGTACATTGACCCCTTTTAGCCATGGCTGAGATGGAAGTTGCCAAGTCCCAAGGCTGCACAGAGCAGCAGTGAGGCCCTTGTCCTCCTGTTCCACAAAATCATTTTTTCCTCCTAGGCCTCCTGGTCTGTGATGGAAAGGGACTACCAGGAAGGTCTCTGACATGTCCTGGAGATATTTTCCTCATTTCTTGGCTATTAACATTGTGCTCCTCATTACTCATGCAAATTTCAGAAGCTGGCTTGAATTCCTCCCCAGAAAATGGGTTTTTCTTTCCTACTACATGGTCAGTGTGATGGTTAATATTAAGTGTCAACTTGATTGGATTGAAGGATGCAAAGTATTATCCCTGCGTGTGTCTGTGAGAGTGTTGCTAAAGGAGATTAACACTTGAGTCAGTGGACTGGGAGAGGCAGACCCACCCTTAATCTGGGTTGGCACATTTTATCAACTGCCAGTGCAACTAGAATTAAAGTAGGCAGAAGAATGTGGAAGGAGCAGACAGACTGTGGCTTCTGACCTCCATTTTTCTCCTGTGCTGGATGCTTCCTGCCCTCAAACATCAGATTCCATGTTCCTCAGCTTTTGGACTCTTGAACTTACAACAGTGGTTTGTCAGCAACTCTTGGACTGTTGACCACATACTGAAGGCTGCACTATCAGCTTCCCTATTTTGAGGTTTTGGGAATTGGACTGGCTTCCTGGCTCCTCAGCTTGCAGGTGGCCTATTGTTGGACTTCATTGTGTGATCATGTGAGACAGTTCTCCTAATAAACTCTCCTTTGTATATTCATCTGTCCAATTAGTTCTGTTCCTTTAGAGAACCCTGACTTACACAGTCAGGCTGTAGATTTTCCAATCTTTTACACTCTGCTTCCCTTTTAAACATAATTTCCAATTTTAAATCATCTCTGTGTAAACACATAAGACTGAAGAATTTCAAAATCAACTAGGTTACATCTTGAATGCTTTGCTGCTTAGAAATTTCTTCTGCCAGACACTGTAAATCATCTCTGTTAAGTTTAAAGTTCCCCAGATCTCTAGGGCACAAAATGCTGAAAGTCTCTTTGCTAAAGCAAAGCAAGAGTGACCTTTGCTCCAGGTCTCAGTAAGTTCCTCATCTCCATCAGAGACCACCACAGCCTGGACTTCATTGTCCACATCATTATCAGCATTTTGGTCAAAATCATTCAACAAGTCTTTGGGAAGTTCCAAACATTCCCACATCTTCCTGCCTTCTTCTGAGCCTGCCTGCTACCGAGTTCCTAAGTCACTTCCACATTTTCAAGCATCTTTAGAGAAGTACCACCCCACTACATTGGTACCAATTAACTGTATTAGTCCTTCCTCACACTGCTTTAAAGAGTTGCTTAAGACTGAGTAATTTAAAAAGAAAGAGATTTAATTGACTCACAGTTCCTCATGTCTGGTGAGCCCTCAGGAAACTTACAATCATGGTGGAAGAGGAAGAGGTATGTCTTACATGGTGGCAGGCAAGAGAGAGCAAGTTTGTGAAAGAGAAACTGTCAGACACTTATAAAACCATCAGATCTTGTGAGAACTCACTTCCTGTTATGAAAAGAGCATGGAGGACACTGTCCCAATGATCCAATCACCTCCCACCAGATCTCTCTGTTGACACATGGGTATTATGAGGGTTACAATTCAAGATGAGATTGGGGGGACACAAAGTCTAACTGTATCAGCATGCTTCATCCCTTTATGGCCACTGTAGTCTTTCACACAGCAGTATTTTGAGGTATGTTCTTGGTTTAAATGGATACAGGGTCTTAAACATTGGAAATCAAAATCTTCATATGATTGAGCTAAAAGAGACCCTAGAGGGCATGAGATTAAAAACAACTGGAAACTTTTTTTCCTAATTCATAAGTCATCCCACAGTCTAACCTGATAAGAAGCTTTACTGTTTTCTAATCACTCTATTGTGTATGTATGCTGGTAACCTATAACATCCTATGAAATTAATTTAATGAACTGAGTTTACGAAAACAAAAAATGAAAGTCTTTTGCAATTGGACATGTTGGACTGGGGATCCTATGGTTATTTCCAATTGCTCCTAGGGCTTTGTTTCTCAGTTGTGTGCATTCATGTCCATCAGCTTCCATGGCACTATGACAGTTCATACTCTTGTTGGAGTCCTAACTTGTCTAGCTAAACAAGGATTTCTAGCCAATGTTCAAACAGTAAACTTTTCCATTGAGCTCTGATCTATTAAATTACCCCCCCCATTAGTTTTGTACTCAATAACAACATTTTTAAGCTCAATCTAGAAGTCAATTCATCCCCAAGACCACTTCTTAAACCTTTACTTTACATTCAATTTAGATTTACAGAAAAGTTTCAAAGCTAGTACAGATTTCCCATATACCCAACACGCAGTTTATTATTTGCATCTTACATTCATATGGCATTTGGCACAATTAATAAACCAATATTGATATATGTCACTGGTAATTAAAATTTATGCCTTATTTAGGCTTCTTTACACTTTACCTAACATTTTTTTCTTTTCCAGAAAAAAAGAAAAACCTAACATTTTTTTCTTTTTCAGTCCCAGAGTTACAACTATGCAGACTGCAGAATGCAATTCATACTCATCTTGACTATGACTGTTTCTCAGATTTTTTTTTAATTTTTTTTTTTTAGAGCTTGATAGTTTGAGGAGTGCTGGTCAGGTATTTTGCAGAATATCCCTCAGACCGAATTTATCTGATTATTTCATCACGATTAAACTGGGATTATGAGATTTTAGGAGGGAAACCACGAAGGTAAACAACACTTTCATCGTGTTACAGCAAGTGTACATATTATCAACATGATTTATCACTGTTGATGATATTGGCCTTGATCAACTGGATGAGATAATGTTGGTCAGATTTCTCCACTGCATCTCAGTCTTTTTTTTTAATCCCCCCTGTTTGTTCTATATTCTTTGTAAGAGAGTCACTATGAGCAGCCCACACTTAAGAAGTGGAAAATTATCTACCACCTACTTGAGGATGAAGTATCTACATAAATTATTTAAAATTCTTGTGCATGGGAGATTTGTCTATTATCTCTCACTTATTTACTCAATAATTTATCTATATCAGTATGGACTCATGGATATTTATTTTATAATTTGAGCTATAACCCAATACTATTTTATTTACTTTTTTGTTGTTGTTCAAGTCGTACAAGTTTTGGCCATTGAGAAATCTTTCAAGTGCCTCCTATATCCCTTTGACATACTCCCATCATTATGGTTTGTTTGTTTGCTTGTTTTATATATTTTTACTTGCTGGCCGTACAATATATTCTAGCCTTACCATGTATATTTCCTGCCCAGTCCTAGGATCTGTCATTTTTCCAAGGAAACCTAGTTCCTTTTTTTGGAGAATGGTGAGAGAAATCAAGACCTTGCTACTAGTTAAACTCATTGCTTTCAGGCCCTTTCAGCTGATAAAGTAAAAATGAAAAAACTGTGTACATATACACATATCTTTGCATAGTTCTCTCTCTCTCTTTCTCTCCCATCTGAATTTATATTAAGTTTGAACTGATGTCTTCAACTCTAAGCCATGACTGCATGAATTATTCATGTCTTCTCTTGCTTGTCTATAACCTCCCACTCCAACAGTGAGAAATCTGGCTCCCACCTTCCACCACCCATTTATTTAATTGTTCAATTCCAGTATACATCTATTGTGGTTTCAGAATTGTTAACTATTATCCTCATGGGAAAAATATTATACTCTAGGGTATAATATTTATGCACAATTCCTTTTGCCTTTAGCCTTCAGACTCCATTCATTTTTAGTAACGTAGGTCAGCATCTTTCCCTCACCTCCTTCAACTGAGGTTGTTTTACATTTGTAATGTGGTTAGATAATTTATGATCACATTCTGCATTGCATCCTGTAATCTTGACTTCTTAAATTTAAAAGATGACTTCTTAAAATAAAAAAATGCGTACATTAATGTTCACTCTTCATGTCATAAAGTTCTGTGGATTTTGACAAATGCACAGTCTCTCATATTCCCCATGAAGGCATCATACAGAATATTTTTCTTACTCTAAAATTTCCCATATTTCATCTATTCAAACTTTCCACACCCCGTAAGACTAAGTTTTCACATTACACTTTTCTTCTATCTAACCATCATTTTTCTCTTGGAATATTTCACATATAAAGGTGACCTACAGGTCAATTTCTGGTAGAGAAATAGTGTTAAAATGAAAAATCTTTCTAACTGAATGATCTTGTATTTGCCTTTATATGAGTAAGACTGAAGAAAATCTTCATGCTCTGTTATGATCAATACCAAAATACTTTGTTTGCTTTTTTGCATGTCTTTACTCTAAATAATTCTAAAATACTTAATGAATATTTTGAAACAGATGTGTTGGTCTATGAGTATTAGGTTAGGAAATAATGATAGAGAGTTACAACTATGCAAACTGCAGAATGCTAGTATTAGGGACTAAAATACAGCAGCCACCCTATGTATTATTAACAACTCAGAGACCCGTAATAAATTATCAAATTTCAAAGTAAAGCAGCAGATCAGAATCAGAAAGAATTCTGAAAACTAAACAAATGCTGATTCAAACATCTAGTTGCATAGGCACTAGGAAATCAATGAAGAACAGATGAAGAACAGAAAAAAAGGCAGCAGATCCTGTCCTATCTACCTAACCAGATTTTTCCCTCAGTCTAGAAGTCGTAATGTGCTTTGGGTTAGATTAAAAATCAAGTATCAAGTACAGAATCTGAGATTTGAAGTTGATAGTAGTAAGTAGTGTTGGAAAATGAGTAGTTGGGAAAGAAGACAGCTCCTGACTGGATATTAAATTCTATTATTTCATACTCATTTAGGAGAAAAAACTTACAAAATAATTTTGTAGCTAAGCTATAGGTTGAAAACCTGGTCATCTTCCTTTTTAATTCAATTAAATTCAATAAATATTTCTGGAATTGGTACTATATTTCAGAGACTGCCCTGAGTGCTGGGTATATAAGGATGCCAGTTGATGGTTTTTAAGGAGCTCATGGCTTCATGAGGAGAGGCAGATCAGAAAACATTGCTCTGGGTGTCAGGAATACTTTTCCTCACAGTAATTCCCCTCAGCTGAGTTTGGAGCTGTTACTCACAGTTCACCAGAAAGTTAGGACTGAGAGGAAGCAAGGCTATTCCAGTAAAATGGAGAGCATTGGCCAAGTCCAGCAGGTCAGGATGAAGGCACGTACCTATGAAGGGAGTGGTACACAGCCAACTATAGATAGATTTAGAATATTGTCACCATTTGGGGAAATTAGGAGAGAGGCTGAAAAAGTAGGATATTACTATGTTATGAAAGAATGACAGGCTGTACTGAAGGACTTGGCCTTCATCTTGAAGGCCAGTGATCCACACTCCCTGGCTCCACCCCTAGAGATCTTGATTCACATAAAGTGGGGTGGAGCCTCAAATTTAAAAGTATGGCAAGGATGAAGAAATTTTGCAGCAATGACACTTAGTAAAGCCTTATAAGTAGTACTGTTTTAGAAGTTTTCTATACTGAGACCATATTTTTTACTTTATATATTATGATTGAGAAATACGTTTAGTTTTGTAGGAAATATAAATTATTATTTTGTAATTGGTAGTATAAAAGGATATGTGTTTCTGTGTGTGTATAAATGTGTGCATATCACTATTCAGTTCCTTGTTGTTTGATTATGTGTGTGTGTGTGTGTGTGTGTGTGTGTGTAAAATTTTAAAACTTTTGGTCCAGGGTGGAACTAATGAGAAGCTAATAAATGCATACTTTGTAATATGTAACTAAACTAACCTTTTATTTGACATTCATTTTTATTTTAAGGTCATACAGTGTACTGTAATTAGGCACATTGCACCAGCCCATTCAATGAATCTTTATTCAAGCCTCACAAATTGAGAGAAATCAATGACTCCATATGACCAAATGGCTAACGCAAGATGTTTAGTATAAGGCTATCAATTCAAAATCTATAATAGGTGAGAGACCAAAGCTTGTTGGTTTATATAGACATCTAGACCAAATTTTCTTTGTATTTTATTTTGGCTTTACAAATATAAGCTTTGACATTTGAATCTTCAATTCTTTTTGCACTACTATTTTTTTTTTTTTTTTTTTTTTACTGACACTAGGAAAATATGTCTGTTTACTGTAGAATAAATACGGTTTCCTTAAAACATTTTAAAAACATGCAAAAGTTCATGTTTTATAATGTTAGGAGGGTTTCTTTAGGTAGGAGTTCTGCATTTCAGAGGAGCCATATATGACACAAACAGTGCACAATTGGGAACACTAGCTGATAATGATATGATCATTTTTGGCAGGCTCTTCATGTAGTTCTGGCAGAAATGTAGTGATACATTAGTCATTTTCACAGAGAAGATACGGGTCCATGCCAGTCTCCTATTTGGGGTGCCATCTGTACCATTTTTGTCAGTAAATTCAAAAAGAAAATATATCCATTGATGGGTACTATTTCTGTTTTTTAATCATTGTTTGAGGCAAACTATACCATTCTTAGAATAAAACAATGAGTACACATAACTCAAATTGCTTCTGGGCATTCTTTACTAATGGAATACCCATATCAAAATTACTCCAACAAATTTTAACACTTCCTTTTAATTTAAATTGTCCACAATTTACTGTCTCTGGAGCTCTTCGTATATAAGAGGAGACAGTGAATTCTACTTTTTGTTTTATTAATGATGGAGCAACTCACTTGACTCTCATTGTTTTGGTTCCTTCATCTGTAAATATAGTAATAAGGACAAGCAGTATTTGAATAAAAAGGGCTGTATTTCTGTTAAGGTTAGCAACAAGTAAATTTATTCTAAACCTAAATGTTGGTTGTAATGTATGGAGGCAGGCCATTCAAAGTTTGCTGACTTACTTTGACTAAATGTCTATGTTAATATTATAAATTTAATACAGATTATAAATTTGTTGAAGAGAAGGGTTGTATGTTATTCATGTTTTGAACATATTAAACACTCAATAGATATTCATTGTGCTGAACTGAAGCACAGATGGACTTGCTATAATGACTTAAGGGGATCTTCTGTTAAGGAGAGGAGTTAGCAGACGTACATTGGTATAAAATAGGATTGGAAAGAATGGTTTCTTACTGTTGACATTTTTGGTATGTATGAAAAGGAAACTATTACTTACCTTCAGATTGAATTCAGAAATGTGGTTTTGCTGAACTGGTTTGGGGTCATTACAGAAGGTGTTCTTCAGAATAATGAGTATTGCATAAATGACCAGTCCATAAATATAGTTGAATTTTCTTCATTCAACTACTAGTAGCTAAAGAGAAATAACACTTATTAATAATTAAAATCTATTGAAAGCTTGCTTCGCACAAGGCATATTAAACATTTTACCTCTATTACCTAATTTGATACCTCAATTACCCTTTGAGATACATACAATTCTTATTTTCATTTTACCAATGGGTAAAATGAATCCTGACATATTTTAGTACTATCATCCTCCTTGCAGTGAATAGCTTTAAGATATACATCTTATTTCTATTACAGGTCCCTGAGTATAACTGTAGCTTGCTAATATGTATAAAAGGCCGCATTTTGTTGTCCAAATCTACTAGTGAGAGACCGGATGTTTTACCAGTTAAGAATAGACAAAATCCTGAGATATGGTAATACCCCATTAATTAAGTATAATTGAGAAAACACTTTCTTTGATATTTTAGGCTATAACAGCATAGCATTTCTAATCTTGTAGCTAAGACCTTCTACCTCATCTAAAGGAAAGCCCAATTTCTGACTATTTGTGATTTCTTTAGATAACCCTGATGGCCAACTTCTTCCTCCAGCCTTAAGAATAAACAAATGAAAAATAAATGTATTAGATATGGTTTTCCAAATGCCTGGAGAGTAGTGTTTCTGTAGCTACCTATATAAATAGATGCTCCTTTGGTATGTGCAAATAATGGCCTCAGAGCACCTTGGGACTGGTATGAAATCTCACAAGAGATGCATTGTAGTACATCCTGTATATTCATTATAGCACATTTGTCTGGAAAGATGGCAGACAGAGACATCAAAGTAGTGAGTGTTTTGTTTGGTAGGTTTTTAAGATGCCAAATGTCATTCCCTCATTCTGCCATGGCCACTCCCCCCAGTATATTTGCTATTGTTTAGAATTATGTGCAGTTGTATACCTAAGGATACTTTCAGCACATTTTCTCTTTGTTTCTCCAAAATGAGAGTAAAACTTGGAAGTGGTTACTCTTCCTTCTGAAATCTAAAGCCATATTACATATCCTATAATGGTGCAGTAAAATTATCCATACTTAGCATAAGCTACACCTTAGGTCAGAAAAATAATGAAAATTACTAAATCTTCACTGGGTATACTATCATTTTACACATTGTGCAAACTACTTTCATAAAGTCGTTTTTTAATATTATGAAAGTGTCCACCAATAATTTATCAAAATTACCCTATAGTAAACAAGATGCAATAGCAAATTTTCCTTTGTAACACAGAAAATGAGTAAATGTACATTTAAAAATTCACTACCTTGCAAGCATGGGTCATTTTAAGTTCCCCTTTTAGTAGGTAAGTCCATCTCTTCTCCATTGTTCAAAATTCCATTAACTCTGTGCTTCTTCCTTCATTCAGTAGCTCCTGAAAATTTTCCCTGTAGACCACACTTGAAAGAAAAAGGCCTTGCTTTTATTTCTGATTATGATTCTTAAGTCTGGAATGCATTTTGAAGTGAATAAGGAATATTTTTGTTGTTTAATCATGAAGTTGAAGAAATTAGGTTTTCCTGTCATGAAAAGCCTGTGTAATTTCAAGTGCTTGTGTGTCTTCTCAAATATTTATGCCACCCAATTTATTTATCCATTAGGTTGGCCCTTGATCTGGATTTCCACCATCACATATCTCTTCATTCCTGATGTGTATCTGGCTTACACAAAAAACACGAGAGAACAAAAGATTTAAGAGAGAAGATGAAGTTTCAGAAGTGTAAGCATTCCCAGGAGACCTTACTTTGATGTTTTGACATTCTGTCTTCCCGAGGGAGAAGACAGGTTGAAGAGGGATATAAAGAATTTTATAATGTTAAATTTTTTTTTAAATGGTAGAAACTTAATGGGCCTCATACTGATACTCTGTAAGTAATACTCCATGTAATAATTATTTTTCCAAACATATTTCATTATTACTTAAATCAATCATAAAAATGTCTTAAGATTCTATGTTCAATTCCAACTTAAAAATAAATTACTATATACATAAGCGGAATATATATGGAAAATAAAAAAGAAATTACTATAGTTTCTAATTATCTTAAAGAATGTACTGATTTGCTGTTGCAGGAGGATAAGGTTAGAGGAAAATGATACTTGGAAAACTCGAAAGGATAATCTAAATTTTACTCTATTCTTTTAAAGATCCCAATCTGAAGATGATCAATCAATATAGTATAGTTACAGAATAATAGAATAGCAGACTTTTCATTAATAAATAAACTTTCTAAATTGCAAATATTGCCATTACTGACTAAATAATAATTAAATTTGTCATTATTGAAAATGTCATCATCGCCTACACATTTCATAAATCCTTTGTGTGATTTCTCAAGACTGAAGTTAGTTTTAACTTACATGGCATATGTTTCTTTAGTGATTATTTATTTATTTATTTATTTATTTATATTTACTTATTTTTTGAGATCCAGTCTCCCTCTGTCACCCAGGCTGGAGTGTAGTGGCGCGATCGCAGCTCACTGCAAGCTCCGCCTCCTGGATTTACGCCATTCTCCTGCCTCAGTCTCCCAAGTAGCTGGGACTACAGGCGCCCGCTACCATGCCCGGCTAATTTTTTGTGTTTTTAGAAAAGACAGGGTTTCACCGTGTTATCCAGGATGGTCTCTATCTCCTGACCTCGTGATCCACGCGCCTCTGTCTCTCAAAGTGCTGGGATGCACCCGGCTACTGATTATTTTAACCCATGTTGAAACACAGAGGAATTTTTCAATGCGTGAAAATATGAGTCAAAAGAAAACGATATTGGAGAGTATAATGTTTTCGTACATTGAGTAATGACGATGAAAACTAGCTTATAAAAATTCAAACTACATTTTGTGTAACTATTCTACAGCTAGAATCTTGAGAATCATAGTACCCACACAGTGGGAGAGTACAAATGAGGAACTATGCAGACGTCTGCTATAAGAACAGAACAGCCAACACACTATATGATGGAAAGGAGCAAAATGAAGTACAGATGATAAGTGGTGCTTAACTTTATTAAGCCAAGTGAACACTATTACTGAAAGTCTGTATCTAACAAAGGCAAATTACTTTGCTGTAATCACGTTCATGAGCTGCCTTGTGGCTGCCAGTCAGGGCCTGCCACTCATCTAAAGGAAATAAAAGCCTTGGAAATGTTAATTAGATGTTACAGTCTGATCAATATTGAAGAACCTTTAATTTATAAGTTTCCACCATTTTCTTTGCAATGTCCTCATGTGTTTATAAGAACAAAAGCCATGGAATTGTGGCAACATTAAAAGGTCAGCCTGCTACATAAATTCCTTTGAAATCTTGACCTGTGTAGTCACATATATCTAAATGGAAATCTATCAGTTATCTCACTGGGAAATATTTCTAAACTATCAGTGAAGAATTAACTTGGCCTTACATCAGAAAATCTATTTCCTGATCATAGATGTTTCTTTAATTGAAGATAACATGTAATTTTGGCTTTATTTAGGTAGAACAATTCCTATTTGTGGTATTCTGGTAGAACCCTGCCTGGCAGTAAAATCAATAAAGCTTCACCCTCTACACTACTAAAATTCTTCAATTTGAAATTCTTTCCTATCTTTAGGTCACAAATATACAGCCATCTAGGGAGAGGTAACAGGTGAGGCTGCATTCTTCAACATTTTTAAGTATGAATGTGTTTATCAAATCCTTCTTCACAAGCACTTTGGATGAGACCTCAGAAGAGGTGGGCTTATAGAAAGTATTACTACTTCAGAGAAGGATAAAACAGTCTAAGAGGAGAATGTTAAATGTCTGAAACAACAACAGAATAACATAAGTTTCTGCCTATAACTTCCTTTCATTTTGGTAATATACATCAACATTCCTATTAAGAAAGCAATGACAGAACCTGTTAATAACAGATTATTTTATTGTAATTTATATGAATTAAAAAACAAACTACCAATAATTTGTCTTCTACTTAGAGAACATGGGAAAAAATTTTAAATCTCAATTAATGACTGGTGGAAAGTGGAGGGAAAGTTCAGATACACAGTTTCTCTTTTCTTCCCTTTGTTTGGGTTGACTTTTAGGTAGGTGCTTTAGAAGTGACCAAGAAAAGGTAGTTGTCTTACAAAAAAAAAAAAAATGAGGCATAACAATTGACGTTTTGAGTCCCTGGGAATAGTTGTATGAAATCTTAATCAGGTCATTGGTGACTTTTACTATCAAATTTTTCTACAGCTTATAGAATTTCTGATTCACAACAAAAGTATCCAAAATTACTGCTTATTCTTGTTTTTCCCACATTTGAGCTTTTAAAAAGGGTAGTTTATGCTCATTTTCTACACTTTTCTACCTTCTATTTACCTTAAACTTGCTGTGTTCTGGTTTCTTTCCCCACCACTCCACCGAAACTGCTCTCAGTAATGTCACTGTTGATTTCTAACTTGACAACTTCAATAGATGCTTTCAGTATCCTCTCTGTGACATTTGAAGCGGCTATCCCCTCCCTTCTTGATATTACCTCTTCAGTTCTATGACTCACTGTTGGTCTCATCTTCTCTTAGTTTTTTGCTACCTAAAGGATTAAATCTTAGGCTACCTGAGGGGCCCTTCTTCTTTGACTCATTACATTTGGGTATACTTTAGAATTCCATTTCTGTTCTTCATATTCTATGTATGTTCTTAGATGATTACCCATTCTTAAGACATGCCCACTATTTATATTAATTACTTCTAATAATCCAGCAAACAGAGTCTGGAGGATCAGCTTCTCTAAGTCCAGAGGTGAAAACTGCCTGGGGAATGGAACCAGGGACAATGGAGAATAACAGCACACTGTCTCTATAGCCTGTAGCAGAGATTTGCTTCAACCCGTCATCTCCTTTCACTGACTATGTGCCAGGCATTGTAAGAAAAATTGTATATGGAAGGTTATATAAAATAAATCAAAATGTCATGATATTCTACTTGTCTCACATAAATCTACCCATAGCAGTGATTGAATAACCATTTGCTAATTGTTTGGGTCTACTAAATAGGTCATAGGAAGTTCATCTGGTCTAGAAACTTCCTAGTATTACTCAAGAATAATAAAAATAAAAAAGAGAGACAAGAGCAGATGCTGTTGTCGAGATCATGCCAAGAAAATGTAAAGCTTTGAAGCTTTTCATTTCCTGGTAACTACCACCATTACCTCTTCAGATTTCAAATTGAATGTTTGTCAGTATTAAGTCAAAGAGACAAACTGTTCATGCTACAAATTCATCGTATTCTATAGGTGTACATGACTAATGCATCTGAGAATGGTATCTTCAGGATAAACCTTTAGGCAATTAGCTTTAAATAAATTATTTTGTCGGTGTGTTACGGGACCCTCACTTAATGAAATTCATAGGATGTGACCACTCAGATTATATTCTTCAGTGATCTATGGATCAGTGTATTACTGTGGATCAATATGACTAAGTTACATGTTTCCCCGAAGACCTGTTATCTCTAGGGTGCAGTTAATTTAGGAAAGAAAATACTAAGGGATTAAAATATCAGCTTTCCCCTGGGGCCTGAAATAAATAAAACAAGTAGTAATACTATTTCTATTTTAAAGTATTGGAATATAATAGATACGTTTTCTCAAAAAATTGTACCCTACTACCTAAACTTTCCCTAAAGTGTACCCTATTCTTAGCCATTCTGTCTATAAGCTGTGCCTCATAGCAACTATTGTCCTGCTGTGTACCTGTGACTATCTGGACCAGAAAAGCTCAGAAGAGAAGTCTGCAGAAGTGGAAAAGAATTAAAACAGAAAGACAAAAAATAAACAAGAATTAGACAGCGTGTGTCCCAGTGGCCTTCTTATTGATTATTCAAGTCTTGTATGATACCTGGATCCTCTACCCTGAGTAGTGTTTAAGATAGCATTGTATTTTTGCAATAAAAACCCTGATATTTTGAATGAATTTGTTTTGGAATGTGTGGCCTACTATTTAAGTGCCAAAATCCCCATTTCATCTGGGAACAATTTGTTCCTACTTTCAGAAAATATTCCTCTTCTCTACTTCTCAATTTTACTCTAGGTGTACAACTTCTGTGGAAAGTGCTATATTTTTACATAAACCATATGGTCTGGCTATAATTGATTATTGCTAAGTCTGGACCAATTTCAGCTCTTACCTAGTATTTTTGAGTCATGAAGCAGGGAGAGCATTAGACCATTGTCTCTCCAGAGACAAATTTTTTACATATAAAACTTGCAAAAATGCAAGCATGTTTCCTGTTTTCTGTAGTAAAACACTGTAAAGTCAACACCTTGATGCGCAATACAGAGAGAATATTGAAGCTGTTTGTGTAATTGCTCCTGGATGATCCCTAGACAGGCTTCTTCTTTTGCCTTTTTGCATTTTAGTTGTTTAAACATTTCTTAGATTTTCTGAGTCAATAATTCCCACATATGTCTAAGCTTGTTTAAATTGGATTTCAATTAGGGTTGCCAGATTTAGCAAACAAAAATGCAAGATACCCCTTTACCTTTGAATATCACATAAACAATGATATTGCAATATTGGGATATACTAAAAAAAATCCATTGTTTATCTGATATTCAAATGTAACTGGACATTCCGTATTTGATCTGAAACCCTAGTTTTCGTCACTTGCAACCAAACTAAATCAGTTGCTCTCTGTGACTCGTAACCAAACAGAACTATTTATTAATACTTTGGATATACATTTGTATTTAATCATAAAGGAACACAGGAAGCAATTTTGTGCTTTCCA